>NC_090902.1:4487567-5087567 GCF_040956055.1 Brachionichthys hirsutus
AGGGGAATCTTGTCAGAGTCAGGTTGGCAATAATGAGAACTAGAAAGTTATGTTTTGCATTTTAGCTTGGTCACACTATTGTCAAAATCTTCATCAACTAATGTATAAAGATTTATGACACATAATCCGGGGAATGACTGTCTGAAAATACTGTGTTGTGCATCTTTTGTAGTTCTTCTATTAGCATTATTGTGAGCACAAGTACATGTATTGTAAACAGATTTGAGACAGCTGCAAGACACATTGATTATACCTCAAAATCATTGGCAAATCCACGAGCCTTCGAGCAACCATATCACACCGTAATAGTAAAGCCAGTCGATTTCCTTGTTTCTTTGTCTGCACTACGACGCCCAAGAGTTCTTCCGACCAGCAAGCCACGCAAAGGCTCTCAATATGACTGTTGAGCCGCTTGACAAAAATAAAAACTATTAGTCTTGATCTTAACCTTGATTGCCAGATAATTAGCAGTTAACTATTTAGTGCTTTATATATAATGCTCTATATATATTTATTTTGTATTTGATTTTTCCTTTTCATCCCAGTGCTTGCACTCACACTCAGAGACACACAGAAACAGGCATCCACACACTCACTGAACCAGAGGCCAAACAGGCTGACCTGCTGAAGGGGTTTGTGCTGTGGTAATGATAAGGCTATTGCATGGAGCTGTACACTGCCACTCCAGCTGCCTGGCCAGTGCTCTCACTGAAGGAAGCAGATCAATACTCTCTCTCTCTCTCTCTCTCTCTCTGATTATATTGTTGGGTTACTTTGTTGCGAGATGTCACTGAACTTTTGAAATGTAAAAACAAGGCTACGTTCATTTTAAACACTTCAGATACTGAAGTCCAGTAGCGTCAGAATTGAGCATCAAGGATTACCATGACATGGATGAATGTTAATCTAATTGAGATGCAAAGGGGAAAATATAGTTTCAAGCCTCTATTCAGAATATTTCTGCTTGCAAAGTTTGCAAATGGCTTGTTAGAGCAAGATAAAGACAGGCAAGAAATCAGCCGACTCACAATTGGACCCACAATTGAGAATCATCACCGTCTTTGTTGCTTAGAACTACACACACTTGGAATGTGCATAGAAAAAAAAAGTCCATACTATGCATCCCACACATCACCCACAATCTCAGAGATTAATTATTCACGATTTTCAAGAACACATATTGAAACATCCACTCTTCTCTGATAAATTATATTTAAAAGAAACACCAAATTGGATTGGTTGGATCCCGGAGTGGTGCAATATTGTTTGCAAGCTTTCCTACATCGATAAAATGACACCTGTGCATGTTTTTTATCTCCTCAAATGTAAAGGTAAGAATTGATATATTAACTGACCAGTGTCATGGAAAGCAAGAGACATGACCTTTTACAGCACAACAAGCATGATGGTTGGTAAGCACAGTTGAATCACATTATATATTATTATATTATATTATATATGTATATATATATATATTTGTGGAAATAATATAACTATAATGCCCACTCACTCACAGGCACTATTGTAATAGACACCACGTTTTTTTTCTGAACCTATTCATGATTCAACAGGTCATTCCCACGGACCTAATCCCCTCATATCTAATTTATATAGTCTTTTTCCTTTATCAGATGTAGTCATTACAGCCCCTCAACCCACCCCTACCCCCTCAATTTTTCCAACACCATCTGGGTCCTGTTGTGAAGAGGTTTGAATGCTTAAGTAGAGGATTCGCTCCTCATGGTATAAATATTTCAGGGACAGACGGCCAGAATAAATTGACAGTAAAATCGACATCAGCTCCGGCTTTTAATTTCAAGAGAAAATGATGTAGATGTCTGAGTGTAGGAAGATGAAAGGTTTTGACCCCTATGTCAAAGCGGTAATGTATCACAGTCTGTGATTTGTGGAGAATACATAACACACAGTTTTTGAGTTTATATGAATATGTTGTCTATGGTTCTGTGTTGTGTTGTGTGTGTGTGTGTGTGTGCGTGTCTGTGTGCTAGACAGACACTGATAACATTGGAATCTAAGAGGTTTAAGCAACCGCTGATCACTTCAGTGGCTCACTACATCTCTCTGACCCGCTCACAGTATTACATTAATTACATTTTGTGAGGGGAAAGAGGGTAGCTTCGAATCACCACCCTGTTGGCACCTTCTGTAATTGGAGAGAGATAGAGAGACAGATGTAAGGGAGTGTGTGCGTGCATGTGAGCACAAGGATGGATCAACAGAATTGAATTTCGTAACGGCATATCGTTGATTTCCATCCAAGGTGTTGTTTTGATTACTTTGGCCTAAGTCCAGGCATTTCACACAGTATTGTTACAGAAAGGCATTCACTTTGGTGTGGCTTTAATTATTTTTACAATGTGAAATTAACCTGACTTAAATCCTTCATTCTTGCTTGTTTGCAACAAACAGGCTCCCATTTCGCACAACCTGCAATAGCATGAACCGAAATCAATGTCCTCTCTCTTGTTTTCGCTCATCCTCTCTCACTCTGTCTCGAGCTCTTTCTATACATATTGAAGGGTACAGAGGTGCACGGGTCTATTGAAAGTAAATGATGCACACCATGCAGTTTTGGGTTCCAAACAATGTGTACTTTCTGTCTGTTGATGGCAGATGAAATTAAATAATTGAGGGGTGAATCAAACAACATGAAACAGTAAAGGGAATTTGGTCGTTCCTCCATACTTATGGTTTATAGGACACGCATATCTTGGGTTGCTGACACCTGACATAGAGTCATTGGGGAGTGATGAGAAACCTACCTCACATGCTTGTTTAGAATCAATGGAATTGCTCGTATTCTATTGAATATTGACTGAATCATATCTTCATAAATACAGCATAGTGCCTCCTTTAGGTTTTGGCTACTCCCTCCCTCCTTAGAGCCCTTCCTATCTCTCCACTGTACCATCCCTTATCTTTCCTCTCAAACTCCCCTCCTTCCTTCATCCACCTCAGCACCAGGTCACATTGCAATTTCCCAGAAATGGTTGCTCTGCTAATCCCCCCTGAGAACCTTGGTGTTTTTGCCATGGCCCAGCTCAGGACTCTGTCAGCCTCTTTCCTCTTTACCCTGCAGGCCTTGCTCTGCTTGTACGACCCACAACAGAATGGGCTCATCGAGGAACCTGACAGTGTGGAGAGGAATACTATAATCTGAATTATTGATTAATAGGGAAAATAGATGTACCACTACAAAATGTATCTCAACCAGTTGACTTTATTCAACGCAGCAATCTGCCATGACTGGGATAATCTTCACAAACATTTCTCTAAAGTTTCTCCATTTTTTATTTCTGATTACAGCAATGCAAACAAAAATGTGAGCTCCTTTAAAATGAAAAACAAATAATTTTAGCTTTATTATGGAAAAAAAAAACATGGATTTAGGAAGCTGTAATTACATTTTGAATCACATATCCTGCCGTCTCACTCTCTCACTCCCTTTCTCGCTCTCAACATGATGGGATGCAGCTTCGGTGTAATTTGGCCCGTAGCGGCTTCTGGCAGTAGGTGCAGGAATAAAGGGCACAGGCGTGGTGGGGATCTGAGAAAAAAAGGCTTAGTGTGGGGCCTCAGATGGAAGGGCCAGCCAGCACAAGCAAAGCATTAAATAAACATTCATGCAACTAGGTTACAGGAGATTTATTAAGGAGGCTTTTTGGGCCCCCACTGTAAGGTTTTATGCAACACTTTAATAACTCTCTCATGCACATAGGTAAACAAACCAGGTAATTTATTGCCATCCTCATAGGTGGACATTGCTACATTTCTCTCAATTTTATTTTTGCCAATAAATTGACTTTTTCCCCTTTCTCTCAATTATTATTTGAAATTGAGTCTGAATCCTGCAGCGTTTTTTCCCCCTTCCTGTAACTGGGTTAAGTCTGACTTGGATGTGGTTTTGATGTCACTTAAAATCAAAACCCATAATCGCAGCTTACTGATGTTAAATGTCCTTTCTGGCATGTCAAACATAGAGATAAAAACTTGCATAATGTGGACACTGGCTGGACCGAGAAGTAATGCTAGATTTTTAAGATGGACAAGAGATGTCAGAGAGCTCTAAAATCAAGAATCTTTCTTTCTATCTTTCTTTTTTATGAGAGGATTTGGTTGAAACATAATGAAGTTTGTTTCATATTAATGAAGTTTTAATATACCCATATTTTTGAAGATGCTGATTTTACAAGAAGCAAACAATTCCTGGGAAACCCTCTGCAGATATCTTTGCTGGACTTCACGTGTGAGGCACTGCGACAGCCATCCAGCATCTGGATGAGGAGGGCACAGTGCCCTGAAAATGCAAGCAGTAGCACATCTCTGAGGGTAGCTGGATGAGGATACCAGAGACTGACAGAGTCGGTGCGACCAAAGGCTGTATGGTGCTTTAACGTGAGATCCATCGACTCTGCTCCCTGCTCCGCATGAAGCCAGAGTGAGATGAATACAAGGCGCAGCTCAGGCAGCATGCTTTTGAAGGCTCACTGTGAGCAGGAGAGAAAGAAGGGTGTTCTTCTTTGAGTGGGGGAATTCATTGGAGAGGATATCAAGGGGAAATAAAGAGAGAAAATTATAAAAGGAATGTGTGTGGAAGAAAAAGCGGTGGACAGGAAGAAGAGTGGAAAAACACAATAAAAGCTGCAGTGACTTTGAGAAACTAAGGGAAGGAACACAATAATAAACAGTAACAGAGAGAAAGATTTGAATATGTGTCTACAAATATGCATGCACATGGACTTGTGTGTGTTAATGTGTTCATTCTGTATGATGGAGCTGCCACCCTACCGGTTGTGTTGCTGCAGGATAACGCATGTCAAGCTCCATCAAAATGACTTGCCTTTGATGTGGAAATACAAGGAGCAAAAGCCCAGCCAGCCTCAGGACACCTCCCAGTGGGACACATCTTACGCTGTGTATGTGCATACATGCAGGGTGGGGGGGGGGGACTGAGGTGTAGGCGGCGGGGCAAAAATCCACAAGCCACAGCAAACACAGAACGTAACCACTGTTTTCAAATTCCCACCTACAAGGGAAGAAACAGCTGTAGCCTGAATATTTCCTGAGTTATCTGCACTGGACTCAGCTGCAGAGTGAAATCAATAATGCACTTAAATCCTTTTATTAAGGAGAATATAACATGTCCTGCTAAAGTAACGCATACAAATACGGCTTGATTTTTGGTCACGAGCCTGTTGCTGGTACTTGTTTCCAGTGTCCCTTTAAGTATTACAAATGCTTGAATCATTTTACCATTTTTATTTTATTCTTTATACAAATGTTCACTTTTCTAATTGATAAATGCTCCACATATAAAGTTGTTAAAGGTATATTCTATCCATAGAAAGGACAAATTAATGATGTTTTTCTTTTTGGGGATTTTTAAGACTTTACCCAACAAATAGACTGCACTCCACTACGGCACAGCTCTGTCAGGAGTCTGAATACTGGCAATGTTTTACTTTTTACATCTATCTGTATGGACCCTGAGTTTGTGGAATGAGGAGGAGGTGGACAAAAAGGAGAG
The DNA here is from genome assembly GCF_040956055.1 of Brachionichthys hirsutus. Classification (NCBI taxonomy): domain Eukaryota; kingdom Metazoa; phylum Chordata; class Actinopteri; order Lophiiformes; family Brachionichthyidae; genus Brachionichthys; species Brachionichthys hirsutus. Next base: position 4,493,116 of record NC_090902.1, read on the forward strand.
ATGAAGGCAGTCTGAGAAAAACAGACAGGATAAATCTGGTCCAAGCAGACAAGACAATAGGGACGGAAAGAGAGAAAGATGAGACCATCCACTGAGCCTCTGTGTGGGCTTTCTGCTAACCTGGACTGTTCCATCGCTCCGGCATTTTGGTACAAACATCATCTTGCAGTCTACCCTGTCCAACAAATACAGCGCACACACAGACACATGTGAAGGTTTTATTTGTGTACACATGGAAAAGGAACTGTGCGATAATAAGTTGCTGAGAGACCAGGAGCAATCCCTGGATCTCAACATGGATTTCTACGTTTACAGAACAAACAAGCATCTCTGTAGAAAAACAGTGGTTGTCCCGTAATAATGGCAGTTTCTCCTGAAGAAGACCGTCTTGATAGCTGTTATCTCTGACTTTCCTAGGCCTCACGCTGCACACTCAGCCTTTTTTGTCGCCAAGACGACGACACATCACCACTAACGGCTTGCAACTGTACCCACAATGCAGAGAACAAGAAGCTGCTGCTTTTGTAAATAATCATAATAATCATGAAACAACTTGTATTCTGAATTACTCCTCTGTTGATTTCATGTGTGTTGAATTTGACAATCGCAAATGTGTTCAGTCCAATCTCACGTTATTGTTATACTTTTAAATTACAATTCAATATGCCATATGAATTGCCATATGTGCCAGCTCTTTTCTTAACTGCCATTTGGAATTATGAAAGCCCTTGACAAGTTAATGCAACTAATTGCCTGATATTGTGTGTGTTAAAGTTTTTAAGTGTCCACAACACAACGGTTGACACTAATAACAGATCGTTAAAGCTTTAAAATGAAACTGTTGCTTTATCCATCAGTGCTATCTGTTATGATTGCTTTGAGCTCTGCTAATTAATTGACAGTCTGTCAGCAGCCAGTATCTATCAATCTATTATCTATATATCTATATATGCTAGTTCAGTTTACACTCAGCTTGTGTATTTATTAAAGTATGTCTTATTTTTACAATCTTTTCTATGATTGTATTCATATTTCATATTCTTGAGTTTTATTGCTGTTTAATGTGTATGTTTTTTTGTCAGGCTGTGTTGTCTTCATCTCTCCCAGGGCACCAGAGTTTTAGTTTATACAAATGCAGCCTTCATGAGGTCAGTGGCTGCGGTGATAATGCTTAACTGATGTCTGCTGTCAAAATGCATTCTCCACTAAAGAAGTGTTCCACCTGTTCAGTAAATTACACTCAGCTGCGAGGGTCATAAACACCTGACCCCACCGTTGGAGGAACAATAGAACAATGACTGAAGTCAGCTTTTCCAACAAACACCTGTGTCACGCTGTGGACTGTAAAACGCCTTTCCATTACTCCCGGGTTGCAGCTATTAACTCGCCATGCCGCTGACTCCAGAGTGAGAGGACAGGTTATTGTAATGGAACATTAAATTAGCTATGACCCTTGTTCATCGCAAGTTTTATTTTTACTGACGTTTATATTGATTTGCATTTTGAATGCTATAAAGCTTCTGGGGTGATTGTTTTGCTCAGTGCCTTTCTTTTTCAATTACAATCCATGTGTGATACCATATGCTGATTACAGAAATGTTTCTAACATGTCTTTGTCTTTGCACAAGATTCTCTTTTCTCATTTTTGCCTTAACACTGTCCATCTCACGGCTTCTGCAAGCATTCCCGGGAGCAGTATGAAAAACTGTCCACAATGCACAAGAACATGCAAAAGCTTTACGAGAGCATTGGCAGCTATTTTGCCTTCGACCCTCACTCTGTCAGCGTGGAGGAGTTCTTTGGAGAACTGGCCAACTTCCGCATTCTCTTCATGGTGAGTACAGAGTGTCTGCTTTGTGTACATGCATTGCTGTTCCTTCAAAACACACAGAGAAGCTATCATCCAAGTCTATTTGTTTGAACATTTTTACTTGCCATCACACATTGTGCATCCTTGAACACACATTGTGTAACAAATGAGAACGGATGCATCATTGTCAAACTCTCTCTACATCCTGCCTGAGTGAGAAAACATGAACACAATTGATTTATTTTGTATTTTTTGCCAAAACGTTTCCAGTTTCGCACATCTAGGTAGCAATGCTAACTTTCTCATACGGATTTGTCCATGCTCTCAAGTAGAGATAACCTTGATCAGATAATGACCTATTGTCCTCATTTTGAGAGTTCAACATGTTTCATAGCCACTCACTTTGGTCTTTATATTCCTGTGGTTGGCCTTGACTTGCTTTTCAGTGTTTCCTTTGAATTTTTTACTTCTCTGCAGTAATGTAATGTTGTGTTATTTCCCTAGACGTAATTTTTTACTAGGTCATAACACCACAGTGAAAGGTGAATATTTTTTTTCTCCTCTTTATTTGGAATCTTTTAAAAACACATTTTTCTTGGCAAATCCAAGTACCCCAAATTGTAATTCATACCCTTTCATGAAATCATTGAATAAATGGTTTATAACCGAATAAAATGTAGTTTTAAGAATGTGACAATGCTTAGTCAGCTAAAACTCATCCTTTAAACACCCATAATTGGACACTGACATATCAATGGAAAGGAAAACACAGTATTAGTAATATTAAATCTGTGTCTTCCTAAGAGAAGTTTTAATTGCCAAGTAATGCACATTAATGAACACTGAAATGTCTTCATTCAAGGGTTTTACCTTACATTTACACAACGTGTAAGATGTTTAAATCTGCAGAACACGGCTTGCCTACTTGAAACTTAGATTCTTAATAAGGACCAATCTGGGAGCTGTAAGGAAGAGAGAGTGTTGGAAAAAAGATTGGAATGCACTATTTTAAAGCAGAAATGCTGAGAATAGCGGAATCTATAAAAATCGTGTTCTTACTGATAAAAGAAAGGACCTGTTAACCTGTTAAACATAGTTTTGTTAGCTTGTAGATGCTTGTGTGTATGCGTGTGTCTGTGTTATCACTAAAGGGCTTTAGAGATCTGAATTTTTGTGGGAGTTAATGAGTCTATAGAGGAGGGAAAATGTTTTATGCTCTAAAGTAGATAAAATTGCATTTCACTTTGCACCTGAGAATTTAAAATGATGTTTTGTATGGTTGAAAAAGGTTCTGCAAAAATATTTAATATCCTCAACTAAATGTAGGACTCTTTCCCAAAAAAAGATAATGAGCTAAAAACAAATTCATTTATATTTCTGTCTAAATTCCCAACATTAACAGTTTGAAGAGTACACTTTACTACCAAGTTAAATGTGACATATTAATGTAATTTTACTGTACTCGCTGGACAAAGTGCACGCCATGAATGTAATGGGTTTTTGCAGGAGAAAACATCAACGTAAACTTCATATATTCTCAGGAAGAAGTATTAAAATCTGTTACGCATTCACTTAAAATGTCTTTGCTTTTCAAACAACTGCAGCTAGTCCATTCAGTTTTCCATCATCCCAAAAATTCCCCGTGTCAAGATGTTGCCATCGTATCTGGAAGGCATGTCTTAGTCTTCACTCCCCATTAATGTGAATGAAGTCCCCTTGTCTGAATCCCTCTCCCCAATTTACCCTGAAACATCTGAAACATTTTCATTCCTCCTGATCAAAGTGCACTAGCACACAACACGACGCTCCCTCAAGGATTCCTGAGATGCGTATCGAAAAAAAATAAAATTAAACGAGGCTTCCACAGGAAAATCAAAATTATTCGCTTATAAAAAGCTGTGCATGAATATTTTATGACTGATTTAAACTTTGCTGCTACAGATAAAGGGAGGAAAGTGAGTTGGATAATGTATTGTGGATGGATTGAAATAGAGAGGGCTGGTTATAAGTTAATGTATGCATATTAAAACAATCCTTTAATCACCATATTCTTCAGAAAATATTTTTAGCTTTTGGCTTTTCAGTTTGCTGACAGAAAGGCTAATCCCATCTGTTGCAGAGCACAAGAAATCACTGGTTGTTTCTACTCGATGGTTGTTTGTATTTCCTTACCCTGCCAGGAAAATAAAGACAACTGCGCTTGGTCCTTTGCTGCGTCTTCACCTTTTCTTTTTTGTGGAGTGTTTTATTCTATTTTTTATTTTGGTGAGTTGACAAGGTCAACCCACATTAACCATCGCTGATTTTTCCAAATGGTAAATCTAATAAAGAATTCCATTGCAATATAGTCACCCTAAATAACGTTTACTTCATGCACCAGACCACCAATATAAGGCATTTGAGTAAATGCATTGACAGTCTTTGTAAAACTGAATGTAACTTGAGAATCGAGAATCCATTAACTCTAGTTTTCTTCTTTCATTCTCTTTCCAACGCACAATCCCATCCCATTCTCATTTTGTTCTGTGTCCAGTGGAATTGTATTTTATTTCAGCACATAGAGTAGGTATTCGAGGAGTCAAACAATTTGCTAATGTAATGCTGCTGCCATATTCTGGAAAAGAGTGAGGCATTGAGTGAAATGCAATCTCTTCGTCCTGTATGTATAATCCTGACCAGGCGCATGGGGGATGAGGGTCTTTCCATTAATGAGTTATCAAAGCGCCGCAGATGGTTTGGGATGAGCGAACAGTCTTCCTCGTTAATTTAGTGACTTTCTAATAAGGCCAAAAGACCCTGACTGGGTTCGCAATGTAGCACGATCGAGTATCTATGAACAATTAGAATAATGATTTGACTGTGTGTGGGTGCATCTGTCCAATTTTTCGCCCATTTGATAGTTCTGAAGCTTGCTAATTCCTTCACAATATAACAACAATTTCCATAATCATACTGATAATACAGCAGAGGGTGCTACTCTCCGCCACCATCAATGCCGAATGAAATCCCATCATGGTTCCTCTTTTACTGGCTGTACTAGAGTGACATAGTAATCAAAAAAATGATTGCACCAAATTTGGGCGGGCGTCAATCAGCGTAGGAATATATCAGAAACATCATAATCTGAATATTATAACTAATTCCACTTCCACACTGAATCCTGCCTCACAGTGGAACAGATGGGTAATAAACACATTTGCTGCTTAAAGTCCTAAAGCTGTGGTGTTTGTAAAATTCAAATGAGCTGTAGCAGTGAAACTATGTGTGAGATCACTGGTGCAACTGAGCAGTTGGAAACACGCATTGCTTAGTCATTGGACTGGCAAACTTGTATGCATGTGAGGGGAGCCGTGGATGTAAGATGTATTGTCTTGTGCAGGGTCAAGGAAGAACAGCAAACACATTTCATGAATTATTGAAACAACAGGCATAGAAAGGGAGAATGCTGCCTGTTCCTGCTTGGTAGATTAGAGCTGCAGGTTGTAGAGCATTCCGTTCTCAAGTCAGGTACAGATGGAGGAGTACTTGGGTCAGGTCAGTATGAGCCTAAAAGCAGGGATGTTCTGCATGAGTGATAACGGTATTCCTATTGATTGCCACCGATCATAATCAGCAGAATAGTGATTTCTATACAGGCTGATTAAAATCAGATAATTAGACCAATGCATCACAATATATCTGTGCAACACAAAAATTGCCATTGCTCACTGCAGGGCTCAAACATCATTGTCATCATTGACAGTTGCACAACCAATTTAATGAAAGTGGAACAAAATGTAAATTTTAAAAATTTGGTCAATTGCTGATCATTTTTTAATCTGAATACAATTGATTATTGATGGCAGGTAATAAACCATAGTCCTGCTAGCTTACGATTAAATTATATCCTACCATTTTGATTAAATTGTTTCCTTTAATTAAAAGGTAAAATATTTTGTAGATTAGTTTAATTTAAGTAATGAAGATGTCATTTGGTTGGGACAGAAGACTGGCATGATTTTATATATTTATTTATTTATGTTTAACATTGTCTGAAATTCTATTTTGTTCAAAACTCTTCTGGGTGAAACGATCCAAGTGCTCTTTGAGTCTTACAGAATGCTTTATAGCAACCAGATCCTTTGTCTTATTTTCTGATGAGATTGAAATCTTGTTCTCTGCTGTGAAGATTATTTTTGAAATCACACCCCATGGGGTTTGCTTATCTTGTATGTCCTCATACAATATACAGAGTCGGCAAAGAAAATGAGACCCGATACAATTGGTTTTTGGCAATTGGTGAGGGGGGAATAAATATGAGATCAATGAACACATATTTATTGCTATGGTAATTCGTAGTCCTCTGTGATTACCGCAACATAATTGTGTTGCTTAATCATGTTTACAGTAAGAATTAGTTGCTTGTTTAAAATAAGTTTTGCCAGCAGGAGGATTTTATTTGTGATCTGAATAATTTATCTTCCAGCTCATGTTGATGTTGAGCAATATAGTGATATTACTTCCAATAACGATTTGAGTCCTGTCGGTGAATGAGAATAGAAGTCGATTTGATTCATGCTGCCAGTGATGGCCAATGTTTTTATTACTGAGTATACAACACAGCTCTCATTCATTCTAATTCAGAACAGCAGCAAAGCGAGCACAGCCAATACCCTAGCGTTTATCTTAACATATCTCCTTCCCCATTTCACCTCGCTCTTGCATCCCCCCCCCCCCCCCAACCCTCTGTCTCTCTCTCTCTCTCTCATCCAATTGCCCTTGTCATCCAACAAGAGACAGTGACAATACCAGCTTGCATCCTTGGACATGGAGCGATGCTGTACTATCGACAGGAATGATGAGCTGGTTTTTGTTGTTCCAACCCTCCAATCCCTGTAATTCCTCTGTTTTAGCTGCCAACATGGCAAGCACACTGGGACCACAGGGGCATTGGACGAGTAGGCTACTATCACTATTTACATCGGTGTACACAGGGCAGGAGCATGCAGTTATATAAGATACTCAGACTTAAAGCAAAGACATCCATAAATCTGAACATCCAGTGTGACATCTCACACACGTACTAACATCTTTGAGGGGTTCTGTCAAGGCCCGCACCCCAGGCCTGGTTTGAGAGGGCATTTTATTTTATCTCCAAAGGTCATGCGCTTGCGTCTTATTCTCTATTGGCACAAGAGCAAACCGACACATTTGTAAAGCCTGAATCTCTCCTGTAGATTAACGATTTTTTCTCTAACTCTATGACATTTCAGGCAGTCAGGAAGGAGAAAAATATTGTTCTCGCCATCCTCTGAGACTGGCAGTATTGGGGACTGGCAGTATTGGGGAATGGTTTCAAAAGAAAATAAAAGCATCGCAACAGTCCGAAAGAAACACAATCTTGTGTCCCATATGTATGATAATCATGTAGCTTTTTATTTTGTACATGTGTAAAGTGTGATATTAACCAGCGCAGAGGAGTCACAGATGCATATGGTTGTGTTAAAGAGTCACAGTCCCAAGGCATGATGTGTTGTTTATTCCAGCCGCACATCTCAACTATCAAACCCTTCTCTGACTAAGAATTTGCTGATGACACGCTTCGCTTCTGAACACCATACAGTAGCGAAAGCACTAAAATGTAGGTGGTGGCAGAAATCAGATTCTTACTTTGTGTGTGTGTGTGTGGGTGTGCCTCATCAGGAAGCAATGAAGGAGAACCTCAAGAAGAGGGAGATGGAGGAAAAGATCAAGAGAGCCAAGCTGGCAAAGGAGAAAGCAGAGCGCGAGAAGTTGGAGCGCCAGAAGAAGAAGAAGAAGCTGATTGACATGAACAAAGGTATGCCACTTCTCCCGGCGCCACTACAGAAACGGAGACAGGGAGGCAGGTTGGGAGTTAGGAGGAGGAGATAAAGTAGCGGGCTTACATTAAAATTGTATTTCAGATGGATTTGAGCTGAGAAAGATAATGTGTAGCAGTGTGAGGGCTATAGCCAAAGGACTGGTGCTAAATGGCAGCAAATACTGTATGTTATAATTTAGTTGTGTCCTCTGGCATTCTTCTTTCAGCATTGTCTTCCTGTTGTTTGTTTATGTGCAGCCATAACAAAATTAATATCTGGTCAGTCTCAGGCTGCCTGCGGTCAGTGTTCTGTATGTGTCCAGTGAATATGTTGGCATGTGTAAGTTTCTGTTCTCCAGACATGAAAATTCTGATCAACAGAGCTGGGTTCATCTGTCTAGTTATGCAAAATACATCATGGAGGAATGTTATGCCTGGAAAGGTTTCATGAGGTATTTTGTTCATTTATTTGACATGCAAACCAGGATTTCTACAACCCACCACCTTCTAAATGTCAGCGCCAGCCAAAGACCTCTCTGTAGCTCAGCCACATTGGGGAAAAGTGACAAGACAGTCTTCAGCATGCCACAAACTCTCCAAGATAATTGATGCATGCTGCAGGTTTTCTTTTTTTTCGTAGAGCAGTGACCTCTTTTAAAGCTTCACTTTTAATAATCCAGCATGGCTGAGCTGCAGAAGCATCTCTACCATTCTCTCATTCTGGCTAACCAGATGGAGAACAGTAGCAAAGTAGGTATGATATTAAATATTTCTGCCAGAGCAGATTTTGATCTCACTTTCTGGATGCCGTAATATGACTGCGTGAATAAAACATGAGGATGACATGGGCAACTTTGCCTGCAGCCTTGGAGATGGCAGAGATTGTCCTCCACACCTACACCTACCTCGTTGGGCAGTTGCAGTCACAATGACCTTGGTTGTTATGAAATAAAATACTTTATTTTTTTACCTCGTCAAGGTTCTTACTCATTTTCAATACACAAAAGCAGGCGTAATTCTCTCCTTGTGAAATGCCATCGGGTAAAGGACAATCGAAGGCAAAGCACTTTAAAGAGATTCTGTGAGACATAAGTCCGAAGCAGGTTGGAGGTGACAACAGCGTGGTGTTCCACTCTTGTGAGTGCAAAAAGTATAGTTGATATACAGTAAAGTGCTTATTTAATCCTCCCAATAACAGATTTTAATATTTCCTTAAATATGTTTTCTCTCAGTTTCTGTCAAGGCTGTTTGGTTGCTACACAAATAGCAAGTTTTTTCAGCGTTTTCTTGTTGCATCTCTTTACAGTTGGCAGCCTTGACTTGAGAGGCTTTCTGTCTCTCTTATAAAATTCTGTGTGCTTCAGATATGTTCAGGAGTTAGTTATTGGAGGAGAATTTTGGCATCATCCAAGGATGATGGAAATATGGTCATGGATGGATGGATGGATGGATGGATGGACATGCTGTTGACCTAAATATACAACATCTCAGTTTTACAACTCATTAGCATAAACAGTTGGACTAAACATATTGTCATTATATTATAAGGATTATTTACAGGTCAGTTGTTTATTCATTTTATGGATCTACTCATTTACTACTTCTTTGCTTGCAGGACTGTTTGATGCATCATACAAATATGTTTAATATGATTCCTAGAGTATTTTGGAGAAGGGATAGATTTTATGTAATTTCATAAATTGTGACCTAATCCTCTTCACTTGCAAATGATTAACAATGAAATGCTTATTTAATGAGACTTTAATTAAAGCAGCTTTTGCCAGGATGGAAGGAGGGTGTGTGGGTGGGGGAGGGGAAGCAGACAAATGCTTTTAGAACTGATGGTTTAAAAAAAAAAACACACACCCATTTCCGAATTGACAGAATTTACACTTGCACCATCAAGATCACCGATAATGACTGATGGATGAGACAAGTGACAGGCTCACCCTATTGTTCTTGTGAAGTATTAGAACTCCTAATGTCACCCAATTTGTTTGAGTTCACTCTAAGTGGATCGCCATGTTCTTTTGGACTGACCAGATGTTCAGCATTTGCTAAATTGCTTTACTTCACTGCAAATAGCTGTTGAACACAGAAAAACAAACCCAAACTAGTTCTGCTGTCGGAAACAGAGAAAGATTGTTCATTATAGCAGTTTTCTTTTGTTGCTGTTGTTGTGGCTTCCGAAACAATGTCATAAACGGCTTGCTGAGTGCGTCAAGAGCTGGTGCATCGTCGAGCATCTGGACTTTGTTTCTCCGAGGGATTTGTGAGGACTAGCAGAGCCCTCTGGCCACCTACTCGGCTGGCATCACCAGGGTCGGCGCCCCCATCTGAAGCAAGTGTCTGTGCCCGCATGTCAACTGCATACCCAGTCAAATCTACTAAGGCTAGAATAGAGCCGGAAAGCACACATGGCGCTCTGAGCACGATGCAGGCTGGCATACAGCACATAAAAATAAACAAGCAAACACAAGATGAAGCTATTTGAACATTTTATATAGTCCAGGCATTTCTCCTTGGTACTGCAGAGAAATGGTTGAGAACTTTGTATTTTTACGTGTTTTCTATCAACTTTTCTCCGACATACTTTGTGCTGCTTCATTTTCAGTGTGTGAATCATTGCTGCAGCGTCTTTAACAGTCCCCTTCACCTCTTAAAAACATATCTATTGCTGTCCTGAGGAATAACAAGTTTAGATGCATATTGGCCTGAGTTTCATAGCACTTTTTTATGCATGCCAAATGTCTGCATCTCACTTGACTACACTCATTAAATCCAGCTAGACTCATTTAGTACGAGATTTAAAAATAAAATTTCCAATTATTTAAGAAATCGTAGATTTCATTAAATTATTTTAATCGGAAAGGAGATTTATTTTGAGCTGGGATTAAAACTGTACTAACATTAGTATGAAATCATATGAGTGAATTGGAGGCTGCACAGTTTTTCGCCAGCTCATAGACACAGGCAGGACTCAGGCTCATTCATTGCGTTACTGGGGAAAAACACGTGGTACAATGGTCATTTATCAAAGGCTGTTTGAAATCATAAATTATTCTGCTTGTCTCACTATTTTCAGTGTAAAGGGTTTCCAGTCCAGGTGGTAACAGACACTGTTTTGCTTTATATGTAATCAGTAATGTCTGTGAAACAGTCACATCCTTCAATTTCAACAGTCCTTACCTCAGAGACATTTATAATAGTTATAAGTACGCATTTAAAAATTGAACACACATTGCTTTAATATTTTTTACATGGTAAGAGATCTCTTCTCATCCAAATGCATTTCCTGTGCTGTGATAGCCATCTAAGCTTTTTTTTTTCCTTTCAGCCGAGCCTTCTAGAATGAAGCCTCCATGTCTGTGATTCTCTGCAGAGAGCAGTTGGCATGTTGACAATGATGGGCCCGCAGCTTCTATTTATGCATTCTCCTTGTCAACCTTTGACACCTTGAGGATGAACTAGTGGATGTTTACATAAATAGAAATGGGCTATCTTTAAAAACACACACATATTCAATTTAATAAAGTCTGGAATAAGAAATTATTTTTAAGGTTTTAGCTGCATCCACGTGCATTTTTTGATCTGCTCTATATGCAACATTTGATAGCGCTAACTACTGCATTTAATCTCCTCATTCACTAAACTATTAAGATCTCATGTAATGATTCACTAAAACTAATGTCCTCGTCAGAGTGAAATTTCTCCTTTGTGTTTTCCCCTGTTTGAGCATTTCCCTGAACGATAGTGTTGCTTAAACAAATTAAAGTGTATGTTTGTGTGGCTTGCTAAACTAAATTGACATATTTTTGTGCAATTGGCTGACTGGTTGTGTCTGCCAGAGCCCTGTCCTGAATGACAGTGTCAGACGTGTGGATTGATGGCTCTGCGTGACGCTGACAGCTGTCAGTAGGCTGGCGTACGCCCGCGTGCAGCCATGCCAGCTAGGTGATGGTACAGGCTGATAGGTGGCAGCGAGGTGGACAGGTTAGTGCTTTCAGTTTGCATAGTGTCTGGGCAGCACATGACTAACAATATTACCAGGGCAGGTAGCTTGTAGACCTGTCAAGGTCAGAAGCAAAATAGATACAAGAAATATGTTTGTGAGAGACTCTCAGGATTGTCCCACTGCCTCAGAAAAGCAAGCCAGTATTAGTGAGCTATAGAATATAAGGGACAAGGACAGGGCTTTCCAGAATGTAATAATGATGTATTTCACGACGCTTCTGAATTCACTGCCTGTTTAGTCCCTAAAGTGTCATTCCTTTGTCAAGCCACTGATGGCTTCCATGTCTCATTGTATATTTGTAATTTCTGGCGAGTTGTAAAAATGAAGTATCTTTCACTGCATCTGCATCAGTGATAGAATTTCAAAAAAAGAAAATTGCTTTTTTTTTTTTGCCCTTGCCTTTGAGCGAAGTCAATTCACATTCCAGAAAGTGTAAGGCATGCTCTGAAACTCCTAAGTATGGACTGGTGAATTCCATCATTACCTTGAAAGACGAGAACAAGGGCATCGGATCGTCTGTCATACACCCATTCTAATAAATAACAGCATATTAGATTGTGTTTTATCTCCAGTCAAAATCAGAATATGTCTCAAGGAAGTGTTGGCATCTCAGTGAAGGTTTATCAGAGCCAGAGGCAAATGAGATAAAATAATTAAATATATACAGTACTGCAATTGCAGTTTCCTTGCACTTATTGTAATGACAATAAACAGCTATTCCTTATATATATATATATATAGAGAGAGAGAGAGATCAATTAAGAATATTGATTAGTTAATTGTCTATTATCTATTATCTATTATTGTAAACTTGAAATCCAGAGAGGCGAGCATCAGATATATATCTATCCTGTTTCCTCCTCGTCCTCTCTCTCTGTCTCTCCCCCTCTCTCCTGTGTCTGACACACTGCTCAGCAAACATCCCACCATGTTCCTTTTTCTATCCCATTGCTTTCATAAATGTGCTTCTCCTTGGTGAAATTATCTCAGGCATAGTTGAATCTCATTAATTTTTGGGTGGTTCAAGTGTCTGGTTATTTCTCCTCCCAGATCTGGACCCGCCAGTCACTTTACAGTCAATCAAACCTAATTATGCTCACTACAAAGACAATCAAATCCCATTGTCAAATCCATTTAGCTTCCCCAGACGGCACCGCCTTTCACTGATGCAGCACATGTGCAGTTTAGTTAAGATCCTTATCTGGATTCAAAAGCTCTATATCCACTCTCTAAATATGTAATTTATATATGATGAAATATCTATTGATGAAGTCGAAAATGTTCACACGTCATTGACATCCCTCTCATTGTAATAATCTGATTCATTATACACCACAACATCACAGAAAGCTGGTTTTCTAAAACTGCGAGAAAAACAGCTGTAAGCTAAAGATGAAGGCCGCTTTTTGTTTTGCCTCGTCATAGTGGAGGCCTTCCAGTGTTTAGGATGTAAAATGTGAACTAGCATCTAAACATATTAATGTAGCACTAGCACACAGGTATATATATATGTACCATCATTCCCTTCTGAATATTCTTGTAGAGAAAACTAGCAGAAAACTAGAAAAACCTAGAAAAGGATTTTCCAGTGAGATTATTCCTCTTTTCCCGTTTGACTCCTAAAACAAATTACCGAAAATGACCACAAATGGCCTAACACTATGACCTCAACAAAGATTTTGGCTTTTCCTGTGGCACAAAGCTCTGATAGTAATGGTTCACTGAAATCCATTAGACAGGGGAAAAACGAGAGAAACACATGGTCGAACCTTAAATGCAAACCAAAGAAACTCGACCCAGGGCTGTACATACAGGAAGTACTAAAAGGTCAAATGTGGTGAGCATGGTAAAAACTGTCATTTCTATCCACTTCAAGACCACATCAGTCTAAAGTGGTGGCTGAGTTAAAAGCGGACTCCCCTCTGCTCCTGTGAGGTGCAGGATTTACCATATTACACTTCAATTTAGCAGCACCTACCTCATATAAAAGCTGCAATGGCCGCCCACTCTGCAGCAAGGACAAGCTTCCGTGGCCCTGCTGGCACCCCGACATGTGGACCTCATGCGGCTCAGAAAAAGTGTGTCAGCTCAACATCTGTCAGTGCTGAACCCCCCCCTTGAGTGTCGGTGTTGTTACTCGCCAAGTTAGCTAAAAGCAGTGTATATATATTGGTGGCAGAGATGCAGTTCCTGGCGGTGGATGGGGCGCAGGCACTAGAAGTAAATTATAGCAGAGGAAGCAAAGCGTGGTGAATACTATATTCCAAGTGTCTCTCTCCCCGCCCCTTCCTACTTTTTTTCCCCCGGGGCCTAGCAGGATCCATCCAGATGGAGGGTTTATTTTTGTTTTTGTTTGTTTACTTATTCATGAATCTAGCTATTCGGGGCATTGCAGGGGCTTTTGTTCCACCACATAATGCAAATCGCCACGGCAGCTAATCCACTTTCATCCTTTCCTTGTCGACATCCAACTTCTCACCACATTTCCCCCCCCATCTCTCGCGATCAGGGCATTTCTTATTTCTTTCAGATTATGGGATAAGGCATGCAGTGACCAGGCCAGCCGAGCTCCAGCTCTGGTGCATGTCAAACACAATTTACCTCTTAACTCTCACCCACCTTTCCCATCTTCGAGACATACTGGCCTCGCCACAGCGCCCTTGCTTTCTCCTGACCCTGGCGCCACACAGGGTCTCATAGGAAGAGGAATGAAGTTGCTGCAGCGCCATTCCTCCTGGAATGAAGGTTTGTTGGAGCATTCCTGATTGAGTTAGGGAGAACATGAGTGGATTTGCTCATCAAGTTGTTACAGTAAAACGATCCAGATGAATCGGCTAACAAATCTATCTTTTTTATTAGCCATCTTAGCCTTCCATTCCCCTTTCTCCTCCTTGCTTGTGCTTAATAAACACACACACATACACAAACGCAAATTAAAAGACGAAAGCCAGTCTAAAAAGTTAATTGGATCAAAGCTTTTGGGATGGGTGGCTGGACGACAGGGAGACAGAAAAATGGATGTGGAAAACCAAACAGAGAGCTCGCTCACAGGTGCAGGTTTTTTTTTTATGTTCAGTTGTTGCCCCCCCCCCCCCCCCTCGTTTCACCGCTAATGGTGCAGATTAATTGCGTAGGTGACTGTGTCGGAACAGATGTACTCAAAAGTGTTGCAGAACAATCCACAGCAGACTGACACAAAAAAAAGGGTGGAAGTCTTTCCACCCTTCTGTTCTTTCTCACTCTTTCCTCGAGTGAGGGTGCCTTTTGTGAGGTTAAACTCCAACACTCGCTTACAGTGATGTCAGGCCTGTAATCTCGTATTATATCTCACAGCGTTGTAAGTTAACCCATCTCCTATGCATGTTGCTTCTCATGTAGCACCCTGTAATTTGTTCAGGGAGGGCAGTGCATATGCTTATTCTTGTTATTTGTAATTAACATGCCACTATTGCTACCAGTTTCATTCATGTGATATACCATGTCATAATTTGCTGCTAAATTAGAATCCCACATTGAGGCTTTTTTAGCATTTGAAGAATTCTTTTGTCTGTGCTCCGAATCATTGCGGCTGCACGCGAACCACCAGGAATTGAGTTCTCAATCGATCCACTGTGCCTTTTTCTTATCAGCGCAACACGCAGGAGATGACAGATAGCAAATTGAATTTATGAACAGGCTTTGTTGGCACTGCTGCATAATTATAGGACTGCCATGCCTTTGATGTTAAAAAGAGAACTCAGAATTTAATTCAAATGCACACAAGTTTGTTTTTTTTCCTTCCATGCTGGAGCTAAAAGCTTTGTCATGTTTTCAAGGTAACAGTGATACTTTTTCTTTTTATTTCTGGCAAACACATATCTTCATTGTTGTAGATTTTATTAGCCACAAATAGAGATGTCATGTTTTTCATAATTTAAGATCATTTATTCAATGTAGTAGTATTTAATATATTTTGTCTTTTACTAAGAATTAAGGGTTTACGTGGATGCTTTGCTTATACATTGGTTTTCTTTTGCATTTTTTTAGTTGATCTTGCCATGAGCAGTAATAAGTATATTATCCTTTAGACATGCGCTCTTCTCCTGTTTCCTCTCCCTGTTTCATCATCAGGAAATATGCCTCGTAATCGAATCAGTAAAGCGAAGCGCTCTTCCAGATACAAAATACAACGTGCATTTGTATCATTGAAAATGTGTAGGCAGGTTTTAAAACGTATGTGGATGTGAATCTTTGAGCATGCGCTCGCCTACTACAGTGCATGTTTTAAAAATAATTGAATGTCACAGCGATCAGGGCGTCAGGGAGTTAGGAAGGTGTTTTACGACACTGGTCTCGCTTCGCTCCACGAGTCCCTCTCAATAATCCACTCCACCACACTCACTTACGTATCCGCAGAAACCCTCTTCATGCTACTCCCCGGCTGTATACTATTATTCTTTTTCCCTTTTCCCCTGAATACAACCTCCTCCATCTTTCTTTGCTTTCCATCTTCCTCCATCAATAGTGGAGCTCTGTATTTGTGCTTATGTTATTCCTTTCTTGTGTATTGGTAATCGTACATCGCAGTGACTTTTTCGATTTATACCAAAGGTTCTTTTTCCAGTTCTTTCTAACCCAATGGTTGATTAAATGACTTTACATTTCTCACAAACACTCACTAAAGAGTGAAGGGATTTGGATTTGGCAATAGAAGGTCAAGGTCACTGTGACCACAAGAAAACAGTCATTCAATTAGTAAAAAATTCAAATCCTCATTATACCAAGACTCCACACAAATGTCGAATAGGATGAAGTGATGGCATTTCACAACTGAAAAGATAAATATCAGCTTCATGCGCAAATGATAATGTTCTGGAAAAGGGTTTTCTTATTATTATTCAATGCCATACAGTAAAATAAATGTTGTCTCACTTCTTTTGTCATTTATTCATGCATTTATTTATTTGTTTCAGCCAGAGCAGTGGCAAAGTTAATGGTACAGTACACCAGTGATGCTCCTTACAGCATCCAGCTTCTGGCATAGACATCCATAGACATGGTTTAACGAGCTAGAAGTTTAGAATAATGTACGCGTATGGAACCTGAGATTCAGTCTGCTGTGGGAATTAGGGGAGTCTGTTCCAGTAACTTGAGATTCCTGGTTGCTTAACTCAGATTTTCTTGTCTTTATGGAGTCGAAATCCATCCCCAAGTGGTAGTCTCATCATCCTTTTTTTGCCTTTTAGCCTGTTGAGCATGGATTCCTGATGCAATTGCAGTGATTGCATGGTCTCTTTGAGAACCAGACTTTTTGCTGTTTTCCAGTGTGGTCCAGGCTGTTACTAGAAATTGATTACAATCTCAGACTCCAGAAATTGTGACAATTCTTCACATTTGCCTTGTAATTGCACAGATGTTCGGTTCTGTGAAGCCTCCTTGTTTTAGGATTTGCAGCATCAGAATCAACTTTATTTATTACATTTGATCGGTCTGTCTCTCTCTGTCTCTCTCTCTCTCTCTCTCTCTCTCTCTCTGGAGACATGGAGTGCATTGATTTTGCTGATATTTAGCTTGAGGGGATTTCCAGCACACTGTGAGAAGAAGCTCTCTGACTGCTTTACTCCGCACCAAAATCAT
Organism: Brachionichthys hirsutus; assembly: GCF_040956055.1. Lineage (NCBI taxonomy): Eukaryota > Metazoa > Chordata > Actinopteri > Lophiiformes > Brachionichthyidae > Brachionichthys > Brachionichthys hirsutus. The sequence continues at coordinate 4,510,378 of NC_090902.1, forward strand.
AGATGTCAACATAGTGGTAAATTTGCCAAGAACAATATATTTTCTCACGCCCTTCAAAGCTTTACACTGCGCGTATTATAGTCCAGAAAGACGAGTGTCAAAACCGACTTGACTGGCATATGGAAGCACCAAACCACAACGTGATAATTTGAGATATTACTTTGCATTTCTTGGGGCAAATCTAATCTGGTAAAAATTTCTGCTGATTCTGAAATACTTTCAAGTAACGCCCACCAGGTTAAATATCTGGAACTCTTCACTAGTTGCTGGAAACTGAAGAAGCCTCTTGTATGAGAGGGGAAATGTCTTCAAGCTTTTCCTGCGCGTCTATTTGACTTAAATCAAAACAGGAATCAATCTCCTCTTACATTTGGCGCAGATAACGCCTGCTATTCAGGTGAAGTAGAGGAAAATGGGCACGGATCAGTGGGAATGATATGGAGCGCTACATCACCACTGTCCAAGAAGTAGAGATTCACAGAGCTTGTGCGCTTAAGATGTCACTGTTTAAGAGACTACCTAAAAGTACAGAAGCCACAGGCATGTTCCACACTTCCAGAATCTTTAATAAGATTATTAAAGGACCTTGGAGCTGTCTTTTGAGGTACTCACCAAGGTGTTTCATCACTGGAAGGGCATGTCAGTGTGTTAGCCCATCTTAACCCATTTAGAAAGCAATTTCCGTTGAGCAGAGGGGATCTTTCCTCTTAAGAAAAAATTCTGGGCATGAAAGGTTAGCATTTATGTAATTCCCCAGCATGCAATCTACCTGTTAATAAGAAGGGGATGAATATTTGCCCTGGGTTTTGCAGCTGGAAATGAGACAACGGTGAACAAGACAGAAATGTTTGCTACATGGGCAATGTTAATATAAGTAATGCAGAAAGTTTGCTCTGAGGATTACTGGAAAAACATATTTTCTTACACTAAGGGCTTACCTTTTCTTCGCAGTTGTTAAGTACATAGAAATAATTCTAAATATGTTCATAGTCTGAAGGCTCATTTGTGGCAATTTGCTGAGAGAAAGGCCTCCTCAGGCTGAAGCTGTGGCCCAATAGCACACAGTCAATTCAGCAATGTGAGGTGACTGGGGAGTAAGTGTCTCTTTTTAGACAGCTTGAGACTTATATAGCAATCTCAAAATATAAAAGTGACAATGTATTATATGGCAAAATTACTGCAAGTACGACTGAAAGTTTTTGTTTTTGTTTTTGTTTTTATTCTATTTGTATTGCACATGTCTCTAGTCTTGGTTGTGTCAACTTATTGTACTTTCATTAAGGATTGCAGGTCAGATGGATTGTGGAGGAGGAGGAGGAAAAAGTGTGTCCATTCTTGATCATTTTCCACCCATTAAATATATCCCTTCTACCCTAACTTGCATTTTTTTTTAAGTGTTGTGTGTTGAAAGTAGCTGTGATCTTGACTTATTTCTTTGTTTCCCTTTTGCTTCAGCTGTAAGCACAGAAGTTTGTTGGTTTGTTGTGTTTCACCTGAAACTTTCTTTACTATGACTCCAAAGTTCTGGCCAGTACACACGATGAATTGGGCCACTGTTAAAGCTCTAGGTCTGCCACACTGATCAGATGTTATGTGCCCTCTACTATATCTGGATAGCTGTGAAGAAATGACCGAAGAAGCAGCTGTCAAAAAGTTAGTTGTGCAAAGACATTTATAGATAAATATGAACCTTTCACTTCATAATTTCCACCTTTTATAAGCCTTGGAATGTGTCAGCCTACAAAGGACCATCTAAAGGTGTTTACCATGTACTTTTGTTTCAAATATCCACAACAGACAAAACGTCTGCTCCCCCTTTTAAACCAATGAGCCAGCTATCTGAGGTGTAGTGCTGCAATTTGAGATAAGCACTACTTTGCCCTGCTTTGGTTTTGTTCTGTTAAAGCTGGTCTAATTAAGCTTGATTTAATCGAGATTGCTTTTAAGCACAGCGCACAGCCAGAGCAGATACTTTGCTTTCAAAGTAGCCCTTGGGAAGGGTTTGAGGAAGAAAGAGAAAGATTGAGATAGAGAGCAAAATCCGTCCTAGCGCATGTGCGTGGCTAGTGGTGTCATGTTTGTTTGGATTTTTTGTTTTTGTTTGTTTGTTTTTAAATTTGCATGAAGCTTGTTTCTATTATTGGTTTTCCTGTCTTCTATTCTTCACTTGAATCATAGCAGATCAGAGGGTTTGTTGCTTTCAAAAAAACAACAACAGCATGTTCAGTCCTGACTTGGCAAAATACATATTGTCTAACATGTTGCTTTGCTCATGAATCCAATGTGACTGGCTGTGCGGGTCTTTGAACACGTGCATGTAACAGTGAATTTACCATCCCGGTGTCTAGAGAAGCGCTGCGTGCTGAAAGTAGCACGTATCCACTTATTTTTATTTTTTGTATGTTTCCTTCTGTTCGAGCTCCTCTGGCTACATGAACTTAACAAGTTTCCAATATCATTTTGAAACTTGAAGAACAAAGTATTTCCTCGTGTAGGCAAAAGAACCGATGACCAATATGTAACTTGAACAAACTCACTTAAAAATAATGTATGTCCTGCGGCAGAATGATAGAAAAGGTGCCCTTCTGATCTAGTAGCGATAAACAACCCATATTCAGAACCTTAGAGCTCATTTTTGAACCCCAGCATACATTGAACAATACACTGTCCCAAGTGTCTCCTCACTGTCTACGAGGACATGCCAACTGCTTTCACTTCTCTGGTTTCATGGATCTGCAGGACAGCTGGATCAGTGGGGGGGGGGGGGGGGGGGGTTCGAAGACCGGTCCCACTGTCATTGACTGAACACTGATCGAGCGGCTGGGTATTGAGCGGCTCCACATTAAATCTTTGTAAAGAGCACTTACCTCCCCTGTGTTAGCCACAGAAAGAATATCTGTCAATGAATATCAGTGGACGCTTTCATCCTGAGGCCCCTTTGCCTGCAGTAGATGCTAAACTCTAAGTGTATTTTCCTTCTCGCCAGCTGTTTCCTGAGAAATAAAAGAGACAGGCCTCAACGACTTGTTTAGTCTCAACACGCGCATATGAAGGATGTTTTTTTTTGTCCTATACCCGATTAAACTTTGAAGTAATCATATACAAGTTTGTGTTTATGTCCACGTACCTGTATGTGCATTTATTTCCAATTTTCTTTCTCCTATTATGTTTGGCGCTGTTACATGTTGTCCTCTAAATATGTTTGCTTTATCTGCTCTTTTCCAGAGGGAGACGAAACTGGCGTGATGGATAGCTTAATGGAAGCTCTGCAGTCGGGAGCAGCCTTCCGTGATAGACGAAAACGGACACCACGCAACGGTAATGCGGCGCAAAAACACTGCCTTTGTGTTCCATTTCACATGTTTTATTTCATTTCTCTCGGTCTCACTTGTCTGCACAGAAAAATACCACATGCCTCATGTAGGTGATGGTTTTCACGCCACACAAGTGGCTCCTGCACTATCAAAGAAGCAGCTAATCTTTCCAATAGGTATTTCATTGTTGTCTATTCCTGTTTTTGTGCACAACACTAAACGCTCATAAAACTGGAACACACACAGCACAGGCATCTTAAAAGCAAGAACACATGTCATTTAGTGAATGTCATTAACAATAGATTGTCCTTTAGCCATTCATAAAGCACTTATTTTAATGTTGCCACGCTGGCTGCAGTTGTGTTGAGGCTGATTTTGTATGCATTCTGTTTGCCTATGATTAATGGCCCATGTAGTACCACCTAGTAAAGTTGCCAAGGTGAATTCATATGCAAGTCAGAGTTCTGTTGAAGAGGACTTTTGATTTCAAAGTAATTTTACATGTAATAATGACCTTTGATTTTGGACAAGTGCAATCTGGTGTACAATAATATAGATGAATTTCCCAAGCTAGTCGAAGACAATTACTTCCAAAATGTACTATCAAACTTTTCAGCTTTCATTAAAATTCGATTTTGCCTACACCTTAAGCTTTGTCACTTTCACTGAAACTCAATTATGCGTATATCAACAAACATGCAAACTCATGATTCATCACCCATTGCTGCTCATCAGAACACATAACGGCTCCATTCTTCACAAATGCCTTATTCATTCGCTTCCTTTTGCTGTGTCGACATTCAAATATCAGTTTAGTTAACTTCACATAGCTGACAGATTTTTCCAAACTCTGGGAGTGGTGCATTCCTGTAGATATCTGAAATGTCTTTCCTCTAATGCCTTTTTCTCTTTTCTATTTTCTCTACCCTTCCCTTTTTTTTCTTTTTCTCATTTCTTTTTTCTTTTATCACCAACGTTGTTACAGGTGATCCATGTCCTTCCAGTCCAGCCTCTCGGTGGCCGGGTGCTAACTATGGTAACAGAACTCTAGGTGTGTGCATTTAGCTGGCTTTTTAAACAGACACATCGTGCACACATCTTCTGGCTGCATGACTCACAGATCCGTATGTTCAGAGATTCTAACTGTGCTGGTCTACATCATGGAGAGTCCTTCACTGACTTAATGAATTTAAGTCAAATGTTACATTTTTAAAATATGTAATATTCTCTAGAAAGCTTCAAACGGATGCCAAATAGAAATAAAACTAACACAAAAATATGTCTCCTCACTGAGAAAATTAACTCATGGATGCAACATTATAAATCACTTTTGTTTGACTTGAAAATACATTTTGTAATGGCAAATTAAATGAACCAAATACTTGCTAATGTATTGAATATGTCCAAAGCACTAGATTTGACAGCTTGTCCTTCATTGAGTGTTATTTCCCTTATGTATGTACTAATTGTACATACAGCAGTCATTGCAGAAATAGAGCAATGTCCCATTGAGGTATTCACCGCAACAAAGCATAAACCTCCATTACCCCAGCTTTTCTGGAAATACACTCCAAAGAAGTGGTGCCTTTGGTTCATGGCTCTTTGGACATAGATGTGCTGCATATTTTGTGACCCTATTCCAGAAATACTTGGGATGTTGTGTTAAACATCAGTAACTAAAAACTGGTAAACCTAAAGCAGATTCCACAGGTGAACAGGACAACTGGTAGCATGTATTATGATTGTGCATTAAATGCTCTCTCTCATCTGTTCAGATATTCAAATGTCAGAGACTGGTAAAGTGCACCACTTTATCAATGTTTACCTATAGGATATGATATGGTATATGATATAGGATATGCTCAGGTAGGACTGGGTAATCAACTAAATAAACTGAAATTTAGAAGGTTTTAGGACCTTCAAGATCGACCCAAAGATTTCGAACCATGTTGAGTGTGGCTCAGTTCACTGTGGACATGAACTGAAATGAAAGCGTGGGGTTTTCCATCAGTCAGTGGTTACGCTTTCAATAAAATCGTGACATTTCTCATGAATTTTGTTTTATATGACATCCCTATTTGTTGGAATAGAGGTTGTGCAATAATTCAGCCTACTGAAAAGAAAATATAACTGATCAGATGTTGAATTACTTTTCATCACTAGTTCTAGTAGTGATAGATAGTAATCAATGGTTTAAAATTGGCCTCTTGATCCCAAATGTTCATTCTCATATCACAATCTCAAAGGAGGACAGCCCCTCTTAAAGAACAAAGATTTGAAGTATTCAGCATACTGTCTGTCATGTAGAGCAGCTCCAGCTACCAGCTTTCACAGCATGATATCCCTCCATTTCTTTTTTGGTAAGTTATGTCAACCTTCATGCTTTGGCTTCTCGCAATAAACCTTTGCATTGTCATACATACAGCCTGTATGTTTGACAAAAGCATCCATCACATGCCATGCAAACCTGTTGCCTTTTATGCTTTGTGCAAGCCTACTTTGAGCCAGGACCTCTGTGTGTTCTTCTATCTTTCTATAATGTATAAAACATATTGTATATTTATTGATGAGAGAATGTCAAAAATACTGTATGCGTCATTAAAAGTGACAATAAAAGAATGTTTGCCTAACCTGTTTTCCCAAAGCCAGCTTTAGAGCAAAAGGTTTCCTGCAGCCTTTAGGAATAAACATATAGGCATATATGCAGACTGTTGCTGGGTAGATGCTGCGATACTCATGAACTTCCAGATTAGCACTGCTATTTTAAAATGAACTTTGTTATGTTCAGTGTTTCAGTGATTGTGAGGCAGGCTCTGACTGTACGCTTTGTGTCAATCAACAGGTGCCTTTCGTGAACACTAGTTGAGCACCATAGCTCTCCATATGGAGGAGCGATTAAATCATAGGTTTCATTTTGTTTTAGCCTAGAAAATGCTTTCCAATAGTTCAGGCTTGATTGACAATAATGTCGGAGTTATGTTCTCTCAGAGTCCTTTCGTGTTTTCTGGCGGAGTCACTGAAGCTGTCAAAAAGCTCCACAGATCCAAAGGCATGTGCCTTTGAATCTTCTCTTTGAAGGTTAATCTTGAATCAACTGGACTTCTGTTTTAGGATCTGAAGACATTTCAGCACTCAAGAGACTGATGGCGAGTATGGATATCTACGGTTGCTAACACAATGACAGTCGTCAAGGTCACACTATAGCTGCTAAGTCAAAAGCACTGCTATGGGTTATTAAAGGTATGAATGGTTCGTTTACCTCAACTTTCAGGGATGATGATGACCTGGATGAATGAGCATCTACACCAACCTACAGCAATTGTTGTTGCTGTTTTTTCTTTTTCCAAATGCATAATTTTTCTATTTATTATTGTTGAGATGGAAGAGGAGGTTGGGAAATGAAGGTTAAGTCATTACATTCCTTCATTTAACCTGTTGTTTGAAGCTAGATTTGTCAGGAGATTTTGTAAAAGTCACTGCCTTCATATGTCTGGCATTTTTTATATGTGGTGCCATGTTACTGAGACGATGATGTAGTGTCCCTTTTGTCTGATGAAAGAAATTGTGGTCCCAAGGGTACAAGGTCAGCTACCAAAGTCCGCAGGAGGTATTTGTCTCTTCTTATGAAAGGCGGTCAAGAGAAACCCTTTCTTTCTGAGAAACAGGAAATAAAGATTTAAATAAAGAGCAATAATTTTGCTTTTGCAGTGACATTTTGGTGACAGTCATCTCAGTCACTGACAGCTGTCTTTGGGTCGTTCATCATTGTCTATGGTGGGAACTGTCAACATATCAGTCAAGGTATGAAGAATAATTGTGTAATTTTTTGGTCTTTAATGCAGCAATAATATTTAAGCACTTTTGTTGTGCACAGATTTGATTTCTCTCTGACTGAGGGACTGACAACATTTCAGTCTGAATTAACTGGAGAAGGTTCTCTGAGCAGTTGAATCAAACTGCGTGCAAAATCTATTCACTCATGCTTGTCCTTTCTGTCTTAATCTCATGCTTTAAAGCTTGATTAACCTCATGTCATCTTCAAACGAGTAGTGTGTACCAGACAGTCTCTCAGTCGCATTAGAATCTCTGCTTATGTCAGAGGAGCTCATTCAAACCCAGCATGCTTTTTTTTTTTAACCATCCTTCAGGATAAACTACACTTCAGCCGACTTCTTCATGTGTTAGGCAGAACACAATTGTAGGCACTGCCAGTCACAATTACAACCAATTCCAAGCACATTTACTATTTCCTTGTCTCCACTTTGTGTGAGATGGAAAACCTAACCCAGGAGGCCACACTTGTGTTATGCAATTACACCATTCATTCCTAATTCAACACGCAGGAACTGGATGGATTGATGGAAGCTAGAAAAGTTGAATTTCTGGTGCAGGTTCAGTCTCATTCAAAAAAAAAAGTTCATTCTGGTGTTATTTTGACAGATTTGGCACTAGAATTGTACACTTTACCCTTTAATTGGGTTAACGTATGAAATAGATAATTTAGCTGAGCTCCTTTTTCTTTGTCGTCTGAGCCCCTCATACATCCCATCTCATTGATTTTTATTCAGAGTTGAAAGCCACAAACCCTGTAGGACTCTCATTCTAGGGGTGCTCCCAAGACACAAATCAATCATATTTCAAAAAGAACCAAGCCATTCTTATTTATTTGCTGCCTTTTCAACTCCACCACAATCTCAAACTAGGGACTCTCTCTCATCCCCCTCTCTGCCTCACTTGCCTTCACTGTCACAGGCCAGTCCATCAAAAGTTACATCCTGTGTTCTCTAAAGTAAATCTCTTAAGGACTTATTCGACATTGAACAGAGAGGGATCATCTCAAACCCATTAACAAAGGTGATGCAGTGATATAATGCTTGTCAGGGGTAGGGAATCTCAAGCCAACTGTTTTATCCCTTGAAGCCTAGTAGTTAATTCAGCTGGTCAGGGCAGAGTGGGCCCCCCGTATGTTTAATGAAGATTAAATTACCTATTTTCTCTCATGAAATTTTAATGGAAGGAATGGGGATGATTCTACAAAGAGCCAAATGAAAAGACCAAAGGGAAGGGTCTTTAAAAAAGAACATGCTGGCAGAGATAAAGAATGCCCCCTCATTCCATTATAGCCCAAAACTCATTTGTGACATAAATGATCATTTAATATTTATTGATTGTATGTTTCTTATCCACAACCCAATGTAGACAACCATAGTATTTTTAGTTAGCTGTGGAAAGTCACCCCCCCCCCCCCCCCCCCCTTTTTTTTTTTTCTATCACTCACAGACTGATAGTGATTTGTAATTCCCTCAGCTATTAATTTGCTCATGCATATGTTTTACCCATCACTTTATCTCTCTCTCTCTCTATCTCTCTCTGTTTGTCTCTCAACCTCTCATGCAGTTGTTTTTTGCCCAAACCACGTCGAGGCTTGTGTCACATATCAGATTGAGATTGTTGCTGTAGGCTGTCTTTGAGTTGAGGGTGAAAACTGTATGCCTCCACAAGCTCCTGAATTCTACTTCGGTTGATTTATTTATCGGGGCAGACCTTGAAGCGATCCTACAGGATGTAGCACTGTCATGAGTTGAGAGGCAAAGAGACCCACCAGGTGACAGTGCCTTTTGCTATTGCTCTGATGGCCCAGTAGATGTGTGTTATCAATAAGGTAGGTGACATCAGACCTCTGTAGACACATGCTGCTTGAGATATATCACCTCCTTTTCACTGATTAGGATATTTATCAGCAACCAAAAGAAAAATAAATGTCTTTGAGATTTGACATAGACAGAGCTTTTTTCCCATCCCATTGACCCATCGATTCTTTCACCGGACCTGATCATCTTTCACCCCCAACAGAAAACCCATCATGGAAATATAGATGAAGATTTTATGTACCATTTGGGCACCCTTGACGCGTAACTGATTTGTTGCTTTACTCTGCCAAGAGCAGACATAAAGTAAGTGAAGTGTGACATAGAGCAATTTTGAGAGGATGAATCAAATCTTAATAAAAAGCAGTCTATCTGAGTGGACACCAGGGGTCTCTTGCTCCTGCCCCTGCCGTTAAGTACCCCTAAACCCATTGCTGTTGAAATTATACTGAAGTGATCTACTTAAGTGTAGGGTATTGACAGTGGGCTGTCTGTATACCCTTTTTCTGCCATTATGCGTTTTCACAGTCCTGTCTAATAAAGCTTATTATGTGGACACTAACTCCCGACAGTAAGGTTATTTTTTCTTTCTTAGAAATAGAATCAATGACCCAGTGCTATAATTGACTTGGAGCTCTCAACTGCTTTGTCCAATAGTGTCTTCCTTCATTGGCGCAGGGCCTCATTTATGGGGAAAGTCCTCCCACCTAGTGGACCATCAGTGAACGTCTCCTGACATATTACATTCAATAATATCCGAGAGCATTTGCAGTGGGCTGAATTTTTTTTTTCTTGCTCACTCTCCAAACAACATTGGCATTCAAGTATGTGGGCAGTTAGAAAAGGTCACCCTAAGTGTAAATTGTCAATACTGGATCAATTTCGGAGGGCAAATATGCTTTGGAGGTCCCATAATGGAAGGTTTCATCTTATTTCTACCCAGGGCACATTCACACAATGAGATTGATATCAATCATTGTTTGATGAATTCCTGATAGACCTATAAACTCGTAGAGCTTAAAGCCAAAGGAATGCCTGTGGAAGCCAAATATAGGGAATGCAATCGAACCAGCCCACCAGCTGAAAAATTGCCCTCATATAATTCCAATGGAGTCTCGCCAAAGCCATCAAGCTAAGTGTTGAAGGATGGGCAACTTGTGTCGGCTGAATTAAACCATATTTATTGCTCATTATGCATACAGCAGGGCCAAGTGATGATCAGCATGAGAACAAATAATGTGCTGTGGAATAGGATGCCATCCTGTACGGCTGCGTGTTGCACTTACAGTGAGAGGCACTGCCAGAATCAAATGCTTCCTCCTTTGCTGTCAAATTCATTTTTTTCTCATTTTCTTAATCTGATATATCTATAATTACTAACATTTAACACATTTAACATCCAGGCAGATGTTTTTGATTTCAAGAAGAAGTCAGTTACGATAGCACACATGGCACACATACAATGAAATGTCATTTTTCACCCTCTAACAATCAACAGACACAAAAATGTGTATAAGTAGGGGCCCCGTAGCATGCGGAGAGTGCCCTTTTCATTGGACGTGATCACTTTAATTAGGGAGGTAAGGGAAAATATTAGTGGCGATACAAGAATACAAAGAGAATGTGTAAAAAAAAAAAATGTCAGTGTTCCACTCAGTAGAAGATGCTGTTGAATGTGATGCTAGGAAGATAGATGAAATAAATCAGAATATGCACTGTTTTCAGATTAAATTGATTAATAATTGTTACTTTGCTCACTGGATGCTTTTGAAACGTAATTAGCTTTACAAGTTATCTTTGGTATGGAAGACTGGGGGTTCGAATCCAGGTGGGCCCTTAGGTAAGACTCAAAATTGTCTGTAGGGTATGAGTGTGTGCATGAGTGGTTATCTGTCTCTATGTGGCCCCAATATGCGCTGGCGACGTGTCCAAGGTGTGCCCTGCCTTTCGCCCGTCGCAAGCTGGGATACGTTCCAACAGACCCGTGACCCGCAAAGAAGAAAGGCATGGATGGATGGTTGGTTGTCTTCAGTATTTTTCATGGGTCATGTCATGACTTAAATGCATTCTCAAAACAGCCTCAGTCTGAGCAATCTGATTTTGAGATTATGTAAGGACAAACAAAAGTTAATGATTCCTATAACTGACTGATGACTCAGAAGGTTATTTATATTGCGTATCAGCCAAAATTATTTGTGAGACATAAGAGGGGGGGACTTGATTGACAGAGCAGTTTATTAGAAAAAAAAGTTGTGATTTCAGTGCCGTTGCTGTGAAACGCGGTGAATCATGGTGGACTGCAGTTAGAAGACAGAGGCATGGAATTCAGTGTAACGGAGCAATCGCTGTATTGTGTTGTGTACAGTGACGGACACAAGCATCGACCTTGATGGTAGTATTACAGTTCAAGAGTGTGTATAGACTGGGAGGGTTAAATGTTGGTGAAAATCCAGACTCTCTCTCTCTCTCTGACACAAATGCACAGACTCATGCACACACAAACACACACTGAGTAAGCAATCACCAAGAATGTTCCCTACACTCAGGCACTCCCCCTCCAATGAAGCATGATTGTGCTTGACATGGTTCCATCTCTAATTCTGACTGATGCCCATTTGCTCGTCTCCTCTCATTTATTTATTTATCTGTTTATTTGCGTTGCATTTATTTATTGATGGGCCTCGGGGACATGATAGCAAACCTCCATTTGCTCATATGGGAAAGTCAGAAGCAGAGGGCTATAAAAGTGAGCAACATTTGCACATGAATAAACAAAAAGCGGAGGCAGGACAGAGTTCACCTTTATTTTTATTTTAGATTCCAGCAGTTGAAATAGCTATTGCTTTCTGGTAATGGCAAAGTGATACAGCCCATTTAGTTACTTAGCTCTAATCCCAACGGTTTAGTCCCTTCCCTGGTTTTTTTTCTTCCCTTTTATCTCTTATCCTTTTTCATTCCTTCTTTTGACTTCTATTCGTTTAGTGTCTGATGGAAGGATTTGAGTGAGGTCAAATTACTCCCTTGCCTGTGCGCGTTTTCCTCAGCTTCAGCGGAACTCTCCACAGCAGTGAGTGCATGCAGTATGCGGGCGTTGTCTTTGACCACCAAATACCCCTGTGGATTTAAAATACATGTGTTATTTAATTCCCAGTGTCCCCAGTGTTATGCATATATTCTTACATTAAACGATTAATCTAAGTATCTAAGATATCTTCCTCTATTTTTGTTTTCACTTTTATCACGATGTCGCTGTGCTTTAAAAGTCAGGATGATGCCATTAGAGTGTATTTGTAAGAGTTTCCCCAATTACGTATTTGCTGGAAACGGTGGTTAATTACCCAAAAGTGTGCAATTTGAGATCATTAGCTTTTTAAGCCAGTATCTCTAGCCAGAGGTCTGACAGAAGACCTTTGGTCTACTCGTGTACTGTGGTGGTATAAAGAGTTCCAACTTGAAACTGCTGAAGGATTATTTAAACACAAATCTAAGTCCACATGATCCCTGTAATTAAATTTCTGGCAAGCACTCTCTAGTCTTAAATGTAGCTTTTTGAAGGTTAAAGCCTAGGTCGGCTGCAGAAAAATACTGTGATAAATGGTGATATATCTTCTGATCTAAAATTGATTGCAATTAAGAATGTTTTTTAAGGCAAACCCAACTCAGATGGATTTTTTTTAAAGAGGAGATCTGGTGCCTAATCAAAGACTGAGGCAACGTCTCAAAGAGGAGGTGACGAGTTCTGCCTGCATGTGCACCTGAATACCTGAGGTTGAATTGTATCACTTAATCTGGGCTGCAGAGGAAATACATTAGCTACAACTCTACACATTATAGTACACGTCCTAAATGGTGCATGGATCTATCAAGTCTGTCTCCAGCAGGAACAGATTGACATCTTGGCTCTTACAGAGACAGCGATCCTGCCCGACTGTCTCTCGGAGTTTATTCGAACAAATCTGAAACAGTTAAAACTGTCCGGAAACAGGAAGAGCACGCAACAGCTTAGTATTCATAAAATCTATAACTATTACTATCGATCTATTACTCCTAAGATATGATTAATATGTCAGGTTTAAAAATAGAAGTCCAGGCCCTCTTCCTCCACTTGATGAAGATTAGAGAGATGGATGGAAGGGACGAGATTGTATGAGCATGAAGTATTATTCCCTTATTAGGACTGAATTAAAATGTTATATACATGCGCAGCTGTGTGTAGGTAGTATGTGTTTCTGCGTTTATGTCTCCAACTGTGCATAGACTTGAACTGCAAATGGTGGTTGCTTCCAATTTTAGAAGTATAACCTGAAGTTATGAGGGCCTGAGAAGCAGATTAACGGTGCAGGATGCATTTGTCAAAAGCCATTGGAAGTTACCAAGCTTGTCCATTTGCACCCTGGAGACATCGGCAGCTAAGTAAAGGGTGGAGCTCTTAACCCCCCTATGCTGGATGAGTTTCTTACAGTGGCTCAGGCCACCTCCGCTCAGGGGCAGATTATTGCAGATGAGAGCTCTGATGTTCCTTAGGATTTCTGACAAAGTGTGCGTCCATATGTTTGATCTATTTTGTGTGTGTGTATGTAATTTATATTTGAAAATATTAACTTAGTGTTCCTCAGCGAGCCAGGGGCTGACCTGATTTCTGTGGCCCAGCGTGGCTCACACAGGTTATCTTTCACAGGAGACAGTGAGGTCAGACAGAAGCCAAAACCACACACATATGTGGAATAAAGCTTATTACACACATACTACAGCCTGGTATGTGAACATGTGAAGTATAAACATGTCTAAAGGCAGCACACGGCACGATTTTGGCTAGATATAGAGTACCATTATAAATAATCATCCACGATGCATCAGGATTAGTGACAGAGCATGTAAAGTAATTTATGGCCTGCATTATGAAAGGCTCCGTCATGGCAGTGCTCTTTCTTCTCTCCTGATAGCATCATTAATGTGTTTACAGTGGTGACAGCAGGCGCAAAGAAATTGACTTTTGTTTTGCCAATTCCAAAGGTTTTATCGCAGTCAGTATGGCTGAAGAAGCAGCTTCCATTATTTTTCTGGATTTGTTGCGAGTTGAATAGATGGCTGCTGCTTATAACTCCTGAATTATTGAACAAGAAAATCAGTCAATGAGAGGGGGAAGGCGCGTGGTCTTGATGGCAGAGACGACAACTTGTTATAGAAAGGCATCTGACTGATTAGTCATTGTTCATATTTCCTCATTGCTGCCTGTGTGCTCTCTTTGTCTCCTTTTCCTCCATTTCCTCTCACCCATTCCCTTAATGTCATGCAAGCATATTTTATGCAGATTATTTTGTTCAGGATTTTATATTTTGTGCATACTCTATGCTTGTGTAAAATACCGGCGAGGTGCGGTCAGAGGAACTGTGAAATACGCGCGAGTTGCTATTAATCATTTCTCATGTGTTCAACCTCGTAAGTTGATCATTAAAATTAAATTTGTTATTTTTCTAAAAGCTATCTTATTTATTTGTTAAGCGTTTGTTTTATAGCGCTCTTATTCTCTGTGTAAAAAGAGGCTTTTATTTTGTAGGAGCATAAACGTCACGTCCCTTTTGGGTTTTGTTTCTTCCTGTTGATATATGTAGCCGCCGCCGTTCCGCTGTGCTAAGCTATCCAATAAAGAAGCCCACGAGAGGCTAAAGAGAGCACGAGTAGAATATTTGTTATTTTGCACTCCAAGCGGCACTTTCCTCGACCTGCATACCTTAACATTATTAATAGGAAAACGTTTACTGTACGTACTATATATTTTTATTTGTCAAACAAATGTTTAGTTCTGAAAACAGGTTTTGATCTTTGGTTTCATTCTATAATACTGTACTGTAATGAAACAATCTAGGAAGATTAATGCCTGACTGTTAAAAGTGTATAAAGTGTGTGGTGAGGGGTTTTACAGCCTTAAAACATATATGTACATGTATCATAAAAAAAATTAAATAAAGATGACTACTTTGCGGATTTCACTTATTGCGGGTTATTTTTAGAACGTAACCCCCACGGAAAATATATTATTTTACCTTATTATCAACTACATTTATACGCCCTACCCCCCTCTTCTGCCTAAGATTGTTGTCTTTAAATACTATATATTTTACCAGCATCCTGTATCTATCCATCTTAATGACCCTGTGTCACTCCAGGTAGAATTATTACTCTCGGACGGAAAATCGGCTCAGTGGCGCCGTGCTCTGCTCTATCGACATTATCCATTTATGGAGTATCCCCTTTTGTGGTCAGTCATCTTCCTATAGTCCAGTAATGGTAGGAGTCTTGGCGACCCTGTGCATTTGCACTGTAATATAAGATGTTCTCATTAGTCCAAGGATTGCAAGCTCTCTCATGTCCATTACATTAATTGCTACACATCACTGCCTGCAAGCCCCTCAGTATTCTGTTACATTGCTGGCATTCTCTGCCCTGAATCACGTAACAAAGACGCACAAACCACATTGACCAGGACAGTGAGGAAGGTAATTGGAAAAAAGTTATATAGAGAATTGGATAATCTATGAGTTTGTTTTTTTTGTAATACAAGGAGATAGTCTTACCAATATGTGTTTTGTTACAAGAGTGGTTGCCAAAGAATGAAAAAAATATTTTCTGTTAAAAGAAATTGAAGCCAAGTGCCCTTCCACCCCCGCACTATCCCTCTGTTGTCAGTCATCTCTCCGTATAAAAGAGAAGCAGGCCGCTACCATAATTGCTCTGATGGTCCAGCCTGAACAAATCACTTCTGGGCATAAAAGCAGCCTTAGAGATGGCAGGCAGAGAGAAAAGGTGCAAATGAATTAAAGCACTTTGCGTTCCTCTGGGGCGTGTGGCCCAGATTTTTCTTTCAAAAATAAAATAAAATGGAGAGTGGGGGTAGGGTGTGCATCTTGCCTCCAACAGTAAATGGCAGTAAAAGCAATAATATGCATCCTGCTTCCATTATGCCAAAATAGAGAGCTTTTTCAGGGGAAGCACAATGGCACTGACAAAGTTAACTGGCAGGTGGAGAAAGGAGGACTTCTCTGGAAATAATCTGATTTTAAACAGACTCCCATCTATGGAGAACCTCTGGTCTGCCCTTTTGTGAAGGAACAAAAGTTTGTCCCTTTAGAAGCAAAGCTTTGAATGTTTCAGTAGAGCAGGATGAATGGACTGTGAATGTCCCCATGCCCTCAGTGCTGAGGACTGCAACAGGCAGATGTCAGACATTGCCTTGTGCAGGACCTCTCAGCTTCCTTTGGAGCAGGCAGCATCTGAGAAGGGTTCTTTTTGTTCTTCATTTCCTTCGTATGTCCTAACCCAGAACAAAATGCTTTATTTCTTTCTATTAGTCACTTCCACTGATGGAATTGTACCTATACTGACTGAGGCTGGAACTGTCATCTGCAGATACTTTTTGAATGAAGTTGCTTGAACTGAGCATACTGTGTCAGCACTACTCTTCTGTAGTAATCTCTCTGCATAATAGCATTGCTCTCTTTTACTTCTAAATTCATGTTTTGATTCATGGATCAACAGAGTTGACGGTGAGTTTGGGATATGGCTCTCGATACAAGAAACATAGAGCCTCTAAATGTGTAGAATTATTTTGGAATTGGGTTTCTGCGGCAAGAAAAAGCCTGTGAGAAGACAAAACATCCAGGTTTCGCTAACTAACAGACGTACTCGGCATTTACCTACATGCATTTTTATTATTCTGTTTTGAAGCAGGGGGTAAGGGCATTAGACACCACCCTAAGCTGCTGGGTGATTAAGAAGAGTCTGATTGTGCCAGTTAAAGACAAACTATGGCTACAAGCTGTACAGGTTGAGTTGACTATGACACAAAGGCAGTTGTATCAACTGACTAATCCTCTAATTCCACAGAACTTTCCGGGGTCACATACCCCCCCCAAAACGAGGCTCCATGGGTGTCTGGAACATCATTCTTTCACAATGGCCTTGTATTTTTTTCCCTCATGCAGCCAAAGGCACACCCCTTGTTAGTTCCACTCTGATCTGTGAGCCTCTCTTAAAGTCACCCCACCATTCCTTTTTTTTATCAATCCAAAACTTTGACCCCCGTTTCAGAGGGTATGGCTTTTGTTTGTGGTTGACAGCCCTTTCAATCCATCACAGTTCCAGGTGCAGCTCTCTTCCAAAAGAATATTTTATCGACATATGTGTAGCCACTTGATTGCATGAACATGCATAACTTTGGATAATCCCTGAAAACAAAAGATAATAAACCTCATCTGTACATTTTGAACCAAAAGTGACACGAGGTGACGTCAGTGCCTTTCTCTCTCCTTCCATGGACTTATTTTATGTTCATTTTGATGATCACAGTCCATCTCAGCCTTACATAGGAGATACGAGTTCCTTTTTGTTGCCTCTTTTATCACTTTTTATAAAACAATTTTACTGATTATTGTTGAGAAGAGCACAATTGTCCTTGTCACCTTGAGTTGGGCATATTATGCCCCCCTTTGCCCAAGAGTGTTCTGCAACAGAAATGAGGTTGAATACATCCACCTGCAACAGAGAACAGCAATTATAAGAGCTCACTCGCTAATTAAGGAGTCTGTCTGACTTGTCACTTGCCAAGGAGTCTGCACTAGGTCCATAGCCATGTATCCAACCATGTGTTTTGTGTATCAAAGGCATTTCATCTGCCCTCCTTCCATCCATTATTAACCCCCCTTCATTCATAATTCAGATGTGTTCTTCACACATCTTCTAGAGATATGACATTATTTTGCAGCGGCTAAACAGACAGTACAATGCCCCTGGTGCATGGGTGTGCGTGCATGTGTCATACGTTGCTGTCAAGACTCCGTCCCGTTCACAAGCATCACTCAAATACAGAATGGGTACATTGCCTGGTTGTTTCAGATACTGATCCACAGATAATACTAATTATTACACATCATTTCAAAGGAACACTGCTTCGTGACAAAATCGACCTTCGTAGATGCTTAAACTGACAAAGGTACCTGACTAATACACAGTTTAAATGCTAAAGCATATACACTAAAGAAAATTATATAATTATATTATGTACTTATTATATTCAGAACTTTTAATGCTTTTCATAGCATAAGTTAAGTTAAGTTTGCCATTTCAAGAACAAGTGTGTAGGAGGGAGAGGACTCTGGTAGGATGCAGAGATGTCATGAGAGAGATAAAAGACTGAGAAGGACGGATTATTATTATTTTGCCAAAGCAGCACTCAATATGGTGTTCAGTCTTGAAGGATGTGACATATTTTTTCTTTATTGGCTGTTTTAATCAGCTTACATATGTCCTGTATGAAAATTGGATTTGCCTGGTAGATAGGATGATGCTATTGGCTCTACTGCTGCTTCTTGATAGTGTGTGCATGTCTGTGTCTGCACACTTGATTGTGAATGTCTGTCTGTGTGTGCAGGCCTTGTCTGCACCAGAGCCAACCAATTCATAACAGCGATGGATTGTGTTTCTCCCATATGTCATTGTCAATGCAGCTTACTTCCCCAGTGCCAGCGTATTTAATGGCAAAGACCACAACTCTGACCACACAACAGACCATCATCCCCTCCTGCCCTTTTTTATGAACTCTGCCTGCTGGTTACTCTTGTAAATCAGACAGTAATCTATGTACATGTGTCACGTTTTGTTTCTGTTGGAAAAGCTTTACAGTATTTCTGAATTATGTACAGTCAGTTATGTCGGTTTAGTTTCTGAAGCAGCCCACTTGCAAGTTTCATAACAATGGCCGAAATGCAAAACTGAAAAATGATCCACAAAAAGTACCAATACTGAGTCGGTATTGTTTACACATGATATAGTAATAAAGTCTAAAATCAGTGGATTGTGCATTAAGTATCCTTAAAGAATATCATTCTGCAAGAAAACAACACATTTATTTACTTTTCTCAAAAAAGAGGATTTTGCAGATAGGAGGTTTTGCGTTTTGACCATCGATAAGTTGTGCTTCACAGGATGCTGCCTCTTTATGGTTTTGAGACAGTTGAATATTGTTCCCAACACGATCTTGACATTCTTCACACAGACTTCTAGAAATACAGAATCCACAACATAGAGTTGCATCAAATAATAGTTGACTACAATTATGCCACCATACATGTGATTCATTAAAGTATCCTGTTGCTGTCTACACAATGTTTCCAGTACGGACGGTTCCATTCCAGGAGGTCATGGTTACTTACAAATAACAAAATACAGTACTTCCTCTTTTTAGGTCAATTCATTTATGGGGGGGGGGGGGGGGGGGGCTTTCCAGAGAGAGGTTATAAGGCATTCTTGATTCAGATGCAAATGGGGCAGTTATCAGCAGCCAGAACCTGATGAATAATGGGACGTACAAAATGCGGGCCCCTGCATAAGGAAATGAAAGAGTGCCTCTTTTCTGCCCCACTGATTTCATTATAGACACTATTATGGGCTTAGAATGGCAACATCTTTTATCTGGAGTCAGAATGTGACCATTTTTTTTTATGTGGATCGGCTTTTTACTATTGTCAAAGCTCATCAAATATTAATGTCCCAGATAGGGCAGCAGGCAAAATCTGGAGAGTGGAAGCCTTCAGGCCCTGGTCAGATACAGCGAATGCTTACGATTCCTCTTGGGATGGAGATCCACCCTGGTGTCTGTAATTGTACCACATTCTGATTCGAACATTTTTATTACTAGTTGTTGTATAGAATGCGTTATGTGGTTTCTAAGAAAAAAATTGTATCATGTTGATACAGCCACACAAATGGAAAAAATAAAACTTTTTCCTTTAGACCATACCCAATAAATGTTTTTCAGTTACCCTGTCGGCAGAGGACATTTCAATATTTTACCCAGATGATCAAAAATGACAAGATACAACATGCCATTAAATTCAGTGTTAAATAAATGTTTGCTCTCTGAAGTGCGATGTTCTACCTGCCAAACTGAATTGCGACTGAATAATCTGCAATACCAATACCAAATTGTTTTTTTAAGAGTAGATAATTTGAAGTGGAAGGTCTAAGAATAGACGATAGCCTGGGGTAGAGGGCACTAGGAACAAGAAGACTGAGGGACTGGCTGTGAGTAAGACTTCCCGACAATGTGATTTCATAGATAAGAAATTCCTGAGATAATTGGTGTTTCTTTACCTTTGCTAATTCTGTTCTCTGACATTCACACTTTCACATTTCACAGTCACACATATTATTGTATCATATCATATCATTTTAAGGAAATAATTGCAAGTTAGTATTGACTGTTACGAAAAAAGAATTTCAGTTTGACATTAAGCTGTGTGTCACAGCCTATTTAAACATAGGTTATTTAAAGTTACTGTTCTGGATTAATGTTTGTTCTGCCTGTTCCTTGCTATGAGAGAATATATGTGAAGTAATAAAAAAAATGACAGTGGAGTTGTTTCCCATCACCTGCAGACATGCACACATAAATCAACAGTGTCTAAAAGGGAGGGTTCTAATATTCACATTATTCTGCATACTTACTATTTTCTCCCAGTCTGCCTTTCATGTAATTTTATTAGATTGGTGCAGTTGTAAATGTATTATGGTGGTATAAAAAACGCATTTTTAAATTGGGTATTGGTCTGAAGATTTCGCGGAAACTGTTAAAAAAAAAAAACATAAAAGGTAGATCTTAGACTGCCTCCCCGTATACCATGATTTATGCAGATGATTACAATGCACCCACAGTCTAATCCCTAAATTACCTCTCGAAGATTGTTATCTGTCTTGCTAAAATTAAGTAAGCTGGCAAGGTGGTAGAGGAACAAAATGGATAACAATATTCTTGCCAGCCACGGCATAGGAGAGGCACTTTTATCGGAGGGCCCCTGCATGTTGTGAAGTTAAGTAAATTGGTTCTGCTTTCATTGAAGCACAGTGTAGTTTAGATACCTTATAAAAGGGCTTATGATGCTTCTTGCCAACCGGGTAAAACCGGGTAGAAACGCTCTTCTTCTGGAAAATATCTGGCTTTGGTTAGATTATGTCTGTTGCTATTCCTGGGCTTGGTGTGTTGGGGCTCAATTCGCCAGGCCCTTCACCCCATACGGCTTAGTCTTAATCTGAGACCCAGAAAAGACAGGAGTGATTATCACAATGTTATGTGCTCACAAACATTTATTTAATAATTTGTTTTAATTTGTTTGACTCTCTTTATGTCACTGGGATGACAGTTTTTATTTTTATTTTATTTTTTTACTTAAGCGGATGAACAATTAATCTGAGCGTATACAGCTCAGCTAATTTTAGTACCTTAGAATCCCCTGCTTGGTTGTGTTGGGCTAATTTTTTGTAGTTGGATGGGCTTCTAAATCAATAGTTCCATAGCGAAGCCACAATGGGATTCAATAAACAGATCTGTTTATTTATTCCAAATAAAATGAATAATTCATGTTATTTAATGCAATGCATTGCCCATTGTGGCACCTGTGTTCTTTATTTGTTCAAATAGGATGAACATTTTGTAGATTCACTTCCTGTTGTTTCTTTGCTCTCATTGGAGAAACCGTCAGACACCATCCATTCTGGTCTTGCACGTCGTGCAAGTGATTGGATGAATAAGTTGTGCCATCCCATATGGTGGGCTGTCCTGCTGGATCTGATCACAGTAGTGAATGAAGGAGCCCATGAGTCACCACCAGTTTGTTCTGCCGCACTTACCACGCTCTACTGTCGCATACTTCCCTTTTTCCCTCCGTCCATCCAGCCAGCCAACAGACGCCATGCCTTTTAAACTCTCTCGCCCCGTCGGTCACTGTCTCCCTCTCTGATGCACATCAATAACAGCAATCCCCCCTCCGGTGCACCTCCTCCTTTTTACTTGCTCGGTTGCACTCTCTTTCCATTCCTTTCTTCCTCCTATCCTCTTCTTCCCGCCTACCTCGCTGGATGTGGGAGACTGTTTCCTGTTCTGTGACAGCCTAAACGTCAGTCTGTTCCCCAAGCGCTGCACTTCCTTCACACTCAGCGCCAACATCATTGTCATTTATAAACATTTTATGGCAGCTCTGTAGGGTAATTGCTAATTTCTCCCACCACACGGGTCTTCATTAAAAGTTTATTTTCTGTCTAAACGTATCCCAATCAAATTAGCTGCAGCTACTTGGACAACTCCTTGGCATGTGTCTGAGTTGCTCACTCCGCTGCATCCATGATTATACTTTAATCAGCGCAGGTGTTCATTTATTTGCTGTAAGAGCTTTAGTTTCCTTTAAGTAAACATTATCTGGTTAAATAAGCAATAATTCACTAATAAATATCTTAATTTCAGAAAGTAACACATGAGAGTGAGTTTTCTGGATGAGGACACATCAGAGATCATTATTGTGACTAATCTTTGTGACTGCCACTCATCTCGGAGTAGGCTGGGTTGAATTAACTGCAAACAAAAAGGCATTTATTAAAAGACATGCCAGTCTGGTTTAAATACAGCTTGATCGCATCATCAGCTCACAAGGCCTCAGGTGAACAGGCCACACATTTAAGTTTTAGACACTTTTCAAACATTGGCAGGTAAATTCAAATTGAGATGGAGCAAGGCCATCACCACTATTCATAGTAAAGTGTAGAAGTAAGCTAAAATTTACCTTGGGTCAGTGCACTATGAAAAGAGAAAAACTAAATAGAGTAATTGGTAACTACAATCAAAACCATCTTACAGCGCTCTCACTCTCATGCAGCATCAAACAGACTCGCAAGTGTATTCAGAAACTCACAAGTACTTAAAAGATGGCAAAAATAAAACGTGAAGAAACTGCTGAGCCTGACAGGAATGCATATTTTTTTACAAATCTCTGGAAGCAGTAGAGATGGGTCCGGAGTATATCTACAACACGGACGAGGTCAACAACGTAGCAGGGTTCGCAGAAAATAGTCAGATGTTGAGCATGAACATGGCATTAAGGAAGGAGAAGTCACTCATCAGTGCTATGTTATAAGAGCATTAAAGTTCCTTCATGGACGTGTTGAAGGAGGGAAGGTTGCTGATGACTTCCTGGGCTTTGTGCTCAGCAGCAGACTGCTGCTTTCATCAAGACATTCGACTTGAATGCAGGGGCGTTCAGTTCAGAGTACAAATTTAAAGTAATTTTATCATGAGCATGACTTTGCATACGATCACAGAAGCAAGACATATGCACATACAATACGTATCATTTATTTTCATAAATGTCCGACTCTAATTCTTTTCATGTGGGGCAATTTATTCTCTTCCTTGATGCCTTCCATCCTCCCTCCTCTTCTCCATAACACACTCTAGTTTTCTTCCTTTCTTCTTCAGTATTAGTTTTCTGAAAAGGAAAATCAATACACTCCCTTCTCCACTGTGAAAAACAGACAAGAAAGTAAACACTCGTCCAAATAAGTCTAGAGTGCTGTTTTCTGTTCAGATTTTGTGCTTTTTTTTGGGTCACAGTTTGTAAATGCATGCGTGTGTGGGTGTGCGCGTGCACTCTTCTCTTACTTTTGTCATATCGCCACAAAGAACGCACTCTGTGCTGGAGTGTCTGATATCAGGAGCATATTATCGCCATCGAATGACCCCAATAAGAATAGCGTTATCACTGTCTAAATTACTGCTCTCTGAGGTACTAGCTGATTTACCATCATTAACATAGCCATTACATAGATTGGTGACGGAAGGGTGCTGAGGTTCTGGCAGGAGACCAGCTGAGTGTTCCTCAGGCTGGCGGCATAATTCAGGAAGAGGAGTCGGCGTACACACACACACACACATACACACACAGGCTACATCCTTCAGGAACAGGAGTTTAGGACCCAGGGACTGCATAATGATCGTAAGAGTAAGAACAATTTAGAACATGTTTTTTTGCACGTACCTGTAGCGTTCTGGGAATGATTTAGAGCCATTAGAATTTTAGATTATGTGATTATCAACAGAAAATGTGACTACAAAATACAGTTTTCATTCTCACAAGAATATAACTAATATGGACGTTACGGTGGAGGGAAGCAGGAGAAAGTCGGGAGGTTGGGGTTATTTGTCCATAATCTTGCCTCGGGCGCCAAATGCCAGCCCTGGAGGCAATGAGACAACATTTTAGTTCCACTGTTGCCACTTCTATGGAGTACTTCTACCTTTCATGTAACAGTAGTGACCCTCTGCTCCTGTTTTCTGGTCATACACCAATTTAACATCTGCCAATAACACCACTTAATGTAAAGCTAATGTTAATTTGGGCCGCCTTCCCTCCAGTACAGCAGTGATAACATTTTTGCAGTCTGCAGAGAAGTAAGTGACTCCTTTGTGGGAGTGGAGAGGGTTCACATTGCCAACAACATGACATTTTCCACCAGCAATAATAGAGGCTTATTTCAGCTCTGAAGAGCATCTAGTGCAAATTGGACATAGTTGCTCTTTAGCGTAATTCCCTTTATTTATATGCCTCTCCAGCGTGATGATGATGTCAATCAGTTGGCATGATGGCATGTTATTTACAAGACATTATTACAATGTTAAAAGACATGACACGAATTGTCAGGAAAGGATACTTGGGTGTGTATTTGTGTGTACATGCACCTGACTTTGTCTATGTCCATATGCATTTGCATGTGCTTCTGTATGTACGTGCATGTGGTACATTGGTGTGTGTCGTATGGGGCCACTGAGGAGGAGCATGTTAACCAGAGGAGCAGCCGGTCCACCAGATGTTCCTATTCCCACTAGACTTGTCACAAGTGGACCTTTACTTCTTTCCTTTCCACTCTCTCTCTTTTCACACACACACACACACAATCACACAGGATTTGTGTAGCAACTATATGTAGTACATACAGAATTGAAAATTGCTCTTTTGCAAATGTAGATTTGCAAATAATGATGACATGCTTGAAGGGGCACGACGGTGAAGAACATGTAAAGCCACCTGGCTTGAATGATAAGCCTCTTTTATTTCCTCTTCCAGTTTTGCATATGGTGGCATATCTAGAATGGTTTTTTTTTTATGTATTTGATGACAGACAAACAAGCTCAACATGCTAAAATCATGCAAGAAAAGTGGTGTGGGTAACTTCAGCACTTTCAATATCAGTGACAATTAACCATAACCAAACCATTTCCCAACATCAGTAGTAAATTACTTGGTATAGTAGACTTATTCTCATCTTCATATGCTATGGTTGAGGGCCTTTAATGCTGCCATGCTCCTAGGTAGAGGATGTGACCATTTGGAAATGTCAAGAGAAAGGTCGAGACCATCATTGTTGGCCGGATCAACAGGCTGATTTATGAGGTTCTTGCAAACAAAATATAGCAAGGGGAAAGTGGAACACGCAGGTCCTTATAGGTATCCCAAAGGTCATCTCTCTTAATTTTAAATTAGCCTTGGGGGATGCCAGGAAAAATATGTCTGATGCGTAGAGTGATGAGGAAATGGATTTGCTTGTAATGACATTGTGTTTATGGGGATTAAGATAAGGCTAATCAGTCGAAGGAGGTGGGTAAGTCAGTATAGTATTGATTGAGGGAGGTTTGTGCAAAATATGTCAAATAAATTAATAATTCTTCTGAATTTCACAGAGGTGTAACTGAATAACATTGTTTATTATTTCAAGAGGAAGAAAAATGCAAGTCTCAGTGCCTCCACCATCCCTATCAATCACAGTGAATTGTGCCGACCCTGAGTCCCATCAACTACTGCTTTCTGTTTGACGCGTACAACGTCAAACGCAATTCTGATTAGCCGACAATTCTCTGGAAATAGCAGAATTGCAAAGAACAAATGGTGTGACATTTTAAATATTTAAGTCAGGTTTTACCACCGAGTCGAGCTCCCTTCAACAGACCTTCCCATCACTGCAAATGTGTCAAAAGTACCTCCACATAAAACGCTTCGAAATGAGTCACAAATTGCCAGCAAATGATTTCCTGCTCAGTCAGAATAACAGGGTCCCCGCTTTGCCTTTGATTCAGGCTCTTTTTCCATCTCCTTTCTGTTTACCCATGCTGCCTTGCTGCAACTTGTCTGAAATCCCTATTGATAGGTGTCAGACAGAAGGGCTGAGTAACCCAGGGGGGTAATGCGGTGTGCATTTTGTGGTTGCACCCAGTATAAATGTTTTAGAATGCACTGCATTTTGTTTTTGTATTTTAATAGGCATTTTTCTGCCTTATGGTTTGCTGCTACTTTTGGCCTGGATCAGCGTTGCGTCTTCGCTTCTCAATTATTGTGTTACGCCCCCCACCCCCCACCGCAAATATTAATAATATAATTTGTCTATAAAATTTTTAAGTATACCTAGAGCTATATAACATCCTATCTGTATTAACAATAAAGAAAACAAAAAAGAAATATATATCAACTTACAAAAAATAATAACTTTATTAACATTGTTTTTAAATTGCTTGAAATTAAAATAAATAAATGCAATCCTTAAACTACAAACATTTGTTGACCAACTGGACTATTTGATACTGAAAAAATAAATACATAATAATAATAAATTTAAATTGAACAGCAACATTAACCCAGGTGCACAATATATATATATATTTTAACTTGCTCATCTCCCACCGTCGTCACCGTGAAGCTAAGCGCTACATACGCTTCGTCATATTTCCTCGTCTTAGCTTCTGGCGCCCCCTCTGATGTCACACGGCGCACCCCACTATTTGAGATACGCTGATATAGGCCAACAAGTTAGCAGATGGTTGGTGCATGGTTGTGTGGAGGCATGTGTTTGTGTGTCTTGTGAGGGTGATGTGGCAGGGAGGTCGCTTCTGTCAGATCCAGCATCCAGGCCCATGCTGTGATGTGAAGGGCACTGTCAAGAGGCGACCACAAGGCTGCACAGGTACAGCTGCCCTCAGTGCTCTTTTTCTTCCATGGCGCGCACACATAGACGTACACGTTGGCGGAAACATGCAACAATCACACTCATGCTTCTTGACTGACACATGGTGGTAATAAAGCACCCCTCAGGTGTAAACCCAAGATTGCATGTCGTCCACAGAACAGTAACGGCCTGTTTTCCTGTGAAGCTTCATGAATGTCGCTGGAAAGATTTGAGTTCTTGTATGTGTGGCCGAATCAGGAGGATAGCAGCTTAAAAATACATATTTAGACTCACATACTGAACTTTGGAAGAGTAAAGGTTGAAAAACAACACAAACCTGTTGGTGGACAAGTCAGAAACAAAAAGAAGAAAGATATTTACTGTTCGAACAGATGACCTTTTTAGAATCCACTTGTCTTTGCAACACTTGAAAAGCTGCTAAAAAAAAAAGGTTGTTGACGATGTAAAAAACAAAAAACCTCAGAAAATAAGCTGTGTGTCCATTTGTGAGAGGAATAACGAAACTTTACAACAAGACTACAGAACTTTGTGTAGTTGAAAAGGCTTTGAACAAAGTTGTGTTCCAGAATAAAGATAAAATGATTGAAAAGTACAGACATCTGAAAAGGGGGGGGGGGGGTAGTTCTGTAGCTCTGTCTTGCATTTTTGCTGAACTTGTATACCGGTAGTCAAATTTCAGTGTGTGGATAAGTCACGGTGGGATCAGCGTGTTTGTGTCTGTGTGTGTGTGTGTGCACCCGTCTGACTGCTGCGGTTTGCCGCTACAGATCTGTCTCTCTCCCCTCGTCTTGGTCGGTCTCGGTCTGTGGCTGTCCTCAGCCTGTACCCCTCCAGTGTACACTATGTCAAACACTACGGGAGAGTCTGAAACTTTAATGCTAATTGATCCCAGTGAAAAAAAGTGTGGACACAGGTGTGTTGCCGCAGGCCCTGACTCTGACATGGATGCCAAGGGATCGTTGGTAACCAAGGAGCTTATAAGGCCAGAGCAGAAAGTGTCACTAGCTGAGGCACAAGTGGCCCAGGTTTGATATAAACTATATCAAGTTTCACCTTAAGAATACTAATGATTGTACACATTTCACTAGTAGAATCAAATGTGATCGATTTGCTTGATGCTTAGTTTCATATTTGTGCAGTTGAACATCAGACAGGTCTTCTGGTTGAGGTAAAGGTAAAATGACAGATTCCTAAAACATTTATTTCCTGTGGTGAAAAAGAAGCATGAGACAATAGATGAGAGAGCTGACAGTGATTTGCTCCTGTGTGTGCATGTGCAAGTTTGTTTCATGTACTTTGTGCGTGTTATTCTTTTTAAGCAAGTACGGTAATCATGAGCCTTTGAGCCCTAGTAAAAAAAAACAAAAAACGCATCTAAATCAGACTCAAGCTGCTGTGTAACTCGCACATCTTCACTCTGTTTGCAGTCTTGATTGTGCAGGTGGGCGGTTGCATGTGTCTGTGAGCCACGTGCATTGGTCTGGATGGAAAAGAGACTGCCAAGACGCAGGTGTGCGGATTAGACATGATCCCTTCTCATATTCTCAGTAGTATATCTTATTTGATGGCTTTTCTGCCATGTAAATCTTATCAAAAACTAGCTAACAATAGCACCGTGTTGACAGACAACCAAGCATCTGGCGAGCCACCACTCAGAATGTGAACAACCTGTCTCCTGAAAGAAAAGGAGTTACTGGGAAGGAAACTCGAGAAGTTTGTGTTTGCTGCTGTGAAAGTGTTTGCACTTTTTATTGTTGTGTATATTTGAAACAGATTGGACAAAAAGGAAGACCTAGAGGAGGGTGGAAAGCTTATAAATCATTAAACTGATAACGCAGTGTCTTAACCTGTGTTGAACCAGGTGATGGCATGATGATTATTTGGATGCACCCCTGCCTCTCCTGTGTTGTCTGCCTCCTCTGCCCCCTTATCCTGCTCAGAGACAGAGGAAGATAGGAAGAAGGAGAGGAATAACTTTGGCCGGGACAGCGTACCATTAAATTGTGATGAGTGGCCTGAGTTAGGGCCTCTGTGTACAGCACTTTATTCTGGAATGATCACTTATTTATAGGTGTTGGAATTGTGTTGTTTGCTTGTTTTATTCAAAACCTTGTGAGTAAAGTGGTGGTGGGCTGCTTGGAATGTGAGCACCACATCTCTAGAGGGTATCCCTGCAGAAATGTCCTCTTTGATGAATAAGTTAGGGGGCCAGATACATTTTTCATTCAATAAGAATCCACTGTCGCAAGATGTCTGGTCTGTGGGAACGTGTAGTCAACCTGCGGGTGGTTAGAAAGAACAACCTCCCTTAGAAACATGCACAAAAAACAAATGTTCACAAGTTCCTCATTACAGAATTCATTAATTTATACAATAACTAGTGTGAAGGTAACTGCCTGGGGAATGTCGGTCATATTTTTCATGCCAAACGCAGTATTTATTGAGAACAGAAAGAAGAATCTCTATCATACTTCAATATATACCCACATTTATATTATTTTTGTACAGTGATAAGCCAGTTATGTGTGTGTCTATATATTAGGTGTATTTCTGCTTGTACTCATCATGTATAGTGTGGTCTATAGGCATTGTCAAGAATGATTAATTAGTGTTTACGACATAGCTGCAAGTGAAGTTATCAATTACAGCGCAGACACATCAACCTCCGACAGGTGAATCAGCTCCCGTCTTTGACTTTAAGATGTCCTTCTTGTTTAGCAGTCTAAAATACATTTCCTGTGAGAAAAACTGAAGCAAAACATTTTTTAAAGTGAATTTTCTAAAAATGACTGCACATATTAAATTTTTAACCGAACAAAAGTTACACTTCAGCAGCTTTACAGGCGTTCCACGTCTGTACATTGCTGGTCTACCACTCTGTATACTCACGCTGACAGCCCTGCAGCTGATGCACAAGCAAAAACATGATAGGTGGCAAAGCAAAACCCGTCGCAGGAAGGGCTGTGGTGTTTTGTGTACATGGAGGGAACATCTCTTACTATGAATGATTTATGCAAGAAGAGAAAGTGAAAAGTATTTCGCCACGCACACCCATCCTGGGCCCTTCCATGTGAATGGAGGGGCGCATCTTTGCTCCACCAAATGGGCCTGATGGTGATGGGGTGGGGGGTGGGGGGGTAGGACCGAGCGAAGCAGCTCACTTGCAAAGCCTTCTATCATCTCCACCACCGCGCTCGCTGCATGCTGGGATACATTTAAAAAAAATGATTTAATAAATAAATAACACACAAAGCATGTTTTATTTAGCTGGTTGGGGCATCGGGGGTGAGGGTCCTCCGGAATCCTGAGATTGGATTGCAGCTTTGGTTATTGTTGCTTAGTTATTGCTCTACAACCAGCTGCTGATTCGATTTTCCTCAGGTGTTCCTTGTTGAATTCAGCCGCCAATGACAATCCGGTGTAGTAACTCTGACTAGATGACATCATCTATTTATATCATTGTGTGTACAGCGCAGCATGTTGGTGGGAAGTCAGTCATTAAAATACACATATTCAAAATGTTAGAACTCATCTGTCTTCAGTCATAGATATTATGTTAGTTTACACATAAAGAAGTAACAATAATTAAATAACATTTGACTCCTTACAAGAGAGGTTTTCATCTGGTTATACTAAATATATGTGTCCACTGTTCCTCATGCAGCCATTTGTGGTCTAATGTCTGGCTACATTAAATACACACACATGAGGAAGGGGCATGAGCAGCATCGCTATACGGTGTAGTCAGCCATACTTACCATCCAAGAACAAAGCATCAGTATGCTGAACCACAATGTTGTTGCCTCTGCCAAGGAGATGCTGTGATTGGTTCAGTTTGTTTGTCTGTGGTTCTTTTTTTTGGTCCATTTGTTAGCATGATTACGCATTTGTGGATTTACATGATATTTTAACCCCCAAAAAATGTGCCCTTGCATATATTGAGAGACTGCACAGTTACAATAATTTTGTAAAAAAAACTTTTGATCTATGCAAAATACACTTCTATGTGTTTGCATATTTATCAAAGTCACCTCTGGTTGCTCAGCTTCTTCACCTAATTTTGGTTTTGAAAGGTATCTAGAATTATTCTTAGAGATGGACCTTTAAGTATATTTTTGTTTGCAGATAGGGACCTGTGCTGCTTCTTGAACATGGCACAAACAAATGTTTGTTTCCATGTCACCATTTTTTTGAGGCTACCCTGTTTTTTAAGTATTAATACTCGCAGAAAGATGCTCAAATTCAGCCTGTCAGGTATTATTTCAAAATCAGAAATTGGATTAGCATATGTGGTGTGTGTGTGTGTGCCTGTGTGTTTGAGACTATAAGTGCACGCGGTTATGGATATTTACGTGTAATTGTGTTTGTGTACTGCCATAGTTATTTGTGTTCTTTAGCATATGTGTCTGCGCATTATGCACTTGTGAGCGTGTGTTTGTGTGTCATCTTGAGTGCACGGTGAAGGTGCCATTGTGAAGCCTCGGCCCTGTAAGCTGTCACACAGTGAGAAATGCTGCACCTCTAAAGGGCATGCTTTCCGGGCCTTTCCTGTCTATTATAAGCCCTGCAACACTCATCAAGGCTGTTACAGTGCTCCCCCATGTCCCTCAAGCCGCCACAGAGAAAAGCCACCTTTCTAACTAGACGAGCCCTTGCCTCTAAACTTCACATACCCTTGTCTTTTACTTTGGCATGATAAATGCAAGAAACTGTAATGAGGCATCGAGTTGTCAGGCCATCCATTTTGTTTTTCTCAAATCTGAGTAAAAGATAAGAATCCTACCTTTTCGCCGTCCCAATCACTTCTCACCGAGCCGCAGTACATACTCCTGATATGCGCTGCCGTTCTTTGAGATTGGCAGTTGCTAATTTCAAGCAATCACAAATCCTGTTTGTATTCATGGGGGCGGATGTTATTAAAGGAAAACAATGCATCCTTATACAGGATTTTTGACGAGTGCTAGAACTGGAGCTGGCACTGTAGAGCGAGGATCGACTCCGGTGACTCCAGCCAGGGATTGAGATGTGTTGCAATCTCGTCATCTTTAACCGTCACACCTGGCGTTGTCAGAAACAGATCTTCTTGATACCAGCCAAGTCAAATCTCCAGTTTGCCAAGCAAATAGAATAAAACAATCTATCGATCTTGCCCCACCTCCCCGCGCATCAAACCAATCCATCTGTGTTTATCAGGCTATCTGGCTTCCTATCTTTTGTTGTCTGCAGGCAGCCACTCTTTCTTGTTCCTCTCTTCTATTTTCTTCTTTCCTCCTCACACATTTGTTTGGTGATCCATCAGCCTATTTACCTTATCATGCTGCCAAACCATCCATTTACGCTCCCATCTGTCTGTCAAACTATATCTTAGCTTCAATTTGTCTAACTATCTCTTTGTTTACTCACACACCTGCCAATCATGTGGCGGGCCTTCACTGCTACAGGTTCTAGCGATCATACTGTCTGTCTGACCCCGTCGCCTCACGGGACTATTTAACAAAGTAATTTGATTCTGATCAGTTCATGTAAACGTTCGTAAGCCATTAGCATATTGTGAGGCTGTATATATTGGCAGTGCTTAATCATTTTTGTAGAAGAATTTCCTATTTTTACCTTCTTTTAAAAAAAAATAACAACTCCTGGTGTTTTCAAAGAGTCATATCCGTGTTCTAGATAAATCCCTCTACCAAATCCAAATGGAAGCAGGTCACTGGTTTGGCTCAGTCCAATTCAAATCCAGCCTCAGTGGAGCAAGCCTGGCACTGATGTCCATGTAGTCAGGGGTCTGGCCTCCCACAGAGGCCCAATCAGTCTTATAGGGTCAGTGACTGGACCCCCTAGGCATTGGAGGGCCATGGCCTGATAAATGGCTCTCTGCTGGCTCACGCCTGTGAAACACAGGACTCTGCTGCATATCCCATCTGTGCTCTCCATGGCTTCTGCTTGCCTTGTGGTCAAGATCTCAGGATGCTCGTAAAGTCCCAAATGAAAAGTTTTAGTCCAATGTATGTATCCCGGCGCTGCACATAATGCGTCATGCGGAAAGTTAATTGGAACAAATGAAAAACAATATAAAAAACAAAAGAACCACCCTTTGATGATGATGTCTCCATTTAAATTTGAATATATTAATTGAGAAAAGATCAACAGTTAGAAGTTTTAAAATGATCCTACACACAACGTGCTGCACATTTGAATACTATTTTACTCGTAAGGGAAAAACAACTGCAGTGTTGTGTGGAAGTCCATAATATAAACTCATACTGGGGCCAAACAAGTGGGCAAATCGTAAAATGGATTTATGTATTTACCCATGATTTATGAATTTTCTTTCATGGTAATATTTAAGTTGAAGTCTGCCTCCTGAAACCTGACTGCTGTGCGGATAATCATGAATGGATGGTTTGCCTCAGGCAGTGATCGATAGCAAAAATGGTTTCATGTAGCTGTTCATTGGCCTGCGCATGCCCCCCCTGCAACCCAGGCATTGTTGCGCGACTGTGGGACCATGTCAGCAGAGAAATTTTTAACAGAGTTCTGAAAATGTTGCATTTGTGAGCTTAACTCCAAAGACAGTGATGTGTAACCACAGATTAGTCAGACAGAGTTTAAAGTACATATAGTACACCTATTTTACATGCACAAAAAACATGGAAGACCTCCTGCTGGGAGAGACTTGTCACAGCTTACCTGAGGAGATAAACAAGTGTCTTTCTTCCCTTTTAAGCAAATAAAAATAAGCAATTTTATTTGAGCATGTGCTGTGATTTCCTCGTCTCCTGAAACATATTTCATGGCAACAGTCCAGATGCATTAAATTCAGACCCAGCTCCTTCCAGTAGGGTTGTTAGGGGGTAGGGGATGTGTGCAAATTGCGAGCTGTGTGTATTTACTGGCATGACAGAGAAGAGGCTGTGCTAATGCACAGTATGTTTGACATTATGTGGACATGCAGAGATGGTAAGCATCATGGTAGCAAGAAAATCTGCCATAATGCCGTATTTTCCTATTTGTGCACAGTCCAATTTTCATCTTGTGGGGAGTCTAGAGCGTAAATGGAATCTGGTCATAGAGAGTCGTGAGAGGCTGTTGGGTTAAATAATGACTGTATCTGGGTCAGTAACCAGTGCTGCTCAACATGCACATCACAGTAGCCTTTAAGATATAGTGGTGATAGAAGCATGGAAAGATTAACCACATCCCTGTCCTGTCAAACCAAGTGCGTGTGTTGACCACCCTGTTCTCTGCAAACCTCTTCTCATTACCTTTTATCTCCACAGAGTGTCAGTTAAGCTTACTTTGCTTCCATGCTCTGTATACAAACTGTCAAGCAGGAACGCCGGCTTGTAAACATGCAGCCGGGGATGTGCATCTGAGATTTAGTGTCCATTTCAAGTTAAAATTTGTAGTGTTTACACTGCTTTCTATGTTTCCCAAATGTGAAGACATCACAATGGCCGTCTTTTTCTTGTCAACATTGGACGTGATGTCTATAACAATTGTTATAGGAGAGGGCAAGCGGAAGGAATTGAAAAAGACGAATGGAAAGATCATGTGTCTATAGTATTGCAAATATAGTGTGAGAATTTCAGTGTCTTGCCTCAGTATGTTTATCTTTGCCGGTTTGGGACATTTCCCCATGTCATGCCACTCATGTCGCTCCTGCCTGCTGTAGCATACTTAGTAAACACGTCTAAACCAATGAAAGCCAGGCAGAGATTACCTTTTTGTGAGATTTTTCCATAATGTAGATGCAAGGCACGTCACTCTTTTGAGTAGGAGGATAACAGATGCATCATTGCACTTGCTGGGTGCATATATCAGTCATGTACAGATGACTTTGATTGAAAGTCAGAGTTTATTACCCAGGGAATTTGTAAAAGTCATTTAAAGATGTATAGGAAATCTATAAAGAAAGTCTTGGTGAAGCAGAATGAAAGAAACTGGATATATCTGTACAATAAATTAGAAAATAATATAAGATTATATGAGAACAACAATAAGTCAATTAAATGTGTTAATTTTTGCATCAGCAACATCGGCTTTTAAATTCACTGCATACGATTGTTCGTGAGGGATACAAAATAATGTTGTCGTTGTATCTCCATTTTACAATTTGTGATTATAATTCCAAGTGTTGACGAATAAGTCATAGGGATGAAACACTTTCTTTTTTCCTGTCAAATAATAATTTTAAATATTTAAAATGGATGAAAATTCATTTGAAAAAACAAAAGATAATTTCATTCTTAAAACAGGATTTTAATTTTAATTTGCATATTTTAATTTGCTTTTATATTAGTTACTTTGTTAAGAAAAATGTTGTGCATGTGTATATAAATAATCCATTTTCACAATTAGCAAAATTTTGCAGCAGGTTTTGTAGGAACTAAAATCAGATTGAAAATTGTTCAACTCAATTGACTTTTATCTTTTAAATTGTCTTCATTCGGTTCTTATAGAACAATCAGCCCAGCATATGTAGTGCAGTGACTGAAGGAAAAACGAGCATGCTTTTGTTTGTAGCAGATCAGTGTTTGTGTTTTAAATTGTACAAAATCAAAGCTTACTCTCTTCTTTGACAACCCCCACCCACATCATCCTTCCCTTCTCTTCTTTACAGGCCTCGACAGCGGGGACGCTTGTTTTCCTCAGCTGCACGGTTCTTCCCCCTCCCTTGCTCCTGGTTTGGGGCAATTACTCTAAGCAGTGAACGAGTGGCTGTGTTTGTCGTGACTGTAGTTTTGCGATACCTGACCCATAACTTTCAGCGGGAAGAAATAGCATCTCTCTCTCTGTATCTCATTTATACACTCTGGCTTGCTTCCGTGCAGGGAGCGCCATTACTCGGAGGCCGAAGGAGGGGAAGGGAGGGAAGGAGGCGCAGGAGATGAAAGAGGTCACGCAGTAGGTTGTGGCTGTTGCTGTAGATGCTCTCCCTTTCGACACAGACACAAACGCGACGTGTCGACCGTGAGCGGGTGGAGATCTTATCACATTTATTATGTTTTATCTCATCAACGTGTGATGTGCAGAGCGACTCAAAGCGAGAATGAGATGAAAGCAGTGACATGTCACAGGAAACATGCTTCTGCTGAGTAGCACAGGAGACGAATGATGATTCTCTACGAGAGCTCCAGTCCTGCCTGATGATGAAGTCTGTTCGCCTTCTGCAGCTACTTACACATATGATTGGTGATTATGGGAAACTTGACCTTATTAGTGTGGGCTTGATGAATGTGCGTGCCATGCTTTAGATGCAGGCCCCGAGTCTGATGATAGGCAGCAAGCGTAGCATAATCCCTCTGAAAGGCTTCCTGTGTATGATGACCACTGAGAGGTGATTCCTCAAAGGGTCCCGTGCTAAAAGCTTTTGATAGATGACTGGCAGCTTTTCCTTCTTTCGCAGATCACAGAGCATTATTGTGTAATTCCAAGTAATTAGCCAAAGATGACATTAACATAAAACTCATTATGATATTTAATCTCTTTTGGGGAATCCACTGGGGAAACTGTAACGCTATCATCTATCATAACAAGAAACGTTTCAGTGGAGCCCTGCAGACAGTCAGGAGGAGGTTGGAGTTGAGTGCGCCGGCTAAAGGCCTCTGCTTCGGTTATGCGGTAATCTTGGCATCCTCTCCTCCTCCTATTACCCTTGTCTTATTCAGATCCCTTCCCTCGTGGCAGGGATCATCATGATACACAAGCAAGAATCTGTATTGTGTTAGAATCAAATGGTTGTGTGTGTGTGTGTTTTTATTTTGCTCAGAGCAACACTGGAATGCCTTGTGTGCGTGTGTATTTGTGTGATAGAGCCAGAGAAAAAGAGATAATATTTTTGTGCGTGTGTGTCGCTGACTTATTTGAGTGCCCACACTGAAATCCTTGGTGCATTTAGTAGCATTTTGAGAAATGTTGCCAGACAGCATTTAATTAAATTACGTCATGGCTACAAATTCCTGCTGTATATCACATCCCGTCGAATACCCGCTCTTCTTTTTGTCAATTTCATCTGCTTTTCTTTGTGCTCTGCGTCACGCCGGCTGTAACGCGGGAAGATGCTGCATCTGGGAGAAGTACCGTTGGTAACGAAGCCATCATAACCAATGCGAGCAGAAAGCAATCAGTGCGCCATAAAAACAGAGTTTGTGTTTTGTGTGGCTTGCTCCCTCTGTCCCTCCCCAGCCTTGCTTCGTGTCTCACTCTGCCTCTATGCGTGTGTGTGAGAGAGAACTTGAAGCTTTCAATTCAGCCGAGACTTGTAGTCATTTTTCCTCTTCCATTCGAGATGGCAGCTGTTTGTTAAATTGTTGTGATAGATTGATGTGGGTTGGGGAAGAATGGACTTTTATCCACCTGAAGATGGGAACAGAAAAGTATTTATGAGAAGCCAATAGCTCTCTGCTCAAGGATCCTCTGATGGGACATACATTTTGCTTCAAAGTCTGTGATGAATGCCTTCCCATGAATTCAGGTGTTTGGTTGAGACTTGGGAACTTTTTATTTCCTTTCTTAAAATAAGTGGCCTGTATAGCATTTATCCTATAGGAATTCAACAGTTGGTTCCACTAATGGTCGGCCATTAGTGCACAGACATGAAAATGCCTCCAACAGATGCCACTTCAAATGTTCTAGTTTAGTGCACAGAGCTCACGTTAGCGTCGTTACGCCTGAACATTAAATTAGAACTAAATTATAGGTATGCTGCATTTGTAAAGAGAGACAATGGCAGGTTGTATGCTGGAGTCTTGGGTGGCTTTCATTTTAGCTGTTTGTAAAATATTATAAATATCATTTGTTGTTATATTTAAATACAAAACTGGCTTTGTCCTGGTGTTGTTGTGTATTATGTCAGATTTATTTCTTGGGCTTGACTTGAAAACAATGTTAGTTCGCTTTGAATTTTTTGGGGATCTCTGTAATTTCCCTGTCTTATCACAGCTCAGTTTTTCCTGCTCCTTCGATTGAGAAGGTCTGCATTCCCGGAAATGAGGCCACAGCAATTGGCTTTGCAAATAAGTGACAAGGATAGATTGTATATAATCTGTTTTTCATTTCTGTCTTTTTGTGTGCTATTCTGTTTTGAAAGTAGGGAGTCCTGTTTACAGACTGGAGTGCATGTGGACCCATTAATTTGTGCATGGATTAGAGCGTGGACACTTTACCGTTAGCTTTGGTTTTCACCTACTTTATGCAGACGTATGTTTAACTGAAGAAAGGCGAGAATTTTCATTCCTTCTGTTCCTTCCTTCCCTCCCTATCCCCCTCTCTCCTCCTGTGCACCATCTGCATGGTGCTTTGTATCCAATCTGAATGAGTGTTCTCTCTTCTCCACTGTGACGGTGGGTTCCATGTGCACGTTTGTGTAAATGTTCGCCGTCATCACTCTCAGCTCATTAGCTGA
The DNA here is from genome assembly GCF_040956055.1 of Brachionichthys hirsutus. Lineage (NCBI taxonomy): Eukaryota > Metazoa > Chordata > Actinopteri > Lophiiformes > Brachionichthyidae > Brachionichthys > Brachionichthys hirsutus. Next base: position 4,548,579 of record NC_090902.1, read on the forward strand.
CATGATGGATGGAGAGAGCGCCATTAAACAACGGCCAGTCCGGCATGCCTGGCACCGTGCAGCTGGCACTGAGTGATGGACATAGCTGTGGTGGCATGCTTGGAAACACTGGGGAGTCCTGTGTGGGTGTACCTGCATCATTTCCATGGCTATGCCTCCTGGTTCTCGTCAGCCCCACCTGCCACTTGGATGCCCGGCAGATGCCATGGGCATTTCTGGGCACACACGGTTGGATATCATGGGTGGCAGTGTCTGTATGACAGTGTCATAGAACTGGCAACTGAGAATAAGCGACACTGGCCCTTCTTCCTGACCAAAAAATCCTGCAGCTCAACATTTAGTGCCACCAATCTCATTTGCGACTTGTCACATCACATTGAGCTCGGGCTGCGCAACAAATCGCTTCAGCAGTGACATCCCAGTGTGCCCAATCCCTTTGTAGGACACGGAAAATTCAAACAAGTTATCTCCAAATTCACTCTGAACTTTTTGGGGGTCTCGATTTGAAGAGAAAAGTCTCCAGGTTCTGGTTTTCCATAATGATCAGTTTATCTTCCACTGTTTGACCCAATTCGGCAAGACAGTTCCCATTCATTCATCCAAATATATCCCCCCCCACACACACACACTTGTCCTGGTGTCCAAATCACATACATGAAGCTGAAATTGGAGCGGTGGCAGAAGGATGCACCAACTGTTGTCGATGTAGGAGGGAGACTTTGCTTTGAAGAGACTTTTAAAACACACCAAAACTATGAGAATTATGATGAACTACTATGAATCATATTCCTGTTTTTTATTACAAATTACACAAAAATGATTTATTATAAATACTAAACATAATATTGAAAATGAACAATCCAAAAATATTGTCATCTTTTTTCAATATTGTTAATTCCTTCAGAATTCCAAAAAGGACATGTTTGTTTATTGTCTCGCTGTGTCCTGCATGTGCATCCAGTCTCCACATGTTTCGTCCATGTGTGTCTGCATGTGTGCATTTACTTTATCTCCTCTGTATATGCTGCGTCGTATGTGAGAGTCACTGAAAGGCTCTGGAGCAGAATCCTGAATCAGGATCTGTATGGAGTTGCTGTGGCGTCAGACACAGACAGACACCGCACTAGCAGCTTTTCCTGTTTCCCCGTCCTCCCCTGCTGCTCCTCGCTCAATCAGCCGCGATCTTCTTCGTGTTGTTTCTTCTACCCGCTCCCGCTCTTTTACTCTGACTCACTTAGTTTCTTGGTAAAAGCTTTCATTTAGTTGAGCTCTTGCGTGCTAGCATGAATCAATGTAGCAACGCATTATTGGGCCGTGCCAGTTTCAGTTTCTGATTCCTTGTTTCTTTTTGTCTTTTTTTTTTTTTTATATCTGAACAGACAACCGGCGCACGATCCTGGAAAGATCTCGTTCGCGCCACAACGCAAGTCACCAAGCTCGATGATCGCCCGTTCCTACCACAAGACGCTAGATAAGTGCCAAAGAGGCCTGCGATGTGGAGACACGGAAGACATTTGAAAGAGGGAGAGACCAACCCTCACTGTGGCGCACACACACACACACACACACACATACACAGGAGACCACATATGGAACAGAAAAGCCTCAAGCAGTCACACAGATCTGAAGAAACTGCCGCGCATCACACAATATTGAACTTACCTTCCATATTTATTCAATAGTTTCTCATCGCTCTAATTGTGCAGGCTCAACATCATTCATGAATCATTGTTTCTGATTCCATGTCCCTCCAAACACAGGAGCTGACCCCTGTCTGTCTCCATAATGTCACAGCACATGACTCATGGATGTTGAAACTGTAACCTCCATTTTGACATGCATATGTGCACTGTGGTATATCCAGCCGGCGGGTTCAGTGCTGTTAACATGGTAGAGTGACGCATTTCTAAATGCATAGAACTGCCTCGGGGAGCCAGATTGAGGCTTCGACCTTTCCTTCAATCACACAAGTTGTCAGCAGGGGAGGCTTGATTATAAATGATCACAATGGTATTTGATATTAATCCATTTTAATCTGTTTGCTGACATTACATCTGTTTTCATAGGAATGGTGTTCACTCAACTTCATTCTTAAAGAAAAAATATATATAATTTTGAAAACAATGACAGACGTAGAAATTCACGCAAGAATTTATGATTGTTCAAAAAAAAAGTCTGATGACGGACTTTTATATTATTAAAACTGGAAGGGGATGGTCAGTGTGCAGCTACTGCAGAGCCCCCCCCCTACATTCCATGTAGCGAGGAAGGAGTTGGTCAATGCTTTTCATGCAGCTTCGTGCAGCTTAACGTTTATGGGCATAACGTTGTGTGAATAAAATCAACAGTTTGGAAACGATCCACATTTTTAATGTAAAGAACCACTCACAGAAACAATGCCACGGTCCAATATCCAGCATTCTTCCTACGATATTAAGTGATCCGATGCGACTCCACTATTAACATTTTCATCAAATGTACAAGTTAACTGGCTAAGCATCTTCAAAGGTGAAAGTAGATATTTAAATGGAGAAATTTACACTTACTTACTATAAAATTACCTTGTTTTTTTATGAACTGCGGGACATTTTTTAATAAACTGATAAACCCTTATGGTAACGCTGTTTGTAAATTAATTTCTAAGTGCAGTGAGGGAATCAATGGCTCAAACACAAAACACTATGAAAAGAGCCTTTTTCCTGCTGGGATCTGTGCAGTCGTAACTAAATACTAGCACCGTGAGCCAACCAGGAGCTTTGAGCATCGAATACCTGATTTTGTGGTGCTCGTGTACAGAGTTCCAAACTTCCTCTTTCAGCCTTCTTCTTCTTCTTCTTCTGTCAGGACCCGCTGTCACAGAGATAGTTCACGTGACCTGTTTACTCACATATTAATGCCCGAGGTGTCTCTGTGCCTTCACTGCCCTAAACCGTGAGCAGATGCTACTAAAAACAACCTCTGAATCCAAATGGGGAGAGTGGGCAAGACTAGAATAACGGACTGCAGGGCACAGAAGACAAGATGATGCCTGTCTTAGCAAGTGAGTCTCCAGTCTCCCTCTATCTCCCCAGCACTAATGGCATAAGTGACCCTTTTACCAAGACACAAGTTACTTTAGTGATGCCATAACCAAGCTTCAGGCTTTGTGTGTCTTTGTGTTCAGGAAAGTTTGTGTACATTTGTGCAGCCTGCATGCTCAGTAACCAGAGCCCAAGCAAAGCGGGATTCAGTGCACTTGACTCCTGGATGCATGTCTGACGTGTGTTTTATGATGTTTCCTATTCCAGCTTGCATGCTTCTGAAAATGAGATTTTTTTGAATGTAAAGTTCAAGCATTTGGATGGAGGAAGTAGAAGCGAATTAGGTTTTTGCATGAGGTATTCTGCATAGATAGGAGATCAAGGTTGTGCCATCAAAGACCATGATTTCGATTTTAAAATCGCAGCTCTATCTATCTTGCAACGCCGCCACAGCCATATAGTTTAAATACTTGGACCAGTTCAGTATTTCAGTTCTCCACTAATGCCAACGTCTGCTGTGGCATTTGCCGTTCATTCATCCCCTGATTGGCTACTGTACATGCCAAAACTACCAGTCATCTGTGGAAAGCAATTATGATGTCTATTTCTTTATGAATAATTCAACTGAAGAACTTTTCGTCATTATTTTATCAATTCATATTATTTTCACACGTGCCATTTATGTTTAACATGCAGGACACAACATCCTCAGTATACGACAGGAAAATTTGTTTTTATTTTATTTTTTTGTATATTAAAGCGAGCACAGGCCTCTTTGTCACAATAAGAAAAACATTGTACAGACATTTAAAAAACATGTCCATTGACATTGATCCCATTATCATTCAGAGTAGGAAAGATTAATGTGATTGCAAATTGATAGTTGTGGAATTTCTTATCTTAAAACATTTTTTGATAGATGACTTTATTTGAAGCTTTTTTTTTTGTCATGATGCCAATGTAGAATATAAGCTAAGATGATGTTACCCATTGTTGAAGTTTCACATAATGCATCTCTCCTGAAGTCATGTGATGATGCAATGGCTGCGAAAACATTGTTTTTCTTAAAAAGAAAAAAAGAAAAAAAAGCAACCTTGCAGACGAAAGATCTTCTACAATGACAATATTCCTCATCCACCCTGTAGACTAGTAATAGTTGTATTTCTTCATTCCATATTTTAGGATGATCAGATGTGTTTATATAGGAAATAGCAGTAACGTGTCGGGTCAATGAACCTGGTATGTCCCATTGTTTTAGCGTGAACATGCTTGTTTGTGTTTGAACTGATCATTATTTTGTCTTTTAGCTTGTGACTAACGAACCTGAATCGTGTCATATTGTGCTCATGAATGAGGAGGCAGGGGTATGAACGATTTTTCAAAAACATTAAAGGTGCCATTTCTTGCCGTGATTGGCGACAAGCCTTTGAAACGAACAGTTTGTTGCTTACACTCACTAACTGAGCACTTTACCTCACGACATATTCTGCTCGGGCAGGAGAAAAGGGTTGTTTGTGAAATTTGATTACGACATTGCCACTAACAGAGCGAACTATTTGCAAGGCACTTTTTTGGTAAATAGTCCCAGCTGCCACATATCCAGTTCTTATCTGCTTTGTTAGTGTTTGCTATTGATTTGTGGAAGACTATTTGCAGCTGAATCAACAAATAACGCTCCTAAGTGTTGACAAACCCTGTCTGACCATAATGTGTAAGCTGCCATATCCCTGCCTGCCATCTATGTTGTCACTGAGTATGTTTTACTGTCTTAAGAAACATTTATATTTGTAACATTTTAAGTTTATTTGTATCCTTAAGAACATGGAAGAAAAAAAAAACAAGATGGTTAGACGCACAGTCCTTCCATGGAGTATGAAATGGAATATAATACTAAATAATAACCACTTTGTTATATAAACTGATTTCTGAAAGATACTTTGATTTTTGTCTTGTGTTTCTGGCTTCATCCATTTTATCCTCCTTCTTTTTTTCCAACACTAAAATTACCTCCCCAGGTTGGTTGCAAGCAGGGCAAAAGATACTTGCATTGCAAAGACGGTATATAAATCCAACAACTTTACTAGTAAATACAGAAGGTACTTTTTATTATAGCCAGGGACAAATGCTATGTTCTCAATCATAGAGAATCTAAGTTTAAAAAAAAATAACATGGAATCAAAAACAAAAACAATCAAATAAAAGTTCAACATCACGGAGTTACCTTACAGCCAAGGTCTCTCTCACTGTCTGTGTGGGAAGGAACACAATCCGAAACACACAAAACTCCCTTCTCTGAATCTTGGGACTGATCTTCAGAGTCTCTCCTCCTCTCAGTGAGCAGCCAGACAGATGGAGATTCATCTCTCAACAAGCTGTGATCTGTGTTTAGAGATGTGTGCTTCAGAACACAGCTCTAATTAGGTTTATTGTTGATCTTGTGAGGTTAATTTGTACTTGGCTGCGAGTAAACATGCATAAAGGGGCCAAACGAGTTTCTTACAAGGTACCAGCACTGCTGCTATGAAGAAGAGAGGCTTTTTAAATATTTTTTTCTTCCTTTTATTTCCCCACTTCCTATGATTCAGAAAGATTATACCCCTCGCTCTACCTTTGTCTGCTATGGTTCAATTTGTACTGAGGGTGGGAGATCTATCTTGGTTGGGATGGTAGAACTGGGAATGACAGTGTGTTTGTCTAATGAGCTTACTGTATGGTACGTTTGTGTGTATGTGTTTAATTTGCCTTTTTTTTCTCTCTTCATTTTATTTTTACAACGCTCAGATAAATAGCCTTGTCAGAGCCGGGGCTGCAAACGTTCCTTTTCTCCTCCTTCCCGCCATCCGCGGTGGTGTTTCTAATGTGCCCAGTGACAGAGCAGGTGTCACTGGAAGAACAGCCTAATTACAATTTATTCTGCATTTCTATCTGCTTGACTCAATGAGTATGCAAACATTATGGAGATGACAAAGAATAAATGGAGCCGTTCCCTCCTCACTTGAACGCTGAACTGATTCTGTCTGGTAAGTTATGTTCTTTAAAAGCGGCACGTCGCACTTAAAAAGTTGTCTTTAATTGTTTCCGCATTAGAATAATTTGGTGTCCACGTATCAATAGCTGTACCGTCCAGACCGCTCTTTGCCTCACTCGACACCCAGAATCATCCTTACAAATGTCTCCATCTGACTATGACACATTTTTTTCACCTCTCTCTGTTTCCACTTACTCATATCCTTCTCAGACATTCAAACCAATGAACATCCCTCTTTATTTTTTTTCTTTCCCTTCCCAAGAGACAGTGTAAGTCACTTGTCACCACGTTTGTTCCGTCTGCCCTGCCAGAGTGTTACGTCTTACAAATCAATACAGTTTTTTTTTCTGTCCATGAAATTTAAAAATGGCCCAGACAGCAAATGTGTCTTCTGTGTCACTATCTGTCAAGTCTAGTTCACGGCCAGTCACACTATGTCCAATAATGCTGCTCGACACTGAGCGATGGTGGTATTAACCCGTTTTGGAATTGAACACTGACAGATTTCTATGAGACTTTGTGCTTTGGTGTTGGTTAAATTGATACAGTATGCTATAGATCACTGCTGGTATTTCTGCATTCAGCAAGGCATTTCCATGATCACAGGTCATGGCTATGTCTTATATCTCTTTTTCTCTCTTCTGCCTCACCCCACACACATCCAGGAAGCGCAGTTCCCAGCAGGGAGAGGGTCAGCTCAGAGGAGGCTTCAACCTGTCAGAAAAAATCCACATGAAGCCCCTCATGCCTCCCTTCACCATCCAACCCCTGTGTCTCCCATGCTCCATCCCTGGCACCCATCACTCCTCTTTTCCTCTTCTACCCACCTCCTCTCGCCGTTTGATTCAGATCACTGACTTAGCTGCAGTCTCCTTTGTCTGAGACTCCATTTTGCTTGGCAGATGGACGGGAGGAGAGGAGCTGGACTTACATCAAGGGGAGTGAGTGTGTTTATGAGATGGAAGGATGGAAAGAAAGGAAGAGGAGAGCGGCTGAAACTTTTCTGGGAGGTAAAATGTCAAACAGCAATGAACTGATGAGACTTTCATCCGTCAAACCTGTGAGGCCTCGCCTTTCAGGCTACCGAGTGACAAGGCAGCAGCTTAAAGAGAGTTGAGATGCAAAAGTGAGGGCGACAGAATGAGTTTACCACTCATTCACTTTCCTTGTCATGAATTATAAGCCTTATCTGTATATGCCCTATTGTTCCTTAGCATGTGATATCAAAGGAGGCTTTTTTTTGGTATTTGTGGACTACATCAAAAGTCAAAAATAAATAATCCAGTAAAAGTATAAGGACAATAAACCTTTCCTTCAAAAACAGTCAACATTAGCGATATTTGTGGTCAAATATGTGGCATTTTTCTGCCATGATCTTTTGAAGTCTTCTAATATAGCCAGAAACTGGTTACAAATGGCTGACTCACTGTATACTCACTGACATGCCCTACATTGACTACTATCAAGCTTTTGCTCTTGGCAACGCCGCTACACGCAACACAGATGCAGACCTAAGAATAGAGAATGGATTGATGGATGTAGAAAGGGAGGAAGAGAGCTTGGTAATTGGGTAAGTGCCCTTGTGGATGTGGAAGCTTGAAAAAAAAGTATTTTTTTTTTTCATAAAAAGCCTTTCTTAGGATCATTTCACTCAAAAGTACATAAAAGCTCTTTCAAAGTTTCTCTGTGTTCTTTGCCCTCAACTGAAATAGTCCCTGCGGAGAATGCAGAAACACACAAATACTGACATGCTCTCTCCAGAAAGACAAGGATAAAAGGGCTGACCCCACAAATACACACTTACACACACACACACACATACCAGCAGTAACACTCGTGAAAAATAGAGCGCATTCCATTCAGTCCTCTTAACAATTTATTTTCAGTGATGCTTCATAACCGAACAATATTAACTAGAAAAGCACTCGGAGAGCGCAGACCTCCGCCAAGCAGCTCATTCCCCTCCTAATCGGATTTACACTGTCCACATGGTGATCTGGATCATCACCAAAATGTTCTTGGTGTCTTTATACACCAACCATGACAAGTAAAAGTGATTAGGAGTTTCTGTATATTTGTAACTGATTTTTGAATCTGTAAAGGTGGTTTTCAATGTTGAAATTAAATATTTTTTTTACTGACTCCATTCTGGATCCAGATGAAATTCAGTGGTGAGATAGAGGTCCCAATCCTTACATGACTGTGTCAAATTCCTATAAACATCGGCCAATAATCAACTGAGATATTGAGGAACAAATACTGGAGCTCCATCGACCGCAATGTTAACGAAAATATCCGTGATCCAGAGTCCAGGATCTCTTCTGGATCAACACCATCATCATCGGATCCAGAATGACGTTAGGATGGTGTAAACCTAATCATGAGGGGAGTGAGCTGCTCGGCGGAGGTCTGCGCTCTCCGTGTGCTGTTATACTTAATGCTTTGCCATATTTTCCTTCAGTGACAGTAGCTCACAGCGACAGAGAAGGCATACGACTACATACTTAGAAATGACAACACATGAAATTATACTTGCAAGTTCAGAATGGCCTTACAATAGACGTTTAACATCCGCTCGTGCCATCACATTCACCGCCGCGTGTACTCGCCACTCAAAGTACTTTCTTTGATGAGCATCTGTGTTTAAGTTGACTCACTCCCATTCCGAGTAACAACTGAAGAAGAGTCATGCTTGTTTTTCCACTGGGACCAAATATGAACATAGCATCTAGGCACACAGGTGACACTCATGTCCACCACCGCAGCCCCAAACAGTATTTTCCTTCCCTCTCGTTCTCTTCGTCTGCTGGCGCCGGGCCACTGTAATGCTAATGTGACACGCACGTCCGCATTCACCTCCCCATGCTTGCATCCTGATGCTTCGATTGTCATTGTCGTCGCATAATATTATGTGTTCATAGTCTCCCCGCGATGTGTCCTTCCGAGAAGTAGGTAGAGTAACCCAAGGTGACTGTTGGTATTAGGATGTAGCATTTGCTACGCCAGGGCGCCTCCCTCATTGGTATTTCATGTAGAGCTCCCTCGCATCCGTCACGTTTCATAAACTTCCTTATTATTCACCGGCGGAGTCATTTTGTTCAGCCGCTCAAAGTTGTGTAATTTTGTTCAGCGGCTTGAAGTTGTGAAAGTGATAATAACAGTAGAGAGGGAGGGCAGACGCTCTGAAATACCTTTAATAATCATTTTCTCTCTCCCTCAAAACATGAACTTGTTTATCAGAAGAGCAGGTGGCTAAGTGCCACACACGCCTCCCTCCAACACTCAAACACACATTCACCTCTGTGAATCCTTGGGGGTGATCATCTGTGAATCCCCACACCCACTTCCTGCACCTCCATCATGGGTGTCATGATAATCAAACAGCAAACAGAGTCGTCAGACGAGTGACACACACACACACACACAGGCCGTGCCAAGGGGAACTGTGGACTTTCAGAGGAATAAAATTCATCGGTGGAATCCTGAACCAAAGCATCCCTCAGCTCTGCAAGTCACAAAGAGACCAGGATTTTCTCCTGCCAATGCGTATGGCACCTATGAATGGCTTAAGTGCACACCATATGCAGCAGGAAGCTCTCCACGTACACGTCCTTGTACATCTTTGTTTAGTTGCCGAACGTGCCCATAAAGCTCGGCATTGCAGCGAGGGTTTTACACCAAGCAGGTGGCCATGTTGTAACCGACTAGAAGGCATAAAAACCAGCCTGCCTCCGGCAGCTGCCTGGCTATAAAATACATTTACACCGTAATGTCCATGCCTGTCCCCAACGTGGCAGAAAAGTAGATGTGATATTGCAGATGAACTTCAGTCAACTTGGAAAAAAAACAACCTTTGTAACAGAGGTAGATCTCACAAGCTTTGAATTTCACATAAGGAAAATCAATAAGGAAAACCTTGTTTTTCCGTGTAATTTTTCTGTAGCACTCTTCTTTTTTCAAAGGGTGTCTTTGTTCCTCGACCAACGGGCCTGCTCTCGTTCTTACTTTGCTCTAAAGTGCCAGGGAAGTTGTCCCTGAAGTGGTAGAAGCACCAGAGCATTAAGTGTGCCACATACCTGGTGGGCTGGCGTATTAATGGAGTCCGGTTACAGCTGACCTGTGGAGCAGTGCGGTCAGCTCCTAGGTGAGCGTGCCGCCATTGTAAATCCCAAACAGGCATTCCCTGTCTCCCTATCTTCCTCTCCTCCGTCACGCCTATCAGCTGCCGCTACTCACTTCTATTCTGCAGCCCCTGCACTGAACAAAACAGGATGTCAAGTCGAGCTTTGTTAGCAAGGGCTAACAAAGTTCAGTGTTCCAGGTTAAGGTGGAAATTGCCACGGTTTTCATCCTCCTTTTAACCTGTATTAAAAAATATATAGATTTTTTTGTTATTAATGGTTGCATTTCTGTCCACTCTCTAAGAAAAGCAATTTTTTAAATTAGATTTATGGTCAACATGAAGGAGGGGACTAATGTTAGAGCCTGACAAAAATGAATGTTAAGTACCCAGTGTTTACAAGACTGAAACAGATGGATTAATATTTATACAAATAAATACAAATTGACATTCACATTATTTACATTTACATTTAGTTAACACATTTAACAAAATCCCTCTTCGGTTATACACGTTGCTTGTGTGACGGCACTGATCGCACGACTTGTGGGTGTAAATATGTCTTTGCAGTATCATCACGGTTACTTCCTATCAGTCATTCAGTCTCAGGTCACCTCTATACATGTTATGTTTCAGTCCCCATTCGCTTGTCAAAGCTGGCCGTGCAGGATTTGCTTTCAATAATGTATAAAAGAGGGTACAGACTTTGCATGTATTGTCAGTATGGGAACATGATCCCTGACATCTGGAGCGAGCGCAGGGCTCATACCGAATGATAATAGCCTCGCCCCCTTTTGATGAATTATTAAATTCAAATTGTTTTGCAAACAAAACATATTTGTTAACACAAAGAAATATGGGGAGAAAGCTGGAATGCTATCAATATTTAATTTCCATTGCAGATAACAATATAGCCTTTGGCTCCTTTCTGGTACATCAGTGATTAAAACGGCAACGGAACTAACAAAACATATAAACCAGCCCGGTTGCTACTCCATTACAGGCTTTAACATATCAAACAAGCATTGCTACTGTAATACCATACTTGAGATTTTATATTTTATATTTATATGGAGATGAGTGAGATTTACAAAAAAGAAAAAATATATATTTGTTCGAGCTCCACTTTGACATTAATATTCATGAGATGACTGTAATCATTCACTCTAAACCTTCTTTTGTTCCGTTGTTTATCTCCTTGTAATCTCTCCATATTGATTGATTGGATATCAATGTCACACTGCAGTTATGGAGATATGATTGTGATTGGACTGATTAATACTTGATTTCCTGTTGAATGGCTGTGCCCCCCCCCCCCCCCCCCCCCACACACACACACACACACACACACACCTGCCCTCATCTGTCTGTTTCTGGCATCGGAGTGAGAGAAAGGAAAGTCCGCACATTGAATATCAAGTGGCTGATTGGGGATGTCACAGCGGACCCTGGTTGCCAGATGTGCTTGTCCATTGGTGTCAACAGCAGGTTTTGTCTCCTGGATTTGAAAGGGTTTGTTGGGGTGGACAGATGGAGTGGGGGGAGGTTGCCGAGCAAAGTGATGTCCCCTCGCTCAGGCCTGCCACTCACCCTGTCTTTTTCTCTATTCATCACTGTCATTAGACTCTGGAAAGCTATCCCACCTGAAATTAATGCCTCATAATAAATGCTTTATTCTGACATTCTTGTTTTTGACACATTCTGTTTACTAAGGTTCGTCCTGAATGCATACATCCCAGAGGAGCAGTCTGGTCGATAAATTCATGCAGCGCTGGAATTAAAGGAAGGATTGTGTGTGTGTGTTATTGATTTATTTTGTTGCTGAATACTATTCAAATGTGGCACAGTGTTTGAGACATGCATAATATAATACGGCGCTGAGAAGGGTGAAGGTTGCAGCCTTGAGATTTTTGTACTCTCTACTTCGTCTTGTATCTGCTTTACCTGTGGGTAATGAATAGAAGCTCGCTGCTTTGTTATGGAGTGTGGAGGAGCAGTTTGCCGGCACATTTGAGGGGCACCTTCCTGCATTTGGTTGTGTATTCCAGGCCTTGGAGAGCTCATTTAAACCGTACTTTATTGTTTCCAACTGCACCACCTTAGTGCTCCTGAGTGGTGCTTGTTGCTATGGAGGACACATGAAAGTGACGTGATAGCGCAGGCGGGCTGTGGAGCGGGAATATATTGTGGTTAACTGTGTGTCTTTGTCTGAGTTTGCATGTGCGTGTGCTTCGTAAAGGTGTCTGTGTTATGTGTGTTGAATCATCTGCACCGAGTTGTGAGTGTGCTTTGAGGCAGCCAGCAGACCGATTGGGGTGTGGTGGTGGTGGTGGGGGGGGGGGGGGACATCTGCACACAGTGGCACAAGCCTTCTGCCTTTACACATTGCTCCTGCCGAGCAACGCTTCACGGCCTAGCAGGCTGTGACCTCCCAGAGGCTCCAGAGGAGCTCTTCCTCTTAAAAGCCAGCTGTGCCTCATACTTCATGAGCGCCAAATATTCCACAGTCCAGCTGTTCACCTGAGAAACATGGAGCACAGACCTCTCACTTCCTCGCTTTTATGTTTTTGGAGAGACATTTTGCTGGTCTAAGAGAGCATGGAATATCACACCTGTGATACCCGAGTAGTTGCAGCCGACAAAGTTGGCCTTTTGCTTTGTGTCTAGAACTGTAAATACTCAACTGCTGTAGTAACGCATTGAATACACACATCCCTTTTTCTCTTGATACACACTTCTTATGGGTTACTACCCTTTTAACGGTGCACGACCTCACTCTAATACTCGAATATTACGTCTATTTCCCCATCATCTGTCTTCTGAACAGTGTTTGCTGCTTGTGCATGTGTTTTTCTTTTAAATGTCACTGTCTTTGAAATTCATATACAGATGGATAGCTTTCTTTTCATTTATTCTTTTCATGAAAATGTATTCTCAACATTACACCTTACACGCACTTTCAATGGACAAGTTTCATGAATGCTTTTAAATTGGATTCAGATCATGCTGGCTGTATGGTGGACTCTCTACACTAGCCGTGCTTAGATTATTCTGGAGTAGTGCAAATGTGAGTTCACAGGCTAATCAACATGCCACCAAATAAGACATACTGTAAATCGACTCAATAACAAATACCAACATATTTTATTCAGAAAAAGCCTCATAAATAACGCCTTGGTGTATGTACAGTAAAAGAAAAGAAAATACAAGCAGGTTTTCTGGTCTGTTTGAGGCGTACACTTACAGTATGAAAATACAGTCGATCAGAAATGAAGTCCTTGTTGATGTAGGCGTCGTTGTGACTGAATAGCACTGGTTGTGTCAGTCACATCTGTGTTAGTCTGGCCTCAGTGTATAGATTTATTATTCATGATTGATTTTTCCTTTCTACTGACAGGATTGAGAGATATGGTCATTGGAAGACCTTGTAAATAATCCATCAAGGTTTTTAATGACACCAATCCTTCTTACAATATGAATTAATGTAATAAATAAGACATATCTGCTGTAAAATGTATTTTAAATTTGGCACTGATTGACAGAGTTTCGTTTTTGAAGGGGCACTGTTCATGAAAGACTTGAAATAAATTACTTTTTGGCATAATAATGATTACCTCCGCTGAGGTGAGGGTTAGTTAATGACCGCCGTTTGTTTCTGTCCATCCGTCCGTCTGTCAGCAAAATAACATAAAAAGTTCTGGAAATGTTGGGAATGTTACCAGGAACAGATGATTAAATGTTGGGGATGAGCCAGAAAAGATCCTGGATTATTGATCAGTTGGAAATCCCATTAACATTGAAGTTAATGGTGCTTCAAAAGATATCAACAGAAAATTAAAAAACTTTTGATGATGATCCAGATCACGATGTGGATGGTGTAATTCTAATTGAGGGGAATGAGCTGCTCGGCGGAGGTCTGCGCGCTCTGAGTGCTTCTCTAGTTTATAATTGTTACGGCCGGCTCATATACCGCAACAAATGAGGGAGGCTGGCTCCAAAAGTGTATTTAACCAGTTCAATAAATGCCGCAACGTGGTGTGGAAGTCAGTATCAGCGGTGTGTGGCGGTTAATGAATTGGTTGAATGATGTGTGATGCATGTTGTCAGTGAGAAGCAAAAAGCAGGAATAAAAAAAAATAAAAAATAGGGAGTGAATAGACAGGGAAGCAGCAGCGTCCGCAACAACTGCCACTGTGATTGCTGATTGCAGACACCTGGTGACTAGGTAGGCAGAGCTAAGAAGCCTGGGGACACTGCGCAGGTGTCCCTAATTACAAACACAGTCCGAGAAGGTCCGAATCCCTGGTGCCGTCACGAAGTTTTCACAGAGAGCCAGGGCCTTGCATATCCTGAGAAGTTGCAGGTCCGCTAAATAATGGTTCCAGAATGGGCCTTACTTATCTTTTGTATTTTTGGCTGGCAGAGAAACAGCTGTGCAATTTTATTGGATTTATTTTGTGTGGCGTCCCCTTCAAAATACTACGATAACTATTGATATACAAAAAAGAAAAACTGGATTCATCACACCAAGCTGTGCCTAAAACTCCCTGGGGACACAGATGACGTAAGTACTGCTTCCATTGCTCTATTCCATTGGTGTATCACGGTGGCGCCTTACGGGGTAGCCCCTCCCACCACTGTGTGAATGTGTTCAGTGACCAGAAAGGTGCTGTGAAAGTATAGTCAACTTACAATTCAAAGCATATAAGTGCATGTTGAAGCAATTCGTGGCCCAATGGACAAAATGACAGATGTGCCTCGAGACTGGCTGTGCAGCACTTGGCCTTCCAGATCTACTGAAAATGGCATGACGATTCAAGGCACACTCGATTCTCAATGAATCTACTGGAGAGTTGGAGTTCTTACAGCTGTTGTATGCTTGCAAAGACAGAAAAGTGACATTGCCTAAGCTAAGCTAACTGAAAGAACAAGCAGACCTTGAAGGAGGAGGACGCTGCTTTTTGCCAAAATGGAAGAGAAAAAAACGAGGCTTTTGATGTAATGCACCGATGCAACAAACGCCGAACATAAATTTTGGCTTTTGTCTGCCAGCAAAGTATTTCATGCTTCACATTTTTCACAAAATGTGTACCACATACTCTGATATTCAAACAATGTTTTTAAATGCACAACCAGACATGGAGAGGTGTGACAAAACAAGACTGAGGTTGGTAAGAATGTGAGCCACTTGCGCTGCCAGCTCAATACCTCGCTTTCTTCCCAGGGTGAAAGAACATTGGAATAAGTAGATGAGCGAATAACCCTGTCTGATGCTCAGTGATTGATGACTTACATGACAATGATGTATACGATGCCCCCCCCCCATCCTTGTGCTATAATTTATGAGCAGGCTCGTTTAATTTGTCTGTGGCTTAATTTGGGCTTGATATAACCTATGAATATGTTGGAAAGTGGTTGCTCAACCTGTCGAGCAGCAGTGGCTGACTGAGACGAACACGTGCTGTGGAATAGACACCTTTACTATTATCGGTCTAATATGTGTGACCTGACAATTAAGGTAACAAGTGGAAAATGGAATGTTGGCAATTCAATTTTAATGAGCCACATGTCGAGTCGGGGGTTTTTGTCCATGAGGAAATGTTAATGGTCTGCTTCTGATTTCCATGTATTGCGAAATGGTGATAGGCTACTAGATATATCTATTACAAGTCTATTCATTATGGACTGAAAATGTATCGTCCCATGTCAATGTTTTTATGACCCGTCTCTTGATATATATATATATATATTACACAAAATATACCATGCAATATTATGCACGTATTATTAAAAGGCATAACAACCTGCGCCGGTGTGGGAGTGAGTACTTGGTTTTACAAGAGATATGTTTTCCTTAACAACCTTAATTTCTCTGCCACAATAAGCTCGGGCTTTGTATTGTTGCCACACTTGGAAGTTGGCGAGGCTGCCATTGTATCTAAAGGCTCACTAATAGAGCCCAGTGGGGCATCATTCCTATTCCACTCATGATAAAGACATTCTCTCTCTCTCTCTCTCGCCCAGTCTTTCTCTCTCCTTCACTTTCTTCATATCTCCCCCCTCTCAAACTTTGTTATTTTTCTCTCGGCTTTTCTCTGCTCTGCCTGTGGGCCTGTGAAATGTCTCTGTCTGAGACGGAGGCCCCCTCGTCCCTCTGGAAGCCATTAGTGAACCTTTATGAATATGTGCTGAAAGGGTGCTAGTTTGTGGGGTGGGTGGGTTGTTGAAGTGGCTTTAAAGGTGACGTAATAATTTCTCTTGGATGCTCTTATAAACCGATTGTTACGTTTACTTTTGTGTGTTCGCTACTTTTTTCATGCTACTCTTGTGCCTTTTCTGAGGCGATGAGTGCCATTCGTGTGAAAGCATAGCACCTCTGTTGCTCTCTGTACAAGTGGAGCTTCAATGCTTAACAATATTTGTAGCTTTACAGGTAATAGTTTTTTCTTTTCATACTTTTCCCATCATATTCGTGACTTATCCAACTTTTTTTTCTTTTTGAGATGGTAGTGAGTTTAATTTGGGGCACAAACAGAGCGTGCATTGTGTTGGTAAGTGCTGCTCAATATAAATGCATTTTTGAAAGGGGGAAGATGCAACAGGGCTCAATTTTTGTGGCTTTTATGCATTCTGTCCCCATGAAATAAATATCACATATTTTAAAAGCTTGTATGTAAAACTGAGTCATGGTTAAATATTTAAGATGCTCTTAAAGAGACGGTGGCCAGGGTGTACTAAGTGCATCACTTTACATGTGACATCTAGCCCCAAATCTGATTTGTTTGGCTATGTACTCGCACTGGTACGCCCGTGGCAGTTTGCGTCTGTGTATAAACGGCAGCACTTTCAGTGAGATCAACCTGCAGTGAGGTTTATCCTCCCCTTGTTGATCTTTGCTTTCTGGTAACAAGATATTATACTGAACAATTGTGATTGCACACTTTCAAATGGGAATCACAGAAAGAGGTGGAGGCAGTGGCTGATGCCCTTTGCCCCTTTAGCTCATTAATTGTGGCGAGGGCAACTGTTTTGAGTCCTACCTGATGGTTTGCGCTGCAGTACTCCCCGGGTCAGAATAGAACTCCAGTGCTCATGAATCATGCTGTCAGGAACAGGAGCCCAGCTGTGCTCCACATGAGGGGGCTAACCATTTCTGCAAAGGCCTCGTCCACAGCAGAGAGGTTCTTTGGAGGTCCTGCAGGCTCAAACAATCAGAAGATTCTATCATAATTACACCCAGGGAGTTGTTGAGCTGCATTTTCACACCTTGAGACACATTCTTCCTTCCGTCCCTACCTCTCTTTTTGTGGTTGGGCTGATGCCCCTGTCCATTTCCTGTAGCACCTCCGCTATCATCTATCCTCCTCTTCTGTCTTTCCTCCCAGCCTCCTCCGGTTCATGCCTTTATCTGTGATCCTTCATATGCCTCCGATTTAACCCCTGAATCGGTATTCTCTGTTGCTAGGTGCAAGCTTTGCAGAAGAAATACATCCGCACACTAATAAAGAAACAACTGCATCCACCACACCATGTTCCAGAACGTAGGGAGAGGATAGATGGTAGAGTGATGGTGTCTGTGGGGGAGGAGGGGTTATGTAGGGCAAATTGTGTGGTTAAAATAATGATTTCTCCGTCACACCTCCCTTGCTAATTAGCGCAGGTTGCCTGCTGTCTTGAAGGGGGATGTGTCTGGGGGGCCCTGCTATTTGTCTTAAAGACTTTCCCACAAGGAGTTTGCATCACTCCTTAATCCCTGAGACACTGGGTGAAAATCATTGTTTATCTGACTGCAGACACCTCGATTCTATGTAATGATTGGAGTGATCAGTTGTACCCTTCACTGCAGCCAGCAACAGGGATGTGGTTTAGCTGCAGCCTACGTCACCTCTCCCCAGTCTGCCCATGCAGTATTTCTATGCATGTGTTGCAGTATCCTCCACATTGATTTGTGCACTATATTTCACATTAAACTCTTACTGTTTTTCTGTCTGTATCTCTCAAAACATCTTCGTAACTGTTGTTTCCCCATCCTATCCATTTGGAGAGCGTTCAGCCCCATGGAGACGGCACTGATCCATGTGTCAAACTCCAGGACTAATGGCAGCATTGTGCGAATATGACAACACTTTACAGAATTGAAACCCAACAGTTCTGACAGAAACCAATAACAGGTTTCTGATTTTAGACTTTTTGTCATCCTTTATTTCGTGTTGTGTTGAGAGAAATCTTTAAGACCAAATGCAGAACAACTCTGCGATGGATAAATAGTTCAGGTGCCTAATGTGCTGAAGCTCGAGCAAGGAAAAACTAAGGTGGGTATCTGGCATCTTAAAGATGTATGTGACTGGTGTTTGTGGGAATTCCGTCCGCATTATTCAACCTGAAGTGTATCTCATCTCCATAGCGGCTACAGCCGAGGAGCCTGCCATGGCACGAGAAAGAGGGCAATCATTAATGTCAGCAAGGTGAAAAAAATAAGTATTATGTTTCCCTGGAACTAGAACTCTGTAATTATGTCCATTTCCCTGAATTCTGTACTTTTCCCTACTGGGCTAATAAGATGAAACTTTAATGCTCTTTCAGGGCACATTGTTCTCTTGCATTGCCAGATAGTAATACAACACAGCAAGACTGGAGGAAGTATCGGGAACCATAAAAATGTGGTTCATCACAGTGAGTAAATAATGCATTTTTCTGTGTTTATACAATTGTTTCCTATAGTTAAAACAGCTGTCGATTAAAATGAATAGACTGAAGTGAATCCTACCTTTTTTAAGTGAAAGTTAGAATGTCCTTGAATGTTGCAAGTATTTAGGAGGGAGGTATTGAACATCATGGCCATTTCAGTGGCTTTATTTTGTGCTGTTGGTATTAGGTTTCCCATTGCATGAATCAAAAGCTTTCCAATAACAGTTTCATGAGAGGCCAAATCCTCACAGGGGATGTAAGGTTGTATTTGCTGCAATTAGTGACCACAAAGTGTCAAAAACACACAGGGGCGAGACGCAGACTCAGTTGTGGTCCAAACAGTTTTTACATTGATTGAAGTGTCAAGTACCTGGAATATTTCGCCCTGGAAAAATTCAATTTGAAAATATTCCAACTGCTTTTTACTCTGTAAAATAAGATGGTGAATCAGTTGGGCCATGAGTTTGACACATGTGATTTAAGGGATGCTTGAACTTGGAGAGTTTGGACATGTCCAGAGGAGAGATAGGGACTGTATCGATAGAAGGATGCTGAGGATGGAACAGGACTAGAGGACGACCCAGGAGAAGACACATGGACATAGTGAGGTATGACATGAGAGTGGCTGGTGTTGAGGAGGACGATGCAAAGGACGGGGTGAAGTGGAGAACATTGATTTGCTGTGGCGACCCCTCATGGGACAAGCTGAAAGTACAGTAGTAGTTGTGGTTGTTTGGCGATTCAGGGTGTATATCCTGGGCCAGGAGTTCATCAAGCTACCGTGGTGAGATGCTTCAGGTGTTCTACGATGGATGAGGAGCTATTGCCACATCGCAAGAAAGTCCTGTGCTCAAATCCACCTGGGACCTTTCTTTCTATTTCTGGTGCAGCAATACTTCGACATGCGAGTGTTCTGGGATACGAGCAAGCCTGCAATCAATATGTTTGCTTTATTATATTAATGCCACATGTAAAGTGATGCACTTAGTAATATATGCATTGTTTTCCCTGTAATGCAGAAGCAAGGCTGCAGTGAATCAATGCCCCCCGTGCCGGTGCCACAGAAGGATGACACAGGCCTGGACTAAGAGGCTTTGGCAAAGCTGTGGTTTACCAGTCTCACGGGTGTTGATGTGCACTCTGTCTGCCACCCTTGCTGAGACGATTGGGCACCGTATTCACTTTCATCAGTGTTTGGCTCAAACATTACCACCTCCAGCCCATTCTACAGGCTTTCCTTTTATATGATGTGAGGGATGTACCGATCACAATGATAGACACGGCAGGAGGCTGGTACCGATCATCCCTTTTCCACGGCAAGTGACTTTGACTGATGCCATACAATAAATGGGCAGAGTAATTCATTGACTTTTTTTTTTCTTTTTGGATAGCAGCTCTGCCAAGAGGAGAGGATGAGAGTTATTCCTGCACACACTGCAACTGTAAAATAAACTATTCCTTGGAGATCATGTTTGAAAATGCCTAGAAGGGGTGTGGGGGTTTTACAGTCACTCTTGGTTCTGTGGAATCTTTGTAGGTTTGAAATAAATCCAAAAGTGGATTGTAATCGTCACGTTTCCTCAGTCAAATGGCACACCTCTTCCACTCGAGGTGTGGCAAAACCTCAGGACATCCTTGATTATTATTTCACTTTTATTAGTCTGAAAATACTGTACTACTGCACAGCTTTGGCTCCATCTCTCTACCAAAGTATATTGCTTTTGGGCTTTTTCTTTATTGTGAGAAGATGCTTGTAAACACAATTCCCAGTGCCAACATCATCTTGGCCATCGTTTGTGTGCATAATGCTGGATTCTGAAGAAAAGCAAAAATCCTTGGTCTAGTTTTGAAGTAGCACTTGCAGATGGCAACCGATGGTACAAGTTTTCATTTGGAAATGATTCTCTTTACTGGCAGAGGTCACACTCTCAGAGTTGAACAGTTTCCTTGAAGCAACAGAGGGAATTGCATCACGCTTGGATCATACCAAGCGATGCAGAGCGTCCAGCGTCTCAATTTATTTTAATTGCAGAATTGTGAAAAAGCAAAACTGAAGTGAGGCAACATTTTTCATGTCTTGGTATAGAACTAAATTAATAAATTGCATTATTAGCTTTTTGACTTGGTATATAATTGGTATGTAACTCCATAATGAAAAAGGTAAACTTGAGTTTAATGAAATAAAAATAAAAAATCTATAAAAAAGTAAATGGGCTGCACTCGTATAGCACTTCCTACACCTTCACGGTGCCCAAAGCGCTTTACAAAGCCCTGCATTCATGCAATAATACTCCAGTAATGTCACTTCCTGTCTATAACACTGTATAGCCTGTTTTCAAATTTCTCGTAATTTCATTATGTCAGAATTCCTATTTAAGTGGAGGCAACTTGGTCAGAAATGCCGATGGTGTCTGAGCTTTAAATATGGTTGGAAGTGAAATCCCTCGCGTGTTGCCTGAGCAGTCTTGATTTCAGCTCGATAGAAGTCTGTAATTAGTTGTAATTTACGGGGCAACTACTCCCATGTGACCCTGCTGTGCAGAATCCCCTGGCCACTTGGAAAGATCATGTTTTCTTGCACATTGCGCAGCAAATGAACCACAACGCTGCAAATAAAGGCTTGCTCCCCACTGATCTGCCCACCTTGTGTAGGGTAGCTGAAAGTCACTTCCTGTAATGCTCAGTGGCGCGTACATGCTGCTATTTCCATCTATTAAGATGCGAAGGAGTAAGGATGCCCACAAGCCTCACACATCAATAATTGAATGAATTGGACTGATTGGTGAAGTTGATCGTAATGTCAAGGCGTTGCTGCTTGATGAGTTAATGCGTTTTCATTGGCTGAAACCCACGTGTTTTTTAGATCTGATAAACATGCGTGTGTGTAATTATCTCTGCTTATTGTTCTGAAATCAGTCCAGATGCAATTTGAGCGCATCAATTTGGAGTCCGTTACTCAAGCAACTAATGGACTCCCAGGCAAAATGGAAATAGCTTCCTAATGATCTGACTAAGCTTGATGGGTGAAGCTAAATTGATTAGTGTGCTGACATGAATGTAATATGGGATTAGACATTGAAAAGTGTGATCAGATCTCTTCTTGTACTTACTAACCTTATTGCATTCTCGTGCCTTACTTGGAGTTATTGCTTTGTACTATACACACTCAGATCTTTTTATGTCTTCCTCGCAGGCTATTGATTCAAAAATAGATTTATACTTAAACACATTTTGACACAATGGTAATGAACTGAGTGTTACAAATAAGGCATCGTGAGACGCATCAGTGTAGCTCTGTAAATACATCTGCATGTTGTGTAAAAACGGATAAACTGGAGAGGTGAAGAGTAAAATGTGTTCCTGGATCCGTCCCTTAAACCAGGTCGAGACAAATGTCCATGGTATTCTTCCTTCCTTCCGACCACAGAACTAGAAAAAACATAGAAAATGAGTCAACTCTACAAGGGGGCTGCCTTTAAGGAAATAAAAGACATTGTATTGCTTTATCAACTCACATTTATGTCACATATTTAGTACTATAATGCTTGGGTAATGTTGCAAATATATTCCATCTGATATTTAAGCATCACCAAACTCCCCGAGCAGACTCTTCTGTTCTGCTGAGGATTCTGTCCATACTGTTTGTCAATTTGCTGTCAGTAAGAAAGGAGAGTACGAAATGAAAGCAGTGAGTGTGTGCGTAAAGGAAAACAAAGCACAACATTGACTGCAATGGCTTTGACCCAAATGTTACAGGAGGGTCACCGTCCTGATATGAAGGACTGAGGGACGCTTGAATGCCGGAATGAGCTGGCAGCTGGAGCTGAGCGCGACAAGCGCTCATCTCCCCAGCCCTCATTCTCTTCCCCTTCACTCTGCTCTCGACCTTTTACGTCGGCTCACCTCACTGAGGATGAATAATGGATATGACTAGAAGCATGGGTCAGAGGTGATGTGTCTGTGAGGGAGCAAATTCCTCCTTGATTAGTACATAAAAAGTCAGGCCCATCTGCCTCTTTTCCGGGATTTGACAGAGGTCTGGGCAGGAATGCCAGGAGCCAAGGGACGGTGTAGCAGAGATGAGGCACGGACAGCACAGGGAGGGGGTTGTTAATCTTCTGCACCAAGCGATGAGGGACCCACAGCATAGGGAAATCACTTTATCGTCAACTCACATCACACAGAGGATGCTGCCTTTCCATGTGCAAGGCCTGAATTTGCCTTTAGGTAGGCTGGTCTTGGCGCAGCACATACAAATCAGGCAATCAGACATTCAATGGCAAGAAGCACCACTAAATGTTTCGTACGAACACAAAATTTCAAGGTAATAAATATTTTTTGAGGCTAACGGCTAACATTCATCAGCAAGGCATTAATATTTTAACACTGATCCATCAAATTTTGGGCTGCAGTACTTCCTCTGTTTCACCTCACTGCCCTGAGTCTAAGATGTTCAGTTCGTTCAGCCAGAGGTTGAGAGTGGTTCAGTTAACAAGCCAAACGGAGAGCTGACGGAAGACAGCTTGCTAAATTACTCACACAAGAGTCTTTTCGAAAGTTCAAGGTCGTGCACGGAGCCACGAAGGTCCTTGACTTCACGTCGAGGATAGCGTTGATCTTATCTGTGTGGGCTTTCCTCTCTAGGGTTGTCTATTTATTTACACTATTTAGGCTGATGAGTGGTAATTTTGCATATAATACCCCATAATAATGCATCGTGTACATGTCTGAAATGAGGCCAGAGATGGACAAACATGCAGCAGGTTCACCTTGTGTAGATAGAAAAAGCATACCCTTCAGCAGCAGCTATAATTAATACCCTAAATTGAATTGCAATAATCGACTAGGGGACTAGCTGTGTGCTCTAGAGGTAGGATGAATAAAATGTTAGGCTTCAGTGAATGGGTGATTGGGACCCTGGTGAATTAAGGATTGGATTTGATGGGAGACAATACAGCTTCTATTTTTCATTAATTAGCCTCAGATCTATAAATCCCGTGAAAGACTTCAATTGCATATTATTTCATCCTCCCAATTACGTCCCTTCATTAGCTCTGAATGGCCTCCACCAAAGCATTATAACACATGCATATGAGAATAAAGGAATGAATGAAAGATTGAGTAGACTGCCCTAATGCCACCGGGAACTTATGAGAAATCAGGGGGTCCTTCGTTAAATGTCAAAGATGAATGTGACATGGCTGAGATTCAAAACAAAACACGTTTGTGTGGCGTGTTGTCATTGTGAGTTTCTATTTAAAACCTCACATTCACACAGAGCCATTGTACTCTTAAAACATTAATCAATACCAGATTTTAAATGTGCATTACAAACATAAATAACTCTCTACAGTTTCCATGAGACACTGGGTCTTCCATTGATTGTCTAACTTATTTAAATCAGCCTGTCAGAACCGCAGTTCCAAAGCTAGAGGGCGGATATAACTCCACCGAAACATTTTCAAAAATGCAATCATGGTTCTGCCTTGCCTTCCTCACCTCTGATTGGCTTGGTATGATGATGGTGCTTCTTGTAGAATCAAAGTCCTTTAATTGGGGGTGGTATAATTTCTTGATCTATTCTATACCATCAGAACAAATCTACAGGTAAAGCTAAGAGCCTTTTATAAAAGTGATTTTGTTTTCGGGTCATGTATGTCTCCAAGATTGCATTGCTGTTTTCAAAAGGTCACTGTAAAATATTATCCAGATTTTACTGTAAATGTACAGCCACTGTTTACACTATACAATTGAAGACAAGTATCAATTCAAAGCGAAATGGTTGCCAAGCCTAAATGCTGCAACGAAACAGGATCTTGAATTTCTCCCAAAGCCCACAAATCCAGGCTTTAGGATTTACTATTGTTTAGTCTTAATGTGCACATTTAACAGCTGAATATAAGATTATAATTGAAGCAAATGCTGTTATAAATCCTGTTTGTAGCTAGTCTCCTCCTCTTCCTCTCCCACTGCATTCATATGTGTGGTACTGACGGACTGCATGAGCAGAGATGGACAGTGGTACATGGCTGTGTAATGAAACCCATGATTGCAGGGTGAGAGGCGGGTATTGTTCATGTGATTTGACAAGTCCCTTTCAGTCAGAACGATTCCTGTCAAAAGCCTGTTGTATTTATTTAAATGTTTTTTGTCTCCTAGAAACCGTGCACCTTCTGCCGCTGCATGAGAACACAAAAGCATCACTCTCCTGGATAGGGAGCGTGCTTGTTGATGATGCGTGTTTTGCATTTAATTCTTGGGTATGACAGGCTCCTTTAGTACTGTACAGCCTCGGGCCTAATTTGCATTGTGGTCTTATCAGGTGCCATAAAGCTTTGCTAAGGGACAAACATTGTGAGAGTATGACATTTATCAGCGTGATAAGGTTAGCCATTCGACATGTGTCTTGTGACAATAAAAACAGCCCGCTGATATGTTGGTTATTGTAGCAAAGATGCACCTGTGTACACTGTTTGAATGCAGCCAGTGCCTCTCTGTATGAATCCAAGCAGACTAAGCTATAAAACGAACAGGTACTTCCTCTTCCCCGAAAAAAAAACAAATGAAATTGTGTTCCAAATGTCAAATCTGTTCTGTTTTTTTTTTAAAGCAAAAAAAAAATCTCCACGTTATGTATCATTCATGTTATGACATCTACAATGTCTGCTTTGACTGCCTCTCCTCACAGTCTCCTCCATCCAATATTTGTCAAGGAAAAACCTCAAACTGGGAACACAATATCCTTCAAATTTTCTTCCCAATTTCCAGAGCAGATCCTCCTGACAATGTGAGCAATTGTACTGAACATGCCCCGCCTCACGACTCCTCCAGAACTATAGTTCTAAGACAGAAAAATTGAAAATGTCTTACCCGGTCAGTGTGTCCCAGGATGTTCCATGCATTGCATGTTTTAATTCCTCCTTGCATGTCGATGGAGAATAAAAGGAGCAACAGCTGACCGTAATGGAGTCATATTATTGCTGATTTTAGCCTTCGTGAGGGAGATGGGTGGATTATAGCACTGTCCAGACCAGTGCTATTGACTGGTCATTTGCGAGATGGAGACAAGCTCTCAAGCAATAATATGCTTCTTTTTTTTTTTTTCTGGTGATTTCAGTTTTACCAGAAATGCCTGGAAGTGTTAACTATGCTTCCTGTGCATGTACCTTTTGTCATGCACTTCTGTCAGTGGAATGTTAGTGCAAATTAATTCCCTCAGGACCTGAAGCGCATTCTTATAATCACCCACTGATATTTAAGATCATATTGCTGTAATACTACTACTAAAATGGCAAAGGGACTGTCATGACACTAGATCTATTTCCAGCATTCTCCCATTCAGACAGACATTACCGTGCAACACAGGGCACCACCTCAAGCGACATTCATCCATACAATCACACCTACAACAATTTGGCATGTAGACTGCAGGGCAAGGGTATAGAATCACTAAACTACTAGTAATGCTAGAAAATGTACTTTGAGGGTTAGAGGTCAGCCAATGTTCAAACACTGGGTAATGCTCAGTTTGTGTTAAAGCGGACAGCCCGTAACCTCTATTACAGCAGAATAAGAGAACGACATGATGTCTGCAGTTCAAACGGGCCCAAAAATGTCAATTTCATCAAAATAAAAAATAAATGTAGACAGGTCACACCCCATTAAACATACATAAACATAAGCCTTATATGCTCGCTTTGGCAGGGGGGTTGCTTTAACAACTTAGCGCCAGACATCTGCAACACAAGGTTGGCCAGCTTGTGAGGACTTTGACATTTTAGTTGCGTATATTTCACCTCCCCTAAGATGCTCTGCTGTTGTTGTTTTCATGGATGGATCTAATTATATATTATCTTAATATCAGGTTGCATTGCAGTTTACAGCGTGTGATTGGAAGAGTTATAGTTCAGATTTCACTCTAAATTTACAGGAAAGTTTTACAGTGCAGCCCTTCACACTTTAATAACTCAATGGATTACCTGCCGCAGTTTCCAAGGACATTAAACTAAGTTATCCTCCAGATCGATGAAAGGGCTTTTTGGATATCAACGGCTCAATACTGCACAGTTCATTTCCCACACCATAGAGGCCCGGACATTTACAAGTAATTACACCTCATAAAGTGCTTTTAATTTCAACTTTGTACAGTTAAGCAAATAAGTTGTCAATGAGAGGAAAGCCGAGAACCATCACGTTATCGCAAAATGTGGACAAACAACATTGAATGTAAGGGGGGATTGCGTAACTCTAACACAATCCAATCTGCCATCTGGAACCTACAATATGGTTGGTAAGTGAGACACAGCCTATAAAAAATATTTGAATTTCTTTTGGAAGATGCTGAATCTGAGAAATGGGCTCTTATCGTTCAGTAAGGGGCAGACTGAGGGAATTGATGGTGCCCACTTGTATTGTCAAAGGCAAAAAAGGTCTTTGGGAGGTCTTTTTCAAGTGACACTCATTGCTGTAGAGCTATTCACCCACATGTGCTTTTATTTATTGCACTGTTCCACACCATGAATTATATAATTCCTTATGGACAGTAAGTATTGAAGTATCAAAGTGTTCATATTTGTTTTCATCACTCACCCCTTGCAAACGTCTGTTGTAAAGACCCGTTGTGTCCTTTCGAGTCTCCTGTGAAAGTGGTAAAGCGTTTTTCACCCATCAATCAGAGAGAGTGCCACAATATCGCTTACTAGCTCGGCTCATTAAGCAATGTAGCAGAACATGCTAACCTAATTTAATGGAAGATTTATTGCGGCCTGAACAGGAGAGGTCCGTTGTCGTGGTTCAAAACTCTGCATCATTGGTTAAGAGGGTTGATAAATGGTCCTGGCCCCTCATGAATAAATTACTGGTTTCCTGATTTGACAATGAAGTGCACTCAGTAAGTTATGTGCTACTACACTACTAGGTCAAATGGCTATTCCTCGTCTGCAAACCCGCACCGACGATGGCAATATTCTGATTCGGAGTTATCTACGGAAGTCACTTTTTAAGACACAAGGTTGAATGCATGAACAAACTTTTTTCTTGTTGTTGTGAGATGAGATCATTCTTGTTTAAAGTTAATTACTTTTTAAATGTATCTTTAAAATAGAGTTTGAGGAGAATTGTGTCGTTTTTTGAATAGAAAAATACGAAGGCACTTGCACTCCATAATTGCACATTTCAAGGATGTTTATAAGTAACAGACATGAAATGTAATTGGCTGACAACTTCATTTCTGTAACGCCTCACACAGCAGTGTGTGACAGGCCACCCACTGAGGACAAAGTCCCTCTAAAGCCCAGTGATCAGGATTCTCACTGAGTTGTTTTGGGCTTCTTCCCAGGTGCTGGGTCCAGGGGCATCTCTCTCTCTCAAAGTGCCTCTGGGGAGTAGTCACACTTTTAAAAGACGCAAATTAAGTGGAAAAATGTCTGCTCAATCACTGATGTAATTATCTGTCTTGGATTAACATCTGTTCGCAAGCTTGAGTGCCAAGTCCACTTCAACATGTGCCAGTACCTTGTGTGTGTACCTGTGTCTATTTGCAAATGCTGCGTATCTTGGCAACAGCTGCAGCAACTTTTCACTCTGACATTCTCCACCCATTCAACAGCTGCGTATTTATGTGAACATCTTGGCTGCGGTCATTGAGAATACCAACGTTGTGGCACCACCTAATCAGTTCTTTCACAACCACGTGAAACGTTTTTTCATTTCAGATATTTTTACTTGAACTATTTAGACTTGTACTGTCAAACAAATCTGCACATACGATTTCATAATAGGATATTTACTGTTCTGCCATTTTCACTTTTCTACACATTATTATGAAGAGTGAGGCAAGTCTTCACAGATTATCCATTCCTGTTGGTTATGACTCTTGAAGGCTCATTAGCATGCTTCATTTATCTATGTCATTTGTGTCAAAGTGAGTGTCATGGTGGGCGTTCAGCTGGAGGCTCATTCCCACCTTGACAGCTCTGTTGTAAGAGAGCTCAGGTGGCCTGTTGGTACTAGAGAAGCTGCTTGATATTCCATATGCAAACCAGGGATAATCCATTACGCATCACCATTGTCACATTCCTTTCTTTCTTTACCCTCCTTCCCCAACTTTCCTTGATACTAAGTGTGAGCTAAGTGAATGA
Organism: Brachionichthys hirsutus; assembly: GCF_040956055.1. Classification (NCBI taxonomy): domain Eukaryota; kingdom Metazoa; phylum Chordata; class Actinopteri; order Lophiiformes; family Brachionichthyidae; genus Brachionichthys; species Brachionichthys hirsutus. Next base: position 4,577,574 of record NC_090902.1, read on the forward strand.
TTCAATTTGAGTCATGGTTATTGACATGCAGTAACTTAAATATTATCTTGCGGTGGAAGTGTCTTGCCAGTAGAATTATTTTTTTTGTTTGGATGACCCTTGGGTGCAAGTAGTATTTCCAAGAATTCCAACCCCACTGGGATCAAATTATAATTGAACCTTACCATGGAAAATAGAATCTGCATCTCATCTTGTTAACTGGGGCCCAATTATCTTTACTCTTTAGTTATTGGAGCAGAGTGGACAGAGCACTGTCCTCTATATTAGATTAACTGGAGTGCGTCTTTGCTATAGGTTAATAAATTGTAGAATCTGGCAGATTGCAATCAAAGATGAGGCTATATTAGCAATCCTTTTATATTTCTGACCATGTGTGTTCAAGCAGGAGCCATTCAGTTTCAGTGCATTCTCAATAATTCAAATCCTAGATCTAGACACTTTAAGTAACAAATAGATGTTGGGTGGCATTATAATCGCTCTCATCACAATGCATGGCACGTTTTATAGAGCTCGGTGAGTAAAAAGATTTGCATAGCCTTCGGCCTGTCAAATGATTCCATAATTGATTAGATTAATGCTGATCCGTGCTAACATGGAACACAGGGTAGACTGATGTCGATGAAGAGCAGATAATTGGACATAGTGAGCTTGTGTGAATGTATCATCAGTGATTACACGGTTTGAAAAACATTATTAAAGTCATTTATAACAATCAAATGTAATTTTTGAAAGCAAATAATCGCTGCTTAGATTTTTTTTAACTGTGTATTTTCAATTGAGACCTTGCAATAAAAGTAGGCTATTAATCGATATATGCCGTCGTGATGGAGAGCAGACGTGCTCACATAGTTTGACTGAATCCCAGTCTTTAGCTAGTTCACACTTTCTTTGCCGAAGCAGTGACCGAATTGCCGAGTAGATTTTTGCTGTCTTGGTGGTCGGGAGGAGTTTGGTATCTCAGATTTATCAGCCAAAGCACCTACAGTATTCCATGAAGAACTGAAATTATTCAAATAAGGTAGCTACCAACATCTAGACTCAAACATGGAATTCTTATGCAGCTGGAGTCCTCAGCTTTCGGAATGGGAGGACTGATGGAGGCATCCAACTGGTGCCCTAACATTTGTTTGCAGGTTAATTCCTTGGGCATCAGTGCAAACTACCCCTTGTTGTTCTCTGGACTCCCTATTGCCTTGCAACATGAGGCCATTTGTGCGAGAAGTAGGATGGCGGTTACAGCTTGATTAGAGATGGACACCAAATTGTGTTCACACATGGTGGTATTTTAATCTCCTCACCAAATGTTCCGACAGTACTTCTCATTTAAGTTACATGGCTCCAATAGCAACATGGGATCTTTGGGAATTTATTACAGAAGATCATTAAGGCATTTGATTTGCATTTATTGGGGCGCCTTTACGACTGCCCTGGTGCTGTCGTGCGCTCTGCGAGATTGCACTGACTGAACTAATTCAGCGTTTAAAGTCTTTTTCTGTGATACTCCAGCCTTTCTCTTTACTTCATGTTAGACTTAGCAACATTATACAGCATCACTGTAGTTTAGCAGTGAGAATTGACTTGCAGTTGTTTCCTGATGAAAGTAAAGCTTCAAGGCAAAAAATAAGGAATTATATATATTTTACTCTCATTCTTCGGGTAATTGATACTTAAGTAAACATATTTGAGTATGTATGCCTTCTTTGCAAACTGCTTGAAAATGATAGGGAGAAATGGGCATCAACATAGCACTCTGTTAGTTAAAAACAAAGGCCATAGTTCATTTTCAAAGTGATAAGGAATATTTATGCTGATCAATGCAATGTATGCAAGTCAGCACTGTGATGGCAGAATCATTAATTAGTATTTCTGACAGAGGCTCTGTGTAATAGCAGCAGGTCCAGTGCTTGTTTTTCATTCGTTTTGTTCATGATACTGAATCTCTGAGGGCTCGGTGCCATCTTATGGCCATCTCCTCTCCAGCTGGTCCACAGGTGGCTAAGTACACTTTGCTCTAATTTGTCTGTCCTGTCTATTCAATATTAGCCTTCTCTCCAGCCGCGGAATTGCCCCTGATATTGTTATGAGAGGCGAGCATGAAGGCAAAAAATGCATTTGGCTGGCATTTCCCGCCTTGGCTAAGTCCAGCTCCTGGTGCAGGAGCCAGACACTGGGTTCTGTTTGAACACTGATGATGACACTGTTCCAGGTCTCCACCTGTGTCCTCCTCCTCTGATCTGTGAAGTGGCCATGCTGGGGAGGAATGAGCAACAGCAGGGCATCCTCATCCTTGCCTAGTCTTTCCACGCTCATGAACATAAAACACTCATCAGAATCCTGATCTTTTTTTTTTATGCTTATCAGTGCAGATAAAATAAGTCATCCACAATTTATTATTGATCTCAAATAGATGGAGGCATGGCCGTTTGACTGTGCATTATCAAACCTTTTATTTTTGCATCAAAGCTTCACCACCTTTACAAATCTCTTATTTTCATAGGAATTACAGGAAATGCTGTAGTAAATTAGCTTGGCGAAAGATATTTCCTAGATTTGAAGAAGCTGAATAAGTGTAGGTGCGTTCAAGTTGCAACTTCTAACAGGCAGACGTGTGAGGTGAATATGCATTAACTCTATCTTTCAGGCATTATTTCACACATGCTATGAAGCTATACAGAAATTTGAAGCGGAATAAATATGCAACTCATCTGCCTCAAAGGCTATGAACTGCAGGCTCACTCAGACGTTCCCAAAGAGCAATTCGTTATCAAGAGTCAGGGACTCTTAAATGTACAATGAAGAACAGCCAATTATTTTTGAAATTAACAAAACTACTTGCACCATTGCAAACAGTTTCTCTTTCTTGAGGTGTTTTAGTCACCTTTCTGAAAGGGGAGAAAAGATTGCAGAAATCTGAACCGTTTACACTGGCAAGTTGTGCTAAAGGTACAGTTCTCTTTGTAGTTGATTCTATAATGTGTAGTAAGATACCAATTCTTAAGTGTCTATGAATTATATACATAATACTTGTTCCAAGAAAAGAGAAGGGTTAACATTTAATTTTTAAACTTACAACTTGGTGCAACATCAAATAAAAACAAATATTTGCAGAAATGGCTTCATATTCATGCTGTTGTGGAATGTGCTTTATTTGCAACTTGCATTTGCCCTCTAGCTGTGTTAGCAGCATGTAGCTAGCTTGCATCTTATTTTGACTGCTAGACAGTCACTCATAAAATACAAATATGCAGTTTTTAAAAACATGCAATCATCAAATGATGACACTGCGAGAGGCAAAAGGCACAAACACCTATGCACTCACTTTTGACATGAGCAAAGTGGCATTTAGTTGTGGATCAGTGCTTCTGTCAGCTTGTATGACTTGCCTAGATGGAAAATAAATGTTCTTTTTTTACTGCAACTGTACAAAGCACTGACGAACCTGATGGCCTTTGGCTTGGCCCAACATTAAGAGGCAAGATGACTGTGTTGTAGATGGACATGGGAGGGTGAATGGATGGATGAGTGAACACAGGAAAAGATGGAGGCATGGTATGCTCTAGGGGGGTGGAGGCCTTCACAGTACCTGGTCCAAATAATGCCAAATACCAGCTGGGGCTTTTGGCAAAAATATTCAGGACCTAATGGCAGACCCTGAGCCCCCATACTAATCGTGTTGCAGGAGAGTATTTGGAAAAATAGGACTACAACCCTTCACTTCAACTTCCTGTGCACTGCAGAGGAAGCCCTTTGAAGGATACCATGTCCACACATACAGTACATTTTTAATTTTGGTTTTTACAATATTACATGGTTTCATAAATACAATTTTATATAACATCAGAGTCTTAAATGATAATTTGACTGTTTTTGTTTTAGTGCAACTAATTTTAATGGCCAATATCCAAGCACTTGATGTGATAATTATGACATATTTGATAAAATAAACTTTGTAATCTGATACCTCTCAATAGGATTGAAACTATTATCTCTGCATGCTTTTTGTTTTATCAAGTATTTATAAAGCAACCATGCATTGAAATTATCACTTGTTCCTTCCAGAAGACTGAATGAGTGATATTGATGTTGGTTTGTGAGGAATGGCTGAAATAGTTTAGGTAAAAATCACTTTAAAATCCTATAGGTGAATATCATTTATGTAGACAAGTGGGACTCAGATGTGCAGATGCATCAAACGACTCATTTTGCCTCATCTTTAAACATACCAAACAGGAATCCAGACCCAAGAAAAAAACACTGCATAGTAATTAGTAACCCATCAAGGTACAGTTTGGACCTAGAAATAACCAAAATTACGGCATTGACCAGTCATTTTGTGATTTCATTGCACAACTTCTGTGAAAATTAAGACATGCCACTAAAACCCCAGGGAATGATAAAATTACTTTCTAGGTTACTGAAATAAATTCAAAAGGCAAATGACAAAATGTTTCTCTTTCTATCACCTCTCTGTGTTACTAGCTGAGTGGCAGGTACAGCTAGTGACAAACGGGGCTCGTATCATGCTCTAAATCTGTCAGGGCTGATTGCATTGGCCTCATTTGTCTAACGGCTACATTAGGAACTAGAATTACCTCCCTTGGCTGTATGGGTCTGTGCAGGCAGTTTCAAGTTTCATGCATGTCTGTCTGTTCACATACATTATGTATGACATAGTGCAGCTACAGATGATTTACGTTTTCATAATATGGTGCGATGATCCTGCCTTTATGACCAAATAGTAACAATTTGCATTACTGACTGTTTTTTTTTAAATAGGATAAAATTATGACTTTACATATGTATAGTTATGTAAAATATTGTCAGTCATTATTCAAATTGACTTATAACAGATGGAAAATATTACCTTTTCAATTCTATTTCAATTGACACATTTTTCAAGTCAGCCGGCATCATTTGTTTTTTTTAACCAGTCAAATGAATCAATCAACTTTCTGAAAAAAAAAGACAAAAAAAACAAGGCCATGTAACCTCGTCGTATGCCTATAACAAAAAAAATCCAACTAGATTATGAAATACACATCTCGAATTAAGGTCTTGGACAAGTGGAAAGTCAAATTTCTTCTCCCAGTAACTCCATCTCCTCCCCTCAGTCATCCACCATTAGGCTTGCAGAGTAGCAAAACCTGTTGGCCAGCAAAGCCGTGCTGCTACCTGCTGTAATGTAAATAAGACGGAGCTCCTTTATTTGCCCTGCTAGTCTGCTGTCCTCGGCACGTAATATACTATCCTGTCATTTAACAGATGCTCCTATCCAGACAGAGGGTGCATTCAAATTTGGAGGAGGTGAAATGTCCGCATATTTCCAGCCTGTCCTCCCAACTTTGTCGGATAAAGGACGTAGGTCAATGTTGGTGAAGGTCACAGGAGACGTGTCTGAATGGCGTTAGACTGTAGATATTATTTTCTTTATGACTCTGTCTTTGGACTTCTCACCTTCCCTGTCTCTTTGCTTTTCCCTGATTCTTCTTCTCAGTGGATTTTTCATTTCCTCTATTTTTTTTCTACCCGCGTAGCACATTACATTTTGAAGGTGAATCCCATAAATACTGAAATTACTTTGGAGGATAAATTACTAAGAAGGGGGAATTTGTTGGGGGCCATTGCAGGGATCCCCTAACTTCATTTTGCATCAACGATATACACCACTGGAAATTCTTAGATCAATATCATCCATTCTGGCAAGACTATAGCTTATTTTATTCAAATAAATATTGGATTTAAACAAAGGACAAATGAAGGATCTGAGAAATATGCTGATTTATTTAATCCCTTTGAAATACAGTATGTGCTCTTTCAGATTTGTTCCTCACGTCTCATATTCATAATTCAGGTCTCAGTTTTTATCTTGGAAGACAGGCCTGGTAAATTAATCTCCTGAAGACTCTTGACAGGGTCATGTTGAGACCCACAGACATTCCCAGCAGGTGCTCTCTCTCTGCCTGTACATAATTGTGTGTTCCATATGTGTGATGCACAGTTTGTGTGTTAGTTTTCAGTATAGCCCACACTTGCCATATTCCATTTCACTTTGCTTTGACCTTAACCCAGTTTCCCTGGTGATAGTAGTTGGAATGATCACAATTGGCCAAATGCCATGAAAATAGTGAAACGATAAATGTATGTATGAGTATTTTTTGGATGTATTCAAGACAGCAAACTTGGACAGAGCCACTGTTTTCATATGATGGTGGTACAAACTTCAGATGGTTGTATCTTCTGTCTTTAACCTGAAAATATCCTCAATATTTCAACAATGATTACAGTTTAAGTTTACACAATATGCTCATGTGACCCGCCCACGGCTCGAATGAAATCAGTTGTCAGGCTAGATGTTGAGGACAGCAGGCTTCTGAATGAGTTCTGACACAATGCAAATTTGACACAATCTGTGACTGCTGGCGAAATAGACTTGAGTAAGATTTGAACGCGCCAGTGTTTATGTATTTTCCCCATTCTTGCTGCTAATGTGCACAATGGTAACTGACTATTTAGTGTGGACACGCGGACAGTATGAGGGAAGGATTATTAAGCTTTCCCCTTTCTAATTTCAACATTCACTTTAGTGTCGGGACATATTTAATAAAGACTGACTGAATCTGTTGAATTACTGTAAAAACAGATTTCAAACTTTGGAATACATGTCTTTTTAAGCCTGTTTAAGCAGCGTGACCAGTTCAAACATTCCCTGTCCATTGCCAGTCAATCAAAGCAAACGTCATTACACATGGAAATTGCGTTAGCCAGCCAAGCCCTCCCAACCAACAGTAACACTTCTCAACGTTTCTTACACACAGACCATCCACAGGCATGTCAGTCCAGAGCTATGCTTTCATCATAGGGCCAAGTGGCAACTAGGTCAATGGGGCAACAACCTGCCAGAGTCTGCCGCCAAACCTCAAATAACATTTGGAGGTAGCCTTGACTCAAGTGACTTTCAAAGTTTATATATAATTACAAATGGCCTGATGAAATGTGCAAATCAACTGTGGGGGAAAAAAAATACTTCAAGAGTTGGAGGTAAGTTTAAAAGATGTTTCTAAAACTGCAACAAGAAACTGCACGGACCACCTTGTCAATGTTGAATGTTGCAGTCTGGTTTATTGTAATAGATTTTAATGCTTTATTAAATTATCCTTGTCTTTATGAATTAATTTAAACATTTAATAACTATTAATGCAAGTTCATTTCACCCAATTAAAAGTAATTGGACAAAAATATGTGCAGATTAATCTTCAGACTGCCTTGTCTGCATATTTGCTTTGTTCCAGTGTCTACCTAATTTCCCTCCGGGTTCTCTGGCTTCCTCCTGCTGTTCACAAACATGCAGCATTGGTGGCGACTCTAAATTGAGCCAATACTACAGCTGTACTCAAAATTACCCCAAAAATAATGCGCAAATTCAACAGAAAAAAATATCTATTTGAAATGATTTTGTGCAGCCATTTGACCCTCATCAATTCAGGTAGACTGATGTACCTGATCCAAATAAATATGTCAGCCCTGTGGTGAACTGATGTCCGTGCTAGGGAATATAGACAATGAATTCAATGAGCGTAGTTTAAATATTACTTTCTTTACTTGCAGCATACATTCATGGATTCCCATAATACCTTTGCAATTAATCATTTCTGCAAATTATTGCTTTAATGACATCTTCCTTTTTCCCTGTGGTCTTGCCTAGACAATGTGTGGAGTCTGATTTGACTTGAAATTTAAATGGCCTGAAAACCACCACCGAGTCATCAATTAACTTCAATTTGTTGAAGCACTGATTGAATTAGATTATTTTTTTTTCCCTTTTGTGTGAGAGGTACTGGAACATTGCCTGAACATTTTCAAATGAGTATAATAATGATATAGAAGAGGGAAATGAACTCTTTTTCAGGATGGGCAATATAGGAACCAGTGTAACTGTATTATTATGAAAGGAAAATGTTACAGAAATAACAGTCATAAAAGAAAATAAGCTTTAACTGCTCTATACTTCAGTAGCATAATGCGGTGTTTCATAGTTTGAATATCAATTTATCCACATGCCATCTGAAACTGTTGGATTTCATAAACATAAATTATAATATGTTTTCCAATAACTGCGGATAATAACTTTCCAATAACTCAATTTATGTTTGATATTGTTGTCTTTTACACTAGCCTTTATGTAAAAGGAAACATTAATGCACATATTGTGTGCCTTTATGTCTATTTAGATTTAGTACGGTGCGTGTGTGAGTTTCAAGACAAGTATTTGTATATCATATTCCTCTGTGAACTTTGATTTGCTCCAGTGTGGAAAGAGAAAGCTATAATAATAGAAACATAATCTCTTATCTTTAAATTGTCATTGTTACGTCAGAGCAATGTAGCACACATCATGCTTTTAATTAGCTGTCAAAGTATGGCCAAGAGGAGTTCCAAAAAGATGCTTCCCTTGACGCAGGAAAATGGGGTGGTTTCTAGGATGTTTCAGCAGTTACCTTTTATCGTCTCTTTTGAGACTGCATTCCGCTTGGGTGCTGGCTGGCTTCATCCTAACTGGATATGGAAGAGGTGAAAATGAAAGGACACTGAATTCATCATGTGTGAGAGATGTCACGCCATGTCCCATACCAATACTTCTGTTCCTCGGCTGTGAGTTGTTAAGCAGACATACAAAAGAAATATTAATATTGTGAATATCATGGACTCTAGTCGAGAGGTATGGTGCACTTGGGTGTCAAACATTAATATTCTGACTGGAGATTTGAAAGGAGAATAAAGATGATGCACAGCTTACGAGTGTTTAAGAGTTAAGTCATTTACTTGTAACACAAGTATATTTACACCTTTAATCCAGTAGAAACTAAAATATTTGAAGTGTATCTCAAGACTTTAAAGTATTTTTACTATAAGAGCAATTGGAAAATAGAAATGTTGCAAAATGCAGATTATTGCCATAGTTCACAAAACAATCATGGCCCGACCCTAGTTTTAATGTTGATTCACCGTCTCAACTGGATTTTAAAATTGCATAACAAATTCTATCAGCAGATAATTTATCACCTCTACCATATGACATTACATTAAATTCCCATGTATTGAGATATGGATATTACTCTGAAACACAAAAAATAAAAGATGCCATATGTTTTAATTTTACAAGGGAATGCGTAATTAAAATGGCTAAATCAGAGTTGAAGTATATGGTTCAATATCATTAAAACGCTTGCTTTATTCCCCTTTACCTTAATGAGTAAATTAATAAAATAATGCTGACTAAATGTTTTCAACATAAACCAGTGAACACACTCACAGCGAGTATGGCAGTTCTTGATTCATGTAGCACTGAGTCGAGGCATCTAAATGGGACCAGAATTTGTTTAATGTATTGCATTACGCCACTCCAGTAATTCAAAATGGGCTCACACAATTTTAAAACCTTCAGTAAAGCTGAGGGAAATCAAACCTACCTCCTGTCCGGAAGCCTTCATTTTGCACAGTTGAGATGTTTTACTATCACATAATTTGTGTCTATGCTACTACACAGTTAATCATCAAGAGAATAAAGATGATAAAAAAGACTTCAATCACACCCAGTTGGTTTTTACTGAGGACATGGTTCCACAAGAAGGAAACTAACACTGCCAAAACAAGAAAACAATGCCGCGCTTCAGAATGGGATCCGCTGTGGATTATATCATACAAATACCAATGACAAAACCAGCTGTGGTAACAGATGTGCATGTATAATCTTTTTTCTCATGACAGGGGGAGAGTGGGGTTGGGTGGGGGTGTGAGGGGGAGTTACCTTTGGGTATAACAGAGGGAGTCGGTTTATGTGAGGATAATTGCTTTATCCTCCTGGCCTGCTGTGTCTGAGTTGTCTTTAACACTTTAATCAATTCCTTGAGCTTAATTATCATTTAATTATTGATAATAATTAGCTCCTAAATTTAATGACCTCCATCCAGGCCAGGAATAGCATATTGGCGTTCTTACAAGGTCATAGGCTGATTTTCTCCACCAAGGAGGTTACATTGGTCATTTTAGAAGGACAAGGTCAAGTTAAGCAGATGAGTCCAAACAGAGGAATGTGCTAGGTCAATGTAGTTACAAGGACAATATATATTTTTAAGGCTGATTCTGACAGTAATGTTAATTTTGAATATACTATTTCAGATTTCCACACACTCCGGAATCATAATGTCGACACAATGAGTTATGTGTATCTAAAGCTGATGATATACACGTAAAGACTGACGTGACTTGAACTGAAGAATTGGTCTGACTTCAAAGGTAATTAAAACCAATTTGCACCGGTGTCCTGTGAGTTAACAGCGCTGATCGCGGTTGTTGTTATCCCTGGCCTTGATCGATCCGGTATGACTTTCATATTTGCAGTTGATTGCATGCTCTATTTTGGAAAAGCCATTCCTGCCGCATCCCTCTACTTATATCCGGGCTTGGGACCGGCTCAAGGGAGGCACTGACTTTGCTAGCTCCTCAATTCAATTCAGTAACAAATGCAAAAAAATACTTTATGAGTTTGTTGCATCTCTACCACTTCTAGTGGCATAATGTGGTATTACATGACAGGCGTGCTAAAACACTAGATTAGACGGGCCATCTCTAAATTTCTGTGCACTCAATTATTATTCTGTTAATCTACATATTGGTGTGACTGCGATCAGATGAAATCTAAATAATGCCGACTTGAAATCTTGAGGCCTTTTCATTACATCGGAATAGAGAATCATCCAGACAAGCCCTCTGCAGATATTAGACCGTAGAACAGAGGCTATTCCCAGGGTACGTTGTTTACTTGACGTTGAGCTGCAGCAGCTGAAGCAGCTGAACTATGTGTAAAATAAAAAACCTCAAAATAACCAATTACCCAGTGTGTAGATCCATCTCAAATTCTGAAGGATGTCTGTAGTCCTGACACGAGAGATACAACTCACCTCACACAGTCTACGTATATAGCCTATATATATATAATAGATGTGAGACTTGGAGCAATCACAACATGATTTTATGTGTGAACTATGAAGACAAAAGGAAATTGCACTTGAATGAATCTGTGTGCAATTATTGTACTGCCAGGTGTCTAATGTATTTAATTTTAATTGCCACTAACTGAGACTGTGATGCATCATGTATATTTGAAGGCTGGTTGGGGCCCTATGAATGGGGGCGGATCAAACATTGATTAAGATCAAACACCCACCTGTACATGCATGGTTGTTCCTGTGCCCGTCTCTGAGCGTCTGTCTGGAAAAAATGAGATGCCAAGTACGATTCTAGTTTCTCTGCACAAATTCTAACAATTCAGTTTAATTGGCCGTCAGGTGAAAAACCGATCTTTGCTGTATGACAGGCAAAAAGGTGTTAAAGCTATTGATTTAACCGTAGTGGGTTTTTAACACTTCTGGACAGAGCTAACTGATTGGAGATGTCACTTGTGACTGAGTAGTGGTGACTGTATGACAAACGTAATAAATTATTAATGAATAAATTGTTCTTATTCAAAAAGAGCTAAGCATTTTCTTCTGAAAGACATGTCCTCTAGAGACGGGAAGTGGCTGTCTGAACAGAAATAGGTATTTTTGCTCCTGAATCGCAATTAATCCACATGAGAAAAATAAGTTGAAATGTGTTTTTAATTGCAGTAGTCAATTTGTTTTTAAAAGGAATTGTTTCTCACAATTGCAGAAACGCAACCCTTTTGTGATATCCAGCAAGTCATTTGAGAATAAGTGTGACTTTGGGAACTTCACTTGTAATACTCCCTGCTGCATAATGTTAAGGTGCTGTCACATTCTTCAGTCAGTCACATCAAGTAAATGTGATGGATGCCCTGGAGTGGGAGGCAAGGGATTTAACAAACGGAGATATACAACATGTTGAAATTAAGATGAAAATTGGAACGAAAAGCAGAAATGGACTGGCTGGATTGGATGTGGTGGTGATAGAATTCCATTGGGAAACCTATTAATTAGTTCTGCTACCCTGAGGCAGTACATTGCCGCTGGCCTCGTAGCATACAGAGTTTCTGCAAGGCGTCCTTTTAGAATGATTGACCATTCTAGGGATGATGGGGGGGGGGTGTTATAATACATAAACATAGCACATTTAATTGACCAGGGATTTAAAATGTATGATAAATATCCATATGCATGAGGATCAATACGTAATATCAACAATTGAGATATCAGCCCAGCCTGAGAGCTTTTGCGTGAGCTACACACTCTGCCATACAGAGTTTCGTGCATTTGGTGAGGCTTCTGGAAATTTAAGTCTTTCACCGGACAATTCTTTTCATGTATTTATCTGTTCTATATTTATCTCTATTGGTTTGCCATGGCATTCAATAAAGTAGTAGTATTGGTGGAGCCACAATGTGAGTTGTGGACTGTTTTGCACACTTTCTTTTTTGTTTCATGGGCCTCTGATTGATCATTTCAATACAGGAAGGAAAACAGTGGTCTGACTACAACTAATGTCTTTTCATCTGCTGCTTAATTGGTCGGCAAAGGAAATCAGACATTGAATCAACATGGATAATGGTAATATGAACATTTACTTCCTGTCCTGTTTTTCTCCCTTTATATTAATATGAAAATGTAAATATCAGAGCTGGAAAACAAACTGGGCCAATTATGATCATAAACACAATCAGGGAAACGATCCTCAGTGTCAGTTATAATTATTATAAATCTCAGAAATATGGCAAATGTCCAAATAAGTTGCTTTAGCAGAATGATGGGTTTTCACCTGCAGTCACTACAGAGCCTTTTTTTATGATATGGCCTCATTCATTCAGATTATATTCACACCTCTCATACTTGTTTCCTGACATCTTCCTTTCCCTGACACATCATACAAATAAGAAAAAAAAAAGTCCAATTGATTGAAAATGGGGCTGTGAGGGCATTTAATATAGTTCCTTCTAAGATAAGAGCGAAAGTGTTGAATGCTATTTACAAGACATATCTGTGGCTCACCCAAATGGTCAAACAGCAAGATATACTCCACAACTGAAAGTGCTGTATTTAACCATTGAACTCCATAGCAAATTATATCTGCAAATTGGTCTTGCTGTCTGCATACCAGCTGTACAAATGTGGAAATCAGTATTATAATCAATTGTAACTTTGGATACCAAATAAAAATAAAACCTGTTAGTTTCTGAAGAAACGATCCAAATAGACTTCATTCAACATTCATTCATATACAGCCTGACACACACGAGAAGTTCCATGTGACAATTTGATTTATATTCAATACAATGCCTTTGGTCTGCATTAGCAAATAGACATCACCGATGTTTGTTTCCCTTCAAGAACCAACTGTACCAGAGAACAATTAGCTCTAAAAATAAACAGTTTCCTCAAATGCAGGTTTGTAAAATGTGAATTACAAATATCATCTGTAACATAATTTTAATGGTTTAACAAATAAAGGGGAAAGTCCATGCCTTCTATTTCCACATTGATGGTAATAAAGATGTAATGATAGCTTTTGTAGGAGTGTGCAGGTCTGCAACATGATAGCCCCGTTGTCTCAGTGGGGACGAGTGGATGATTCCTTTGGACACAGCATTGGATGAGGAGATTCAGTAGAAAACACTCTAATCAGCTTTGGCCACACTTGCAAACTTTTCTCTCATTAAAGTTGGCAAGTGACATTTAACTACTACACCAGGGACTTCAAAATGCAAATAAATGGCAACTTCAGTTTTAGAATTATAATGGCATCCTTGTTCTACTTTTAATGACCCAATCTAGTTTTCAAAGTACCCTCCTCCGGAATAGGGTTGGCTTTCCTGCTCCTAAAAGTCTTCTTATTGGCTAATAGGGAGCAAACGTTGTCAACTTGACTGCAGCGATTCTCAGCAGCGAGGAGAAGAGGCTAAAAGCTCAATCATTTAGTTTAACTCCTCCACTTTTCCAATTTCCAAACTGGCTTCATGCAGGCCCATTTGGATATTTTTATGCTACATTGCATACAGGGGTCTCTCTCATCCCCAGGCCCAGCTAATGAGGAGCTAATGAAAAGTTAATCCGCATAGCTCAACTCTACCTAGCCTTTAGCTAATGCTGCTTTTACACTCCAGCTCTCATTAACTTTTAAAACATGAGCCATGAACAGGTTGGTAGACTTCCCATTGGCTGGCCTTCCAAACACCCAGCTACCCAGCCACTCACTGTGTCTGCGCTTTAAAGCACAATTAGGAGAGCGAGAGAAATTCCTGGTACCCACTGACCCCCCAATTAGGATACAGTCTGGATTTTCTGGAGCTCAGCTGTCAGTGTATTGATTCCTCCTCAGCATTCTCCTGCTTAAGGAGAAGTCAGGTTTGGCATCAAACCCTCGCAGCAAGGTCTCTCATTCTTTTAATTGGTGATGCGGATGCACATGAACATTCTTTAATTTAACTGTCTCTTGGTTTTTACAGTGTAAAATACAGTGATTTCTTTTTTCCCACAGCGGAATCTTAAATGTTTCTTACCACCTGCGGGTTTAATTCTTACACTGCAGCAAGACCTATTGATTTGTTGTGGATGCAATCCATTTTGATTAAGGAAAGAATTATTAGCTTATGGTGATGATTAAAAATAACACAACATAAGCTTTGGAAGAGGTCAGGTTAGGTGAAATAGGCATAACCATATCCAAGCAGAGTTCATTGTTGCCTCCTCCAACAATTACCACTGTTGTGGCCCTGACAACAGTCGGACATAAAGCATGTCTGACTGAACCTACAACGAATAGTGATTTGATTAAACGGTTAATGCAAGGGCAAACAAGTGTGTAAATTTAGCATTCCCGGGGCTTTCTTGACGGCTCTCAACTGATTAACAATTCATCATTTTTGTGTGGCGGTGACGGACAGTTCTGCAGCGTTGGTGCTCTGGAGAATGATAATGAGGTTAATGAATGTGGATCAGGCTAATACCTGCCCTTGTTAGACCATAGGCCTAAGAATAAAAACCTGTGCTGCTGTCGTCTTTTGCAGTAATTACTCTCAATTACTGCCAATGAAGTTACATTTTCACTTGTGTTGGTTTGTTTCTCTCACTGAACAGGTGATTAGCTTATTTGTCTGTTAGTAAAATTGCACAAAACCTATGTGATGGATGTTCATCAAACTTGGACGTGTGACAGAGGCACCAACTCAGATTTGGAGCAAATCACGATTTAAAATGATTTTTTTGTTTTCGTTTTGTCTTTGACATTTATGAGATACCGTTTTTACTTTGACTATTTCTGTAAACTATGTATACTGTAAATGCTGTATACTGCGAGATCAATTGCTTTGTTTTATTAGAAAAAAAATATTTGATGGATTTTGATAGAACTTGGCAGACAGGATTAGTAGCAAGGAAGTGGACGATTCAGGAATTTGTTTAATTGCACAATAAGGTCTTTATGTAGTTTACAGAAACATTCATAAACTACCAAAAACAAACAGAGTTGATCCAAATAGATTCATGATTCCATGTCAGCCTTCCCTAACATTATGGTATTAGGGCATTTTGATGGGGCAGATGTCTTATTAGAATTCGGATTTAAATACCTTTGGTCCCCGACAGTTTCAATCGCTCCCTAGAGCCTGTTAAAATGAGTTGCATAAACCTCAATTACAAATTGTTTAATATCTACATGTAAGAAAATGCGCAGAAACTCACAATGCTTTTATGTTTTGTGCCTCTGATAAAAACTTTTGGACGAGCAAGAAGGTGCCTCCCTGCCGCTTGACTCCACACGCTACAGCGGTTCAAAGTGGGGCCCATAGGCAGGTATCTGTGGTAAAATGTTACTCTAATACCACTACACATCAGCACCCTCTGTGCTTGCAGGTACATTTACATGCATTAGGTAACTTGCCCCCTGAACTCTAACACTCGACCAACCAGATGGAATATTACAGGTCTAAGCTGTAAAGCAACTACCGGTACATCATTTTCTATATATTCAGATTGCCAGAGAGAGAAATCCCTTATACCGTAACCACTGAAGTTCAGTTCCCTCCCACTCCCAAATAATCGTTTTCATTTCTACTCCGGGGGCTATTGATTATCTGTTGTCACACTCACAGCTACAGTACTCTGGTTCCCCACTACAATGCAGACACCTGTCTGGATGGGGAATGATAGTTTTTGATGCATTCCCTCTTGATTTAAGACGGCTCCAATGACTAATTTATGGGCTTGCGTTCTAATTGCACAGGCTGGCTTGCACATACAAAATGTACCAATGAGTAATAGCCAGTGTGCACCGCCAGCTGCTAGTGCCAGACAGTCAATTTTACATAGTTAGGAATCGATTTATGGATCTTTACCTTGACTGTGTATATGGTGATGACTTATGTGCCTACAGGATCATTTTAATCTCAGTATATCAACCTTTTCTAATGGCAACATTGGCATTTATGTATTTTTAAAGAGCAAATTTTTATATTTTTAAATGGTTGGGCTTTACAGTTGCACATAATCTTAATTACACAAATTCATTGTAACCATTAATCATCATAAAATTAAAGTCAGTACCATCTCCTGTCAAACTGACATTAATATGTTGTTTGTTAGTGGTGAATAGAGGTTATATCTATCTTGTACTAAAACATAATTGAACCTTGATTTAATTTTGCGTAATTAAGTAATTAAATAAGAATAAAATGAAAAATCACAGGGACACAATGGCAAATAATATTTTCTCAAAATAACAAGACCTGTATTTCAATTAACGTAATTTTGAGTATGTGATAACAGTCAATGATTTAATTTGCAAACTCCAGAGACAACGAGCAGCCGGCTGGCCAATGAAACAAGATCCACTGAATATTAATTTTACACATATGAAAACAGCCAGGTCTTAAGAGACCGAGGAGACGTAATTCAGAAGAATCTGATGTTAATGATTGGGAAGGGGCTTGGCCATTGACCAAAAGCATGATAGCAGTTTACAATATGTGAACTATATTTAAAGACTAAGGGCACAGGAAAACCATTCATGTGCGAGCTGAATGTTAAGATTGATCTTTGAGGATACTATTTTGTTGTAATAACAGTATGACAGAATGTAAAAATAAAAGGTCTTTAGGTATCTGTAGCTAACAAGGTCTTTAATTTAGATTAACTAAAAAATGTATTAAATACATTTAAAGAAAAATGCATTTGTTTTTACTTTGATGGACAACACAAACAAAAATGGACAAAAACCGATGTTACATGTGACAGAAGCAGGGAAATCTTATATATTTTTTTAATTTTGTCCCCTAACAGCATTTTACAACCAGCTGCATTTATTGCAGTGACAAAACGGCAGCTGAGTAAACAGGCCTTATTGGCGAGGCATGATCTCAATGGTTACAGAGGAAGCTGAAGGGAGGAAATTACCAAAGGGCTAATAGAGCTGTGTTTGTCTCACACTCCATTATTAATTAATGATCATTTTCTGCTTGATGGCTCTCTGAGGGCTGTGGTGCTATGCTGATGATGCACTGTCAGCATTTCAGTCTTATTACTGCACTAACGCATGTAAACCATATAGTACACGCACGCCGCCGGTTGTGTCAAATTAGAGTCATACTTTCATGGAATTGACACATTGATTAAGAAATCACAGAACATCTAATTACAGCAACTTGACAGAGTTATTTAGTGGGAATACTCGTGCACTTGAGTACCATTTGATGATCTCTTAGTAACTCCATATATGGATTCCGGCACTTATTTTTCTTGTCTTGACAGTTTATCTCCAAAAGCAGAGGTTGAGAGTATTCCCATTACTGCTTTGGGAAGAGCACTTGATTCAATCAAAAATAATTTTGCGCAAAATGGATTAAAGAAAAACATGTTAAAAAATGTGTATATATATATATATATTTAATTGTGCTCAGGTTGTTTAATTTCATTGATAATGTCAGCAAGTGTTGAGACTGCTTCTTGTATCGTAGCACTGTCATTTGTCATTGACAAATATTGGATCCTGGGCATGGTAGTTTGGCTAAATTACAGGTGCATCTAACATAATGTGATCTTTGTCGATGGTCATTTTATTATTGCAGAGCTGTGAAAAGGCCTCACTGAGCCAATGGCTAACACCGCCAATGAAATATTGGAAAACTTTCCACTATCCAGATTGAAAGCCGTGCATGCATTCGTTCATGCATCCCCAACAGGGCCACTTTGGCACATAAAAGCCATTCTTCTAACAACCTAATTTGGGTCATTTCACTAGTCCAGTCATCTAAACATGTTAACAGGCCCGCTGAGGAGTAGAGAGAAAAGCTTCACTGGGTACTTGAACATGGATATGAAAGACTTTCCTCTAAGTGAATGTAACTCAATGTTTTTACTGCTTTTATTGTTCTTGGGAGTATTGATCATGCATGCTCCAGAGAAGTAGTGTGGGTACACGGGGAAAGTAAATCGAGAATCTTTTGTTTGCTCCTATTTTTAAGAATAGAGACAGCGACATTAGCTTAAAACACTGTAGCTATGTTATTGGAAATAATATCTTCACATACGTTCACCTTTTAATGCTTCGGGATTTTCTGATTCAAAATGTTTAAGATTTCACAAAAATACATCAAAAACAGATATGTAAAACAGCAACTACGGTAGTATACCACCAGTAGAGTGTAGTTTGTGTAACTCTTCCTTCACCTTCCTGCTGCACTTACTGAAAGGTCATTCAAATGGTTCAGAAGCAAAAGCAAATGGTGCACAGTTAGACATTTAATGAGCCGATCTTGCATTGTATAGGCATGGTTTATAGACGGCGGTAAAAATACATAGTGTTAATGATAAAGGTACAGCAACAGGAGAACAATTGGCATTGATCGACACATGAAAAACTGAAATGTGTGTACCGAGAACCATTAGAACATTGATTTTATTTTTTACATATTGGCCAAAGGCTGTTAAATTTCAATATTTGCAACAGAAGTTATGCTAAAGATGCAAAAGTAGTGATGAGAAAAGGTTGAGGTGAAGTCGAGGGTGCTTCTGCTTTAGGCAACAAAGTGAAACTGTTTTAATTGACTACCCATGGAAAAACACTGCAATAATGGCAATATAGTCACATGCTGATTTAAGCAGAGGCCGGCAGTTTGGCCAAACTCGTGATTTCCTTGCTTCTGTCTGTCCTCCCCAGTTTCTCCTCCTTTTCTCTTTGCATATGTGGTGGGCGGGCTTCACTCTCCCCACTCACCTACACACCCGCCTCCCATCTACTCCTCACCTGTTCCTGATTAATTCATTAAAACATCACTGCAAGAAGCCAGGATCAGCTAACATTGTGGCCTGATTATACGATCTTGCAAATATCTCTTGTCCATTTATTTTCCTGTTTATTTCAAATTGTTGTTATTGATTAACTCAATTTTTAATCTAACAGATTATCTGTGTCTGATTTAAAACTGTCATAAAAGAAAGTGAAAGTGCAGTGGATTTGGTGTTCACCAATACAAAGCACAAAAACGCAGGCAGTGTGCAGCTAAAGGACCATTGAAGCAGTAACGTCTCTACCGCCAGATGACCTTAACAATGCTGCAATGGATGAACTAAAACATTTTACACACGTAATATACAAGACAATAGATATCCAAATCCACACAAAACAAAAATATGGCAGCATTTTGACCAATACTATAGATTGACAAGTAAATCAGCAAATGAAATATAAAAGCAGCGGTAAATGGATAACACCCATGTGTCAACCGACTACATTACTGGGTTCTAATTTGAAACAATGCAAATTCAAACCCTTCATTAGTGGGATTTAACAGCAATAAGGGGTTATTGACTTGAGGGGTGTTGTATTATTCACAAAACTAATGTGATGTCAATTAGCCATTAATACAAATAGCTTGCCCTTTTCTGAAAATGTCTGATTTGACTCAGCAGTTAATGCAGACACTACGTGCTCTGTACACACACACACACACGCTGCACTCCCGCAGAAAGCAACTGCAAGCTCAAGGCGGAGCCGCAGAGATGCAGAATCACTCATGAAATAAAGATGAGTATTATTCTATTCAGCTACTGAAATTTCTGATGACCTTTGCAGCATCTGTCTGCCACTAAGGTAGTACATGCGCTGAGTTTATTGTAATAGTTGTTGGCGTGTTGTATTAAAATAGCTTTTCATAAACTTGTTTATTGTAGCTTTAGCGGTATAAAAATACAAATTCCTTGCTGGATTGCACTGTATGGAGTGGAGTTTGCAGCTGCGCACTTTAAGAGCCACACAATTATGCAGAGCAACGATAAAGCGAAGGCACTGACCACTGGAGAGTCATGAAATGTCTGCCACGCCATGACACAAAATTACAGTTACATTCAGCTTTAATGACACTGGGAAGGGCGATCAGGCTGGCAACACAGGCTGGCATTAAGAAACGAGCCTTTTATAAAAGTAGAGATTTATTTTGACAGTGAAATCTAGTTGAGCTACCGAAAGCTCTGTGATGGTTAAGGATCACTCTAAATCTCATGTATGCCAATCATTATCAATGTCATAGGATAGTCGTTGAATTGCGATTTTGCATGAATGAATAAATAAAGACGTCTTCTCTTCCAGCTCCAAGCACTCTGGACGTTTCCTTAAGGTTAACATTTTCCGATTTGACCACATTTTAAAAGATGCCACTATATATGCAGCACTATTGATGGATTAGCCACCATTTATGCGGATTAACCTTTATCGTACACATAATTATAAGCAAATTTTATTACAGCAACATGCTGTCTGCACACTGATTACGATGAAGATAATGATTCCTTGACACGCAGTAGAAGGACGATGGCCATCAATGATCACGGTGCTTGTCCAGCTGAAAATGCTTGACATTGGTGGAGCTATCTGAAAACACAACTTGCCTAAATTAAGTTTAGTTCTTGCGGGGCTGGGCTAATGTCAGACAGTGAAATGCTGCAAAACTTTAAAAGCTTGTAAAGCCTTTCTGGTGTTGTGATGAACAAAGCACAGCAAACCACAGCTTGACAATTATTAAAAACTTGAGTGCTCTGAGAAATCCAAATCACATTAATCAAATCCGACTAGAAATTGAGGCACAATGAAGCGCTATTTTCAGGGAAAATGCTGTTTTGCATTGCTGCATCCTTTTTTTTTCTTAAGTTTTCAGTGAGTTAATTGTTCGTTAATCACTCCACTAATTCCTTTGGACAAAAAACATGATGGACTGATTGCTTTTACTTCACACCACGCTACTCCACCTGATACTCATTTTTCATTACATGGGTTTTAAGTATAATGTTCTGACAACAGCTAACCGGAGTCTTAAATCTTTTAAGCGTTTCCAAGTGTGAAATTAATGATTTTAACTTTTTGTGGCTGCTCAGACCCGTTGGTGTTTAACACAAATATCCTTTTCGAGTTGTTGGCCTCCTCTGCTCGGAAGTACTGAGAAGAGCGCTCACTTTGTGTTTATGCGCCATGGGCAGACATGACGGGCTCTACATAACTTTACAAAGTGAGCTACAAAATATGGAGACAAATGGAAGTTTATTAAGGTCTTTGAGAATAATTGGGTGGCGGTGTGGCTTTATCTTATTGAGGAATGACTAATAGAGCCTCTTATTGAGTACAAAAGAAGTTATGAGGACTGGAATGGAAAGGAATTTAGCAATGTATACTGAGATCTGAGTTGAATCTGCGCCTCTATCTGCACTCATTGAACTTTATCAGTCTGCAAAAGGTTTCAGGGTTCCTGCTTTGGAGGAGGCTTTTCTTCCATCCTCAGTTTTCTGTGCTTTATTTCTGCGACAAGGTTCAGGGACTATTCAAACAGAAAGATATTTAACAATTATGGTTTAGCTGCATAAACCTTACCTACATCAAAACTGCAGTTAATGTTAAATTGATGAGGCAACCTCGGTTTCCAATAGTTCTTTTATACACTCAAAAGAGGAACAAGGATGATCGCTTGCTTCTGATTTTTTGAGTTTGCTTACAATTCACATTTGCTTATCTGCATTTTTCCCCCCAGCATCATAAACTGGCATGATCGTGTTGAGAAATGCGTAAAACATCGACCAAACTTATGTTAGCGAGAGAAGGTATTATCACTCTTGTCAGGTCTCAGTATAATTGCATTCTTTTTTGTGATTTGAATTTGACAACCCATTTTCAACAATGACAGTATAGTAATTGCTTTGAGAAGTCATGACTGAGCTTTTGAACAATATTCAAGATACCAGCACCCTGTCCACTCACCTCGCTCTAGCGCTGAAGTGCTATCACTGACGCATCCGTTCACTCGACCATGACGCCATTCTGGAATGTCCACCACTGTCAAAACCGCTATGGTTTTCGAGGCACAAGCCCAGCTATAAGAAATCTTTTGCTGTGTGTAATCTAACAGGCGCGTATCGAGCGCCGTTAGATGCACGTTAATCTTCAGATATGTCTGTATGCTTGATTTGGTGCATTTAATAGCATTCCATGAGTAAGTTTGGACAAGTTCACCTCTGACACATTCCAAAAATGATAGCTGGAAGATGAAAATGAATAGCAAAGTAATCTGATTTTTTTTTCCAACTAAATGTTTCATTTCTCTTTTTTTGGTTCCAAACACTTTATTGTGAGATTTTGCACCACACAATAGATTTTTGTTTAACGTGTTGGATTTTGCACCACACAATAGATTTTTGTTTAACGTGTTGACATTTTACATTAATGTAAATGGATGATCCCTAACAGATTGCAGATATGAAACATTCATTATTACAATAGGAAATGTGGCTCACAGATGACCATTATGCATGCTTTTATTATTTTGAACATTTATTTTAGATCCTTTCTGTCATCAGCCTACAAATCGTTAAACTAATGAAATGATGTACTTTAGACTACAATGTGTCTACATGGGATAATTAAAAATGAACTTTACACTTTGTTCTCCATAGTGATGCTTTAGATAAAGCAGTCTGTTTGCACCGAAGGGCCAGCAGTGGCAAATGTAATTAGTTGGGCAGAATTCCTCCTGGTGTTGAACGGCTGCTCGCAAGGTCAGTGCAGCCATGTTTAGGATGCCGTTCAGGCATGACGAGGAGGAGCTGGGCCTGGATGGCTGGTGGTGTGAGGATTGCCGTCCCCTCAGGTGACTCAAAGTTCCGCCCGCACCTCTCTCCATTGTTGTAAAATGTGACAACAAATCACAGGGGAGTGTTGTCTGTCCACACGCATTATAATTCCACTGTCTGGGTTATTTAGAGCGGCTACGCTCCCACTTCCCTGAACATTCTATCTGTGATATGTGGACAATTCCAGGAGATGACAGATGCATTCTGGCATCTAAAACCAACCAGACTGATTAACCTTTGAGACCTGGTTATCAGTGCATCAAGGGAGCATGAAGAACACAAGTGTCAAAATGAAAAGGACCTGTTGGTGGAGCTGGGCCTGAATGGCTGAGCAGAAGAGGGCCATGCCTGCAGGATAGGAGCGGACAGGAATCTGAATTGAATCCTTAAGCAGCCTGTTTGGTAGTGCATTGAAGGCGCAGGAGAGAGAGCTCTCCATCTGTCCTGCTCTAACCTTGGCCAGTGTCCACCAGCAAGGTCTACTCATCACATGAGTTGTTGTCATGGGACTAGCCCGCTGAGGCCCTGCCATGGACCACAGGGCTATATCATCAATCACATAGACGAGCAACACGCACCGCAGGAACCGAGGAAATGATGGTTGGCCGTTTAAATTCTATTGTAATGGATTTCTAAGCAGGGAGTAGCTACATGATTGTAATCATTAGTCAAATGGCCAACCTGATTGGCTTACTACCATGTTGAAAATGTGAATAATAGTGCTAATGAATCTGTAATATTCCATATGTCTTGAAACTTTAAAACTCGTCATTTTGTTTTCTTTCACACTAAACTAAAGTCTGGGAAGTCATTGGTTTGTCTTTATCTGGTCATTGGAAGAGTGAAATGCCATGTGACTGAGCCACACCGGTAAATAACCTAAAGGTTTATTCACAGGCGACATTATAAAAAAATGGGAGTTTGCTCGCTTTAACAGGTGGTCAATTATAATCGAGTCGTGCTTAGGTTGTCCCCTCAATGTGTATAATCAAGGAGTACTGCTCAGCTAACTGCTAATCCATAGCTGTGTACTTAACCGTGCTGGGATTGCCGCGATGCAATGCAGCTCAATGTGTCTCCATTTACTGCATATAAAACCTGGACTACTGGCTTTTAAGATTGACTAAATCTGTGTTTGGGGATCCTCCATTGAGGAAAAAACCATCAGTCACGGTATCAGTAAACGGTATTATGATGTAACTCAGGTTAATGTCAGCAAATGATCTGCAGGAAGTACTCTTGGATATAATTTGGCATTAATGATAGTGACAGTCCATCACAAACAATTCAACATTTTTGTATGAGGCCTTGAATATAAATACATTCCCTAAAGCAGTGATAAACATCTTAGTTCAGAACTAATTCTGAAATAATTTGGAACGAGCTTGTCAGATGTCTAATTGCAAAGGATAAGGTTTTTTTAAAAATGCAAATGCAATCAGTAATTATTACTAGAGTACAATCAAAGTAAGCAATTTTCCATACAGAATCCAAAAACCTTGTATTTTATTTAAAAAGGGGTTTAGAAATATTTTATTCCCATCCCAATTATATAGGATAGATAAACATTAATCCACAACGGTTTATGACCGCATACTAAACAACCAGCAGCTGTTTAAGGAATCCAAAATTATTTTTCTCAAACCCAAATTGATGTGAAAAGAAATTCTGAATTCATTATAATTTCTCTGCGCTCACATTTTATACGTTCCTCTCAAGCATCTGCATGATCTGCACGGAGAGATCTCTGATCTGTTTCCATGTTCAATCTCCACCATGCAGACAGCATCGTAACTACGAGCCTACAGCCAAATCAGAGCAGCATATCTGCCCACACAGGTCTACAGCAAGGTCTCGTACCCAGTAGCAGAGTGCCAATTTGCCCACTGTGATACACAACTTTCTGCTTCTTACATCCTGGGACATAAATTACATCAGCTCCAGCTGAGAAGATAGACGATTCACTTGTCATCCTATTTTGGGAGAAGTTTTGGCCCTTCAGCCTTTGCTGGGCATCAGTCACGTGCGTCTTGCCTCCCCTTAAATTCATCCATCGTGCAGACAACTTTTGAACAAGTTAGAGTGAGGAAAAGAAACTCATAGAACTTAGAACCTGATAGTTTCACATAGTATGAATACAGATGGAAACATAAACACTTAATTTGTGGACTGTATGTGTGTGTGGTAAATTGCCTTTAGTCATGCCTGAAAGTACAGTGGATATAAGCAACAACATTCCTAATATCAGCATATGTTGTTGTTGAGTGCTGTGCAGTTAAAATGTGCCTGTCAACATTTTATTCAGCTCTGTTTTATGCTTGGGTTCTGTCCAAGCATGCTTTCAGTTGTTTTGTTGCAGAATGCAGAGACTCACAAGACTGTAGTGAACAGGATACGTTTATTCCCTGTGCTGCTTTGACCTATTTGCTACCATGTCAAAAGTATTGATTTTGCTGCTCACCCCAATCAAGACACTTTTATTCTGTTATGAGATGAAGTTAGATTCTTGTAAAACACAAATGCAGTTAATCTGACTTTTTTCTAAACAATCACGTCTCATTCATTGGAATTAAAGAAACTAAATCATAAGAATGACATGAAATGCAGAGAAACTGCAGCAGAAGTGCAGTTACAAAGAGTACATAGGTGTGGATTTTTAATCATTTAGAAACTGTTTTTGTGTGACCAGAGCACAAGCTAGTCGTATATTAAATTGCCATTCTAGCTTTGTAAAAATGTTCTATCTCAGAAAAAGTGCAAATCTGCTTGAGGGAGCTGTGGGGTTTTTTCCTTGCCTCATCCTTAAATATTGTAGATTTATTTTTCAGCTACTCAGGTCAACTTCTCAAAACATGCCGCAGAACTTTTGGGTTTGTATGTGGCATGTTTTTTTTTTTTTTTTTTTTGGCTATCCAAACAAATAACAATGAGGTTAGATTCACCTTGCATGGCCTCAGTCTTCACTCTTGAGTTTCCACCTCCTTCTGTGAGCTGTTAATATCCCTAACCTGAGTGTGTTCATTGGTGCGGGCCCAACTGCAGAAACCCATCAGATAAGCTCAACTATCTTTTAACCAATATGTGGTCTCAATATCTTCGAACCTTATGACAAAACTGGGATTGAATTTGAAACTCTGTATGACCAGAAGGATTAGTGTGCAGCACATGACTTCTCCTACCTAAGATGTCAGCTGGATTTGAGCTGGAGGCTTGAAGGTGGGTTTTTCTATGATGACCTACATTTCTCCTTTAACTGGTTGCATTGCAGGACCTCAGGACATCGGCGATGCCTTTTAATGTTGCTCCCTGCAGAAATGGAACTGGTGTGTAAGCAGGATTCAGTCAGCACTAATTCGCAGGGGCAATAAGAGGAGAAATTCTTAATGTCTGGAGCAACAACTTAAAGATTGGTATTGGCTTTCCCTGACATTTGGATCACTTGCAGTATTTTTTCTTTCTTTGATCCAACTATACTAACCATTTGCTCCAAAAATCAGTAAATCTTAGTGAACGCACATTAAAATAGCTGCACATCCTCACAGGTGCAAACACTCAAACTCATTGTCCTCGTCTCAAACTGGCCTTGAGCAGAGGAATGCAGGGTACACACACAAACAAGAATATTCAATAAATAATCAAGTAGTTAGTGTTGCCTAGCAACCACATCAGTACCTGCATTCTTTTAACACAGTGAATGATGAGCTACTGGGCTGAGGTCCCACAGCACACTGTCGAATGTAAAGGTTTGAGTTTGTGGTTTTTGTTTAGCACATTGCGTTTGAATTATGTCAAAGATATAAAATAGCGAGGCATTAGTATTTTTTGCACATAGTCGAATAGCTGTACTGTCGGTGAGACCACATTAGATATATGCAGAATTTAATTATGTAACTGCAATCGTCAAAAGCTGTATTCATCCTGGATCTTGTTGCCATGTCGTGCTTCCAATGAAAAAGAACTGCAATGCAAAATGAAGATGCATCTGAAAAGAAATTGGTTTTTCAGGTATTTAATAAGTACATCTAATTTAGTGCCTGATTATGGAATTGGTTGTTTCTTGTAGTGTATTCCTCTGCGTCATTGTCCGATTGGTTGCTTTTTCAGTGTGAGATGCCGGGCAAAAGGCGTGAATTTGGCAGCCTTTCAAATTCATCTGTGCCCTTGAAAATCAAGAATGGTCTGTTCGCACAGCAACTTATCTCCCAAAGTGATGCTGACATCTAATCAACACCTGCAACCCTTTCCCTTGCCGCATGTATAAGTGAGACTTCAAAAGTTGTGTCGAGCCACATGCTTCCCGCAGTGTGAGGGGCAATAACGGTAGAAAGGAAAAGAGAGACAGTTCTTATCAAAGCTTGCCAGAACCTGTTAGTTTTTTAACCATATACCACTGGATGGTGCATCCAGTTCCTGTCGCATTGTGCTACAATGATTGTTTCCATTTCACATTTGGCTAGATATCCGGTTACCTGCTATTGAAATGAAATTAACCCGTTTATTTCTTATCTACATGACACTCATTTCCCCTCAGCAGTTCCTTCTGATTCATTCTTCTGACTGGCATAATGCATGTATGCATCCTGCCATAAAATGCTCTGTTGACTCTCTTTTTTTTCCCCAACGGAGCAGTTGATTTGTAATGCATTGCTGTGTTTGGAGTAAAAATATATCCTCACAGTGATATCGGAGCATTCCATTATCTCTGAACCGAGATTGCACTGCAGATGTCGGACGACATGTTGCCGGGACCTACACTATTAATGGACCTCACCTCCTTTGTCGACAGTCAACAGAGCAGACAAATGGTCTTTTTCAAATAGGCTCAATGTTAAGATGGTGAAATAAGCTTATCAGTCTGGTGCTGCTTGCTTGTAATAATCAATTACAAGTGACTGTGAGTGACCTTGGAATGTATTGAATCTGCAGAAATACAATGAGAGGATTTGAAATGAACGCAGACATGTCGTACTGCCAAGGATTCTTGATACACTAGCCTGGAAACCGACTGAATAAGGGTGTGCGGATACATTTTTCTCCTGTCGAAACCCAATATCCTCCTGAAATGCATCATCTCCCCTGGCCTTATCTCTCGCTCTGCATCCACTGCTGTAAGCTGTAATTGTTGATGAGAAGCTTTAGCGTCGCTGTTCCATCGGCAATAGAATGCAGAACATGTATCCATCAATCTGTTCAGTTCTCCCCGAGCAGTTCCCTCACTGGAATCCATTTAGAGCTTTTCTTATTGAGTGAAGTGGAGTGGAGTCCTTCTGGGGCTTCAGCTCTCTAACCTAGTTCCCCCTCTGTGGGTTTTTTCATCTTTCAATGAACCCTTTCCCACTTGTGAATACATGTGCTCGATATAGCGTGAGCCGAAAGGTCAATAATGGAGGCAAAAGAGATGAATTAATTGTGACAAACTGTTCAGGATTATTTAATGGTTTTGTTATACCCAAGTGTTACCCTACAGTGATGTCATCCCTTGGTTTTCTGGCCTTTTTGAACCTAAAATGTTTGGGATCATGACAGTTGGCCTTTGTTTGGGGAGCACGCAGTAACCATAATTGGATGGGGTCAATTCTAGATTGCAGAAGCATTGCTTCTCCTTTGTCCTGACCGGTTGTGGCTGAGTACTATTTTTTTATACATTTCTACTGTCTGCCTTGTGGTCAGTGTGTTTTTATTTTTTCGTTAATAGCATTTGTAAACGGCTCGCAGTTAAATTACCACCGTGGGTAGAAATGCAGTCCGAACAGACAAACGTCACGTGTCACCAATACTGTATGTGTAGTAGTTGTAAATCGAAAATCCCACGGAATTGATATCTGTTCCACAAAATTATCTAAAGCTCTGATATAAATATAAATGGACATCTGGTGTGCCTAATGAATCAAGCAGGCCTCCCCACACATGTCTAAGTAATGAGCTTGTCTGTATATGATACACGTTCCAAAACTGGAAAAGGTTTTCTTCAGTACTCTCATGTCACCCTTTGAGGAATTTTTTATTCTTATTAAGACGTAGCATGCTGCGATGACTGGTGTGTCAGTGACTGTGAAGTATGGGGCGCACAAGAAAACATAGATGTAATGAATTGTCATCCAAGTGTAGCCTTACACATCACACTGTAATTGTATGAAATGTACAGAAAAAACAATTTAGTTCTTAAGAATTGAGCACAATTAACTAATCAACTTTTCGTGAAACAAAACTATACATTTTTGAGGGTCCGTTTCTGTGCAGAAACCTGTAATCATTCTGATTAGGTAAGAATGTCTGAAACAGGAACTCATTAAAATCCACTGCTGAGAAAAAAAAATTGTCTTTCAGTGGAAGACTTTGATCCAATTAAGTGTGATATCAGCAGTCCAAGGTAGACGGGGTTGAATGCTATATTTGAAAACTCAGTCTTCCCCTCGAAATGGAACGGAAATGAAAAAATGAGTCCAACTACCTGAACATGTGCCAGACTTAAAGATCAAAGAAAATTTTACATACCGGTATGCTCTTCCAGTGTCTGAATATCTTGGAAGATAAATGTTTTTGGGAAATGCGAAGCGTGTTCTTGGACTGAAAAATACAAACTCAAATAGAAAAACATTGAGGAACACTAAATGTGTGAAATCGATTTTTAACGTGCTTAAATAATTCAATAAACATATTTTTTTCATCTTGGCGTTTCAGTTTTGTGTGTTTGACTATAAGGAGGATTACACGATAACTACATTATATGTGTACATAAAACTTGGTGGTCGAAGTTGGGAATGTGTGAAAAATTAAACATTTGGCAAGTGGCAACCCTCGAGTAGAAAGCTTGGACATGCAGGAAGGAAGAAGTCATGATTTGAGTGCAGTGACATGATTGGGTCCGTAATACTATTCGAGAACCGAGGTTCAACTGTGTAGGTGTTGCACAAATTAGACTGTGACCTGTCTGGAGAAGGATCTTCTCGTCACAGGTTGGCTGTGCTTGATCAAAACAAAATCTAACCCATGATTCTTTTCAAAAGAGCCGGTCTTTATTTTACAGAGACTCAGATATTTCAGGATAAAACCTTGAAACAGGCACCGATTGGTGTTGGCTGGCTGGCCATCTGCCTTGACTAGCTGGGCGGAGAGTGAG
The DNA here is from genome assembly GCF_040956055.1 of Brachionichthys hirsutus. NCBI lineage: Eukaryota > Metazoa > Chordata > Actinopteri > Lophiiformes > Brachionichthyidae > Brachionichthys > Brachionichthys hirsutus. Next base: position 4,607,808 of record NC_090902.1, read on the forward strand.
AATCCACAAAGACGCATCCATCAAATGGACTTTAGTTAGTTAGCTTTGGCTAATAGAAACATTTTACTGTTTTGGCCTGAGGGTAAATCAAAAGAACAGCAGAGGGAAGGCTGTGTCATTCTTTGTCCACAAGGTGTGTTTTCAGAGTGAGACAGCTGAACACTGACAACAAACTTGACACATTATTATCTTCCTGTGACATTTAACAGCAGATTAATTGGATGTTATATGCTATTGGGTTTTCTGTGCTCCAAACTGTCATCATGTCAGGCTTTAAAACCCACTATCACTCAACCTCTAATATCTATTAACAATGTCTTCCGTGTTTGAATATTCCAGCTTTGCAGATTCTCTCTCTCTCTCCACTGATCAAGGGATGGGCCGCTCATATTTTGTGCGGTGCAACTAATATTGTTTTAAGCACCTTTAAACTACACCTGGTCTGTGTGAAGGCATTTGCTTTCATTGGTTCAGTGGGGCACATCATTAACAATGACATGTAACCCACATGCTATTGTGACAATGGAATAAGAGGGGGGAAAAAAAATCCAAAATGTGGTATTATTTAGATTCCTAGAGCAGGGCAGGCTGGTGTTTACAGTCGGACTGTATATATATATATATATATATATATATATTGCAGCTTTATTTTTTTTGTAACGTATCACGTGACCAAGAAGATTCACAGGCGAATGTTATGTTGGAGAAAATCATGTCGTTTTTCAAAATAAAATGCCCTTTAGACTCTAATAATGGATACAACGGAAATTATATAAATGAGTTATTCTTTCTTTCCGGTAACAAATGCCTCACGACCCGGTGGATGTTCTAGTGCACATACTTTTCAACATAATCAACTAAATGTTGCATTGCCGAACTGAGAGATCCTTTCAATTAGAAATGTCGTTCTTGCTGGCCTCAACCGCTCAACATTTTTTGGGTGCTATCTATGAATTTGTGTTCCTCCTCTGTGAGCAGTGGGCCTTATAGCACTTGCTGCTTCCTTGCTGTCTCTCCATTAGGTGCCTAACAGAGCGTTGGGCTGCGGCTGCTCTCTCCCTCAATGCTTCCATCTCCCTGTCGCCCTTCAGGTTTCATCGCCCTCGCAATGGAGGATCCATCCGCCATGATCCCAGGACACATACTGTCCTCCATTACCCATCCTCACACCCCACTGCATTCAGATCTCACTCCCTGGAATCATAGAGTACATGTGCTCAGGCCCATGTTTGCATGCATGTGAATTGTGCACAAATGTATGTATGAGTTACTCTGCGAGTCCCAGCGAAGCACCGTAAGTCATATGTGGTTACAGTACTCCATGCACAGAAACACTCTGAAAGAGATATGAGAAAAAAATCAATATGTCATTATAAAGGGTTTTGTTTTTAGCTAGGATGAAGTCCATCTGTAGATTCATCACACATTAACCGAGTGAAAGACCTTCAGCAGTGACAAATCATACCCCTGAGCCATCGCATAAACGTTGAACATCTGCCATAAGCACTCCCGGATCCACTATTAACATTGTTGAATGGTATGAACTGAGCATGTTTTCCAAGGGAGGAAGGAAAAAAACGCTGGCTGAAAGGCAAGCATTTTTAATTTAATTGCGAGAGCGTTTTTGATATTTTTAAAACTTTCTGCTCCACTGAGTGCACATATTTTTGTTTGCCTGAAGGTCGTAAAAAATAATTCAAGTCTCGGCAAATATCAAAATGGCAATTAGGAACAACAACAAAAAAATTATCATAGTAATATCTTTTAAAAATGCTTTATTGGGCGGATATTTTTCACTGAAAAGTGCTGCTCCTTACAGAACAGGGGCACAGGTCAATTCCAGCTGTTAAAAAGAGTGGAGGCAGAGAATGAGACCACGTCAGCTGATAGGAGGGCGACGGCGCCTGTAAAGTTTGGCCAGGACTAAATCGAACCCTGTAAAACTCACTCAACCTTTCCCGTTACACACTATTGTTCTCCGGTTGGTGGATATTAGTCCGGAATCATGAGTAAGACGCATTACGCTGACCACATGGCACTGGTGGACTTCTGTGTTGTGTTTGTGTGTGGAATGCAAGCTATTTATTGACCAGGAATCTCTTTAGAAAAAGACCCATTTTAATGGCCGATGGAGAACAAACTCTTTGATGTTGAAAAATCATCATCGGTCATTTCTCCTTATTTTGGCATGTAGAACTTTTAATGCAAACGGGCAGTCTAAAGTGTTTCACAGGCTAAGAACAACAATAATCCAATAAAATATTAAATAATTTAAACAATTAAGCACAATTAGGAGTAAAAAAAAGATGAAACTGATAAAATCAGTGATAAAAGAAATTAAAAAAAATCAGTCAAACAATACAAAGGATAAAAATACTAATATGAAAATTAAAAAACTAGAGCTAACGATAAAAAGCAGAATGACAAAAGTCACGATTAAACAAGAATAAAACTCCACGAATTGAGTACAAGAAATGTAATATCCTCCTGAGACCCGGCCCATTGACATGGGCTTGCCTCAAGACGCCATCGTAGCAACTAGCTGGCTCTGTTAGGAAGCGCATGTGTTGCTCATTTGGCACACTACCTTTGCCATCCTACTGCATTCCCCTTGCTTACAGTGCCAGTCTGAATCCCCTCTGTTAAATTTATGCAAATTAAAATAAACCGTAAACAATTTTCCTCACCTGAGCATAAATTCTAACTGTGAAACCAGTCACAAACCTAATAAACCACTAATATTCAGTACGGAAAAATATTCTTCAGTTGGATTCTTGGTTATTTAGGGCCAATTAAATATAAAAGGAAGTTACCACTTGATTGATTCACCGTGTTTTCTAAAATGCAACCTTGCCGCAACACGTGTCGTCTGACACTGTTATTTATCATAGTGAGGAATGAAACATATATTTTAGAAATGAAGTAAATCACACTGTTTCCCCAGAAGGCAGCTGAGGAGATTCCAAGCTTCGTAATGGTGCACACATAACCTTAATATAATGGTGAGAATATCATACCTCCCTGTCCACATCACCGAGTGGAAATAGTCGTCCTATGATCGAGAGGTTGGCGGTTCGATTCCCGGCTCGGGCACATGTGTACACTGTCGTTGTGTCCTTAGGCAAGACACTTCACCCACATTGCCTGTGTGAATGAGTGAGCGGTTGAATGTCGGTGGGGTCAGGAGGACTGATGGCTGAGATTGGCAGCCTCGCCCCTGTCACCTTACCAAGTATGGAGTGATTGAATAATGCACATACCATGTAAAGCGTTTTTGAGTACCCAAGTACTCTTTCTTTGTGGTCTCAGGGATCAAGTAAAATGACGCAGCTTCTGTACGTCACTTTGGTTTGTGTGATGTCTAAGAAAAGAAAAGTGTTTTCTTGTCACATTGATGAACTGTGATTTATGTTCTTGAAATTTACTAGTGAGTAAATCTTCTGTTTTGTTTATATACAATCTCATAAGCGGCCTGCATCTCCTAAAATACTTACTGCAATGCATTCATTTCCTCTTATGTGCATGAAGTAGGAGCTAAATTATGTTAAGCTCTTATATCAGTGGAAAAGAATAGTGGGCTGTGAGTGGTTTGGTTTTTTTAACATTGTCTGTAGGAAGAATTTCCAACAGTCCACTTTAATAAAGGACAAATGAAGTTTGATTCAATCAGATGTTTTGCCTCAAAGCTCAGCTGAACTGTGGGTTCAAAAACGATGGAGGCAAAATGGCATACTCTGTAATATCACCGTACGTTTAAAACATTTTTTTGAAGGTTTCCTTGGACGACTGTGATTAGATATGAAGAGGTGGCTCAGCATAACAGTGAATTAAATGAGAAGTGGCATGTGCCAGCAGCCATGATCTTAACTTTAATTGACAAGTTGTCATACTTTAGGCGTTTGTAAGAAAAATAAATCATTCACAGCCCACTGAGACAGAGACCTGAGATATTACATGCATTTGTTTCAACAAGTTAAGAAAAGAACAAACTGCAGAGCAAAGCCAAAGTCAACGTGCAGACAGCAGAAGGAAATTATGATTATTTTTTAATTAAGATGAAGTCTACCTGTGCAGACTACATGGTTCCTCGTACCTCACATAATCATAATATTAAATGGAAGGAGCAACACGCATACAACAAAATTTATGGTTAATATTTGGGGCAAAACGTCTTTATTCAGTGGGTGAATCAACATTTTATTTAAATGGGAAATGAATCTTTTTAACCTACGCTGTGTCATTACGATGGAGGTAATTACAATATGAAATGCCCCTCAGTGTAAAATGCATTATCCCCAGCTCTCGGATTGTTGTTTGAAACAGATTCCCCGGGTTTTTTTCTCCGCTGTCCGGCTTTACTTGTCATGTCCGCTACGGACAGGAGGAGTATAGATCAAGAGAGGGAGAGACTATTTCTCTCTCCAACTCAGATTGAAAGAATGGAAACTCAGAAACTCGCATCAAACAGAATGAGTCTCAATATTAAGCCTGTGCTTGTCAAACATGAATCACAATGCTGATACTGCTTTAACGCCTTTTGTCTAATGTACTGTTCAGTAGTATCATTAATACAAAACAAGGCGAATATGTCTGCTTGAAGTCAGGTTTTTTTTTTTTTTTTATACACCACTAAATCCCATAAATGTCCACTAATGCCACTTTTTAGAGAAACTGCCCCAATGCATTTTCTGAATGCTCCATTCAGCAGTGTGATTAGGCCGAAACCAGATCAAGAACAAATGTCACCCACAACAGTCAGAAATATGCCGTATCACATCATTTGGAATGCCTTTTTAAAACTCATGAATTAAAGGCTTTCTTAACCAAACAACTTGAAAAGAAGTGGCTGGTGTTCTTTCTCTCAACAGTTGTTTTTGGATGAGCATACAGAAAGAGGATTAGTCGGAACACAGACGACCCAGTGCTGCGTGAACTGGGTAACACCTTACAGTTTAACGTGCACACAGGCAAGTGTGTGAGTTTATTTTGCATAGCGTGGGCATAAAAATACTTCACACTACCCACAAATTAATTAATATGGTCTTCTGATGCCACTGCTGTTCATACTTTTCAGAATAGAGGTTAGGAAATGTATGTCTGTCATGTTGACTTCTAGTGACTGCAGTGATTCAATTAGCTGAAGGGAAATTATTATACATGCATTTGTTAACACATGCTGCTAAGAATTAAGAATTGTAGCTGTAGTCAATAATTCATGCACTTTTTATAAGCGTTACTACTACAAATAATGTCTGAGGAAAAGACAGGGGGTGGAGCTAGAAGTGGAGGAAATGAAGATGCTGAGGTTCTCCATTTGAGTGACCAGGTTGGACAGGATTAGAAATGAGACAATAAGAGAGACAGTGAAGGTTCGATGGACAGTGAAGGTTCGACGGACAGTGAAGGTTCGACGTTTTGGAGACAAGGTCAGACGGCAGACTTTGATGGTTTGGACATGTCAAGAGGAGAGACAGGGACTATATCGGTCGAAGGATGCTGAGGATGGAACTGCCAGGGGACATGGCTAGAGGTCGACCCACATGGATGTAGTGAGGGAGGACATGAGAGTGGCTGGTGTTGGGGAGGACGATGCAAAGGACAGGGTGAAGTGAAGGACGTTGATTTGCTGTGGCGACCCCTTACAGGGCAAGCCGAAAGTACACTAGTAGTAGATTGCTACAAATAATGCGGATTAAAAAAAATGATGATGTTCAGAAAGATGGATGAAAACATGGAATGGTTCATGTCGCTAGATAATTCTCTCGGTTGCTTTGAAATATCGAAAACCAAAAATAGGGCAAAATATTTTGTAGCATCTTAGTCCACTAACTTTTTTCAAGAGTATAACTTCATTCATTATTTTCTCCCCAGCATTTATGAGACCAATGTGACCTTAGTGATTTTATTGCTTTAGCTTTAATCAGTTTCCCCATAATAGAAACCATTTATAAAAATTTACAAAGCCTTGCCAACACCTGCCAGTCTGCAATGCCCTTTCAGGAATCCAAAATCAACTCAGAATTGCCACTTGTGCCCAAATTCAGCCGTCACTGGTCAATGCACAGCGCCTCATAAACATGACACTTGGAAATGAGCCTGCTGATCTTTCTTCTTTTTTTTTTTACGTTGAAACATGGACAAACTTGGAGATGGAGGAAATCCAGGTGCTTGTTGGTGAGGTGGAGACAGGAAGCAATCTGACGGAGTCTGTGCATCCGTCATGCAACATTTTGTACAAGTGTCACCACTGTGGATATGTTTAGCACAGTGGCTGCATCACAGCTGCAAAATTTGCTATTAGGTAACTTATGATTAGGACGCCTCATGAGGATATGTGAGAGCTGTCACGACTTCCACAATGTAAATAATTCATATATACACATCATGAAGATTTTCCAAGTGAAGTGACTGCAGGAAGCTGTGTGTGTTTGTGTGTGTGTGGGGGGGGGGTGGGGGGTACAGTAGCTGTCCTGTCACCTGTATACACTCACAAAGGACATAGTTAAGGGCCATCCACACCTGGAACTACAGCTCTAACAATAACTCCAGAACCATCACAAACTAAAAATGTGCTTGGCTGAGCCCACACCACAACTGTAACGACGACGGTGGTAAATAATGTTGTCGGAATCCCATTCATTAATTTCAGAAACAATAGAAAGGCTGACAGCCAAATAAAAACCATGCAATGCTTAAAATATTGGTTTCCAGATAGCTGAAAAAATAATTAGCATGATGCTCAAACTGTGGAAATCTTAGAGAAAAAAAAAAAGGTAAAATGATGTCACTGTTGTCCGGCTATTAAAACGGGCTGGGAAAGGGCAATCCGTCAGAAAGACAAAGGATGGTAAATGAAACAAATCTCCATAATTTGGGAAGCCACCATGGCTGTGACCACACTGGTTCCTTCAGTCATCAGGAGACTCTTCAAACTGTGAGCAATTTCCAAACAGCAGAAAACACAAGTCTGTTAATTTTGTGGTAAAAAGGTTGTTACCTTATGCACACAAATATCTGGATGAGAGAAATTCTGAGGCTACCAGCGGTGAGTGGTTACCAAAAACTGTAAATGTAAGATTACCGTACATTTAAATTTTCATGTTTTTGATGTGTCCATTTTACTTGTTACCTTCTCTTTAGCCCCATCTTTGCTAGTCTTTATTAGTTATTACCAAGCATATATCTGCAAGAAAGAAATATTTTTGTATTTACTTCATCTTGAACAGCCATATAACTATTTCCCAATACAACTATACTTTGAGGCAAAGGAATGTGGTATGAAATATAAAATACAATGGTAATCTCCTCCCAGCTAGAAAAGTACTGTAAAAAAAAAAAAACTTTTCCGAGTTGCTGCTTGAGAAGCATTCAAATGTGAAGAGTTAAATCTGCTCAGAGTGGCTAAAAGCACTGAAGGCCAAAAATCCCATTTCCATCTGGATTTGATTTGAAATGTAAACACAATTTGTTGCACCACAGAAATTGCAGATATGTTGCATGTCTACAGGCATTGACTAATCCCCATCACATTCAACTAGTTGCTTGAGTTCTTTTAAGTCATTCTCTTGCCGTTTATCTCTTTGTCAAATATTTTTCTCCCATCAGACCAACGTAAATTAAATCTGATTTAATATCTGTTCATATATCACGTGGCTGTAAATAAAAGCAAGTGAATTGCATGTAGCAGCCTATTTTTCACTTGAAACTCTGGCTCAAAGTCAAGGCTGTTTTTGGCGATTAGGTCCTTGGTGTTCTCAGCTGAATGGCTCTTTTATCAGCTGCTATGGCTTTTTTCTCCTCCTTGCCTTTCAGCCCAGTGTAGAGAGAGGCTTAGATACACCCCTCTTACTCCCCATTTTCCCATGCTCCATTTCCCTCCTTTCCTCTCCTGGAGGGACTGCCATGAGGTCTGTATACAGCTGACCTTGCGGAATCATCAGTGCTTCAGCAAAGGAATTGACTCTCCCTTTACGTCTACAGAGATGGTCGGCAACCAACGTGGCTATCTGGGTTCTTCTCACTTACAACGATGCATGAAGCAGGGCCAACGATAAATGGAAGATGTTTTATATACGTGGACAGGGAATGCGACATTTACTGACAAATGACAAGTTGTGACAGCCTTCGAAACCTTTGAAAGCAATTACAATACATGTCGGGGATGCAAAGAAAAGTGATTCAAAGGCATGCATTAGCCACAGGACACACACAAATGCACACTCCCATAAATGCACGGAAAAAAAAAGAATATCTAAATTTTCTGCAATGTGACGTAACGGGAAAGGAGTGTTTTGTTTTTTCGTCGTTTTTGCACGGTTTTGAATGTTTCATTTTAATACTGACACAAAATTGTTATTCTCTCTTTGAGAATATCACTTTTTCAGGAGAAACGTCTAATTATTAATTCGATGGAGGTTATATTTGATCATGGAAGAAAGTGTAGCACACTTGTGCACTACCAACAGTAAAAACCATACTAATCATCATGTTTACTAAAGGTGTTTTTTTGGCAGACAAGATCAGTAATGAGAAGTATCTCAAAATGTGAGCTATTTTAAGGAGCAGCACGTTAACACTGCATCGTCGTTCTATGGTAGAAAACAGCTAGAAGAGAAAGATAATTAAATGTTCCATTTTGTCACACATTTTAGCTCATTCCAGACAGAGATTCCAGTAAATTAGAGATTGAATTCTACATTTGCTGAAGTGATATGTCACTCTTTGTTTTGGGTTCATTGTATCGTACTTGTAATTCCTGCTGAGATCTATCAATCTTGAATAGTTAATAATCAGTCATAGAAATTGTATTTTATTTTTGTCCATCACAGAAGTGCAAAGTCTAAAGCAGATGGAGGCCATTTTTCAGTGGAGTTTTTCTGAACTAACTGGGACACTTATCTATAATCACCAGCCTTGCCCTGTAGAATGTTGACTTCTCTGCACTGCAAGTGCCACAAACACATTTGATTTATTTCTAATTGATTGGGAATGAGAGACAACACAGTTTAATGTTTTGTCAGAATAAGGGATCCCTTAAGGCAGTAAATCCATTGGGAGTAAATGCATTACATATTTCATGCTGTCAATTCAACACGTGCCAGTAGCACTGCATTTGTGCACGTTGCCCAGTCAGAAGGTTAGCATACTGCTGGTGCTACCTGTCACTTAAGACTCTGCCTGAAGATGGGAGGATGGAGAATGAAAGGATCAGTGTTTACCCACCCTGCCAATAAGAAGACAGACGCCTACAGTACAAAATGGAGTCTGCCTCCACAAGCAGGTACTAGTCGCTGTTATGGCACTCAGCAGTTGCCAGGCAACACCATCTATCTGTTATTGAGCAAACTTGTTGATATGGCGATTATATGTATAAATCACTGGTAATCTCTATACTTGTGATAAGGTGTTGCACTTGGCTGGAAAAAGAAAAAGTGAGGTTTGATTAATTATTGTGAGAACATCTGAAATTGATCACCACAGACCTCGTGGGTTTAAGTAAAATAAATGCTTTTCTAGTGAGAGGAAACTCTATAATATGCGGATCTCTATATAAGAGTGAAAGTATGGGGAAAATATCACATCAGAAAGCAGATTTATCCTCAGCTGCTAAATTGTCAGCCACTTCAGATTCAAGAGATTCGTCTTATGTGAAACTCTAGGTCCATAGTGTGTTGTGTCTTGCTGAAGGAAAGATGAGCTCAGGGGTTTCTTTAAGGATGTGATATATGCACCGCTTGGCAGGGGACGCGATGTAAGCAGAAATGATGAGAGTGTTGACACATTGGCATACATCACATGGAAAGCTGCAACAGGCCGTGGAATCTATTTCAAATTAAATGCTCACTCTATATTACATCAAATATTCTCCATGATTAAAATGACATTTTGGCATTATATGCAGAATATTAGCATAATATGCATGTTATGCATTTCAAACTCAGCTCTCAAATTAAAATTTTTTGATTTCATTTTTATTTTACACACAACCAATTAACTTTCTGAGTAAATGGTTAATTCTGTAATAAATGTGAATATGGCTATTACATCTCATGTGACACTTAAACTAAATAAATAAATGTTTATTCTGGGCTTACAATATTAACACTTAATGCACTAATTTTATTATCAATATTTAGTAGCATGTTTTATGCAGATAGAGAAGAAAAGGGAGCGATGAAGGCGACTAGCCAACCCATGTCTATTAGTACTACATTCTCCAAGATTCCCTGCATGCGAGTTATACTCCCAAACCAATTCATTTTCTGTATGCGTGATTATTTTATTAAATATATCAGTCCAGCAGCCCAAAGCCGCTTAGTTCAAAGGAAGTTTGGTATCATGTCTTAAAGCCCGATTCGCATGCACACCAACATACCTCTCCTCTCTCCTTTCCTTTTTTCTCTCTCACCGCCTTGCTCGCTCTTTCTCTTACAGCCCAGCATTGCCAGTATTGCCCTGGGCTGACTGATCACAGGAAGGAGCAACATTTTTTGAATTCAGGAGAGGATTGAGTCACGCAGTCCCAGCATTGGGCTTTATGTGTAAGCAAGCTTTGCTGTTTTTCCACTATTGGAGACCGGGATGATTCAAATGCAATTTTAATGGCCTACTCTGCAAAAACTGGAACATGGTCCTTTTCTATTTGCATATGGATTAGTCTCCTGCCTGATGATGCTCATGCTGTGTTCGTTTTGGCATTTGCTTTGTGGTTTAATGCCAGGTATGTTGGTGGTGCATTTAAAGAATCTATGCAACATCCTTATGGTAGAAGAAGATAGAAGATGTTCTGGGCGCTTTGCGGATTTTGACTGGTAAAAATGGCAACGGATACCGCGTGTATTTGCCAAAGCCCATGTTCCAAGGTACATGTGAGACTGACGAGGTCTATTCGAAAAAACATTCTCTTTCAAGTTGTTCATGAGATTATCAAAGCACACCTTCGCATTGAGAATAATTATGTAATTCCCTTAAATAGCATGTTAAATCAGTAAAAAAAAAATCACAGAAATGCATGTGGATGTAACGTGTATTATTCCAGTCCCAAAAACATCATTACACAAAAATACCTTGCATCAAACCTGATAGAAGCTACAATACAATTTGAGAACACCTTCCTTAGACCAAAGTAATGCAGTAGTAATTTCTCCCCATGCATATAAAACCCCGTAGTTGGTCAAGTGATACATTTAGGATGGATTAGTGTATTGATTAGTCATATTCTTGACCTCTACGATGACATATCACAGCATATATAAATTAAATTGTAGGGGAAAACTTCAGCCAGGATAACCTTTAGAAACTCAAGGAAATTACAATTCCTGTATTATACAGCTATTGACATTCTCAACCAGCTGCCAAGCATGGATGAGTTGTAATACCTTAAGGAGCTCACCTATTTATATTCATACAGGAGGGGGCAGTGCAGTGAACCTCTCTGACGCTTGCCAGCGGAGGGATCCAGAGAGAGAGCAATGTATCAAGTGAAAGTTTAAACCCAGGGCTTAAACACACAGAGACCGTAATCCTGACAAAATCTCCCTCGACCATCTTTCACAATCAACCGGAGGAGACCACTTTTGGTTACATTTTCAGTCACACACACTTCACTCAAGGATGTGTTAAACAAGCATTGTAATCAATTGGTAGAGGTTAATTGGAAAAAAAAAAAACAAGTCAGTCTTTCATGTAGTTAAAGTATCCAACTGACTCCTAACTTTTACATTTGCTTGTTTTCCATGTTGTTTCATGCAAACTATGTGTGGACTGTTGCAAATGTTTCACGCATGCCATGCAAATGATTTAGTTTTGCGTGAAATAAACTCTCCGTCTTCTCCTTCCACCCACCAGCGCCGATACATGATATTCCTTCATGCAAAATGGGGTTTGATTCCGCACAGTGTTGCTCCTGTAAGCTCCAGAGGCAGGTCATTTGTTTTAAATTAAGTGCTCCAGCATAGCCCCACTCCTAGACACGGCATTTCCTTCCCTTACCCCACTAAACCAACCTGCCAATGCTGGACATGCACTTGCATTCATATGTTCGTAACAGGATTCAGGGGTCTTGGTCTATTAAAAACATTTCTAAACTTCTTGCTGATGGTTGAAGTTACTGGAGAACCGTTTAATCACAGAAACTAACACGTTAACCTTTAAATACCAGTAAGGGGCATTTAAGTGCTGGCAACACTCATTTTGTATCTATTAGAACTCTGGTTTCTGCTGTCTCACAATCAACCCCCCCACCCCAAATACCACTTTGCTGTTGGCTGCAGCTGGGAAGCGAGGTGAGCCTCTATGTAGCACATCACAGAGCTCATTAATGTGACCGCGCAATCAAATCAGGTCAGATGGATGCATTGGTGCCTGGAGCACGAATTTGGTAGCAAGCTCAGAAATTCCTTATAATACGTTAATTATACATGTATTTAATAGTGCTGCAGAACTCCTATTACTTCCTCGATAGGATTTGAGCCATGAAAATTGAGAGTCACAGCCATGTGCCTTGTCAGTCCGATCAAGTAGTCAGAAAGGACTCACTTGGATCAGCGACCTTTTTCCTGACTTTGAATTTATCCATCTGAGGACATGAAAAAATCAATTTGCAGCCTTAAGGTTCCGGGGTATGGGAATTATTTTTACTTGTGCTATATGTGACCCATATGTGTGATATCTAGAGCAGGAACACACTGTAGCTCAAAGCCTCAGGACTTGATACACTTTTGTGGTGGTTAAAACATTTTTATTTTTTATTGAATAACTGGATGAAAGTTAAATGAAATAAGAATTCAAAAAATTGCAATAAAAACTTAAACAAATGTAAACCATATATTATATATAGATTTTTTATTATTCATGTTTGTTGGTAAAATTACATCTGTCTGCCTTTCCTTTGGTCCCCTGGTGGGTTTCCAGTCTTTTCATTCTGTCAGACTCTCACAAGGGTCCTAAAGTCTGACGAATCATCAGCTCACAAGAGACACAGCACTTTCCCTGGAGCTTGAGTTTCAATTCATCTAGGCCTTGTCCTGCACGGCTTCTGTCTCAGGGGAAAAGTCCAGACAAAGTGGCATCTGTGGACTTACAGGAAATCATAAAGTAACGAGATATCGCAGACGAAATAAGAGCTGGTGGTTCAGTTGTCATGAGAGTAGTTATGAAACTTTTGCTGCAATACACACTACAGGCGAAGTCCACAAACACACACTGAAAATTAAACTGAACAAAATGAATCATCCAAATTTACACTAAATTAAGCTTCTGCTTCTCTTTCTTGTGTGGTTTGTAAAATACGCTCAAACTATGATTACAGTGAGTTGAGTTGATTATAATGTGTTAACTTATGTTGTCTGTTTTATCATGTTAGTATTGTCAACATGATATCAATGTTTAATTTGTTTATATGTATCTGATGTAAGTTGTAAGGTAAATGCCATGCAGCACATTATTAGAGAGTTTCTTAGCGACACCTGAACCGACATCTAAAAATATAGGATTTCTGATCCGGCTTGAGGCTAATAGCAAAAGATCTAAGATTACAAAGGTCAGCCCAAACTGAGGTTTAAACTAAAATGTGTAAAGTTAGCAGTTGTTGCATCTTTAAGGTTGCATTGCAGTATGAGTGCATCTTGCTGCTGTCGCTGCAGGAATGCATTTAACTACACCATCAAACCTGCTGCAGTGTTTGTATGGTTGTTTTTGGTTTAGATCCAACGATGCATTCAATACGAAGCCACAGCGGTCGACTGTGCAAACAATCATTCACTTTATACAAATGACTCCTGGGAAGGATCTGATTGGCTGTTGAGCCTACAGCCAGTCAATGCCCGGCAGGTTTATGTGCTCTTTGCTTCATAGACATTCACTAAATCATTATCAAATGTGCTCATACAAATTCTCATTTGTTGAGACCAGCGGTATAGCCTGTGGTGATCAAATACCTGCCTGCGCCAGTCTTTGTCCTCTCAGTGTGAGCGTTGGGCTATGCCTCCGGCTTGAAAACGGCTTAGAACAGATGTCTTTTATAGATTCTATACCCACATTGCTACAGTCACAGCAAAATATTTGTCAGTGTCAGCTTTTCACAAATCGGCTCGCCAAGAAGGCCTCACATGTTATTAAATCTAGTGGTGCAGTTGCACGTTTGAGAACACTGCTCTAAGCAGCTACGTTTCCAGCTCTGAAACATTTCTGTGTTCGGACTGCAGGCAATCAACAAGCTGCGCTGCAGTCGGTGGGTGATTTGTGTTCACTGATTGATAGCTGCAGCGTTAATGGTGTTGCAGCAGTAGGTAGGACGCATCAAGCGCACCACCGCTACAGCGTGTTACAAACCGGTGGTGGAGGAAATACATTTTCAGCTCTGGCATTTTTACTTATACTTAAATTTAATGACATTATGTGACAGCAGCCAATATTTTTTTAATCAATCTGGGTCTGCCAAATGAAGCACTGCATCATTCAAGCTATTCATTGGCTATTTTAAATGGTGAAATGCTTTAACTTACCTGAATTGGGCTATATTGTTCTTCACAAAGCGGTGCATTATTAGCTCTGCTAATAAATTATTGCAAACTTTGTCTACTATGCACATTTAGGGAAATAATTTAAATGATCAATTGAGGTGTACATTAAAACTGCTTATTTTAATGGCAGAGAAGCAGTGTAATGCGAGGAACTCGTTGAGGTGGCCATTGTAATTGCTTGCTTGTGTACACTTGGATTCACCCTAATCAATAAATAAAGCACAATCACTGCCTTGATTATTATGTGCTTGCATTTTTCAACCGAAGAAACGAGGCGGTTAGGAAGCTGATTTATGATTGAGTCAAAAGCTTATTCAGCATAAGTTATTTCTTTTTTATTTGGTGCATGCCAAACTGTACGGTGAGCTGCAGGAACTGGCATGGGCTGGACAATTTGATGGCCTCAACATCAGTGGAATGAAATCATTGTGGAAATGTTTTGCCTGGTGGTGTTTTGAAAGAGCCATTTGAAGAACATAAGGAGCCAGAGGGAACATTCCTTGGAAGGAGATTTTCTTTTGTGTTGCGTCAATTTTTTATGGCTTACTGTTGTTATATTTCTCCAGTGTTGCATAAAGCCCTTAAATACCTTCCTATAGGATCCAACCTCATGGGTTTTGATCATAGAGTTCGAAGTCAACTGCTGGAGGAAGTTGCAATTCATTTATTTTGTTAAATCGTACAGAAACATGTTTTTTTTTTTTTTTAGAGCGCCATCTGATTTTTCTTATGTGAACAATTTGATTAGCAGTCCACTATAAACATAATTAGGTTTTTGCTTATGAGGACACAGAATCCAAAATACAAGTGGCAACTTGATTTCACAAATAATTGAGCTTCCTGGCGTGAAAACGGAGTCTAGATTTGCTTTTTAATCATCTTTGAGAGCCAGCCCTCTCCGGCACATCTGTCTGATACTAATTAGTGTAGGTGTCTTCGGAATGCATCGTTCTATATATAATATGTCATCGGGGAGTGACATTCATTGACAGGGAGATGACGTTTGTATGTTAAGTCTATGAATCACTGCTAACAAGACGGCAGGTGCCAAAATCTGAGTGGACAATTTACAATTAACAATATACAACAAAAAGTATATGAAAACATGTGATTTTTATTTTTTTATTTTTTTTTGGAAACCCTATTATTTTGGTTCCTCTTTCATTATGCATTTTAAATTTGTAGTTTAATAAAGACATTTGTATACAACTTGAATCCAACAATGTGTTTCTCTCACAGAACACAGAAATTGGAATTATGTTTGGCTTGGAGAATGCTACATTTTTCCAACATTACACCATTATCTTGGCCAACATCATTCAGCAAAATTATTGTAGACCTTTTGGACATGCTGCAGTGATTTTTTTTTTCTTTTTTACTGGAAAATATTTGCTTGCCTTGAGAGGTAGTTAGTGGAAGTTCCGGAAAATCGAGAAGTGAGGTGCAAAAGCCAAGGTGGTGTCATTGCTTTATTTTTAGCGGCAATTGCAGCAAGTAGAAATAGTGTAAATTAAAATGATACTCAGAATAGCCAAACTACCGACAGTCCCATTCTACATTTAATAGGTAGAGAGGGAAAATCCATTCCCTTTTCAGAGGCATGGACTCAAATGCCTGCTCTGGGTCAGCCAATTAGGATGGGCTCATGTATCCCTTTTAAAATGAACAATAGCCCTTAATGTACAGCAATGCACAGTAAATGCATGATTTAATTATCTGAGGCTACTTACCTCACTGTATCTTAGTCCTTAGGGTAGTAGCGTTAATTGCAGTAATTGTTGTTTTACTTTGTTATAATTGATGTAATTTACGATTATGTGAAACCCTGTAGAGAAACAACAATGTTCAGATGGTGTACAACATGCACCAACTTATTTATGGGCATTATGTTGGTTAAACGATGAGCCCACAGATAGCACACTGATGTGCACTCGAGTGTAATTCATTCTGATGTCAGAAAATCTATGTGATGGTCAGTACAGAAAAACCAAGGCATACAGGCTTATTACAACTTGAGGTATGGCAGAGGGGACACAAAGGGAATCTTCATTTCTATCAGTAGTGCAGACTACAGAAAGCATAAACATGCCTCACTATTGGAATTTACACTGCAGTTATAATGTGCAAAGCTGTCACGAGGCATAATGGAAAATAGGGAAATAGATAAAACTAGAATGAGTCATACCATTAGTGACATTTAACTTCACTGCAGGTTGTTAATATCGGAAATACTACATTAGTTTGTAGACTTCTATCAGTTTAAACTGTACCAAATTTTAGCATTTACTCAGAAGCTAATTGAATCTGATGACAGTGGCTCTAATTTAGCTCTTTTTGCATCTTTATTCTCGCACACCAGCTGCCGCTGTCTCTTCTCCTCTTATTGTCATCAGCATCTCCTCAGCACAGCTCCAATGTTCATATCACAGCTTGCCTCCACAAAGAACTTGATGCATGAGGAACCCTATTATGGATACGTACTGTCTCGCCATCTCCCTGCAATCTATTATTAATTGACAGTGGGCGGCACGGTGGCATAGTGGCAGGCGCTGCCGCCTCACAGCCAGAAGGTATTGAATCCTGTCTGTGCGGAGTTTGTATGTTCTCCCCGTGTTCGCGTGGGGTTTCTCCGGTTACCTAAAAAAACATGCAATTTAAGTGAATTGATTACTCCAAATTGTCCATAGTGTATGAGTGTGCGCATGAAGAGTTGTCTGTCTCTGTGTCCCTCAAAGCAGAGGAAAATTAATGACAAGAAGTAAGCAAAAAAGTCAACACTGCATTATATTCTAAATGTACAGGGAGAGACGAGCTCTAAAGTAAATACGTCTTAAAATGTTTAATGGTCTTGAAATCAGCTTCCAGTAGAATTGGTTCGTGGCAACCAACCATCAGACTGTTTTTTTGTGTGTGTGGAGGGATGGGGAAAATGACCATTGACAACAAAAACCCAGAAGATAGTCTCGCCCGCCAGTCATTAAATACCTTTGAGTCATAACAGCTGCTATGACCAGCTTGAAGTGAGAATTGATTCGTCAACCCACAGTTTGCTGTGTAATGAGCATCACTGCAATCGAGAGCAATTGAGAGATTTGTAAGAATATGGCGATGTCCTGCAGAGACTACCATGTCATTACGTTCCCCCTCTCGTGTTTGTGTGTCAACGTTTAGATTGTTCTCCTGTGTACAGCAGAGAAAAGGAAAAATCATATCCTTTGAACATGTCTTGGTAGCAGCATCATATTTGCGCTGTTGATATATCAAATATTGGGAGACCTGTGATAAATGATACTTCCGATTCAGTGTCTCTTGTGATTAAATTGTTTCTGTTTTTTTACGATGACGATGGATTTTAAATGCATTAACCTTTGTTTGGCAACCCATGGTATCTTCAAGGAGTGCATTGACCAATTAGAGACTGTGTTGCACATGCATTCACCAATTGGGTCCTTCAAGTTGTGTGGCAGCTCTGATCTCAAAGGGAAATAGCATAATATTTACCCCATCATCTTATCTATTTCCCTATGCCTTTTCCACCACAGACAAATTAATGACTGGAGTGAATGTTGTAGCAAGGAAAAGTACTTAAAGGAAACGCAGAGGTTGTTTGGAAAAAATACATGTAAGCTTCAAATTAAGTTCATTCTGCTTTTCAAAAAAAAGCCTCGCTGTTAGAATAAGACAGAGAACAAGTTCTTGAACTTCTAAAAAAACGATGATGGAAAGCATGGAGCAGAAACAAATCAGTAAATTACACCCGAGGAGGAGGATTAAGACACCATCTATCAGCAACATACAATGCAGTACAGTTATTTGGCCTGCAATGTAGCAATGAAAAAAAATAAATGTAATCTGATGGGCCAGTCAAATCTGTCTCAAACTTCAAACAGAGGAAACAGATGAAGAATCTGAACATTCTCAGAGTTGTCATTTGTTGGTGTTAAATTCAGCAAGTATACTATTTACTACTACTGCGCTTTTGGCTTGTCCTGTGAGAGGTCGCCACAGCAAATCAACCTTCTCCACCTCACCCTGTCCTTTGCACCGTCCTCCCCAACACTGGTCCTTTCATGTCCTCCCTCACTAAAATACTGATAAGAAACTATAAAAATGTCCAGGCCTCAAATATAGCACCAGTAAGTTACACCAGTATCAGCTACCATGGACATACAGAAGTAAGTGTAAAACTGAATCAGAGCTTGAGATGCCCAAATGGCACTCATAAAAAAATAAACCACAACCCAGATATCACACCCTTGTCGGCCTGATTCAGCGTGTTTCTGTGTATAATATAGAAGACGGCTCTAATAAACAATGGTGTATTTGTGCAGGGGATGTCAGTGGTTCTCTGGGGGTTGTACTTGTCAATTTGTGTTTGCATAACATAGGTTATCAGAGTCATGAGAAAGAGACACAGTGAGAGAAAGAAATTAGGACGGCAGGTAAGGCTCCAAGGTGGAGCGTGGGATTAGGGTATTAAGCATGCACCACATCACCTCCGGGCTGTCTCGGCCAAGGCTGGATGTCCTGATGAATAGCTTTAATATCCCTGTATTACTACCATGCACCACATATGGTTGTTGTGTGTTTTGTATGAACATTACAAACACAGTTTTTGTCTTCTCACATTGATTATAAAAGTATATATTTAAGTACGGTGAGGAAAAATAGATACATGTATGATAAATGTTTGATTGGTTTCACATTTTAAAATACAGAGCATTCAGTCTTTTTTTTTTTTTTACTCTTGTCTCTTGTCAACATCTGTAATTCAGCAGAGGATATGATGACACCGTTTGCTGATACACTTTATGAAAACAAGCCATTACTCTTCAAAGTGCCCCGATGAAGCCCATCAGGACGCTTTCTGAGAGCACAAAGAATCCAACATGGGTAAAGGGAATGGGATGCATTGATACCACACGCCACTCTTTGTTCTTAAATACTTTTCTTCAAGCCTTTGAATGTAGACATAATTACCTGAATAAGAGACATTGGGACTTTGATTTTTAAAATAAACCTTCTCTTTTGTGGCACAATTTACATCCCTGTGAGGTAAGTGCCATGATGCTCACACGTCAAATGCTTAATGGACAAACCAGTGATAAAAGGCACGACACTTTAAAAATAGACGAATTTGAAGGAAGCAAAATGAAACATTTGACTTTGTGGGAGCAGTATTGTTTTTCGTCATTAAAATGTGCCCTATTTATCCTAATCAGATTACGTGATACCGTTGAAACTTTAAATACTGTACCTTCAATAAGTTTTTAAAAAAATCACTTTTTCAATGGCATAGTGATATATTTCTTGCAGTCTTTGTTTTTTCATGTTTTTTCTCCCAAAATTGACGCGCAGAAAAGCCGAAAGCAATCTGTCTTCTTCGAATGTCTATATACCCTCCATCTCTTTTTGCACTTTTCCTTCACAAAGGACAGTTTTCAGTTGTTCAAGAGAGAGCTGGAATGATGGCCATCTTGGGAAATTACCGGTATGTATTTGCTAAACCTTGGTGCCCTCGAAATGTAATTCAAAAGAACATTTGAGGTATAGAAGAAACTGGAGAAAAGCAGTAATAACTTTCCTCTCTTACTTGGTCAACTCCCCCCCCCCACCCCCTTTTCACTTTGTGATGCCAGTCATTGATGTGGAGAATACATCCCTGGCTACAAAAAAGAACTATACAATAACTGAAATAAGTAATTTTAATGGTGAGGGTTTCGCACATAAAAACTGGCATCATATTGGAACAAGTGAAAATAAAACTTTGGCCAAACAGGTGCTCTGATTATTTAGGAAAACAAATGTAAAAGCCAATGCTCCCAAATTGATTCCCTTTCTGATCATGAGACTGGGAAAACATGCTTCCTTTTTTCTTTCTTGCATGCTCTCACACATTTGGAATTTTGGCGTACCACAATGTGGAAGAAATGATTGGACTAAAAAGTACTGTTTTATGTCAAGGATAATGAAGACGTGAACTTCCATGACCCTCTTGTCAAATGTTGATAGTAAAAGGAGCAGTTACATCTGTACTGTGCATAAAGCCTCATAAAGCAATTGTGGATGTATCAACTTTTGGAGCACAGATATAAATCACACAAGCAGGAAATAGAGCATTTTACACTGTAGAAACATTTTCTGACACCATGTGCACAGAGGACTTTTGGCAGAGTAACTGATTGCATTTTAAGGGACGGGAAAAAGCTGATTAGACCGTTCATGACATCACAGCACTGTATGTTACCTCCCTTGAGGTTGTGGCTAGTACAAAAGTCTTATAATGTTGGTTGCCCACATTACCTTGAGACTCACCCTTGAAACGTTTCATTCAGATTTAAGATTTGTGGACAATCATGATTTTATTTGTTTTGGCACATTATCATTGCAAAAATTCCAGAGAAGCATAATCTGAATGTCAGTCCCTCCCTTATTAAGATTACACACCAGGATTTAGGAATGTCATGAGGAGTAGACATGTCATAATGTTTGGCTTCAACAACTTCAGACGAGGCCAAAGCCAAGTAAAGGCTGAATGAAAACACCTGGGGTGTTACCTGAAAGGATCCTGGATCAAACACAGTGAACCTTGTTAAACTTTAAGCAGCCAAACGTTAATATTAATGCCTGTGGTTGGTAAGCAAACATGTCCGGGTCCGTACCAGCTAAGTGACATTAGCTTGCTGCTAGTTTTAAAGCTCTGAAGGTTAGACTGATTAGATTTCTGACACATTCTGCGTCTCTCTTGGGCTGCTCATGGCTTCCTTCTTGGTGACCCACCCCCTGTTTTCGTTCATTTTTATCTGCAGGATCTCCTGTTTTTTTACACGACTCACTCTCTACTCAGTGTTTTGGGAGAGTGATTGATATCAGGCAATTCAGTTGTGCACTGTTCCTCTTGTGTGTCTCTGCATTGAGAGCTACCTTTTTCCTTACTCTGCATTTTGCTATGCTGTTACCGTGTTTGAACCCATGCCTCAAGTTCCTAACATGGTTGGATTATTTGTTTCCGTATCTTAGGAAATGTTCTGTGTTACAGAGCTGGCGTATGGGGTTAGGGGTGATGTCCAGTCACGCAAAATCACAGTTCATTTCCTGTGGCACTGCGCTAGCCACATATAAAACTACGAAATGTGGATACTGTATCTTAATATACACTAAGGGAGTGATGGTAAAACAAAACATGTTTCAAATTCCAAAGCTATTAATTGTGAACATGAATCATATGAATATTATTATTAGACTGTAATAACACATTTTGAAATCATACATAGATGGGCGGCATGACATGATGATTTTTCTGCTGGAAATCACTAGCAGATTTCTTGATTGCCTTGCATGCAGAGCGTTTTGATTGGCAGATTGCACTGCTAAGATGCTGTCCTTTGTATATTTTTGTATATTTTTGTCAGATTTGGTTCCCAGCTTTCACCGGGCACCTTGTGTCAGCAACGATTTAAAACCGAATCTGTCTCCAATTACAACCTCACATTGCAGCATTGTTTAGGCTAATCAAGTGCATCTCACTGATTAATCTGATTGTCAGCATTCATTTTTTTAAATTACCTAGTGGGCACTTTCAAATACTTGAGGGTGGACTTGGTTCTATCAAAAAGGATTTTTGTTCCGGCAGATGGAACAGGGGTGTAGTGTTCTAGACAATCATTGCAAGAGGTTAGAGGGCTAAGGCTCTCTGCAAAGTACCTATGTGGCTCAGTGGTGACTGCCTCTCTACAGCTTGAAGTGCTGTCTACTTGAGAGAGAAGTTGACCTTGACAAGTCAAGAACTTTTCTTTAACTTGTGGAAAGAAACCGTGAGTGCAAAGGTTCATCTCTCTGCTCACATGGCATTACTTGGATGTAATGACAAATTGTCACTATGTAGCACACCTCAGCCACAAGAGATGTTTAAGGGACAGTGGCAAAGGTTCTCTCTCTCTCTGAGACTGCATTGTCAACGGGGAGTTTTGAATGAATTACAGTAGTCCCATAGTTTTTGCTTCCCCCAACACAGGTGTATGTAAACTTCCTAGACTTGAGACAATTATATTTGTTGTAGGTCAATTTTTCACTTGAGTTAAGGAAAGGTCATTTTCAGTTTTTTGTCTGCAGTTTTATGTCAGCTTTTGTTTGCATGTGAAAACATTGCATTCTTATAGCTGACCTTGTGAGCATGTGTGACATTTTTGCAGTAAAAAAAAATATTGTCTGCCTTTATAAAAACAACTTCAAGCACATATATATGATTTTGCTAAATGTTTTGTAGCTGCAGACATAATTTGTGCATGTGTGATAAACTAGTATATATGATGTAATTTACACATGTGGCAGATTGTGCACCTATTAAATCCTGAAGTTAAAAAGGCAGATATTTTGACAATGATTAATGACTGACCTGAACGGCCAATCAGCACATTACCATCTGACCAATCAGAACTTGCCTTTGAATGTTTTCTTGCATTAACATCCTCACCATATTGAGCAGGGAAAGTCTTGCTGTAAACAATACAAGGCAAATATAAGTAAAAGGGGTGCATGTTATAGAACGTGACGCCTTCTGCTTATTTGAAGCTGTACTTCAGAACAAACACTCTATTTGCAATCGCTCTAATTTTATATTTCATATAGGTTTAATTTAGTTTATTGTTGCACTCTTTCTCATATTAGATATAAAGCCAGTTTTTGACTGATGCTGTCATCATCGTTCAGTGATATTATGGATGCATTTTCATTCCAGCATTTTGAAAGTCATAATATGCCTCCATTAAATGTGACTGTTAATTTGTGCTTGACTACTGCTAGGGTTCCAGGAGAACAACAGCAATGAGACCACTGGTATAAATGAGTTCCACAGGGGGTGCTTCTTCCCAGAAAATGCATTTAAATATGCTCTTTAAAAGAAGTAGGAGTATTGTGACACAATTAGAGAAATATGCAGATTTGAGACCTCCCGGGGCTCTCCTTATCATTCTGTGTCAAATTCCTCATCTCTCTCTCCACTATATAACTGACTAAAAGAAATTATTTTTTTAGAGTAATTTGCACTCCCTCGAATAAAAAGTGCATTCTCAAAATCTCTCAATTTGGAATTAAGTTCTAGTGCAATGTGATTCCCACCAAGCCAGGCACTCACAAATATGCATCAATTCAACCTCCATTTCCAGTGGACAAAATTAACAGATGCTTTAACTGCAAAGTAAGACTCCATAGCAAAATATGTTGTCACTGAAGCTCATATGATTACAAATGTGAAAGAAAAATTAATAAAACTTTAGTGATTCACTTGTGAGGAGGAATGCAACTTTCACATTCAAAGAAAAAACCATTGCTATTCATCATGCCTCTATTCAACAGATTACTCATGAAAATGAAGTGAAAGCAAAACTAAAGTAGCATACAGAACTGTTCTGGTGTGGAATGTTCTTGCATTATTTGAACTACCGTAATCAGCCTTTGTTTTTTCATATAATTTGAAAATCGACCATTGACAGTCACCGCTTGCTTTCGTGAAACTAAATTGCTACCAACTCGGTTTTAAATCCACAGCAACATGTGACTGAGAAACAAGCAACGCTGCATAGGCCACTTTAGCAGGAAGAAAATTATGTGACCATGACACAACTTTGGCAGGATTGTATAATTAAACTTGTTCAAATCGAATAAAATCAAGAATTACTAGGAGCTCCCCAATTTTCATTATTAAAAAAAACATTACAGTATTACTTTAATTTGATTTCTACTATCTACTGTTTCAACATTCAGCAAGCTCAATGAATGAAAATGTGTATATATGATACTTTGAGACATCTACTGCAGTTTCATTTCCTCGACTGTACCACCGTGTTCACAGGAACTCACATTAGTGTCACTTTACACCCAATGACTATACATTCAGTGCAAAGGGCCTCTGCCAATGCCAATACGCTAATATTCTATGATATACAAAGCTGCAAGCACAATCACTGCATGTCAAGATACTGTACATTTCCAAAAGTATTAAAAATAGTTATCCTTACCTGTAGCATCAGCTTCACTCCTCAAGCATCACTTATGACTCACCAGGAGCGAGCGGCTGTATCTGCAAAGAACGGCTTGAAACCATCCAAGGTTTTACATCCCTGATTCATGGCTTCAGTTGTTACTAGAGCTACTCCCTCTCTTTATTCACTATGAAGCTCACTCGCCCACCACTGCTCTCTTGAGCCGGTGGTGGAGACGCCAACCCACAACCGACTCCTACTGATTGCAAGTGAAAAATTATTTGTGCATCTGCCTGTGATTCACAGCTGCTCCAAAATCTAATAGGTTATTTCTGGGTCTGTGCTACACCCCTCCACCGAGTTGCAAGGAAATAATTTCTCTGTAATCCTACTGACAACAAACTGAAAAACAAAATCAGCTGTGATAGTAAACATCCATGAACAATTGTGTAAATGATTGTTGGAACTGTATCAAACTACATCGTGTCAATAGAGTAAGGCCTCATTTTGAGAGGAGTTTCTTCTTTGACCTTGTGAGTGTAAACTGATCCAATCCTCAGTGTTCATCGATCACAGGTTGGCCTCCACAGCCAGCCATGACAGCACCGGGAGTCAGTTCTGGGCCACCGGCAAGCACTTTGATCAATGCCAAACATGCTGATGGTGATTAAATAAAATATATTGATACAGTTTAAGAGAATAGCAATGCAACAGGTCACTGAAAGGAGAAACGGTTTCTGTCAAGGTCAGCAGTATGCTCGTCAGCCAGGTTTCTGGGAGGCTGCAAAGGATTCAGAAGGCACTGCTTTCCTGGCTTGTTCCACAATAGAGAGGATCTGACTCCTGTGCTTAGCAGTTCATTCATTAATTCTCTTTAACTGTGCATATTTGATTGTTTTTATTGTGTAATGCAGATGAATCCAAATCTGAAACACTTTCTAATTGTTAGTGATTTAAGTTCCGTTTGCCGGGCATGGCTTTTAAGCAATGCAAACATGTTGAGGAAGTTTATGCTAAATGTTGAAATGTACTTTTTCATGACTAATATTACTATAATTTAGCCCTTTGTGGCAATAATAGGGAGACAACCAAGGGCAGGACTTGTGGGGCATTCAAAAAGCAACATTCAATAGAAAAACGTTAACTCGATAATAGAGGCCTGTATCCCGGCAGAACTTTATATCTTGCAATGCAAATTGTATGAATATTTATATAATTTGCTGATTTCCTTGCCGGCACAGATGAGTTGCTCTATCCTCTGTTTTCAATGCAGCAATCTGTCATCTCTGCTGCCTGAACATGAAGCCGCTGCTGGCTGTATTCTCCTAGCTTGTCCCGCCTGCTGGCCCACCCAGCTCCCTCTCAACTTGCTTTGACTGCCCCACAGGACCTGACATTCACCGACCTTGTCAAGCAAACACTGCTTCTGTTGCTAATGATAGACATGATGCCGGTGGCGGAGCTAATGCTTTGCCTCCTCCTCCACTAGTATTATTTCCTGTTGATGTCTGATTGTGGCGACTCTCTGAGATTAACTGACTAAAGCATCTGTTGCTGTCCTATCCAGCAGTGAATAGAGCTCAATGTGTACTTGGTGCTAAATAATTTGGTTATTAGCAGAATGTTGAAGCACTGAACCTTCTTGCGCCACATTAGTGTCAAGCATCCGAGAACACCTACTATCAGAGGTGTTGCAGTACCTGTATTTACGGGGCATTTCCCCCAGAATAAATAGGCTGTTTGCCAGTACCATCTCACATTTGAGTTTTAACATGCTCCTGTACTTCATTTAGACATATAATAATAATAATGGGAAAACTGGAGCCGGTTTGTTTTTTAAAAGTATGTCGTTTCAGTGCCCGAAAATAATGTTATATAATCAGATGGTCAAAAAAACAATGAAAAGTTACAGTTTTTGGATGAAATTGTTTTGGTTCACCTGTGTTGTAAGTTATTGTTGATGGGAGGATAAATGGAAAACTAGGAAAAATGCACAAAGACACAGAAAATTCCCTCTGATGGATTTGAACCCAGATTGTCCTTCATTCACCAACTGAAATACTGTATTCAAATAGCCTCCCTCATCAGCCCCTCATCTTAACCCTCCTCTCCACTCCAGTGATCCTTAAAATATTTTGCAGCATCAAAAATCAAGTATTCTGATATTTTTATTTTTCCACCTTAGGTGCACAGTTAATCACCATGGCCAGAAATGCTCAAAGCTTCATCTTGTTCTTGCGAAATCGATTTCCATCATACTTCCTACGAGTTCTCCCGGAATCTTTGTTTTCCCCAGCTGCCTCCTTATGAGCCAGCCTTCTCATGACTTCCATCTCTGCCATTCATCTTGAAAATGAGACCTTGATTCATTTTGTCAAATTTACAACATATGCAAAGAGTTTAATATAAAATATAATTTATGAAAGCATATAATCAAACTATTTTTTTCCACGGAGAAGAAATTATTGCAATTACATAATAATTTAACATAAAATCAGAAAGTAGAGCGTTGTGTCTTTAACTCAATTAGACTTTTAGACTATTTTTGTTTTGCTGTTGACAATGGGTTTAAAATTAATTTACACTCTGATTTCAATTTGGATAAAATTCATTTAATTTCTTCTTATGACAATTAGAACAGTTTCAGTAGCTCCTCACAGAGCACGGAGGTCTAATTACTTACGTTTACAGGATTCGGATGATAAGCCACTGAAGCTTCATGGAGATCAATATTTTATTTAGCAAAAAACGTATATTGTATGTTGCTCAGGTTTGCTTCCACAGTCCCGTGGTTGCTATACATGCCTCTTTCCTTGCTGGTGTTCTTTCAATATGCCAATAGACCTCGCATTATAAAATGCAGTACTTGAGAGAGCTGAGCTGGAGAGATCTGACTTGAAAATAGGACTCTGATGGTTCTTACCTCAGAAGGAGGTTTGCCTCATGGGAAAAGCTTTTTTAGAGTTTTTTTCAAAGCGATACCAGATTAACATCTCCTTGGTTTAAGTTGCAACCAAGGATACTGTGGCTCTGGAAGCAACACGTTCTGTGACATTCTGCTGTTTAATTTTCTTTGCAGTAACCTTGGCAATTGCATGAATCACAGGGAATTGATTCTAGTCATGCCAGGTAATTTTATAGGCACTCTTATTTGGAGTTTTGTTGTTGTTGTTGCCATGCAAGACTAACCTCCTGAAGGATGACATTTTCTGATTGTGGCTGCTGTATAATGTTGTATTTATTGGAAGGCAAGATCTAAACACTCGCAGTGCTTTGGGGGATGATTTTGATTAATAATAATTTCCTTTTGAGGGTGGTCATCACAGCAAGAAGCTCAAGGATTGAATGCAGAGTCCAACAACCAAAGTGATTTTGTGTTTTGGTTCTGTGACTGCGCCTCCATATCCTGCCTCAATACAAAATCACAGAGTGCAGGTCATATAAAGAAAAAACTTATGTTTACTATAGATGTGCAATTTTTAGTGACCTCTCCAGGGAATGCACTGCTCCTTTCCTACATGTATTTTATATTTATTTATTTAACCAGGTAAATTAATTGAGAACTAATTATCTTTGGCAATAATGACCTGAACCTGAGTTTCATGTTTTTAGTGATGGGAGGAAGCCAGAGAACCTGGAGAGAACCCACACAGACACGGGAAGAACATGCAAACTCCTCGCAGGAAGGCCGCAAGTCAGATTTGAACCTGCGACCTTCTTGCTCTGAGGCAACGGCGCTATCCTACCTACCAATATCGTGGCCTGAAAAGGAGAGGTTCAGAGAAATGACGGATGGCTAATTGACAAGTTAACTAAATTATATACGTTCTCGTGTTGTCCTCTCCTACGTCCGCCTTACAACACATAGGACATGCGGCACCATAGGGCACGCCGCACATTTTGAAGAAAATTTAAGACTTTTAGGTGTGCCTCATGGTTGTGAAAATACGGTAATGTGTTGAAAGGACAGTTTTTATTTTAGTTTCACCTTTTTTTAAACTAACACATGTGTATTGAGCAAAATGCATGTCCTGTATGGATTTTTGTCAAGTGGAAATGATGTGTGTGTGCTCATGTGAAGGCGACCGGGGGGCAGATGAGAGGTTGAGTCTATGGTAGGAGGTTGTCTTGGACCACAGGAATCCATCTGGAAGTGGCTGTAATTGGCTGCAGTGTGGCACTGTCCCATTAATACGGAGCCCAGGGGAAGGATACGGAACAACTTCCCCCTCTGTTTGGTTGTTTGACTGTGTCTCCATTGATGCTAATCGCAGTGCTCCCAGGGCACCCCATGCATGTTGCCTGCTTCGTTAAAACCAAGAAAATGAATATTAATGTCATACAGACTGAAAGCTTTAGTAGTAGAAGGGGGTCGTCAGTCTAAAAGCATTTCCCGCCAATTGCTGGGTATTCTTAATAGTGGACTACTCATGACGATTTGGTGCTGCAGGAAACCTTGCCCTACCAAACATGAAAAAGGCTGTTGACGCGTTGCGTAATGGTCTAGATAATATTACAGCACAAAGTGTCCCAAACCTATTATACGAAACACACATGAAAAACATGGCTGACTGGCAAATACAACCCCGATTCCCCTAATGCCCTTTTCATCCCCAGTCAAGATCCAAATTAAAATACCAGAAGCAGGGAAGTCACTGGATTGCTCGTGACTTTCCTTGTTCTGTGTCCAAATGTCTTTCGAAAGTGTGGAAGCCATTTAATTCAACATAATACTAAATGTCTCCAATATTGATGGTGAAACTGTATTACACTCTCTGCGTGTAGTAGGATGACGCTGCACTGGACCTGCAGAAAAACCTCAGGCAGGAATAATTGAACAATGTTTGTTTTTACAACACAAGAACAGATATACTGAGAGAACTATTGGTATAGTGTAGCATGAATACTGGAAACAGGGGAAACTGCTAGCTCAAAAAATAAAATAATAAATTGACAAGTAAAAAATAACTATTAAATTAGTCCATTCAGAAATGTTAGTGGGTTGGTTTCTTCGTCTTTTGGGTTTCTTTCCTGACTGTGTGTCTGTGTAGGTTCTCAGTCATACTAAATCATGAAGAGCAAAAAAAGAAGCATCAACTGGACTTGTTCAAGTTTGATTCAAGGACTACCCTCAGGGCACTGCTGAGGTGCCCTTGAGCAAGGCACCCCTACATACTGTATATGCATGTGTGTGGACTGTTAAAAATGGGCCCCAATAGTAGTACGGTGTAAATCACATCTCGTGTGTGTGTGTGTGTGTGCAGTGATTTGTTGACAACAAAAGCTTTCTTTCTTAAACAAGGATAAACCCTTCATTAAGAGACTGCCCAAATTACTAGTGTCACTCCCTCAAACAGACTGCTATCTGTTAACACTGAGCTGATTAATTATTAATTGTAGAATACATAGAAATCTCACTAGGGAGCTATTCTATATCCTCGAAGCAGACAACCGCAGAGGGACGTTCAAGGTCAAGTAAAATAGGTTTCTGTTTAAAGATTCACTGGGAAATACCTATAATTGGTTTAAAGCACTGCAACGTGTAAGGTTCTACACTATCCCTGCGGTCAGATCAACTCTTTTTCGAGTTGAATTCCAGCAGCATTAATAAAACTTAATTTAACCGTCAGGGGTCCAACTTCCACCTCACCTTCTGAGTTTGATGGAAGCAGTTAAAGAACCAGCAGCACTAATTATACCTCTACGACCTGAGCAGTAAGTGCCAGAATCAGATACATTTAGCCTAGTTATAATGGTGATATTCTTTTTCCAGTCAGACAAGGTGTACAAAGGTGCATCATGTTGTATCTCACTTTCTCAGCCCAGTTTCTCTTCAGCCTCCCCAAACAATTAGTAGCTTTATAAACTCTGCCACAAAGTAGACCTGACATCTGATTGATTAATAGTGTCTTTCAGGTCATTAATTTACTTTATCATTTGTTATACATTTGCCGCTGTGCTGCCGTACTTGCCAAAGTTTGGAAGTTTACATAGTTTTGCCGTATTAAAAAAATAAAATAAAAAATGTTTTAATACTTGCAACGTAAAAACATAACCATTTCTGATTTGCCAACATTTTCCCAACTGATCTAGCGCCATAATTTTGATTGAACCGTCATCGGCATCCTGCTTCCCTACGGCACATTGTGCCTTACTTGCCAGTTCATGCAGCTCCCCAGTGGTCCTTCCAACAAGGACCAATTGCTTTAACATTTCTATGCTTGCACTTCAGCTAACATCTGCTGCTGTGTGTGCTGCTACTGCGTAAATTAGTCGAAAATAATCAGCATCAATGCCTCTCCGGTAATATTTCAATTTCTCATTAGAATAGTTAGTCACACAACTTTGATGAACTTTTTTACAGAATGATTTTGTGTTGCATTAGGTGCAGTTGTTTTATATTTATACATGTATATATTTGTGTATATGTATAAACCAAAAATAAAAGACAATGGATGCTTTCAAATGGTCCTTGGTGTTGGCCTCCTAGTTCACATACATAGAGGTGATGAAGTACATTCTTTAGCTCATCTATTTCCTGACCCACCTTCCATGAACAGCATTTATGTGTGTCTGATCCTGACATTAAGATGTTAAACCTTGCTCACATCTGAGACAAGCGACTATCAAACAAATAAAATCCTGTGTCATTGATATCTCAACCCTAGTCCTCATTCACCCTGCTCATAATCTTGAGGCAGTCATACTCTGAGTCAGACGTAAGAGCACAAATAGTATTTCTTTTGCTGAACTGATCTTTAAGAACCCTGTTTGAACTGCTGAATCTGAAGTGTGAGAGTGTCAGCAACCCGCTGCAGGAAGTTTAGGTCACAAAGTAAAAATCTCTTGTACTTTTCTCTGTCCTCTGGCTTCTGACTCTGTTCTCTCCAGTTTCCTCTGTCTGGCATGGAGCCCTTATTCCTCCCAGCGTGGACAGTCTCCCATACGCCAGCTCTGACTATCAAAACAACAGTCATTAGGCAAATTTACTTTGGTGCAGGATTACATTAATTATCATGGAATTATCACTTCATTAAAGCAGGCAGAGATAAATTATCTCTGATGAGACGAATGCAAAATGAGGAAATAATGATGAGGCCAACAGAAAAGAGAAGAAATCGAGTCATTGTGTTCCAGAGACTTGTTCCCTGATAGGCGTTGCAGCACAAAGCAACGTGACAGTGCAAGTGGGCTTCGACAAAGGAGTCAGGAGAGACGCTCCCCATCATGCAATGCAGTACAATTTTCCTCCTGAAGCCGCAACCGAGCTTGTACTTTCCACTGCAAATTGCAAAGTATCATTAATCATGGAAAATACCAATTTTAATGAACGCCTGCATTGGGGCAGCAGCACCGCTTTCATTCCCAGGAACAGGGTGTGACGGTGCAGCAAACAGCACAATGCAACTTTTAGAACTGTGAATACTCAATTTCACAGTTTCTCTGATACTGGCACAATGGTGGAAATTCAGAAAACACTGTTCAATCAAAATAAATCATTGTGCCACTCTTAAAGCTGACATTGGAGGAGAGTAAAACACATGATATTTGGTATGTTTTAGCATTGCATTTTGCATCCATGGTGACATTTTAACAACTAATTGTTTTTTTATGTAATAATAATGTAAACATCACGTCTTTTGCATTGCTTAACAATACCCACTGATATACAGTATGTATCCCAGGAAACAAATTGTTCCTGATGAGCATCACGTTTATGGTTGAAGACCATGAGACAATCATGGAGGCATAAATAAGCACGTATTTATTCTCAAACTGCTTTCCCCTTCTTGATACGGCAGATTTGATTGTCCGTCTGTGGCTTCTTTTTGAGGCCCAGACTAAACTCTATGATGTCATGTTGACTGACAAATTGTTGCTCTTCAAATTGAAAACATTTTGTCTGAGCTGACTGGGAAATTTTAGTGATATGACAGGACAAAATAGCCCTTGTCATTGCAGTTATTGTCTCCCAAGGCGACGGAAAACGTTTCGCAGAATCATCTCCCTGTCATGCAAAAGGCTGCAAATCTGTTTCTAACAAAGGTTTCAGGACCCTGTGTGAACAAGTCATGAATCTGTGTCTGTTAAAGTGGCCTATTTCTATTAACTTAAGAAGCATCAGTGACCGTGTAAAATTTTGTCCCATCTTCATTGCTGCTACGAGTGACTTTCCCTTTGCCTCTTTGCAGTATCCTGCTTTTTACGCCGTGCTGATCAAGGCTCTTGATGAACTGCACCACTGAAGCTGTAATACAGACTCCACAAATCCCTTAAGGGTGATCTTGTGTTAGAGCACACTGGTCCATAAAAATTCTCGTTTGCCTTTGGAATTGAGGTGCAGCTTCATTAGAAGCCATCCTGTTGAATTTGAGAAGGAGCTCCCAAATGAGTCAAGAAGAGAAACTAAAAGCATCGCCAGAGATCGGAGCGAGAGTTTTCCAATAATCCTGCTTTCACCTTTTGGATCCATAGTAGTGCAGTGTTGGTGGTATCACCCAGGGCTTCCGTTGTTCTTGCGGGAAAACCTCACACCAGGCGGCATATTCTTCACAAGGTCACTTAGTTTACACAAAGGCACTTTCTCTCCAGGAGTTTTCTGAATTCTGTTTCTCAGCATTACATTGCAGCATTGGCTAGGTGAGTCCCAATACAGCATCCCAAAAGCTTAGATTCACAAGCACTGAAGCACATTAATATTAAACAACTGAGAATATTAAGAACGGCACAAACCATGGCCGGTGTTTAAAATGCGCAGATCTCAAAGGCGCCAAAAATCAAAGGTGTAAATCATTAAACTAACTAATATTCACTGAACCAAAGGATTTTGCCAGTACGCTAATCACAGCGTGGAGACATAAGCCAATGTATACACTTGTGTAGTGACGTCCATGTATTTGTGACATTCCAGCTGCTTACAAGCCAGGAACCACTGTATTTAATAACTTTTGATTCCAGACAGTGTGCTACAGTGCTAAAGCTCAAAAGAGCTCCTCTTCATTCACTGTTGGCTCACTACCTGCAGAGTATTGAACTTTACAGGAATGAAGCATAGTTTCACTGTTATATTCCTCTTTCATGATCAAAATGGACGCATTATTTCCCCTGGCACTTCACATGAAGGCAGAGAGCCAAGGAATGAGCACTGAACTGTGTAAATTGTACAGCTTGTTTAAAGTATTATGTTCTATAGAGGCAGAAAAAACAAAAAGCTTAAAATCGATATGTCATCAAATACGTAGTGGGTGATCAATAAAGTAGGTTAAATTGCATTATGTGCTCACACAGTTGCAATGAAAAAGGTAAACAATATAAAACTCGTTGGCTGAATTTATATTTTGTCTTCAAACTGCACTTAGTGTCTTATCTATATAGACTTTCTAAAATAAAGATGCAGCACTGCTGCAGCATTTTAGAAGATGCTGCTTATTTTGTTTTAGCTTTACACGCCACAGTTTGGTCCCACCTTGGAGCACAACCTAGTATTCTGAATTCCTGTAGTGACAGGGGACGCTGGAACAATTGGCCAAATCTTTTCAGTTTCCTTTATGTTCAGTTACGAGATCTAATTCCACAGAGACAAAAGGAAAACCCACTTGGTCTCCAAAATGAATTATGATGGCTGGAAAAATATCTGAAATATTTGTTCCCCACATGATCAAGTGTTCTCTGTCAATATGCTTCCCTTCAAGAGGGCAGGGAGGTTGAGGGACGTACCTGTGGGCCAAAATAAATCATTGTCAAGCAGAGAGTTTAGGTCAAATAATCACCCCTCCGATAATTCATGTCCACTGAGTGAGCTCGGGAGATTCATTGCCGTGCTCCCGCTGACAATAAGGGAAGCTTTCAAAGGCCACAGTCTTTAATTTCTAGTCCCTGCCATCAGCGATTTTATCCTCTAGGGGAGGGGAGGTCAACTACCCTTGTTTCACAGCCCCAGAGCCAGCATTCTGGGGGACTGAAAGAGGTGGCTGAGGTCAGGCTGTGATTGCTACTGGAGATGTTGGGCTGAGGGGTCCTGGGGTTCGCTGGATCCTTCTCTGACAAAGAAGCTTTACAAAGCAGCTCCCAGGTCAGTTTTATCAGGGCATCACTAATAGTTGTGATATGATCTGTCTAGCATCACTTCTAATTAAAGCCTGTTGATGGAATGTAGCCAGCCCTACTCCCCAAGCTCAAGTAGTGATCAGTGAATGTAGACCATTGTTTGAGCCACTCATTTTAGTGGCAATCAAAGTTCCATTGTGAGTCCTACAAAGGGAAGTGGCCGCTGGCCAGGCCTATTAGATATGTAGTTGTAGGGGGGGAAGATAGAGAGGGTGATCAGTCTTCTCGTGATGACCAGCCCACTTCTCAGTGTGACAAAGACTAGCCCCTTCAATACAATAGAATGCCACAACAAAAGGTGATTCTTCTTGGATCGACAATCTTGCTTTTAGCCCCCAGAGAGCGAATCCCCTGAAAGTCTTACAAACTTCAGCTTTTCTTTTGCTTTATGCTAAAGTATATGAGCTGAGATAAGAGTCAGAGAGCTTGCCACGATTAATCGACGGCAGCTGCAGCAAATTCTGAACGTGTCATAGTGCAGCAAGGCAGCCTTCACCGAGGGCCTCAAAACGTATAGGCCTCGACAGGGATTTTGTGCAGACGTGGTAAGGAGGAATTCACACAGGGCAGAATGAACCCAGATCTGGGCCAAGTTGATTTCTCTCCAGCAGCGTTGATAATGATCCTACTTAAAGGTGTGGATCTGTGGAGCAAACCATTATCTCTTCTGCGGCTCATCCAGAATGAATGTTAAGGCAGAGGATCAAGGAAATCACTTGGGGGGGGGGGGGGGGGGAAGGGTTGATTAAGAAATTTGATTTGAAGATATTTCGATGATTTTAAATTCGTAACTATGTGGTGTAAGTTAAGTGTCTTATGTAAATTTAAATAAGACATTCTTGTTTCACCCATGACAAAACAGATGTCTCTTGGGTGGAAGGCTGGATATGTTTGATACATCGCCAAATTCATTGCCATGAAATGTTTTTGTACCACTTTAACTGATTTTCTCCTTTTCTCCCGCGGTGAATGCAACGGCCAGTAGGAGTTGCTGCTGAATGCAGGCTGTCATAATATAAGTAATCCAAGATTGTAATAATTAGTCTCACATTTGCGTGTCTGAAAAGAAATGTGTAAAGCCAACTGTACCAGGGAGAGGAAGTCCTTATCTTTATATTTCGTATGCAATGGTTGTCATGGAATAAAAAAAAGAAAACAATCTCAGTACCGGTAGCTATAAACATTTCACTCAAAGGACCCTAAACTTTACCTTCTACATCAAGTGTTATTTTATAATCTGTTTGAGCAAAACCATTCAAAGATTACAACAAGACAAGACATTATCTGTGTCAGACATTTTGTTAACTGTCACCTAATCCCACAGTGAACCGCCACCAGAGGTTCGTGAAAAGGAGTCGTTGTTGATAATGAAGCAGGAGCAGCTGCAAGTCCTTCGGATAGAATGAGGTCAATAGAGCGACAGAGATCAGTGCGCCTGATTGGGGGTTGGTCGAGGGGGGGGGGGATTCTCATTCAAAAAAACAGGAGACAAACTATTTTGTATTGAAGAAATTCAGGGGGTGCAGACTTTCTTCTGCTCCTTTTCAGTGCATGTCTTTGTCAAAAAATAAGTCATTTTAATCGTTGTCTGACAGCCCGCTCTCACCGCTCTGTAAAATGATCATTTAAACATTAATAGAATGTTAATAGGATGGGTATCTGGGTAACCTTTCATATAAATCTTACCCTAATGAGAATATTCTTCTCCGTGACCACCATGAATCAGGAGTAATTAAAGAAGCATGGAGAAGCATAATTTACAAATACTGTTCCTGCATTGGAAACAAGGTTTGACAAGGGCAATACTACTTTTTTTTATGTATTGCAATTACTGCGGTACTGTTATTGTTAATGGAATCTTCAAAATGCATTTTAAAATACATACTTTGTCCTTCAACTCGAGACCAGACCGTACCTATAGCTCAGCTGAGTTTATTATGGAAACCCGGGTAACTACGCTGGGACATAGGCAACTCGTATGAACGGGGTGGGGCTACAATTACAGTATTGCCCATGAGAGGAAAACTAGAAACAAGATCCTCCTCATAGACGAACAGATAAGGTAGCAAGTGAGCATCCAGACCAGCTTTCATGTTGGTTCCACCAGGGGGTATAAAGAAAATGGCAAATTAATTATAGAAATGAAGCCAACCCCATTTTTCTTATCAAAGAAGGACGCTGTGTGATGCCCCTCACTTGTTCTTCTTTGTCTCCAGTGCTGGAATATGTCCTGTTCTACATCTAGTCCATCCTCCTCATCAATCCATACAATCAAGAGAAAGATTTGCTGTGTGTGAGGAAAGTGAAAAGTGGAGCCTTTATTGAGCGAAAATGTCACAGAAATTGCTTTAAGTCTAACAGAGAAAATCAGGCGCTGTCTTGCCTTTCATCTTATTTCATAGCTTTTGGATCCGTCCACTCAAAGTCAACTAATAAATCAATATTTCAAGTGGGATCTAGTGTTGTACTGACATCCTACTACTGGCTGTGAAAACACATTAATCACAGGCTGAATGTGAGCCTCGATGACAGAGTGCATGGTCCTGATAAGTGTCTGTTTCGGTGTATTTAGAGAGTAATGTTAAATGTCTCCAAATGGCACGTTACCCACTCCAGTAAATGAAAAGAGCACTATCAGAAGAAAAGATGCTGCCACACACTCGCCTCAGTTGTGGAACTATTCCCAAAGGTCTTGTACTTTGGGAATAGGAATAAGCAACAATGAATGCATGGAATATTGATGCAGAGCGGGTTCCAACCTCGACTCAAACTGGTCATTTCTGTTTTATCACGACAAATTAGAGCCGACTTCTCTCTGGATGTCATCATGCTGTTCAAAAAGATTCACAGAATGTGTCATTTTAAATGGTTAATATTTTATAGCAGGCCTAACTAACCTGGTCCAAAATGGAAGTATTGATTGACACCCCCCACCTGCCTTTATGTTAGTCATAGTAATCTGGGGCAATATCTGCGTGGGCAGGCAGGAAAATAGTTTATGAAATCACAGCAAGATGAGTTGGCCTCACTCCTTAGACAAATACACAAGCCAACCCAATTTTCACTGGTCACAGTTCTAAGCAGAGGCAGACATTTTTTGGGGTTCTGCTTATTTATTCAATACATCGCTAAACTAGTCTTAAGAATGGAAACTCAGCCCAATTTAAGTTTTACTGGTATTGTATTGAGAAAAGACAAGGAAACAAAGAGAACATGTAATAGTTTAATTATAAGCTGCTGAATACATTCAGTGATTATTCCAATTTTCATGTTGCCATAAGCCATGGGTGAGACCAGCAAAACATTCAGCTATGAGATCTAGTTTGTTTGTTGTATGCAATTTGTCCATTTTCATTCAGGTTTTCCCATGTTGTACAAAGTTTCACTTCAAAGCAACATTAAGCCACATTGCTGATGTGCAACTCAGTTCTTTCAAGACCTTGGTCGAGCCAAACACGTTTTCGCCCACTCTGGTAAATGGTGCTGGTAAGAAAGGAAGAGCCCACTCACTATAAGCCACTCTGGTCTCAACCGTATTTTTGAGATATAACTTAAAACAGGTGGCACAGGTTTACAGCAGTACCGAACAAAGCTAGTGCAGACCCGATGCCCTCAGTTGAAGCTGAAAAACTCTTGGTTCAATTTATTCAGGCCCAATAATAAGTAAATTAATTAAGATAGATGAAATAGGTGGACCTCCATCACCAGTTTGAAGGACACCGGGAGCCTTTGCTTCTCATCCTTAGATACTAAGATTAAGCAACATTCTGCACTCTGTAAGGTTTTGCTTGCGTCTTTTTGGTTTCTTTTGCTATCTCACTCTAAGCTCATTGGACTGACACATCGACGTTGGTGCTGATATCGCATTTTTTTGTTTTTTTTATTATTTATTTTTTTGCCTTTTTACATTTTATAATAGCCTACACAGAAACTTGATGGCACAAGAACTGACCAATAAGAAACTCTTTACAACAATGTAGACTGCAACAGTTGCCAGGGGTCACACGGTAAACAAAAAAATAATAATCCAAGTTCATTTTTGGAAGAAAAAAATATATATATCAAATTCAATATAAAAGCAAAAGACAAATGAACAAAAGCAAGTTAATTTCAAGTATAACTTACTAGTAAAAGAACTACACGGCATTAAATATTCTCATTATACATTTTTAAATTATTTATAAAATATATTTTGGCATATATGTTTTTTTTCTTTTTGTGTTTGTGTAACAAACGCTACTGTAGCTTCAGTTGAACACCAATTTGTTTTTTTTCTTTTGAAACAAAACATTAAAGGGATTGTCACATAACAACGGGTTATTAAAAATTATAATAGTAAACCCTATACAGAGTTTCACATAGCAAGACATTGAGTGACGATCCCTTCTATCCTAGCCCCACAGTCAGAAGTCAAAATAAAGTACAGGACCAGAGCACAAAGTTCTAATTTGTGCTCCACTGGCTACAATCAATGTTGGGCACAGGATTTTTCAAAAGCAGGTATTAAGCAAGTATTTTTTTCATACAACTCAATTTGAACACAAGAATCCATCTGTCCCACTTCCAGTGTTTGGTGTGGCTGGGCAGATGTGAGTTCATGTATCTCCATCCATCATGAAATATAAATACTGTAAAGACCTCAGAGTCTGATGACACAAGGATGTCCTCCAGGAGACACAGAGAAATGTCTCCTATTAATCAGGGAAAAGGGGAAAAAGAGTGAGAGGCCTCCGTTTTATTCTCCTGGATGCTGTTGGAGTAAATTGAGGATATTTTTATATGAATCTTGTGCATGTCTGTTGTTTACTACATTGATGAAGCTCACTATACAAAGAGCCATTTTGGCAGCTAGAACAAACTGCAAAAGCAAAGAAGGCAAATATCAGTGTGTGATACAAAAGTAGTCCAAAAGGCATAACTGTACTTAGGTGGCCTTCACAAGTGGCGCCTCAGATGTCCAAGCATATAGCACAAGTGCTGAAGGGCACCACTGGCCGTGTCCATGCAGTGAGCAGTAACCTGTCTGTCCACTGGTTTCAAACTGATAGAAAATGAAACGAAGAACAAAACAAAACTGGGACAAAGTACTGCGACTACCACAAAGCCACATCCACTACCTCTTGAGCACAAAACTAGCTGCAGCAAAAAGTTCATCATCTGCATCCCGATCTGGGTCTTGAATGTTCTAGACTGCGTATTGGCGTCTCTCTCTCTACTTCCACAGCCTGACTTTGTTCTGTGTGCACACAGCTATTGCGGGGTACATATACGCGAGTTTGCATTGTATGTGTTTAGGAATCGCGGCGCGTGTAATAGAGAAGCTTGCTAAAGCACGATGTCCTTCAGGCGTTTGCTGCTGGGGGACTCCTTGTCTCGGCCGTCGTGGAGAAGCGTGTTGATCTCCCTGACAGCTGGCTCACTGTCCTTCCCCTCCGGCTGCCGAAGCAGGCTGTGGTTGGCAATTCGCTCTGCGTCACGACATTTCAGTGTGTTGTAGGCAGACGACTGCTTGGACACTGGGCTCGTCAGGTGCACAGGGGAAGTGATGGGGCTGGCTGCCTCGCGCCCGTTGCCAGCTTCACGGATAGCGCCTCCATTGGCCTTGGGGCTACACACCTGAGAATCCTGAGTCCGCTTTCCCTTTATCTCTCCCCGTTCCACATCCTCTGGCCCATCCTTGCCAAAGGTGGCAAAAGTCCTTTTGGTTGTGCCATCCTCATAGTGGGGCACATCCACCGTGGTGGCCTCAATGGACAGGGCGATGACATTACGGGCATGCTCGGGTGACTTTGCACGTGCCGGGATTGGAACACGAGGCATCCAACAGCGGTCAGAGTGGCCTAGGATGCGACACTCGTCCTGGCAGTGAAAACCTTCACTGGGATCTGTGAAGGGGACAAAGACCAAAAACAAAAAGGGTTGTTAAATGTATCTGTAAAATCTGACATGTTTTCATGTCTTGTACTCTTTTACATTGATGAATACAGCTGTATGATTGGGGCACTTCTCATATGCCGGATAAATTCCGTATTGTTAAATCAAAAGTCCATTTGCAGCTCTTGTGTAATCAGGTTTTCTGTAGCAAGGCTAGCTAAATGGCTGGTTTAAACATTGCAATCAGATCTCTCACAGAGGGAGACACCAGACGAGTTGCGGTGTTGTCGGCCGGTTCGTTTCTCTCTCTCCTGTCATCTGGCGCCGTGTTATAAATATGTAATGATGTTTAACGCTGGAGTGAAAAAAGAATTCCCTGGGTCTGTATTGCTGCACTCTTTTGTACTCATTGTGAGAAAAGACTTTCAAGATATTTTTGGAATCTATCAACTTGTCGTGCTATATTGATCAAATTGAATGCAGTAATTTCGTGTTTCTTGCTTGTTTTAATTCGCATATACATCTCTAAGTCAAAAGAGCCGGGTGCTAGTAAACTGTAAAATGTTTTTCCACGAATGTTCGATTAAGAAAAACAACAGGTCTACAATATATGCTTTCAAAAAATAATTCAGAACCGAGAACATGATTCGAAAAGCTCTCTATGCTATTTTGCTGTTGTGTTTTCCACCTGCACTAATCTTTAAAAGAACTCCACACAAATGCGCATCGCATTCCTGTGCTCCCGACTGCTCGTTTCACTCCTGGCAAGAGCCATCCTCTATTCTGCGGGCCTCAAGGTGACAAGAGGGAATTATGGAAGGGATTGACATCGACCCAAATGCATACGCTTACATCTGGCAATCGCAGCTTGACAGATCACCTAATTAAAATCAGTAATGATCTGTTTTTCTCCCCTCTATCCGGCACTAGTGAGAGGTTCCTCGCAAAGACCCCCTGGGAGTCAATACTTAAAGATCGGAGACAGACATTTCGGGGACAGATATGCCAGTGGTATTTCTTATAAAGTATAATCTGATGAGGTTGACGGATTACATGGAGACTAAATGACTGAATGAATGATCAAAGGGAATAATGGGCTGTTTGATTCCATACATGGGAGTGAAGCAGTCGTCGTGTC
The DNA here is from genome assembly GCF_040956055.1 of Brachionichthys hirsutus. NCBI lineage: Eukaryota > Metazoa > Chordata > Actinopteri > Lophiiformes > Brachionichthyidae > Brachionichthys > Brachionichthys hirsutus. The sequence goes on from NC_090902.1 coordinate 4,649,429, forward strand.
TGAAGGATGGAAACATGAGCTCCAGCAACAAAAATGTGTGTGGCCAAAACCCACATAGCTGTTAAACAGACAGACCGGCAGCACAGATTCAGTTTCCCTTTATCAACTTTAAGTGCAAACACAAATATACGCACACAGATTTATAATTTTCAACAGTAATGCACAATGATGCATCTACTTTCAAAAAATCAAAAATGGGGGGGAATCACAATCATCCTCTGATAAATTAGTGCTTTTCGAAGTCAGTATTTCAGTATAAAATGTAAAGTATAGTGCGATAGTTAATATTTTGGTGCTACTAGGCTTTGGCAAAACTCTGTTGGTAATACGCTTTTGAGAGTTGAATATGAATGAACTTCAAAGTTGTATAGATATGCTAGATGTCAAATCTGCATTTAGTAAACTGATTTTCCTGGAAATAAATCTGTTTGGACGTGGTACATCTTTTTCTTTACTGATTAAAAATTTACAAGCATGTTGGTAATGAGTGCAATTTCCTCTAAATACATTGGCTTCTTCTGTAGCCTGAAGCACTTTCTAAAGCATGAAAGGCCTTGAGGCTCAAAGATACACAAGTTGTATGCTCCCTGTTAGGCAGCAATGGGTATGCAGTGGTAACCATTTTCTTGCCTTTCCCCACGGAGTCTATGGGAGGCATCTGGGTTGTAAGACGGAGAAGACGGACGGCAAACAGACGCTGGTGAGAGCACAACCCCCTTAGCAACGTAATGAAAAACATCACCACTTTAAATGTTAAAGCAAATTCCTCCTGGTAATGCTGCACATGTTATTTGTTTGTAGTTATGCGCCATAGCATACCTTTGCATCAGCACGGGGAGAAAAAACACATTCCCTGAATTTCATCTTTCATCTGTTGCCAATTCAATCATGTGTCTTCCTTCTCAATCGGATGAAGTCTTGAATTCAAGTGGACGGATGGCTGTCCCGCTTCATCACGGGGCTCCCACAGCCTGACAGCCTCATTGCTTAATCCCCCCCCACCCCCCCCTCGTGCATCCAATAAAATGATCCCCACATGTCATACAGTTAAACATTATTTGTTGTTTACTAATTTAGGAAAGCAAGAGAATGGAAAACAGATGGGAATGAGACAACTCCCCAATAAAGTCCCCGGGTTTTAGATAGATATTTAGCTTTTGCACATGGTGCTTGGCTTGGAAGACACAGCCAATATTTCTTCCAAAAGCAACACACAGCCTCAAGGTTGAAAATGATGTAATCCTGTAAAATGCATGTAAGCACTTACATGAAACAGAAGGCAACACTGCGAGGCCAGGCACAGGGTTGAGTCAATGTGAACCCAGATTCAGGTGACAAAATCTTCATTTTGTTGTGCCTAATTTAACTGGAGCCATGAGGCAAAGGGGACTGATGACACAATTCAGTCAGTTTTAGCAGGATCAACCCTAACGGGGATTTGGAACTGCGGTGTGGCATGATAAATAATTTCATGCCGCATTTGCCTTAAACTGCTTCTATTTGTATTTCTTAGTTTGTTTGTTTTGTACACTGACATTTTTATTATAGTCGTAACAGGGAAATGTCCTGATTCTGTTTGTCAGCGTAAAATAGATACTCCTAAACAGACAGCCAGACAATGCAGTTAAGATGTGCCTGTGATGTTGCTGTTGTGAACACAGATAATTTAAAGCGATTTAAATGTGGAAATACTTGTCTTTTCCTTTGATTTCCTCATCTTTGACTCATATCAAAAGACGACTATTCAGCTCTGGTGATCAAGATCAAGGGGCAACACAGCAACTCCAACTTTACTCTTTGTGTGTTTTTTTTCCATTAATTTGCATGGCAACTGGTCATAAAATCCAAAAGAGTTTGATCTGTAGGAAGTTAAATGCATGCCTGCAGTCCTGATGACCCAATTTGAGGACAGTCTGCACGGGAGCCAACAATCCCCGTCTTGTCTTAATGGTATGCAGAGGGATTTAATTTACTGCGAAAATGCCATCCACTTTTCTGCTTTCATCTTGGGCTATCTTTTACAATGAGATGGCTGTTTTCTAATTGCTCTTCATATTCATTTTCCATCCTGGCAGTCACATGGCAAAGATTGATTAAATCTAAATTGTTGCTACAGCCTTGATGGAGCCTGCGATGCAGAAACCTAAGGGAAGTATCGCAGGGGAAGAAGTATATGGGTGGGGGGGGGGGGGGGGGGGAATGGGAGCAGCAGGATAGAAGAAGACTGTCTGTGGTTTGTTCGAAGTCTGAAGCATGCTTGAGACCTCGGCAGGCCCCGCCTGATCCTCACACAGGGGACGGAGCTTAACATCGAGCCTGCCGTAACTATAGCAGGGGGCAGTTCTGCATCCAGCTCAGGCCGAGGCTTGGCCGAGCAGCCTCCTACACAACTCGCCAGGGAGGGTCCAAGCACTGCTGTCATCCCAGGCAGCCAATTCAGTCTGTGGGCCATAAATCAGCCTGGAGGCCTGGTTCCTGCGGGAACGGCAAGATGGAGTGTGATGGTCTTGTTTTTACAAACAGTAGAGGGGCACCCTTCCTGCGCCACGCAAGCCATCATTCTTTACACAGCACCCGGTCCTCTCCTTCTCCCAACAGCATCTGGTTCAGTCACATCAAGGCACCCCCCCCCCCCCCCCCCTCCAAACACCCACACATTTAAATCTCGCTCCCCTGCGCAAAGCTGATCCTTTATCCTTCTCCTTCTATCCTCATCCGTCATCAGCGCCGCTATCTCATGTACATTGGTGTAATTAAATAAATCCTTCACTTCAAATCTCTCACTTTCGTTTCTGCCGATCTGAGCAGATTTTCTGCTGCTCAATTAGACTAACTGGACAGCCTTGTTAGTACCGTCACATATGTGGGTATGGCTTCTGTTTCTGTGCATTGGCACCAGTCAATTTATCCTGAAAGAAATCTCTATTACAATCGTAATACATTCACCATTGCAGAGTGTCGGCGAGCTTTTCACGTCCAGAAGACCTACCCCTCTACTCCTGAGAGCAGATTCAAAACAGCATGTGACTTCATTTTAAGCCAATCTTGAAGTCGTTATTCTTTTGCATTTGTCAGTAATTGTTTTAAAAGCAAGCAACAAGACAAATGTTTGCGAGCGTTTGCATCCACTGTTTGCATATTTCCTCCCTTGCTGCTGGCCCATGCAGCTCGGCCTGTAAATTCTGCAGCAGCCCCTTGTATAAAGAATGCATTTCCAAACTGGTGTTGACAAACAATGCACTGGCTTCTAAATTGGTACAAACAGCATCTGTTTAACAGCTGTGTAACAGCAGTGGGAGGGGGAAAAAAGCAATCACTATGCTGTTTTATAAATCACTATGTCATCGCACAGCACTGTGTTGCTCAAAAGCAGGGCCACTGGCCAATGGACTGCTTGATGTTGTGGAAACGAGCCGGTTGTCAGAATAACACAGTGCATGACCAGGCCCATTTGCAATCCCGTAGCAGCAGATTATGCCTTACTGAGAATATTTTCTAACTTCTGCCATCCCTGCCGTAAAGAGATCTCAAAACTGTTGTGTAAGGCTCCATATGCATCACCCTCGGAACGGAGCAAGACTTACAGTAGCTAGATCTTGTGTGATATGTAGGTTTTCAGAACATGATTCATGGCTTCCTAAGCTTGTAATTGTTTCTCCTCCCTCAACATGCACCCTAGACTGGGTTTAACCCAAACAGATGGACAGAAAGACACGAACTGCATTAGGCTGCCAAGAAGAGTTGGCCCAACAGAAAAATGTGGTTGTATGATGGTTCCCAAGACGGGTAGAGGAAGCAATACAACATACTAATGTCTCCAGGAAATGTCAACAAGCCTCTACAATGGCCACACCGCCGATCCAGAAACAGACACTTGGTAAAGTGCTCCTACTGGAAATACAGATGATACACCAGAAATCACGCTGCTCAAGTATTGTTTGTTCCAAACCACTGTCCTGGGAGACAAACTCTTAGAGGTATATTATTTCCAGTGCAGTTTCTGGCCTTTCCAACAAATGTTTAATTGGCATTTTTATAAGAATAAATAGTCTAGAGCCTTCTAATGTGGCTCTATATTTAGATATACTGGTCATGTCCCAAAATACCTATTCTTGAAAATACAATTTAATGATGGATCAGCAACACATTTTGATTTCAAGTTTGAGATTATATACATACAGTAATAACCACAAATTGTAATGTGTATGCGCTGCAAAATAATGATGCTATCCATATTGCTGTAATTGGTACAATAAATTCCTTTGATAACTTTATGGTTGTAAATTAGGCACTTTTATTAGCCATATGAAACTGTTTTAAGAAAATTTAATCAAAAATTCAGTAAAGAATTGTATCAAGGAAATTCAGCTTTGCATTGTGTTTTGGAAGGGTTCATTATTTTAAAATATGAACTTTACTAGATTAAAAAAATGCAATTAAAGTCCAAATGAAACTGCACATTTAGCTAATCTTGCTAGATTAATTTGATGCATTTCCAGTTAAAATAATTTATTGCAAGAAAAATCATGCAGTGAAGAAACCATTCAAAAGTGCAACAATTATAATTTTGTCAGAAGATCTGCTATCCTAATGCAGTACTGGCTGCCAGAGATTTAACCACTATGAAGAGAAATTGTAATACTGCTACTTTGTGTGTTTGTTAGTCTAACTTTACGGCATTTCATACTTTCAGCACGCTTTTAACTGATGGACAATAATTAAATGCATTAATATGAAAGGAAGAAGCAAGGTGTAGATACTGCCCCTGAGTCATAACAAGGAGTCATAACATTTGCAAAATAATTTCAATCCAATTCAGGCAACTCGATGCAATATTTTGATTACAATTATTCAAAGTGATTGCAATACAACGTGTTAAATGAAAACACAATCTGATGTGATGTACATCCTATTCAAGTCTCGGCATCCACATTTTTCCTGCATTATTACTCCATTAACAGGATAATACACTCCTAAACATCAGCACTGACTGCCTGTCTATCTGTCTGTTGCCTGCCAGACTGCTTGCGTTGGTCTGCTTGGCTCGTTTTCTCTAAAACACTTTGGCAGAGGATGTCTTTAAATACACTGAAACAAATGCAGCATTTCTGTGTTTAAGCTTGACCGAGCGAGCAAGCTAATTTTCCATTAAACCCTTGAGTCTGGGAGAAGCAAGGGGGACAGAAACAGACTCCTAAATTGCCTCTGTGAAGAGGGGTTGGGGTGGGTGGGTGGGTGGGTGGGGGGTAGTAATAGGGATGAAGAGGAGATGTTGCATTGGTGGAAGAGCACTATATAGCTCATGATTTGTCCCTATCATCAAATGATCTCATCCAGACACCAGAAGTTAGACATTCAACTTTAAATCTATACATTTTCCAGAGACTGTTTTCAGTTTCTGTGAAAAAGTAACACCGCAGAACACATGTAGCATGAAGCGTTTATTTAAAAACAAGACCGTGTGTGTGACAAATAAAAAGTGATTGACTAACCCTCTAAATAAGTACCGTTAAATTCTCGCATTCGCCATTAATTGACTTTTCTCACTGCTTTTCCTTTTGTAAATATTTTTATTTACTCAAGTGACTTTTTTTTGCCACAATGCCTTGGCACCAAACAACTGCAGGACACTGGGCGCAAACCGGCATCTAAGGATTCCATTTCTCTCTGCAAGCTTCAGCTTTGCCTCAAAAGTGCAGCCTTACATAATTAATATAATGTGGCTTCTCATTCAGTCATGTTCAATTTGTGTCATCCAGGACTACGTGTTTTAAATTCTATTTTATCTTGCCACAGAAGCGACGGCATGGTCCCTACTCTCTTTTTTCTTTTCTGTAAAAAAACAAGAAAAAAGGCACAAAAAAAGTGACACTTTTCCTGAAAATTCAAACCACCTCTGGAAGTAGGGCATGGTGAATACGGAGAATGGTGAATACGCTGATATGTGGTGTGACATACGAGTTTGGCTCAGCAAGGCAGACATATATTGGTAAGACCACACAAAGAAATCAGTCACAATTTGTAAAGGCAGTTCCTGTTCCCTGCTGATCCAGATTGCCGCCGTCACTCAAGGAAGAGCAACAAATAAAAGAAAATAGGATGACACAGCGAGGATCTTGCTGCTCCGAGATGCCTTAGATTTACACATGTTCAAGATTCAAGATACTTTATTATCATTATGCAAACATAATAAAATCGTGTGAAGGCCCACGGCTTAAGGCACACATCATAACATAATCAAAATCAAAAACTAAATTCTCAAAGAAACAATATATATATATATACACAAAGAGAGTGTGAATCACAGGCAATAGTGCAAAATAGCAACAGCAACAGCAGGGCAGGCATAAAGCGTCCCAGATCGCTACAAGGGAACGACTGCTTTCACAGCCCGGGGGAAGAAGCTGTTCCTGAGCCTCGCAGTGCTGCTCCTTATAGTCCTGAACCGCTTCCCTGATGGAAGCGGGACAAACAGTTTGTGGCCCGGGTGGGTGGGGTCTGTGGCGATGCGTCTGGCCCGCCTCTGGACTCTAGAGGTGTAAACAGAGTCCAAATCAGGCAGACGGTTGGGTGGAGGGAAAACAAGAAGGAAGCTTTTGTAAGTCCTTCGACTTCTCGGTCACCAGGGACATTCAGGTTGGCATTTGGAAGTCATGCTGCTTCATTCTTAGGCTCTCCATTATTCACCACAGGGAGGTCTGCACCAAGGCACCATTTAATATCAGCCAGTCAGCACTATTGTCCATTGCATTAGCCGCCCACCAACCAGCGCTGCGCTATAGAGGATTGTCAGTGGCGATGTAGTCCACGGAAAGCTGCAGCTCCCACCTAAGACTCGCAGATTGAAATGGACGAGGGCGACTGGTCTGAAGCGAAGACAAGGAACTAATAGGCATATTTTTTTTCTGATTTGAGGAACATCACTACAGCGTAAATGATGGCAGGGGTTTGACACAGCGGTAGTAATTGGACTTCTCAGGGACCCTGTGCCACTGATGATAACATGCTGAGCTGTGACATGAAAAGTCCTTATGTGTGGCAAGGGAGCAAGGTGCAGCAGAGCGGAAGTGACAGGTGTCAAAGATCCAATTCCCCAGCGCCTTTTCTATCCTTGAGTTCCACTTCTCTGGAGCTTGCGGAGGAACAACCTACCCTGTGGTAAAGCCAAAAACCAGGCTTGACATTCAGTTTCAAACCGAAGCTAATAAAACCTATCTCGAGTGCAGAGGAGGGGGAGGGGGGGAGGGAAGGTGGGGGGAGTGATGGCAGTACCATGGATGTAAGAGGTCCACGGCCTGATTGCTCGCTTTATTTATTTCCTGATGCTAATATGAACTGAATACAGAGGGGAGCACAGGATGTCTACGATGCACTGGAGGACACACAAAGGAGCCCGAGACGCCCGCTGAGGATCTTCCAGAGGATACGGGATGGTGCAGTGTCTGGCTCGGGTTGCCTCCCTGTCCTCTGCATGTGTTCTGGCTTCATCTTTAACAAGGACTGCATGCGAACAGGCACATCATTAAAAAGAGTCACTCTGAGGCTTTCCTATCTGCTGTTCAACGTAACAGCCGACCTCTCCCATTACCTTTTATCCTTCCTTTTAAAGAGCTGGGGGGATGGTGGGGTTTGAAAAGCCACATTTGGCTTGCAAGATGCTTCAATCGAGTGAAATCTGTCCTTGAGTCAATTATACATAAACAGTGAATATAATAAAAACCCTGGAATTATCAAGTTTTTTTTTTTTAATGCAACCTTAATACTGATATAAGCCAATCAGTAGTTATACTGTTGCATGAACTTGCTCCGCACTGACCTGATTCATAAATGTCATATGATAATTGACATTTTGGGCAAGAGAGATGTGTAGTAGCCTTGAGGAAGCATCATGTTAGCAGCATTCTGCAAAAAAAAGGACCTTGGTGAACTATGTTTCTCATGTTGATGAGTTTACTCTTATTGGATTATCCTCCGCCACGGCTCTTGACCCCTTTCAGACACAAAGAAGTCAAACGCAGGGAAATCATCAACAGTGTTGTGAATCACATAATTGAATTAGAGGATTAACTCTATGCCAATTTAAGGTTATGCAGATTAGAATTTATATCCCTAGTCAGCTAGTGTAACTCCATTAGGTTCAGTAGTGATGTGTGTCAGTGATAAATAGGACAAAGGTTTCAGTCAACTGGGAGGTTCATGAATATGAGGATGATTTGAAAGACAAAATCCAAATTAATTCTTGACCAGATGACCCGGGAGGCGAGCTGGGTGCACAAAACGCTCAGCAGGTCTTCTTCCTTCTCTTAATGTACCTTCATTTGCTCATCAATGGTTTCTAATCTGTGTCACGATGCTGCCTCCCACTACTCAGACCGACTCAAAATGTTGAATTGCAGCATAGTGAGCTCATCCCTGCAAGGTCATCCAGAGGGCAGTGAGGGAAGGCTGACACTAATTGGTGAATGAAAGATAGTAATGATGGAGTTAATTTAGAAGATTCCTCTTAAACCCCTGTAGGGTACAAATCCAAAGAGGGCATTCTTCCAAGTCATGATTCACAGTACATCCACTACATTTCAAGATCTATAAAATGTTAGGGAATAAATTATTTTCACTGAATATACATGAGGGCAAAAATATGGAAATGTTCGAGCAGCACGCCCGAGGAAGTAACCTTTAGTTGCCACGGCTGAGGAGGACCACACAACTTTACATATTCCTGATACGTACTCCGTCTGAATTATTATGTTGTCAGGAGAAACAAGGGGATAAGAGCTGAGGGGAAAGAAACAACAGGGTGGAGATGACAAAGGCACGGGGGAGACACGAGAAAAAAAATAGGACGTCGGAAATCTCAAATGGATTGGAGGACGGAGGTGCAGGGATTTTCAGAGAAAGGAAGTAATGGGGGTTAAAAAAAGAAATGCATGTTGCTACGGCACAGGAGACCCCCTTCCCTCCCTCTCACTCTCTCTCTCTCTCTCCCTCCCCTTCCCCAGCTGCAGTGATAAATGTCTCTTTGTATTCTGGACAGAAAACTGCGGGCTACAATGTACTTGTCAGAAGACGGCTGATTTTCCCCTTAAACAGAGCAGAGTATATTCTTAATCTTTCCCTTCAACGAGGGGGGAAGATAAAACAAATGCTTTGTGCCAAGACACATTAATACCCAGAAAAGCTTTCCTCATTCACTACGGTGCTGCGCGTGGTGTGTGACTGCGAAGGCACTCGCGTATGCATGATGTACAAGTCTGCAGCAGGTGCGGTTGTGGCGTGTGCGTACAAACGCCATTTCTAATTCCTGCATTTCCCCAGCATCCTTGACACATCCGCAGGTTAGCTGTAAGGTTCCGCCATGACGGTTCAAAAGTGTGAGCCGGTGCTACAGGTAATCGAGCTGATTATAGCCACCCAGGCTCGGCCCTGCCTGGAGGCGGCACAGGCTGCCCGGTGTCTGATATCCTGGGCTCTCTGTAATACAAGCCTTGCTTTGGCAGTCACGCTGGGACTGTTCTGCCCACTTCCAGCCACACACTGAGGCTTCTTTGAGTCGGTCTATGTGTCTAATATGTCCTCAGCTTGTTTACTCCACGTTGCATCAGTATTTCAGCAACAGGGTTGTGGCAACCCCTGCTTCTATAAATGAGTATCGAAGCTGTCAAAAGAGCATCAAGATCAGTTATCAACTTTTTTTGGTGTGTGTGAGGACAGGGTGGTTGTGGTGGACAATGTTACTGTTTAAAGTTTATTTTATCAATATTGATGAAAAGTATACCAATATAAATGCCTGATTTTGGGTGATATTGATAATTGAACATTGATAAGAGTGAACATTTCAATTAGTTGTCTTTAATAACGGGTTAAATCAAGGTTGAATGAATGCCTTTGTTTTGCACTTTAACATTGTTGTGATGTATCTACATTTTTCTGTGAACATTTCATTTTTTTTTTCTCATACAAATCTATTTTCATGATTGAAATTAAGAGTGGATCGTGATGTAGCTCACCGCTAACACAATGATGGCCCAACGGCAGAACACGGCGGTCGGTTTCATTTGTTATCCGAAGTGGCTTTAACTTCTACCTGAACCTAGCGCTGCTGTACCGGCCGGGTGGTTTTTAGCACTGTGCTGGCCTGCTCTTTGTTCTTCAGCGTCTTTCCATCCTGGTTTTTGTTGTTGAACAACAACTCCGAAAAAACAAACACCTTTCTTATTGCTAGTGATGAAGTGTGCATTTCATCACCCAGGCCTCATATGCAGTCTGTCCATGCTTTCAAGAACACCAACTCGAAAGGTGTTCCGGTCTGATGCCACTATTGGCAGGATGCCATCACTTATCGGTGACTTCCGAATCAGATTTACAATGTCATCACGCTATGGAAAAGGTTATGTTGGGTACAAACACAACACGGGCCACGGTTGAACACGTAGGAGGATTGTTGTGATAAGTCTTTGTTGCTCTTTAACAATATCAACTCACTTTCGCTATCCTTTTTAGAATAAAGCGGTTTTGTGCATCTCAATGTTAGCTTGTATTTACTAAATGGAGAGATTATCGTATTATATTTTTTTATTCAACTGTAGCTAAAATAACATCTTAACAGATGTGCAAAAACAAAATGAAAAAAAAAATCTATCAATAGAATAAAAATGATTTCAATATGGGCATGGTCACAGTGGTGATAGATAAGGCCCGTAGAAGAGATTCTGTTAAACTCTCACGTTGAATTTCTTCTCACAAGAATAAAATGTAAATTCTTTAAAAATAATTCATTAAAAAAAATCATGAAGTCAGTATCAAAAAAGAGCTCTTCATCCCATAACCCAAGCAGCGCTGAGACATTTGTGAAAAACGATGGGCTTCTAGCAGCGGATTGTTGAGAGAAGTTATTTCAAAAACAATCTAAATGATTTTATTAGGAACAGGAAGCGATTATTCTGAGTGAAGCATACGCAGGCGTGTTTGTGCCTGTGCTGCAGTCGTACATCCATCTGCTTTAACCCACGGTCTCATTACTGCTTGCTTTTTATTGCACTGGAGAAGGGGGGCTGTGTCCAGGCAGTGACCTCAAAAAATTTAAAACACCGAGGAACGATTAGGAAAAATAGCTGCAGCCTCTCATCCTCCAACATGAATCTGTCTGAGCCGCAATAAACGAGCAAACCGGAGACGACGCCGGAGCTCTGCTACTAAAATTCAGCTCTATTCCTCCGTGCTGCATCTCTCCCTCTGCTGCTCTTTATCTTTCTCCCTCTCTTTCCCTCTTTCCTCCTCCACCTCTTATTAACCTTTAGCGATGCACACCTGCAGCCGCACAAACGCACACGCCATGCACTGTGTGCACAAACTCAAATTTTAAATTCAGGTACGCTCTCCTCTCTTTAATACACACTCGGCCCCCATCAACTTCAGCACATTACCTGTTCTTAATCTCCCTCCCTCTGTCTCGGATCATCCTGATCCCCCTGTTTTTCCATCTGCTGTCAATTGAGGCCCAGCTTGGCTGGGTATTCAAAAAAACAACTGTGATTCACTTGGTTTCTGCGGAGATTATTAACACACCTAGCATGCCACAGCGTCATGAATAAGCAATGGATATCCGGAGCCCTATTTTCTCTGTCTCCGCTTTTCTCCATCCGCTCTCGCTGCCTCTCTCTTGCCCCGTCGCGTTGTGAATTGAATGCCAGGATTGTCTGGAAAATGAGCTGTCAGTGGAGGGCACGCAATGAGATACATCAGGTTCATTGTGAGCCCAAGAAAATAATGAAGTTTTCCCATTTCTCCCCCTGATGTGTTCAATACGCTATCCATGACAAGCGTAGAGAGATAAGCAGCCCCCTCTTGAGCTGATTAAACACAGTGTGTATATTAGGAAGAGCTTTGGCATTCTAAGGGTTCAAGGCATGCTATTATTGTATTATAGTCTCACAATATATTTCCAGCATGCTTTGGAGAAGACTTCTGCATGGATTACTTTTTGTTTGTTTGTGTGTACATCAGTGAGGAAGAGCAGCTCGAGGCGCTGCTTGTAAGAAATGTAAAGAAAATCAAAACACGTCAAGTGTGGTTAAACTCTTCTTAACATCTCTTTACTCTTGGAATTTACCAAAGAACCAAACAAGATTTGTAGATTAATCTTTTTTTTTTAAATTAGTTAGTTTACATATGCAAATACTACAGACAAACTCTGCTGAGCGGCCACGATCGATGTTTTTAATTTGGAACAGACATGAAAGGTTAGTTTAGTGTGCAAAAACCTGTTTGCTTCAAGCAGGAGAGGAATATTCGTATTTCATGTAAGTGACAGAGGTCTCTGCAATTTCACCTGATGCATGATAAATATCGGTCAGCTCTGCTTTATTACATTTAGGTGTGATTTCAATAAGACAGCCGGAGACGGCGCTGAGTTTCAGCTTCATTCAGCGCTGTGAGCATGACTGAAAAGACGAGCACAGATGGACACAGCTTGAAATGGAATTTTGTTTCCTCATACTTCCCAAAGTCTCGTCATCTCTGAGGCGAAATCTGCATCTTGGTGGCTCATTAGACTTCTCGCCACACCTGCCTGAAAGCGTCCTCTGATGTGTTTGGGTGCGCAAGTGCGCCTCGGCGTCCTATCTCCCTTCATGCATGCATCGCACCGAGCTCTTTGTCACTGTCAGCCATTTTAACGCCACCATGGGCTGCACATTAGATTAAGCAAATCCAAATCAAGATGGATGCTCCCAGTCTCCGGTTTGATGTTAATCAAATCATGAGGCATCATAACGCGACACGTGTTGCCGACCCAAATGGCACAAAGAATTCTGATACTTAATTCAATCGCGTGTTGTTTGAGAGTCGTATCCTCTGGCGCAATCGCTACTCCTGGAGGAAGAAAATAAAAATCACTCCTACCTGTCAAAGAGATTGTTTCCTGATTTGCTCTTTTTATTTTCCCTTCCTGAGACTGCTTACTACATTTTCACCTTATCTCTCCATCTCTGTACTCTTTCTCTCTCTCTGTCGGCACGGCCCGGTTCCTGTTGCCTTCCTGAGTCTGACACCTGTCAGCATTTTTGTTAGTAGATCAGAGGACTACAAACCAGAAATGTTTCAGTGTTGAATATAGGACAAAGTTTGCAGCAGGAACATCACAAAGTCTTTCTACTCTTTTTTAAAAAATTCGATGGGGGGGGGGGGGGCACTTGACTGGTAAAAGGTTGGGAGATGTGGGTTGGAGGTGTTTGCAGCGAGAGGATTGAAGGGAAAGGGAGGAGAGAGGAAAGGTAGGGGGGAGCTGGATTCAATTAAGAGCGGTAAAGCCCAATGGGTCTGCTGATGAAAGAAGGGAATATGGTAAAGTGTGCAGCCCACGGAGGGGGCTTCCATTCCTGGGCTTCAGCTTCAGGCACACACCCACAGGGAGGCTAACAGATAGATGAGAGAAATTCTCCAGAGGTGGAGGCCAAGGAAACTGTCAGAAATAAAAGAGGCCTGTTCCCTCATCTGTCTAATTGAGCAGTCTCGGAGTCTTTTGAGTCTGTTAAACCAAGAATGTGTGTGTGTTTCTTTTTACGAACACATGCATATTGACCTGTTAATAAGTCCAAAACCAAGGCCACGAACCTCTAAACCGACAAATTGGACAGCATATAAAGACATGATGCTCTTCCTTTCCCTCCCGCAGAGATAACTCCAGTGATTTAACAATACATGAATCTTAATCCTTAAAATCCATGGCTCATCCATATCCAGGGGGAATTAAAGTGTGAGCTATGACAATCAAAGGGAGTCGGAAAAAACTAGATTTAGCTCTCTTTGTCACAAGCCCCCCTCCGAGTCTATTCTCTTGCTTCTCCCTTGACACTAATGGTTATGCAGAGCTCAAGCTAGCATGTCGCACATTTTCACCAAATCCCCCGAACTTCCCAGACATGCCTATAAAGATAAAGAAGAATTCATTTGATATAGTTTCTTCTCCATTTATGGTTCGGGTGATGTCATATCTTTTACATTCTCCTGAAAGATATGAGTGGGCCATTATGAGTTAAAGAGAGCCCATCCTGTATAGATTTTAGGAGATTCAATGTAATCTGTACTTCAGATACTTCCCTAATCTAATCCAGAGGCTGGGGATATTTCAGGTCAGGTTTTCAAAAAAGAGCTTGTGTGTCTCCTTAGATTCTTTGCAGAGATTCATCAAAGAGTTGTTTGCTCAGATTTACGTCTAAAGGATTCTCGCAAGCACTTCACCGAGCGTTTCGTTGTCGCTGGACGGGGGAGGTGCATGCTGTTTGAAACCACAAGAGAAAGAAAAGCCGGTGAAAAAAAAACAAAACAGACATGGGTTAGTTAGCAACTGGTTCTCATCACACAAATGGATTTCCACATGAATGCCTGAGAGATGACAGGCATGAAGTCTTTGTGTGGCGGTAATGACTTTTCTCCTGGGCAAACAATTGACTCACACTGCACTGGGAATGGTAAACATTTGCACCGTAAAAGCCCCCGAGTTTAACCCCCCCCCTTTCACTTCCCTTTTGTTCTCAGCAGTTATCAACACAAGAAAACAGAACAATAAAAACAGAGAGAAAAGACAAGGATCTTCCATCCACGGCTTTTGTGTGTTGTTGCAGTCTCTCTACTTGTTTCCTGCTTTAACTGGCAGGACTGTACAACAGCGTTGCTCCCAGAGGACTTCCCAATAGTGGGGTGTTTCGAGAGCACCCCCTATTTATTTTCTGACAATTCCCTCTATTTCACTCAACAGAAGGAACGGACAGGATACATTTTTGTCAGTTAAGATCGCCGAAGTAAAACCGCATCATCACATGACCATAACTGCTGCACTGTTCTCATATTATTCAACCCTGCATTGTTCTATTTTCTGCAATAGCGCCCAAGTCAGCGCACACAAATGAAAATGAAGCAGGGAAAAGTGGGAGCCCGTGATCCTCCAGAGAAGCCACCAAAAAAAATCTGATGATGTAAAAAGCTTCATAAACAGTAGAGACGGCTCCAAGCGAGCCTCGTGCTGAATCTGCTCATCTCAGTCAGCCCGCCATGACCTTTAGCTGCGTCATTAGACCGTTGAGATGGTAATGGAGGGACAATTTCATTTAGCATGTCATTACATTTCTGCACATGTAAGGATCTTTGGCCAATTCATTTAATAACTGTTAACAGACTTATTCTCTGGTGTGACCAGTGTGCTGACTGACGTTCAAAACAAAGGGAGAGGAACTACTGCTGCAGCCATTTTCACAAATCGGCTGGCTTAAGGCGATTCTGTGGTCGAGTGCGATAAAAAAAAAAAAAGCCAATAATAAGCAATCAAATTCAAATTCTAAACAGATACGTAGTTATGATGTGTTGGTTCTGGTCAGATAAACGGATAAAACCGTGAGGTGGCCTCATGTTTTGTTTACCAATATTACGCTGCAGCATTATGCATTCAGGGGGGGCTTTGCATCAATTTTGCTGAAACAAATAAAATCATGGGTGATGCTAATGAAAAAAAGAAACTGCCTCAGAGAGTTCTCTCCACTTGTAATATCCTTCATGTATATCATTTCTAATTGTCTTCTATAATGAGATCACGCTACTTCAGCACCTGTCAGGATGCATTTCCAACATGCAAGCTTCTGCAGCAATTTTAGCCGGCAAACAAACAGTCAGCAAGTTCAACGTTCATTATTAATTACCTGTCCAAGTTGATTGGTTGCTAAATCTCCTAGCTCTCGTCTAGCAGTCTGTCTCAACTGAGTCGTGCCATAATTTAACAGCAGTTGAGAGAGATCCATGGCTGTGTTTGTGATTTACATAAAGTGTAGTTTGACAAATGGAATTATTTCCTTGCTTCAAACATGCGAGGTACATGACGAAAGAGCGCGCATGTGTCTCGTCTTCAGCCACGCCCACACACTTCACATGTGCTTATTTTAAAGAAAATCACATACTTGGCATTCCTGTGTGCATTAAAAAAAAAAGCGGGATTAATTTTCTTTATTTCTTGCTCATTAAAAGTTCCTCGCTATATGTGCTGGAGGAAGAAAGAGTGGTGAGAAAATAGACAACGTTACTAGGCCAGTGTTGGTAAAAATGAACTGAAAATACAGCGACGAATGCGGGAAGAAAGAACTAAATTTGGCACGAGTTCCTCAATTTGAAGCACAGTGCAAATGTAAAGAAAATAAAATGTTCTCTCGGGGGAAAAAACAGTATTAATGTGTGTCGTCTTGACACGTCACACACCTTGATCTGTGGAGCTGTGGCACCTGTACATGTGGCGTTTCTTTCCTCCCTCCCTCTCTCCCCTCCTCTCAGTGACCCTCTGTCTTCATCACTCTGACTGGCAGTAGTTAAGCGTGAACACGACCCGAACACTGACTGCTGCCAACCAAGTAGAAGTCTTTGTTTTAAATGGGGAGCCAGAAATGAAGCATCAACATTAATTCCCTGCTAAATGATACCCTTGAATAATGGATGAGAGCACACGGAGATATGTAGATTTCCACCTTCTACCTTTGTGGGTCTAATTGCCGTCGTTCAAGCACGTGTGATGGCTGCCCCACTTCTACTTTAAGACGCGGCTACAATCACTCGATAATGTTGCCTAAGCCTGTATCAAAGCGAAGCCTCGTCTGTCAGAGATCCCTCACATTAGCCGCTCTAGCAGGACATCAAAGGCCAATAAACACCCTGATGTAACTCATGCTTGTACATCTGAAGCCTGCAAAGGGCATAATGCATCTTAAAAGATGCTCCAGTAGCATGAAATAGACTCGCACTGCCACAGACACACACACACACAGGGGTTTTCTTACCTTGGTCTGGCAGCTGGCAAACATTGGGGGGGACAGTCATGTTCAGCACGTCATTGACAGCTGTGTCAACATAGTGTCCTCTCTGGACATCATGTTCGCTATCGGTCTGGTCACTCTCCTCGTGGCCGCTGTCCTTCAGACTGTTCCCCTCTAGGTCCTTGAATGTCGATGTACTACATGGGGGCCAGGAGGAGGAAAGGGAAATGTTGATTAACTGTCAAATCTCCTTCTCTTGCATGCTGTGCGTTGTCCCTGCGTCTGGCGGTTCGTGAGCAGTTGTCTGTCTTCCACTCCCTGTCACGTTTTACATCTTTCTTGTTTTTTCTTGCCTTTTTATAGAGGTCTGTTTCCACTATTATTTCTATTATTTCTATTTTCCTGTCTGCATAAATACTAGACTTGACATCAAAGGTGGTGCTACTTCGGCATGCACTGTAACAATAAAATAGAAGGAATTTGAAATATTCTTGGAATTTGTTGATTTCTTTTTACCTTCAAAGATAGCCTAGCAGGTTTGAGTTGTATCATACAGAGACATTTTTGGATGGATGCACTGACTTCAAGGACAGTGCATTGAACAAACCGAAGACACTCACTCACTACAATCAAACAAATACTGCAGTAATCAGGAATTCCTGGAAGGAAGATGGATGTCGGAAATGCTTGAAGCATACAAACTGAGCATCTGTCAGGTTGGGGGCTCACAGTCAATAGAGAGTGAGTGTGTGTGTGTGTGTGGGGGGGGGGGGGCACAATCAACAGCTGCACAGTCTCAGCATGATTTCCTTTCATTTGATTTCCATCCCATTGGAACAAATTCTGCTTTACAAACAACACTAAATAGGGGGGGGGGGGGGGTGTATGAACATGAGTTCTTGCAGGGGAATAAAACTTATGAATGCGTTCATATAAGGGGAGAAGAGATAATGGAAATAGAAACGGAGTAAAAAAAGAAAGTCAGAGGAAGTGAAGGACAGTACAAGGTAGCTGCATTCCATAGCCCGTCTCACATTCTCCCGCCTGGGAGGAAGGACTGCAGGTAATGCTGGCTTTCTGATGTTATCACTGTAATTGCACCTGTCCCAGACCATAGGCTCACTGGCTCCTGGGGGATTTTCTTTGTAGTGTGCTACAGAGGCCCACACTTGAATTCTCTTTGTTTACATTAATGCAGGGTATCTTTTTTGGGTGGAGAAAATTGCCATAATGGGGTTTCAAAAGGCCCAATTGGCTTCAAACAAAAGACAGGCTGGTAAAAAAAAAAAAAAAAAACGGAAGGCGTGTAGGCGGACTGGGCTTGGTTACAAAAGCCCTAATGGCAAGAAGGAATTACTATATGACCCCCATCCTGAATAATATCCCAACCCACGTTCTTGCATGCCTGCAAGCCCTATCGAATCCTCTGGCTCAGGTAGATAGAATAAAAAAATAAAATAAGCAATTCCCTTCACCACCAAAAAAGGGCAAAATTAATTGACTAGTCATGAAATTATCTAAAAAAACACAAAAGAAATCTCTGGAATATCATTTAACAGTTGAGTAGTTGTTTTAAGTCGCAACCTCATGCAATTCAAGGCGCATGTGCCGTTAATGAAGTGAATTACAGAAGACTAATAAGGTTATCTACAAACATGAAAATCATTACTCGCTGTAACTGCCGCTCTGTGTCATCTAATATCCTGAAAGTATGAAATTGTGGCTCATTTCAACAAGTGTCTACTAAACGCATTACAGAGTAATTGTATTTATCCCAAAATCTTATCTCCCATTGCAATTACACTGAATGAAAAACACGCAGGAACAGGCAAACTGCGGCAATCATAGCGGTGCACTCATTAGATAAAACAATTACAGATAACAATTTTAACGAGGCGCTGGTATCAATTCCTAACCAAGACATACCTTTTAATGAGGTGGGCTCTGCTGTTCACGTAACTGGAGTCAACGGAATAATTCTCCGGCTGTAACAGAGGGATGCAGGAGGTGGGGTGGGGGTTCAGGTTGAGGGATGAATGGGGAGGAAACAGAGGAAGGTGCTTTAAATAATGGAAGCAACCAAAATAATGTTACCAGTAATTGACTTTCTGTAGAAATGTTATTTTACACAAAAGCCCCGGTGAGCAGCCTCAGCATTCAAAGGGCTGAATCCGATTCTTTTTCAAAGCACACACACAGAGAGGATGATGGGAGTCGAGAGCGGGGGGGGGGGTGCAACTCTCCCGCTCCCAATCCCTTGCTCCCTCACTCCACTGCTGGTCAGCCCAGTGTCTTTCAGATGTAGTCATTAGGGCAGACAGAGGGAGAAGAAAAGTTTTAGTTTTTCTTCTCTGAACTCTTCACTTTCATCGTGTTTGAGGAAACATTAGCGTGGAAATATTAAATAAATAACTGCAAGGGAAGTAGATGAAATTAAGAGCGTACCGGGGGGGAATCTTAACTTCAAAATTGCAGATGAAAAGGCTTTCAGAATATGCATACGATAGATCTCTGACCCACATTAGAGAACATAGTTCAAAGGCATCCCACACTCATTCTCAAAATGTATTTAGTGAAGAGAATGTCTGACGAGTAACAGCGCTCGTACCGGGGGGGGGGGGGGTTAGCGTATACAAAGCAGGTCGACTCCCCTGCATCTGCCAGGCATCACTCACACGAGGTAAAACGAGGGCCAAAGGGCACCAAAAAAGAAAAAAAGAAAAAAGCCTCAAAAGGCTTCCCCAGTCCTGCCAACAGCCAGGATGCGACCCTTTCAACAGCGTTTGATAACATGCAGGTGCCTTCTGCAGAGAGAAGTCAGTGCCTTCACTTAAAATTCCATGGAGCAGATACTGAACCCTGATAAAAGCTGCAAGTCAATGGCTAACTTCCGAGGGAACTCTACAGTAGCGATATCAAAGCCCTGCTGAATGAAAGTCACCCCTATGATAAGAGAGGTTAACACAATTGCACAGTTGCTGATTATCTAGTGAGCTGCACATTTGACACAGGCCAGCCCGGGTAGCAGCGGCCCTGCACAGCGCTCATACATGGTGACCAAACGGATTTGGTTTAAAGCTGAGTGAATGCATGTGTGAACGCACTCCTTATTAATGGTTAATGGTGCCGAACATTTTAAACCTTTTCTACAACTGCTCGAAATAAAACCCACAATGCTGCAGAGTCTGACCGGTGAGGACTGGGGAGCGGCGGAAATGTCAAACATTGGTCCAAGTCTCCTGGGATCTCTATTGAAATAAGAAAAAAAACATGAATTCACGAATAAATAAAAGTGAGCCTGGCAGATCATAGAAGGCGCCGTGTGGTATTCACCTCTGGCAAATAGCTCTCGTGACCTGTTGTTAGGGCTGTGAGAAATGTAAGAGCTTGTACATGTTATCAAATGGTAACAAAGAAGCCAACAAATATGGTGATGGTGAAGCTGCTCTCGCCTCTTTGGTTGCAAACCAGAACTGCATTAAATGTAAGCCAGGGGTTTGCTTATCTTTTAACATTTTCTAAAGTGCACGAGTAAACCTTCGCTCATTAGGAGTTTTGTGTTTGCACTGAAGGTTAGCACCATTCTGCCTCTTCCGTACCATTTACCCCTGACTGAACTTTTACTCGATGCTGTCAGGAAGCTGAATCCTGTAAAAGAAATTAATGAAAACATTACAGCATGTTTGTTCACTTGTTACCCCCAACGCCTCTTGTTCCCGCTCCTCTTGACTCCATTAAATAATCAACATACATGCAGCCATGCAGACTAATTCTAAATGACAGATTAACACATACCGGTAATTGAATTTCGAAATTAGATAGTATTTTTTGAGATGTGTGTGTAACATTTCATTTCACAGATGAAAATATTTCCCTTAAATCATTTATAGATCTATTTGCGATCGAACGTCCTTTTTAGACCAATAATTAGATAATGTTTAGGAGCTAAAGCTGCATGTGTTTTGGGTCACCCCTGTGCTGCATTTTGATCCAAGTGAACCTAAATTAAACTTCCTCATCTTCTACAGCGGCTGCACATCCAGTGAAAGACTAATGACAATCCAAAGCTGAGTAATAAGGGGAGAACTTCATTTAAAAGCCAAGATGAAAATAAAATGCCTGTGAATGTCACTCTGGTGGCAGCCTGTAATTGGTTTGGATGGCAGGTTAAGGCAGCATGCCCCCCGCGCTCGGGCTGCTCCAGTCCAGAAATGGAACTGCACTTTCCAGAACGCAATTCCTCCTGATTTTTTTCTTCTTCTTCTGGAGGGCTCTTTTAAATATGTAGTATGAGAAACAAAAAAAGACCATCCATGCTCCTCCACCATCTGGAGTTTCTTCTTCACCATTTACTCCTCTATAGCTCACCTTCAACAATGCAATTATTCACTAATTAAGGGATTCAGTGATGTCATTTTCTGTCTTTACCAGCTGTCAACATCTTGCATGACCTTGAACACTGATCAGTAACGCAGGAGTGTCTATTATGACGAAGAATCAGGGGCAGAGTCCAGGCTGCCTGAGTAGAAATGCAAGTCCACCCCACGCAGTTCTGACCAACCTCAAATTAGGGAACATGTCAATAGATCTTGCCGGGTGTTCAGGTTTCAGGCAAGAGGATGAGCACTGCTTAACTCCTGCAAGGAGGCCACAAATGGCTCCTTAATCAGGTTGGACAATGTGTTGTTGTGATTAGAGCGGCCCCATTTTGGCGGCCCTAGCCACTCTACCCGCACAATTATTGTTCCGTTTCATCTGGAGCGCTGGAGGGAGGAGCGCAGTCTCCGGTGTCACTGTGTGACTGATGGGTAGTCCCAAGATGACTGTGGAGGAAAGTGGAAAGAGAATAGCAAGAAAGAGGGTGAAGATGGGAGGAAGCCGGCGAGACGGCCTGCAGGAGAGTTGCGGTCCAGCTGCCTCGGCCCGGTAGCGTTCCCTTTTTCACCCCTATGCTTCTCTCTCTTCAGCTAAACCTGAGGCACAAGGACAAGATGCTCGCGTCTCTGCGACTGAGAGGAAAAAGCAATCTCCTTGCCTAGTTGCTGCTGTAAGATTTGATTTGCCTTTCTCCCGGCGTGACAATTGGTTCTGTAGCCTGCATGCAAGTGTATTCATTGTGTGTAGAGACACGGGGCGCACCAGAGTGAAGAGGGAGGGGTAGGGGAGTGAAGACACCAGTTGTTACACCAGTAAACACCCAACAAGTTCAGCAGATGTCACAGAGATAGGGGAGAAAAACTCTGCGCAGCTGCCTATTGTACGTGTTATCGACACTTATACAACACAGTATAACATTTGAATGGAGGTGCAAGCTTGATAAAGAAATATTAAAAGAAATTGGAACAAATGCAGCATCATTCATAACAGGGATCGCATGTGGTAGTAAACTGCTATAAGCCGTACATAATTTTCCTGATGATGAACCCTTGTATTATAAATATAATATATAATAGAAATCAAGTGCCACAAAGGTCAAGAGGACACAGCATCAACTTCAATACAAGCAAGCACATTGCATGGCTCTGAGTGGCTTCTGATGAGAGATTTATAAAGAAATCCTAATTTCAGACTTTAAAATGCTGAAAAAGAATTCTCAAACAGTACAGTGTTTTTTAGAGTTATATTAAAAATGAAATCGAAATCAAAAAAAAAAAAATCAGAAACGATGCAAAGGTGTACTTTGATGAATTTGAGCCCCGAGCCTTGCTTGTTGTGGACACAGGATGCTCTTGCTGCCGCACAGTTTAAAACATACAGCTCTATAGACTAGACAGAATCGATAGAAGCAGTCGGATCAAATGTTGCTGCTTCATTCCGTGTTTGAGCAGTTTGAGGTCGAGAATCAGTTTCTGTTTATTGTCGCTGCAGCTCACTCGTGGGCTCCCCTCGGTCCCGGAAGGAAACGTTACACATTATGTGCCTTGTTATTGATATCCCACTGCTAAAGGAAGCGATGGGGAGAAAGAGTCCAGAGGGTTTACAGGGAAAGCCAACTGCAATTACAAAATAAAAAGGTTTCATTACCCGGCTCGGCTGCTTGTGGCAGCGGCAATGTTTAAAAAAAACCCGGAGAAAATGAAAAAGTAAAAAGAGTAAAAACTTGTATAATGTATGAAAATGGCGGGATAAGCCTCGTGTAATTTTACAGACTAGATGAGAGTGAGCGTGTGTGTGTCTGTGGGTGATTTTCTCATCCTATACACTCCGAATATGAAAATAAATGCTTCACTTTGAGCCTCTTGCACACACGCATTCTTTGCTTTCCTACAATACTTACGGCTCCAACAACCTGAACTGCAGGGCTGAGCTGGCGCACAACTGTGACGCCTTTGGGTGCATCCCTAAGCACCGTATATTCAGGCTGTGCTACACCCATTGCAAACACAGAGGCCACCAAGACACCTGCACAGTCTGCGTTTCAATTTTGCTTACCGTGTAAGAAGAAATATTCTTTGGCCCTCAAGCCACCACTGCCCTCTATCCCCACGACCATCATGGCCACAGCTTCCCGATTATAGAATTTCCCATAGATCCTCTGCCATCTGCTAGATTATAGATTTCCCTCTTCCTTTACAGAGGGCAGGGCCCCTAAGGGAGGATCAGCGGTAAAAAGGGTGAAGGAGTGCCTGAGGCACAGCCGTGGTTTTGCGGATGCGATTACATTTTCTATTTCTGCCTGTTAAAGGGGGGGGGAGGAGGGGGGGGTGCTGAAGTGATGACTACAGAGTTGTTGCTGTTAAATACCAACTGGCTCCTCTGCAAACTCAAATTATACACAATCAATTGTGACAGAAGGGACATGTGACAAATATCCTGCGACATTCTCTGCATCATTTCACTTCATCACTCGTCAATTCACCGCGAGAAGCCCATTTGGGAATCAATCATGTTCTGAAAGTGAGCTACTCTGTGGAGAAAAGGGTTCAGAGGCTTCCGGGCTTCACTGCAACCTGCACACTTCTGCACGCACATTTTTTTTGTGACTGCACACAACAACAACAACAAAAAACTGAGTGTAGCGAGAAAAAGACACGTGTTAAGTGTCGAACATTGTTTGACCAAACAAAAAAACGTTGCTTTGGAACACAATGAAACAGATCGGTAAACACCAAGCTTCCTGCCCGTATTTCTGTCGCCTTTCCGTGAGAAATTGAACAAATATTTGCTCATTTGGTCCAAAACAATTGCCCCTTGTCTCAAAGGAAATGGAAGGGGAAAAGGAAGAAGCCTATAGAACGAAGGCTGTGGCTTTCTCCACCTGTGCATCACCCTCCACATGGGAAACAGCAAATTATGCGGCTGGTGCAGAGACAATAGTCCAGACCAGTCTCCATGTCACTCAGGCCTGCTGGCTCCACAGAGCCACAGAGTCCTGTTAGTAGAAATGTGATTAATTATACATGCATTGATAGAAACAACATTAATTATTCATGAGCTTCTCAACGCCAAAGCTATTTTCCTCCCTTTCAGCATGATGAAAAGATTTTAAATAATAGGCCACATTTGAAGACGTCTGCATTCCAGCGGACTCGGCCGACACTAAAGAGGCTTAAGCCGGAGCCGTTGTCTCACCAGGCAAACACTGGCCGGGACCGGCATGTTCCAAACTGCTGGTGGCTGCGCGGATTCTGGCTTCTGTGTTTTTGTTGATTCTTTGTCTGAACAGACAAGGCATGTGGTTAAGCCTTTCAGATCGAGCTATAGTTTCCACTTAGAGTAGAAAGGGGTCTACTAATGTGTCGCCAGGCACACAGAGCTGGATAGAATTTCATTTAACACCTGTTCAGAATTCAGGTTTGCATGTTACGCAGAGAGGAAGATAGCGATTTATGGTTTTAACGTGGTAAAAACAGGAGGAGGCAAGAAAAAGACTGAACTTTCTAGGCTGCTTGCTAAAATAAATCGGCTTACTCCTCCCAATGCCTGTGGAGCCAGGAACTTCCCCTTTAGACGCGTCTTGTGGGATTTCTTTCATTTGGATGTCAGATTGAAAACTTTTTCACACTCCTGCCATCCAATAATCTGTCTGTGTGCGTATGGCGTCACATGGTCGAGCGGAAGGCGGTGGCATTTTTTTTTTTTTCTTGAACAGGCTCGGGAAATGTTGGGGGGGGTAACATTTACCGGTAATCCAGGTAGGCTTTGAGGTTGCTCTCTTGGAATAAGCTCTATAAACATATGTTTTGAACAGTCTTTTCTGCTAAATAATTACTAGATAGAATGTTACCATCTCAGTTGTGTCTATATTATCCAGGGTTTGGGGTGGGGAGGGGAGGGGGCAAGGGGGGGGGGATGCACAAAATAAGTGCACAAGGAATTCCCAAAGGTTTCTCCCGCCTCCCCGGGGCTGGACTAAAAATAAACATTCAAAAACACAGGCGATGATGTAAACACCTTCCGCTTAAACGCTTCCATGGGAGCAGCGACTGAATAAACACCATATCCTTGACTCGGTATCTAAATCAGTGAATTTAGAATTAATTTTTGATTAACTAAACACTCACAAGGATATCAGAAATGAGAAGTCGGCGAATGATCGACTTGCACTCTTCGAGTCTTCAAGGCAGGGCACGGCTCACTATATTTTCTCTTAGCAGCTTAACGATGGCTGCCAGCCACGTCGGTGCTGCTGCATGGAGTCTCTCTGTCTGTCTCTCTCTCTTTCACCCTCCCTCCCTCCCTCGTTTTCTCTCGCTCGCTGAGACAAGGCATCTTTCCAGACATTGTAGTTAGATGGAGATTTGCAGCAGGTCATTACAGACTGGGAGGCTTTGTGAGCGGATGCAGTCACTCGGAGATGGATTGAGTGAGTCTGTTTATTGACATGCCTTAATCTGACACTGGGTAAAGGGAATGAGTCACCGCCTCCAGACACACGACCACATCACAGCCACTCCAGCAAATATGGAGGCAGCACCCTGGATACAAGTGGAACTTCATCAGCGCTCATTAATCCAACTACCGCAGGCCACTCGCTCAAACAAATCATGTTTACACTGCCTGGTGGCTGGATGGAGGGGTGACTGAGCTTTTCAAAGGGCATGTGTGCAGGTGCTCAGATCGGCAACACACCCACACACACACAAATGCAAACTTGCACTCAGCTCATCAAAAAGCCACCTGGACTTTTTAACCCACAACTCCACAAAGCATAATATCTAAGTACACCAATGACCAGAACTCGGTCGGTGTGCATTGTCTCGTGAATCAGAGCCTGTGTTCGAATCAAGGGCGGACGAGAGGGCTCCATGCCAAAGTACGTATCACAGAAAGGGGCTTTTTATTAAACAGATGGACATCTTTGTGGCATCATGACAAAGCTACCGCTATCAGTCAGGTCTAGTTAGCATTTTGATCCTATTTGCAAGCACTTTCAACGTGAAGCACATCTGCTGATAATATTTGGGATGCTCTTTCAAGGCAGCTGTCAGCACCGGGATTGACAGCAGAGCATTAGCTACTCACACATCACTGCTGCATCTGCAAAGCCAGCATGTTAACAGAATTGTGAGAGGCTGCCATCAGGGCACAGGCAGAACAAAACAGCATCCAACACGATGCGGCCCGACACCACTGATTGCTTTGTGATACGCTACTGTTAAGTACACTGTCTCCCTTTTATTTTTATTTTTTTTAATTCAACCGTAAATTTGCCAAACAAATCTAGACCCAGAAATATGTCGAAATGTGTAATCCGGTCACAAATCAAGTTGGGTTCATCCTGAAGAAAGGCACACATGCAAACACACAGACGCAAAATAAGCAAACAAGACAAGTGTTAGACAAATTTACAGTGAATCTCTCTCTCACACACACTGCGCTCGGGCAGCATGTAGGCGCTGGGCCTTCTGTCGCATGCACTGGGGAGTGGGAGAGAGGACCAGATGCAGCAGGCTTGACCTACTCAGTCGTGAGGGAGGGGTGCGCTTCAGCAGCTGAAACACACAGGGATTAGCTGCTCTGACTTCATTTAATTTAATTTGTATTAGGGGCGTCTTTGGGGGCCAAACATCGTTTTTTCACTGCGGGGAGATATACAGGGTCATGGAAAACAGCAACAGACGGTGCATCTCTGCCTCCTGCTGTAGTAGTGTATCCATGAGGGAAGGCCAAGGCACTTTACCCACACACACACATCAAGCAGATATCTTGTTCTCCTCTATTTATATCTTTTATGAAGTCAAATGTATCCCATTGAAATGCATCTGAGACCCTGCATCCACCTTTCCACAGCTTCATTTCTTGAAATGAATGCCTTAAATCCTTTTGTTCTGCCGTCATAACCAACATGTAGTAATTTTCCATGCTTGTTAAAGCTCTGCTCTCCATGCATTTGTGTGTGTGTTTGTGAGTCTGTGCTGCTAACGTACGCAAGCACGCGCTAAGCTGTTACCTACGAAGAACATATCTTCGGGGCGGATGGTTATCTGTGCCGATGCAGATTGCAGTTCTCTTTGTCTCAGTGCGGCGGTACACAATAATATTTGTCTTTTGTTGTCTTTCATAGTTTATTTCTCCAAGGCTGATATAGTTGGTTATCATATAGCAGATACATCATTCTAGTAACTGCCAGGCCTCGGATGTGCTTTTAGTTCTAATGAGGGAATTTAGCCTGCTTCCTCAAAATTTACAATAGTTCTGTGGAAAAAATATATGGCAGCGATCAACAATGAAATCTGTTGTAGTCAAAGCCTCAGGTCATATGAAAGCTTTCTTTCTGTCTTGTGAAGGTGACATAGTCTGATAGAAAGCTAATGTACCATGCGGACTGGGTAAAGTCATTTTATTAGAAATGTATAAAAAAAAAAGAAATATGTGAGTTGCAAAAGCATTTCTTAGTCTGTGTGAGACAGAAAGGACTACACTGCGTACGCCTGTACCACATTATCAGGCGCTCACTAGAACACTTTTTATCTCTCCGCCCCAGCCCCTATCAAAAGATGTTACTGTGTAAATGTCACAGAAAAAAAGAGGCAAGAGAAGTAATCTCCTTCTCCTTTTTGATCGCAAGTGGAATAATTGGAACCCTCTTAGGCTCATTACACGAGTTGCCCGCCAGCCAAAAGACGGCTCCAACTGCCCCTTTTCATTCATGTTTGAGCTTTGAAAAATATCGCTTCTTCTAGTAACAACGCTTTATGAGATGCATTGACTAGAGGTCCTGATACTTACACTAACGGGTAATCCTGCCATGCCTTTGAAAGTCTATCTTTCAAGTACCACTGTCAAATATCCTTTCGGAACAATGGGAAAGAAACAGCAACAATATGGTTCTGTAATAGTATCGTTATGCAAATGCTCAGCACCTCTCACCCTCATTCTCTTCACTCCTCTCGATTGCATGAGCTATTTCATATGTGTAATGAGTTAATTTTGATCCTTATTAATAATAACCTGGCCATTATTGTTATTACAACCATGCTTGTAATTATTATCTCTCATTACTTTTACTGTATTACTCAAATTAACCTCATTCTGGTTTTGAATCACCCACACCTGATGGTACCAAGGCATGCCCATGAAGAATGGCACCAATGTCCCTTCAGATAAATCTTGCATAATTAGCTATGTGCCTTACAGGGCCTGTGTGATGGTAATAATTAGAGCTACTGTAGCAAAGGTCATGCAAAACAATTTAGAAAAGATGCTGGCTGCATGGCTAATGGGAAGAGAGGCGGGACTGACAAGGGGGGAGGAAGGAGATCGGGTGAATGTGGAGGTTCTCCTTTTCATTTTCAGAGATTGAATTTGTTTGGCGGTTTACCTCCACGCTTGGGTCAACTTTAACTACTGCTCCCAAGCTAAAAGAAAGCGAAACCCATTTTTAATGACGAGGAGGCTCCCGACTCTAACAAAGTATAAATCGGTCACCAATTAGATTTGAGGAGGTGATGCTGAAATCCATTTGCTTCCTTTGAGGAGCAACAAATGCCCCACCACTTCTTTGTATCTATTCGCTATTCAATGAGCTCACTGCTTACATCATTACTAACTGTGTGTGTGGGGAGACTGGGGGGGGTATGCTTATTCACCCAAGTGTGCAGGTTAATGAGCAGAGGCAAAAATGTTGACAGTGAGGTAAACAGGTCGTGCCATACTTAGGTACTTCTATTCCGACACCGCACTCTTGTGACTTGGCTCTTGACTGAAGTCCCAGACTGCTCCTAAGATGACTGCCTGAATCCACCAGGAATTTGCACAGCTCCCTCACCTCTCCACCGTCACTCCCTGATGAGATAAGCAACACCCTCGCACTCTGATATAGCATCTCAAACAACACATATGCTAGATTGGTGCATATTCCCTGCTGCAATGCTAATCCCCCCCCCCTACTCCCAGCAACACTTCATTAGCCGTGAGAGATACAAACAGCTCTTAACTGGTAGCGCAAAGCTTTTTATACATCTACTGTCTTAGTTTGTCGATCAGCAGCTGCTCAATACATCAGTCTTTTGTGTGCTTTAAGTAATTTATTACAAAGCATTTACTTTATACTGCAGTCACCAAAAATCATATCCGCTGTTGTTTTATTGCCTTTTGTCTTTCTGAATGCATTTTCAATGTCTCTCTTTTGGAAAACAAACTCTTTTGTGGACAAGCTTTGCATCACAAACTTGAAACAGATGGAAAATCTAGCCGAAAAGCTTCCAGCGCTTCATCTGACTGAGAAACATGCCGTGTCTTGTTTAATCTGTGCCAGTCCCAAAGTGTAAAAATCACAAGTTGTGATGAGAATTACGGGCCAGGCTATTTCGAGGTTTGGAGGAGTGGTGGACTATTCTAGAGACGTCGACGTCATGGTGACAAATGAGCACAATATATAAAACTGTTCATTTCAGTCCTTTGGCTGAATACAAGTGATCTACTGCTTTTGTTTTACTTTGTGAAAACAGATAATTGGGGAGGAAATAATGGTAATTGCATATTCTGTCACAGTTGCTTTGATCAATTTATTGTTGACTGATCACTTTAGATGTCCTAGTGAACTTAAATCCACATCTCTTTCCGCAACAAATGGTGAAACTGTCGTATCAACCAGTTAATAATTGGCTGCATGAAAATGATTAAAGCAACCCAGCATTGCACGCGTGAAACACTGCTGCGCATCAGATTTAGCCGCTTTATTCAGTCAGACTGAAAATCAATCGAGTGGGAACAGAGGCATATGCTAAGATCCATATGCCTTTGTGGCTGTGAAGGGTTTAAATTTTTTTAATTGTGATTATCACTGATCATAGTCATCAGATGCTTAATCTCTGACTCATATGCACGCTGGCCCCTTTGGGTGACTACGAACCGTCATTCCCCCCATATCCGAAGTCCCAAACAAGTGTCGAGGGAAGCAGTGATAAGCAGGTCCTTATCCCTTTAAAGTCAGTCCCATAATCCAACAGTGGAGGGGTGGACGGGAGGGGGAGGGGGGATTCAGTTTTAAGGGATTTAGTCTGGATTATAGTGAGTCCTTCAAATTAAACCAAAAGTCATCTTTCTGCAGTTGCTCATGCAAGCTGGCGACTGGCTTGTTACCAGCACAGCTAACAAGGAAAATGATTTAGGTCTATAATTAGAAAATGCTCTCATCCAACTAACAGGCAAGCAACCACAAGCGGAGTTAATGCTGTGGAGAAACGCAGCTCGTTCTCACCTGAACGGCCATTTCATTAAACATCTGAAATCCTGCGACTACAACCGCTATGACTTCCGTGTTGTGTACCCGGCTCTCGCTGCCAACCAGCTTAGCCACAGTCAAGCTCCCCAGCCAGGACAACACTGCCTATCCCCACTGATGCTGCTTCCCACTGCAAAACAAGGCCAAATCTGGGTCTTAGAGGCTAAAATAATCATTACTGGATAACAAACAAATGAAGTCAGAACACGACTCTCGTGTCCGGACTACCCCCCAGCCCCCTCGGTAGTTTGTCTGCTGAACTATCGCAGCTATGCTTTAGCATTTAGGGCTTTGAGAGTGGACAACATGGCTAGAAAACGGAGAAAAACAAGCCTAAATTATGGAAAATACCCTTGTATTATAAGAAAATATGTATTTTAGTTGCACAGAATAAAATCAATAGTTGACCATGTTGAGGAATGTGCTTTATGCATTCACTTTTTTGGCAAAGGCTCTCCCGCGACCACGTGGAGCCAAGATATGTCTAGCTTAGTGTTAGTTTAGCATGACGATTGGAAAGAAGAAAGAGCTGTCCAAAGGTGAAGCAAAGCGGCCAGCACATCTTAAGTTTGCAAACGAACTCGTTCAATCTACGGAATAATAAACTCAACAAGAAAGTGTAAGCAACCCTTGTTTTTAAGGTGAAAAGATTTAAGCAGTCTCCCATTTAACCAGTGTATAAATGCAGCCCTTCACTCAAGCGCCCCATAAAACTGAACTGGGAACAGCCCTCAAATAGAGGACAGGTACAGGAGGGTAATCATGAAATAAGGAGGTTACTGGGGAAAGTAGTGCACCCTGAATAGTCTGATAGAGGCCAAGTGCTTTTCATTCATTAACTTTGCCGCCTATGGTAAATGGTGGACGTGACGGGAAAGTCAAAGCCAGCATCCCATTGTGCTCCACAGCCAGACATTAGCTGAATCCTGAATATTGTTTTCTGATGCCATGAGAGAGCAAAGAAAGCTGGGTGAAGTCGAAGTTGCAATGCAATGATAACTTACCATTAATGGTGTTTTCATCCTTCAAGCTCAGCCTAAAGCAGATATCTAATCTATTCCTTGGCACACATTCTTATGTTTCCAACTTGACCTGATATCACTCAAGCAAAGAAATGGTTTCCCGCCTCCCTAGAAACTAAATATGGGTGGAAATAATAGGCCCGGGCCATTTCTGAATAGCCCTAATTCCAGGAAAACAAACCTGTATAAAACAGGCCAGACTAAATTGCTTTGAGGAAAACCAGATAATCAAAATGCAAAAGAGCCTCATAGATAGAAACCTGAACCGACTTCTAACAACAAATCCTCTACACCGAACATCAGCACATTCCTCCGCCTTAATTTCTCTTTGCATGCTTTGTTTTGGGTTTTTAAAGGTATCACAGTGCATACGGTGCTCCATCAATGATCTGCTCGGATTTGTGTCAGCCTGAATCAGACTGACTGCTTGGAGCTTTATAGACATCATGAATGGGGGGGGGGGGGGAGGAGCCACGCATTAAACACATTAGGGGTCCCACCATCTTCTTAGACAGGGAAACAATGGGCGGTGGAGCCGAGATAAAGAAGGGGGACAACAGGGTTGAAGAAATGGTTGACATGGCAGCGAGAAAGGGGAAGATGGGAGAAGAAAAGAGGCCCAAGACTTTGGTCACACGGGGCAGAAGGAACGTGAGTGCTCTGAGAGGCCAATGCTCGGTCATAGCCCATTAGGCTGGCTTGGTGAAAATGCTGCAGCTCATTACATGCTTTGCCTTTGCTCTGTGGATGAACAATGCACCATTACGTTACACTGCTGCCGCTCCTCCAGTCATGCTGCTGCACACCTCGGAGGCAGCCAGTATTGCTGCCGTAACGGCTCGTCTGCCACCAGCCTCTGCGCTCATCAAACATCCCATACATACGCTCCCTAATACCCAGGTTTACGTCTAAAAACAAAAGCATTGCATGCATTTGCTGAAATGAAGGGAATGGAGAAACAGGAAAGGCTGCTCTACTGCTGGAGCAAACAGAACAGAGCTATAATGCAGCATTTGTGTGTGTAATACAAAGACGTTAGCTTCCTTTTGTCTGCTATGAATCTATAAAAAGGCAGACGTGCAAACAAAGGGAGAACACTTTGGTTTCCAGCTAAATCTAGTTTCATTCAGTGATGCAACTAATGTGTCCGATCCAACGCAAATGTGCACATACAAGAAAAATAGAGACCATAAAGTCTATGAACTGAAGACAACATGGTAATATCTGCAAGCAGTGAAATAAACTCGGGATTAATCTATGCAACAACAAATTGGTTCACTTCAAATCCTCCTCCTTTTTATGCAATTATGCATGCAGTAGCTGACATTTAATCTGAACTTCCTCCTGCTCCCTCTTTGTTTTAAGCATAAAAACAGGACACTTGGAAAGGTCATTCTTCCCTGGTGTAAACTGTTGAGAAAGTTTCCGCTCACAGCAAGTATTGTTATTATGGTTGACAAAAGTGTTTCCCCCACATTTCCCTGTCTTACACTAGGAATAGCACCAGCACTCGCCAGCCTTAGGAATAGTCTTACCATTGTGGGAGCAGGTCTGTTCACCTGCAGTTCAATTTACCGGTAGGCAGGAATTGTAATTAATTCTTGAAAGCTTTCAGTCAACTTTCAACATAATTAGAGGTTTTTCAAATTAAAATTATAATAGTTATTAATGGGGAATTTTAATTGGCTTTATTTCCATTTGTTTTCTGGTGAAAAATATTTATTTGCTGCTTTTGTTGTTCCTTAACAAATTACACAATTACCTTTATTTGCGAGTAGAGGAAAATGTATTGTGGTGACATTTGGCAACGGGTGCTAAAAGTATTGCATAAATCCTTCTGTTTTAATCATTGTAATCCAGCAGGACAGAACTGAGCAGATTCACTGTGGGTGGGCTCCTATGAGCCAACAAATCTTCCTCTTGGCCATACCAAGCATTATAGTTTGTGTATTTAAATATGTAAGATGACCTTTTCTATCCTAAATTAATAGGACTACAAGCGTGTGCAGCACAGGCAGCGCAATCTGCATTAATGAGAAAGCCTTTCCTCTTCAATGGATTTCCTGAAACATGTTTTGTTTCATTAAAATTCCTTAAAACCTCACCTCTGATTTTGGTTGCACGCTGAAACCTGTCAAAATTTGACAAACCCAGCAGTATTATAACTTGTGAAAACCACGTCTCAATAAAGTGATATCTACAAGTCTAAATCTTCTTGAAGATTTCCATATTACCGCTGCCTCTGTGTTGGGACTCGAGTGTCCAAAGACTCCCATTAAAGAAAGCACAAAGCATATTTGTTTCAGAGGGCTTAATTTGAGAAATACAAAACAATGCCGCAGGAAACTCATTTCAATGGGTAATTGCATCTACACAGCATTGCTTGCAGGGCTTAACAAGGTGCGTAATGATGTCCCCTTCCTCAGCGATAAACATCTTCTCTACATTCATTTCCTTCACTCCATTGAGCTGTCGTTTATGTGAGGACCCATCAACCTATGAGCCCAATGGCATCATCCCCCTTGCATTTAGGTGTGTGTGTCCTTTAAACATCTTTTAAGGTAAATTGTTAGGCAGCTAATGCCATTATGGGGCTATCCACACACACAAAATAAAACCTGCTTCTATTGATGTTTAATAGGTTTGCAAGGAAGTTCATTCCATCCACCTTTCAGAGCTTTTAAAGTCAAATAAAACAGATAGTCCTTTTTGGTGACGTTGTCTCAAATGAATTCGATTTATCTCAGAAGATGGATGAGAAGATTACTTTTTTCGACAGCTTAAAAATGTCTGTTGTCATATATTTATCTTCCTCTGTTACTCAGAGTGAACATTTGCATACAATTTGGTGAATGTATTGGCATTAGTTATGGTTCCTTAATACAATCGTCCACATTTACTTTGAACTAATTAATTTCACAATTGAAAAGCCACATTTTATTAGGAGTAGAATAAGATCATTGTTGTATTTTCTGCAGAGAGATAAAGAAAAATACCACATTTGAGACATTTTGTGTTAAATTACTAGCCTGACACAAGCAGGTCATTCTCCTTTATCCTGTCCCCTCTCCTTTGTTTTAAGGACTGCTTATTCTCTGCGGTATTGCTCCCTCTGTGTGCATTCACATGTGGTTAAGGACACATATAGTGACATGTGCATCAGACGCTGTCCATCATGCGTTTTAACACTCAAGCTCTTGGCTGGATGCTCTGATCCCGATGAGAGGGTGGCAACCCAGCGGGCCTGGATGCTTCTGACTGGCTGCCTGAGGTTGTTATGTCATTTCATTGCAACTCTGCCCCACTGAGAGCGGCACGCTGTGATGGGGTGTTGCAGGTTGGGGTCCAAGGCCACAAAAAGCTAACCAAGTGTATAACTAGCATTGCTTGTGCATGAAGTGAAACCATCTTGTTGAGTAATGTCACACAATTACCCCACAGCGCCATCAGTCTTGCAAAGAGGGCAGCGAGAGCCTCACTGTCACGCTGTTAATGTATTTCTGACAGACGAGACTTTTTTCACCTCATACAGAGGGGCGCTTGAAAAGATGAGCGTCTCTGACGTCTCCACCTAAATAATTAGCAGGTTCATCTGCCAGTCAGTCAGTGCACATCTGAAGCGTTGGGAGAAGAAATTATTCCTTCTGAAATCCGTGAAAAGACTGCAACATCCATTTACTATATTTCCAGAACATCAAAAAATTAACAACAAAAAAGCTGACTTTCAAGATTAAGTAGATATGTTCTTCTCATTGCTCAACAACTGTGTGTCATTTGCTTCCACTGTAATTGACAAATCAGAGACTTTTCCTTCTTCCTTTTTGACACGTCTTGTACTCGACTGAATTTAGATCATACATATAATCAGTCAACCATTAAATTTAAATAATGTAGACTAATATTTGAATGCATTTTATATATATATATATATATATATATATATATATATCTTTTTTATTCAATTCTAATTCTAGTTAAATATATAATGTATAACCAAGTACATTTAAATTGAAGTTCTGCTAAAATGAAGGAAAAGTGTCAATTTTTCTGGACATTAAATATATGTACACTGAGGAAAAATAGTTCATAACTGCAGTATGTATGTAAGATCTCCATTAACATCAGAGCTCTCCTATAAAATCTAACACTCAGAGAACCATAAACAGCTTTTCACTGCCAAAGCCTCAAAACACAAGGGGATGACGACATTATCAAAGCGTACTTTAAATGCAGAATAGCAACAATGTTTCATTCATTCTCTGTCTTCCTTCCCCAAGATTTCAGCCGTGATGTTTTAAATGATAATGTCGTGGTCCATATTCCGAATAAATGTGATGCTCTGCAAGAAATATTCTGTGTGCGTGTGCATTCATGACTGTGTGTGGGAGGAGAGTGGCAGTTTCAACAGATGTGCAGTACACGCTGACAGCATCACATCTACTTTGCATGCTCAATATGACACGTTTGAATGCTCCCATGCGTACTGCCCCAATGTGAAGCGATGGCGAGGGAAGTGCAGCCTCCCTAGAACCACTCCCTTTTGTCTCTTCATCAAGAGCAAATGTCTTCCTCACTGACGTGGGGGGAAACGGCACAGAGATACTTTGACAGCTGAATTGTGTCGGTTTTCATTTTCTCATTTGTGCTCCTTTGATTGACCATGAGAACCGAAAAGACAAACAAACTATTTCTATTCTGTTTGAATTGAGGCCGGTGGAGCAGTTTGCCCTCTAAAATCAAGGTTGATGGTTCGATCTGGAAGCTCTGTGGTTCCAGCTTGATGGGAGCCTCAGTATGATTGTGGGTGAATGTTGCACCTAAATGTCCCTTAATGTGTTGTAAATTTGGATGAGAAAAGCACAATATAAATGCAAATCAAGTCCATTTACCAGTTTCCCCAAGATTTACGTAGCTGCAGAATCTTTCAGGAAACAATGTAGAGGATGATTACCAATTAACTAAACTCTCCGAAGAGTCCAATCCTCCTCTTTGCAATTTATGAATCACCTTTTTCTGATTCATTCATTAAATGTCTACAAATAAAAAAAAATCTGCAATTCCTTTTCTAAATAAGGCCAATCAATGAAATGAGCTCATTTTCTTCCTGATATGCTCATTATCTGGACTCGCAGGTGTGAGAAGCCTTAGTACACATTACAAATTCCAAAAACACATTCTAGCCAAAGGCCATTCCTTTACTGTATAATTGTCTCCTCCACCGAGCGATTCACGATAATTAAGCAATGGAAGATGGCTCTATTCTCCCGTGAGCGTTCATATGAGCGCAACCACAGGCAGGTCGAACAAACACCTCACAGCTGATGCTTTTCAAAACAATGGGCAGCGATGTGAGGGAGGTATACACCGGTACACTCGCATAAGGGAGAATACAATGTACACAGTCGGAGACCTTTGGTGAGACCTGTCACTGTTATCTTGGTCAAGTCTGCTGTGTCTTGTGTGTGTGTGTGTGTGTGTGTGTGTCTCTGCCAGCAAGCTTTGTCTGACTCTGAAGCATAATAAAAACCTCGACTCCAGCTGCTCTGACACAAACGGGATGTTCACTGACCCACATAAACTAACAATGGAGCGAAAATTTGCATTGATCCAAAATGGAATTTACAAATAGATGCAGATCGTATCCCTTTCACCCTCATTAGTTATCCTAATCTGGCCATGTATCCGTATTCGGATGCTCCGTGCATCATTTTAATCTTCGTGTATGGAAAATTCACAAACACTGAGATATTGTCCTGCCGTAGTGTGGACACAAAATCCATCGAGGATAAGTAAATCACGGATAACCACGAGGGCACGCTGATGCTGGAAAACACTTTTTGGGAGGGACTAAGCAGCCTTATTAGTCACAACAGTGCAGCCATTCGTGTCCCAGCTAGTCACTCGCATGTGGGTTGAGGACTTGGGGAGTCAAGTGGCTTCAAGCCGAAGCTTGCTTGTTGAAACAAAGCAATTATCAGTAGTTTCCCTGCTATTTCTTTGTGTGTTTGTCAGTAATTATGCTGAGAACATCTTTTATTTAAGAGCAGCATCCTGCGGAGCTTCTGGTTCTTACAAATGTCACATTGAAGAGTAAAGAAAACAATGACAACTGCCGTTGCGCTGGGGTTACTCCGTTGGAGGGTAAGGCATGCACTCGCTACGGCTACGTCTCGCTTTGCTTTCATTAATCTCACAAACGACACACACACACATGCACACACACACATTCTCTTTTCTCATTCCAGCGAGAGTATGCAGAGACTGGGTCAAAGAGATGCTTGTCAACATCATGTGTAAGGCAGAGAGGAATGGAAGCTGCATGCTAAACAGGCCCAGGCCTCATCGAGCCAATCAACTGCCTCAGAGGAAAAAGAGAAAATGTGTTGAGGGCTCAGACACCTGGCATGAAGTCTCAATCACCCACACTCCCTTATCCCCTTCCTCTCTTGGTGCTCGACCTCACACAGCTCCACACAAGCTACTCCGAGCTTTGCATACGGAGTCATAAAAATCAATCTGCACACCTCTTGCGTCCCTCTTCACTTTTTAATTAGCTCAAACAATCAGCATCTCTAATCCGACTCAAAATGTACTTTATTTGGATGGTGGAGCCACAGTGGCAAGTTTGAGCTGAATCTTAAAACCGATATTTTTGATTCCTTTCAGCAGCCAGACCCATATTTTTTGAGGCTGAGATAAGGGTGGGGGTGACCTACATAGTGCTACCTATCCCCTAATAGAATCGTAGCATATGGGTCAGCACTTGTGGATGCTGAATCTCCCACCTCCGCCTCCACTGACCGGATAACACCATGGGACAATCCCCTACAACATTTCTCATTCCTCCAGCGTTATTTATGCACACACACTGAGCCAGATCCAGCTCAGTCCCAGTAAATTAGCATGCCTGTAAGTAGGTCTCATTGACCCGCCCAGGATCCATCGGTGCCTGGATCTCTCTGGAACCTCCGGTCAATACATCAATATCCATCTTGTGTTTCTTGTTCTAAGACCCCGACTCCCACCCCACACCATCTACTTCTCACTGAATGTCAAATGGAGATTGGATTCGTCAGTGTGTGTGTGTGTGTGTGAAGTTTATTTGCTGCTGTCTACTGGAGTGAGAACGATACACAGACCCACAGATGCACATTCCTATGTCTCACACAAACACACACACACACACACACACAGGAGAAGGAGAAGACGAAATTGGTCCTGAGGAGCCGATGCCCAAAGAATCTAATAGACCAGTTAATACATGCCAAAATCTATAAATTAAGATCAGCTTGTCACCACACACTTTGTCTCGAGCCTCGTTGCTCTGCTGAAGACTTGCATGGTATTTCAGGGTAATTCAACAGCTGACTGTGCCGGACGGCCATGCGGTAACTCTGCAGCCAAATGGACAGCGTACAAATAAAGCACTGAAGCATTGCTTAATATTCTTCCTGCTAGCACCTGAAATGACCCGTGCTGGGGTGGTCTAGCTCGGTCCATACATGTGGCAGTGGCTCAAAGTCCTGCTCTTTTCACAATTGGTCTGCAGACATAAATATGAGACAGAGGCCAAATAATACGCTTTGTCAGGCCCCCTGAAATTCTGCTTGGCGAAGCACTCTCTGCTACGGGTCGGCTCCAGCGCCTCAGATATTTGGAATGCTTTAAATGATTCCACTCATATCGAGTGAATTAATGTCACAAATGCCATTTCCTATAGTTCCGCTCTCAATCATTGCAGGCAGATGCTATGTGATAGAATGAAATGCTAAATATCACTAGACCTTGAGAGGTGCTGAAAGCCAGTGAATCTCCATCTCTCATTATTAATATTCAACGATGTCAAGGCAATCAATTGATAGTAATTAATGAAGGGGGACATATATCAAGGCTGACTGTTCCCTCTCCGCTCCTGACGGCAGGACGATGGGTATCGATTAAAAAACCAAACCTCCACTTTTCTTACACCCGCCACTCTTAAAGCGGTCCAGTAAAGGATTTAGGACGGAGCACAGCGTATCGTATCTCACCTCTGGCAGCGGCATGCCGTTGATGATGAGGTCTGGCTGCTGGTGGCTCTGCCCATTGAATGTATGCTGATAGCCGTGGTTGGGAGCTGCATTGCGTGAGTTCTGGTTCTCCACGTTGAGGAAGGTGCTTTCGGCGCGCCTGCAGCCCAGCGGCAGGCTCTGCTGGTGGTAGTCGAAGTAGTTGAGCGAGGAGGTGAGAGATGAGCAACTCACCACATTCATCTTGTCCGTCTCCTCCACGTCACGGGGCACCAGGCGGATGTCGTTCTTGCTCAGCTTCTTCTTCTTGCTGGACTTCTTCTGGTTGCCATATGAGTACTCCGCCACCCTGCGCAAGTAGAAGAAACTGAACAGACTCAATAAAGCAGTGTTCTGCCTTACACTCCTCTCGCCACACAGTCAAAAATCACACCTGCCATGCAAACTAAAGCACCGTTCGACCATGGCGCCTGGCAAAGCCTCATTTCATGCGTCCGAGGGCGGATGAGTAGATTCCAAGTGACTCCCCACTCCCGGAATTGCAATGGAGCTGCAAGTCCCTTGTTTGTTTGCATTTGCATGCTCAACAATTGACACGTCACAAACAGGCAGATCGTATGCAAACATGCCAAAACCACAGAAGCAAAACAAAAAGCACACTAGTATCAAAAAAGCACTACGGGGATATGCAGTCACATTCAAACCGCTCAGCCCACATTAATTACACTTCTTTCACGACCACGAAAGCCCCCGAGCAATGTGGAGGGTGGCAGACCTGCATTTTCAAACTCATTTAGTCGCCCTCAGTGGCTGCTACAATCTTGAATTGAGTGTTTTGACTTTCATAAGAGCAAATGAGCAACATAGCCACGTTTTATCAAAAGATCCTCAGAGCGAGGGAAATATTGATTCTTCACACAGCTTCGCAATTCTTCCACAGGAGAACAGATGTTATGTGCTTTCTATTGATGACAGCACATTCATGTGTTCCATACATCTTGTGATGTGTTTTTAACCACCTGCATTACTTCAAATTCGGCAAGAGGCTGCAATTAACCTTTTCGACACAGAGCATATGGTTTATTTTCAGGGATATCCCACAGCAAAACTAAAGTTAAGAAACAGCAGCATCTGGAATGGTTTTCTCCCTGGCCCTGACTTGCCCTGAACGCTATGTGCTTTGTCAGTCCTCACTGACATCTGTCCCTTCACTAAAAGGCAACTCTAATCCTCCCTCACTTCCAAAATCACGCTGGTTTAGAAGCAGCACTGTAGTTTGTCTTTTTCATTTTTCGTTCAGATTGCATCTTGAAAACCGCTCCCTCCCCTATTCTGTGCCGTACTCCATCTCGTTTTCATGATGTCTCTCCACTCAGTGCTGAAATTGAAATCCGGGAGGGAACATCTTCAGAGACAGACAGACTGACAGGGGACAAGCTATAAATTGGAGATAACAGCTACTCGTATTTGAGGTGGCGACTGAGTCGTGGCACATCGTTGCTGATTGAAACACCCAGCAGGGAGATTGGGTTCAAACTAACCCAGGAAAGTGCTGTGAGCAGTTTAGAATTTAGATTTTTTGTTGTTGTTGTTTGTCATTGTTTTTTCATCTGAAGAAAAAGGCAAATACCATTGAAAATATAATATCGGAGAAATGACCTGTTGTTAAGATTCCGACACACTGAAATCCTCCTGTGTCCGACTCGTCTTGAATTTACCGTTTTTGAGTAGTTTTGAATCACTTTTATTCTAATACTGTGGCTTTCTTCCTGTTAATGCTGTTAAGGTCACAGCAGAAAAGTGTAATAGTCATACTTTTACTTTCAGCTCTTCTGAGAGGAAAGAGATACTTTTCTTCTAAAATTTAAGGTCAGGAATTGATCAAATAAAGGAATGCACTTACGAGAGGAGACATTTTAGAAGTGTACAAATGGTGCAAGAATATAATCATTATCCCTCATCTTTATTGACAAAACTCTCACAACTATCTTGTGGGAGTTTTCAAATGTTTTTTTTTTTCACAGCTGCATGCTTGAAAATGGCCCCAGTTACCGCCAAATGAACAAAATGGTGTTTAAGATATGATTACAGCTTCAGGTTACATTCTCAAATCCAATCTATATGTAAATTTATAGCGGTTAAGTGGCACAGGGAAATCAAAGCCAGACCTGATCACATTGATGAACAAAGCAGAAAATTCACTGTGCAAGGTCTAGAAAAGATATTCTGTCCCTCACTCTAAAAATAATAATAATAATAAATACAAATAAAACTATGCGAGCGGTTAATGGCTATGTGAAATATCCTGCCTGATTTTGAATGATTAAACTTGTTTAAATTCAGTGATCAAGTGTTCCTTGGTACTAAATCCAACAGTGGCAGATCTGACTGTCCATAATTGCCTTAAATGAAAGCTGATCGCAGCCAATCGTGATGGACGTTAAATAATAAATGTCTGTGACTGCCATTGACCCAATTGGGGGGGGAGGGGGTTCATTGTCCTGCAGCACACCCACAAATTGAACATGACTTTTGGACATCATATTTATGAGCCAGTTGGTTACAATGGACGGATTAAATCCATCAATCACGTTTCCTTAACGCGAAACAGTGCGCCTCATCAGGATGTGTCTGATTGAAAGCAGCCAGCTTTCTCGTGCACCTTCTGTTCAGCTGTGACTCAAATCTGCAGCCCTCTGCATGCTGAAGAGCAAAAGCAGAATCACAGATACACAGATACATGCTCATATGGACACATACACACACACACACACACACGTGCGAGATTAAGTCAGTACCTGCAGTTGTACGTCCGGATCTCCTTGTTATCTCTCTTGCACTTGACCGCCACAAAAATCATGGTGACAAACAGGATGGCTGCGATAGAGCCCAGGGCAATGATGAAGATGAGGGACAGGTTGACGGGTCCAATTGGCTCCTGAGCGTTCAGGTCTGGCGAGAGGTAGACAACAAGATAGGCCGAGGCGGAGAGGGAGGGCTTGCCGTGATCCCTCGCCACCACTGTGATCTCATAGGTGGATTTGATGTTTTCCCCGAACATCCTGGTGGAGCGCACCTCTCCGTTCACCTGGTCGATTTCAAAAAAAGCTCTGTCACCCTCTGAGATGGTGTAGGTCAGCCGGCCGTTCTCGCCCTCGTCGTAGTCGTCTGCTTTAACCTGCGTCACCATGTAGCCCACCCCAGCGTTTCTCGGGATGGAGACCTCCGCTGTGCCGTTCACCAGCGGGGGATTTGTCATAAGGGGGGTGTTGTCGTTGACGTCCAGGACAACAATGCGGACTGTGGCGTTACTCGATAAGGAGGGGTTGCCATTGTCTCTTGCCAAAACTTTGAAGTCAAAAGTCCTGGTGTATTCGTGGTCGAACGATCTCATGGAGTAAATGCGTCCTGATGGGTTTATGCTGACATATGTGTTTACATCCATGCGTTTAATCTCACCGGGGATGATGGAGTAGGAAACCGTGCCGTTCATCCCCAGGTCCGGGTCCTCCGCTGATACTGCGAGCAGACACGAACCGGGCAGGTTGTTTTCCATCACCATCTCTTGATAGTGAGGCTTGAGGAAGTGTGGAGGGTTGTCGTTTTCGTCTGTGACTTTGACTACTAACGATTTTGTGGCACGTAAAGGCGGGATGCCGCTGTCCTCTGCTTGGATAGTCAGGTTGTATGTGTCCTTTTGTTCCCTGTCCAGCCTGCCATCAACAAGTATAGTTGAGAAGCTCTCGTATTCTTGGAGTCTGAAGGGAACATTGCCCTGCAGCCTGCACTGAACTTTACCGTTCGCCCCAGAATCCTTATCTGACACCCTCACCAGCGCAATTACGTACCCACGCTGTGCGTTTTCACTCACTTCCACCATCTCCGTGTTGAGTGAGAGCAAACTGATGACAGGCGGGTTATCGTTCGTATCCATCACATTTACTGTGACTTTGCAATGAGCTGGGATGGAGTTGGGACCTAAATCTTTGGCCTGAACGTCAATCTCGTAGATTTGCGCTGTTTCGTAATCCAGAATACCGTTAACTGTGATGATGCCGGTTCTGGAATCGATTTTAAACGCGTCTCTCGTTTTCTCAGTGACGTAACTGTGAAACGAATACACAACCTCTCCATTAGCACCCTCGTCCGGATCAGTTGCATTCAAGTCGATGACTAATGTATTAATGAGGGAATTCTCCATCACGTTGACTGTATAAACCGCCTCGTCAAAAACAGGATTGTTGTCATTAGAGTCAATCACTTTAATATTTAACTGGACCGCACCTATTTTAGGAGGATCTCCTCCATCTTCTGCGCTGATTTCATACGAGTAGTGAGACTGCGTCTCCCTGTCTAACGATTTTTGCACAACAAGTTCAGCAATTTTGGACCCATCCCCCCTAGTCTTTATTTCTAGTCCGAAAAGCTCATTCGGAGTGATGGAATACGATTGCACTCCGAACATCCCCGAGTCCGGATCGCTTGCCCCCTCTAGGGGAAACCTGGTTCCAGGGGAAGCGTTCTCAGAGATTTCAATGTCAATGTGGCTCGTTGGGAATCTGGGCGCGTTATCGTTCAAATCCTCAATTTCTA
This sequence comes from Brachionichthys hirsutus, assembly GCF_040956055.1. Classification (NCBI taxonomy): domain Eukaryota; kingdom Metazoa; phylum Chordata; class Actinopteri; order Lophiiformes; family Brachionichthyidae; genus Brachionichthys; species Brachionichthys hirsutus. Next base: position 4,693,509 of record NC_090902.1, read on the forward strand.
CTTTAATGACACAGATTTCCATCGAGTTTGACATCACTTCTAGGGAAACAATGCACTTTGGGTTCTGTCGACAAACTATATCCCGATCTATTTTCATTTGGGTTGTAAGTATTCCGGCTGGACTGAGCTCCACCCATCGTGGTTCGGAATTGGAAATCACCCTTAAATATGGGGGCTGTGGTGCAATTTGAAATCCTTGCTTTAGCGCGTCCTTTGTCACATTCCCGATCACTGAGCCGGGCTTCATCTCCTCGTTTATTCCATACTTGAGGTTGATCACAGCCTCTGTCCCGACCAAAAGCAAAAGCAACACCACAATTAGCTGAATGAATTCCATCACCTTGATCTGCATTGTACCTGTTGAGTTTTGCACTGCCTAATGAAGACCTTTGATTATTGTCCACTGGAATGCATGTCAAAGAAAACAGGAGGGGGGCAAAAAGGCTCCAAAATGATTTAAATTCATGAAAGCTTCCAAAAAAGAAGTGTTTGGGTGAGGAGTAGCTCTTAAACGTAAATTATATCATGGTGTGAAAGCTATAATTGTAACAAGTGCCTACTTTACTCTTCTCGGGCAGAGCAGGTCCTCCAGCCGGCTGCAGCGGACAAAACAGTGTGGATGAGCGAACTGTAAAAACATGGTGATTCTTCACACAACAGCGCTTTAGCTGTGTAGATCCGTGCAGCTCCTATCAAGCTGCAAACTGCTCTCGCACATGATTTTTAAGTGGGATGAAAAGAGGAGAAATGCGCCGACCGAAGAGACAAAAAAGAAAAAGAAAAAAGGATGAGAATTCCCGTGAGTCACAAAAGTCCACCAAATTAAAATGTGTAATCTTCCGTGCAGATGAAGCCTTCAACAATCCGTGTTAAATTATCCGCTGTGGTGCCAGCAAATATTTAAGTTGCATTCCGGATAACCATCTTGCTCTATATCCTGGCTGGGGTTTTATAGGCTATTGCAAGCAGTGATGATAAAAAAAAAAAAAAGAAAGAATTCCTCTTCGGCCAGCAGATACAGGCATTCACACTGCACATCTGAGGGAAAAGGCTTAAAGGCTCTGCAGTAACAATATATTCAACAGCTCAAGTCTGATATCTTTGCCTTTAGATCAAAGGTTAAACTGCAGGAATGTTTCATCACATTACTGAAGTCCCGATTACCTTTTTGTTTCCCCAGCCGATTTAGTCTTGCACCCCCTCCAGAAGTCCAAAAGCTTTCACTTAATTAATTTCCTCGTATCTCACTTGGAAAAAAAAAAGGCTGTGCACATCCCGACAGATAGTCCATGAAACGCACACACACGCCAAAAATATAGCCAAAACACAGTGATGACAAAAAAAAAACGATTCAGGAGCCTAGAGAAGGAGCAAACCGCATTTCATGTTGGTGCTGCAGCAAAGTAGAAGCACTGCAGGCGCCTATAGATCCAGCCTGGCTGTGGCAGGGAAAAAGAAATCACTACTGGCTGCCAATGGGCTGTCGGGTCGACTCAAACAAGCGCTCCTCTCGCTTTACTGGTGCGCACTGACGCACGGGCAGCTCCGAGCCGAGCGCTCAGTCTCAGGACCCGCAATCCCCTCAGCCAATCAGGGGTTACACAGGAGGACTGGGAGCCGCTGGTGGGTGGGGCAAAGCACAGCGATGAAACGCGGCCAACTACCTGTTCTGCAGATGGACGACCACCGGGCAATTACCGCGGGCAAGTTGAAACACGAGGTTGTGTATTAGATGATTGTTCAAGCAACGGTTTCAAAAGCGGGGTCCGGGGGGGGGGGGGCGTTATTGCGACGGACGCACGGGTGCAACAGGGAAGGGGGGGGGGGGTGTGTAACAGACGCAGCGACACAGGGGAGATACTTACTAAGGATATGTTCTCTCAGCTCTGTCCTTGTTCTCCGTTCCACTGCAGAAGCCAAACAGCAGTTGGGGTTTGTAAAAAGTTACAACACAGATCGTTTAAAATCATCCTGGAGTTTCTATGTGAGGATGGGGCACATCAAAGTTTGGTCAGCTCTGTTTCAAAGCATAAAAAGAAACATTTGCCATCTAGATCAGTGCGCATATTTTAAGGTCAAACGCAAATCTGTTGATCTATACAGATGTTGCAACTGTGCTCAATCTGTTACATCATAGATAGATAGATACCCTTGATTAATGCGCACTACGTCTTTCCGGGCGCAGCACCAGGCACCATGGTGCGGCAGTTCACAATAATGAACAAACATCATGTTTTTTTTTTTTTTTTTTCATGCAGCAGCATCTTCAGAGGAGACCTTGCCATGAGGGAAATTCAATGCATGGCAATCGGCGTTTTATTTTCTCCTTCGATGCATCGGAAAGAAAACTCCTCAAGCATTCCAGAATAAATATTATTTATGAATAAAAAAAAACGTAAATATTAAACCGAGTTACATATCGGAAAAAAATCAATGTTTTCAGGCCATTACAGATGCAAGCAATACTTTTGTGTGGACTGCTGGGTACCAATTGATAAATGACAAGCAATAGGTACAATGTATTGCCCATATTGATGCATATTTAATTTGACAATGGTTGCGGAAGAACACGTCATCAGTGATCGCCAGCCGAACAGATAGAGTGAGGTTCTAATAAAATAAAAAATAAAAAAAGGTTCTAATAAAACATAGTTTCATCATGTGAGAAGAAAATTAAATCATTTGTATAGATCTATTTGCTGCATTTCCATAAGGATCATAATTTGGCTGGTGGAATCTGACCGCTGGTCGGTCACTAATCATCACAAATGGATCAACAAATGAATTATCAGCCTGTTATTTATTGCATCTGATCTTCCTCATCTCATCTTCCTCCATTCTTAAAGTCTTTTAATCTCAGCCACACGTAAGAAAACGAGTGTGGAGAAGGGAGAGAAAAAAAAAGTAACGTTCACACGCTTGATGACTGCCACCGCCCTCCCCGAACGCACACTGGGTCTCACACACAGAGACACAGACGCGCACGCTGGCTTGTCCTCCGTCCACGCAGCCTGCCCGTCTCAGCAGCGCTGTCGAGGGCAGGCCGATTTAAAAGTCACAAGGGTGACACCTAGCGTCCGCTCGATTCTCTCATTCCAGCTTGTCCATTTTACCCCTGACGCGACTCCCCAAAAACAAAGACCTGCCACGAGCAAAAGGAGACACTGTGAAAATCAATTTCATCTTAATGTTGGAATAGAAATTGGCAGATTTAATCACAGTTATGCGCCGTCCAAGAGGCGCAGCTCTAAACGTGATCATGAAAACTGATAGGGCAATCATTCCTTTGTAGTTATTGGATCTACGTTTTATTTTTGCCAACTGACACATCTGACAGCATGATAATACTATGATAATATTTGAGAATCAATATGGCACCTTTACTGGGGCTAGTTTATGACAGCAAATGGATGCAAAACATATATGAGTTAATTTAACGTTGAATTTATGTATAATTAGTCCATTACTAACATTGTAAATTACAGCAGTGGATTATCCATGCAACTTTTGAATTAATCAATTCCATATCTGAATCATAATGTTTGGAGGTAACAAGGTGCGGTCACAATAACTCTGAGACAATGGAGATAAAGTATTGTTCCTCCTCGAGCATAATGTAATTATATCTTGACAAATAAACAAGTATGAACAAAGTCCTGTTTATTTTGTCTGCTATTCTGTAGCACGATTCAAGACGTGTTGCAGCTGCATAAGAAAAGCGCCAGAAGAAATTACAAGTTCATAAATTCTTAATGTCATCTAGTTAAACAACCATAGGCGGTGGCAGGGGGCCTCCTGTTCCTCGGGGCTTTTTGATGGCTGTATGTTCAACATAATGAATTGTTCGTTTGGTATTTCCACCACTCTAAGATGATGTTAAGGAGACTTGCTATTCCCGCTTGTATGCATGGCGAATTCTCCTTGGCAACAGCGTCAATTAAAGAGGTTTTATTGCTACATGATGTTTGTGAATGTGCAGCAGAATAGACTGCTTTAGGGGGCAGTGATGGATATTTAAACACAGCGGGGGGGGGTTCCTGTTATTCGTCCTTGTTTTACCATGTATGTGTCTATTCTTATCTTATATTTTAGGTAATCAGATGGTGACCTTTCCTCTGCTAACCCTGAAATGTTAGGGTTAAACGCATTGGCCCGGTGAGTTTTATTCCAGTTTGAGTGCAGCAGTGCATGAAGAGGGTTGAGAGGGTTGAAAACGCTGCAGAGGTTCTTGCCCCTGCAGTTGAGTGCAGTGTGAAAAAGAGGTAACAGCACTGCCTGGAGCAGCAGGGTTGATCGTAAAATATAGTGCTGTAATTTACCCACAATTTATTTCCTTCTGCCGGAGAGTGGTGGCATATTTCATTTATGAGCTACAATCCAACTCGACAGACTTCCTGCTCACGACGTTCCATTGAGTCTTTTTTTTTTTTTTGATTTCAACCTATGGTAAAACTCCCTAAATGTTCTAACTTGAGTGGAGGTGCATTGACTGTTTTTAGCATCAGTGTTTGCTCTTCGCTGCCATCATTTTCAGTTGGTGATATAAAGATGGGGAATTTATCATGAGTCACTAAAATCATCAGTCATTTTCTGATTCCTGTTCTCCATCATTGCACCTCAGAGAAGATGGTGATAAAACCTGTATTTACTTAAAAGAAAAGACAATCCATGAAGTAGAGTTTGAAAGTGATCATCAGTGCACCTCTTAATACCAATACGATAATGCTGTCAAAATCAGAGCATTAGAATAAAGGGCAGGATAGAAAATGTAAATCGATTGTTTGGTTTGGTTTCTACATAATTCTATATTTGGGAGCAAAATCTACCAACTTCCACTCAATATTTTATTTGCGTTTGTTAGTACCGTTATGTATTTCATGTCATATATGAAGCACCGGACTCTCTGAGCTTAAAGGCTGTGCAGCAGCAGGCAAAGCTCAGCTACTTAAATCCTTGGGGGGGGTTCACAACGATTTTGTGCCAGTCCAGTAAAAAGCACACACAGAATGACTGATTATTATTTTTTTCTTCTTCTCTCTGCTGCCAAGGAATGACTTGCATCTGTAGTCTGTCCCTGCTCCTTGCTTGGCGAGGATTATCTAACCTCCTCTGACAGACGCTGGCATTATCACCCCTATGTCCTGCCTGGCAGTGGAACTCAGCTCATGCATAGACAAGGGCTTACAAGCGCGAGCACGAGACAGCAGTGACAGACAGCACCACATCGCTTCTGAATGGGCGAAAATGGCCGACACTAATTTTTGGCCAGAGCCGAAGATGTCTTTATTATTATTATGGTCCTCATCCACACAGCTTCTCAAAAAAAGATTGATTCTTGCTGAGCGCACAATTGCCAGAAGCATAAAAAAGGAAGAGGAACTGACAAGTTTAATCTATGGGCCTCTTCGTCAATGACGATACGCCCTCCACTCCATTCCACACTGTGCCTGTCCCCCTAATACATCAATTAGTATCAATTTTAGAGTTCACACAGTCCTCCAGGCTCAACAACATGGCTGCGAGTACAATTCAACAGCAGAATGCTCTTTTGTGTGCCTCGCCAGCTTTTTGTTTTGTTTTTCAATGTTGTGCTCTGGGTTCTTGTTGTCCTTCTTTTCATTTAATCCTGTTTTTAATCCTAATTTTCCCAAAACACTGGCCTGGGACCCGATCATGGCTGAGTTGAGGAAGAAAGAAACAGCGGGTAGAGATTGACTTGTCTCTGTCAATTGTTAGTACCAGCGTGATACCGTTTATTTCTTTACCCCTTTCTTGTCTGAGATTCAGACAGTGGAAAGAAATATAATGGAAGTGTTTTTTCTTTATTTATTGTATGATCATTTAAAAAGTTAACTTTTCTCATTTTATCAGTGGCATAATAATGCCCCCCCCCCCCTTGTAAGAGCAGCTTTTATCATTTTCAATTTAATGCATTTTAGTAAAAATATCAAAAGATTTTTAACGAAACTTCCTTTCAGGTTTATTTTTTTAACCTTTACCTTCATTGTAGTCATTGTAATGTCGGTGGCGTGACACTTAAAGGAAATGGATTTCGCTGGTCCAGGAGGAGAATGGATGTGGTCCGTGATGCAAACAAATGCAAATGAATGGAGGGATTGTTTGAATGAGGCTGTTTGAAGTTGCGTGGTTGGTGCAGCTCCTGATCATGAAGTGCTGCACTGATTTCATATGCAGTTTGTCGAGGGTTTAAACAATTATTAATGAGTAACCCACAAACCCGTTTGCTTCTGAAAGGAAAGATGTTAAAGGGAACCTTGTTTTATTTATGCACAATTGGTTTTGCTATTTATGCTGTTAGATGGCGATTAACAGACTTTGTGTACCTGCAGTCCTCTCATGTCTCATGGAGCCAAATACGCTGCGCTGTTTCTCTTTAAAGTCAGTTTGATAAATGGCAATTAAGAATTTTGATGGCTATTTCATCAAGTACTCTCTTGGAAGTTGAATTACAATTTTAAAATGATAGCATTTGGCTTCACCATGAGCCACCCAGAATGCTATTTGGGTAATCTTCTCATTATTTCTAACAAGCTTACTCCAAATATAACCAAAAAAAAATAAATGAGAGACATTTGGATACTATTCCAAGATATTTTTCTCATTAATCTTTTTTTATTTTTATCTGTTTTGCAGAAAGCTGACAGGTAGCTATGAACGATGGCAGATAATGTCATATTCCTGGGCAAAACACCATATAGTGAAGTGAAATATAGATATTTTAGCAAAACGGTTCAGGGCAATTTGGATGGAAGTGCCCACTGGACATCTCCCCCAGATCCTAAATAGATAACAGTTGGTAGAAAGGGTCAAATTCTTTCATGTTTATGTTTACTTGAAAATATGATTTACATGTTATTTGGATTTTTAAAAAAATTCCCATTTGCCTTGGAATTTTGCAACAACTGTGTTGAAATTGAAAAGAAAGGATTCTTCTTCCTCTCCTTGACCTGGTCGGCTCTGTTTCTTTCAGACTTTGCAACTGCATGTTTTTGAAAGCGTGGCTGTTTAAACTTCCATATTTAACATTCTTGTACCATTTCGTTTCCACAGCACAAACCACAATAAGCGAAATCACAGGTACGATACCGTGCTGCAGGCTTCATTGTGATCCAGTTGCCATGGTGCGCAAAACATGTTGCCTTTGTTCCGAGGCCTGGATTGCTATAGAACCAAAACAAAACAAAACAAAAAAAAAGCCACATAAACCCAAAGCACTGAACAGATCTGTGAATGAGTTTCTGATCACCTGGTGTGTGGTCAGTTACCTTTTTGTTGGTGTGTTTTCCCATCAAGACAAATGAGTGAGGCCGTGTGCCTGTTTCAGGCCCTGAGAGCGGAGACGGCTTGGTCACTATACCACTCGTTGTGCTTTTGGATTTAAGCAGGACGTGGAGTTGACGGCATGTCAGTTTTAATTAAATGTATTTGGTGATCTCTGCATTCATAACTTTGGTATCCAAGAAGATGAAAACATGCTGTTGGTTCGCTCTCTAATCTGTCTCTCTAATCTGTCTCTCTAATCTCATATCCTGTTTTTTTCATTATAATTTATCTTTTCTTTTTTTTTTATTTTGAGTGGCTGTGGCTGATTTAGCTGCGGTAATGCTCTAAATCCTTGCAAGCCTGACCAGGCTGTGTGATGTAAAATAAGAGTAGGAGTTTATTTTTGCAGAGGATCACAGTTCTCATCTCTTCCAGCCCCCCCCCCCCCCTGACACACGCACATAAAAAGTGTTCCCAGAAACCTTACAGACACCCACCAGTGACAAATTTTGTTAAGAAAAATGCATTTCTTTAAAGTCTACGTTGACCCTGCACTCGTATACTGATGTCGACAGCAGCATTGGGATGGGGGTGGGGATGGGGGGTAAAGTAATGAGGACTATGCCCTGTAATTGTGCTGATTTAAAGTGTTCCACTTCATCACCTAAATACTGGGCCTCAGCAACATTTGATGGCACTAGCTCGATAAGCCTCGGCACAAATTAGTGGATCTTGTTATTTCAACATTAGCTTGTCGACACCTCATCTTAATTTCACAGCTGAACCACATCTAAACTATATAAATGGAGACCTTGGAGAATGCTTCGGCTGTTGGTGACGAGTAGAGATAGGTGGTGAGAGCGAGCGCGCGTGTGTGTGTGTGTGGGGGGGGGGGGTAAGCATGCAGGCGTATTTGTGTTTCTGCCATCTTTGCCACAGTGCATGGATGTGACAGTGTGCATGTCAGTTCTGTTTCAAAAAGGCATTCTCCTCCTCAGAGAGAGGAAATTCAAAATAACAGACAGAGATAGAAATGGCGGGAGAGAGACGGCGAGAGTGAATGAATGAGAGACAGACAGAGAAAAAAAATAATCTTATCCTGCAAAACCTGACAAACCGCCCCCTAGGACTGATCTGGCTTAGCATTCAGTGTGGTGAGGGGCTTGCTTGTGCTACTATGATTGAAGCCGGCTGGCTAGGGTTGAACAGCATGTCTCTGGCCACAGATATGAACTAGAAGGCCACTGGAAGAGTGAACATCTCTGCCAACACCAATATTCCACTTGTCTGGTATGAAAATCTTCAACCACGAAATGTGTGGATATTTTTCCAAAAATATCATAATTTTGGCAATATATGGTTCAGCAAAGAAAAGCTGGTGTGTCTGGGCACCAGCCTTTTGGTAAGCTTGTAGCCCCTAGCTACAAGAGTGGAGGATGTAAGGTCAAGCTAAAAATGTAGAGACCAGCCTACGTCACTGTTCATCTCTCTCCTTGTCCGTCATGTAAAAAGACCTGCAGGTGTGTGTGTGTGTGTGTGTGTGTGTGTGTGTGTGTGTGTGTTCAGCACTTTCCTGCAGGATCGTGTGGCGGTGTGCTGTGATTTTCTGCTTTGTTGTCATGAACGCCACTCTCCCCTTATATCAAGTTTGTTCTACCGCCACTGGGCTCCTGAGTGCGTTAGGGTGGGGGGAGTCTTACTCATTGAAAGTGGAAATTAATTTGTGCATTAGTCATATCCGCTCAAAAATGTTATGTGGACTTTGTTGGCCTTTCAAGTTTCATAAAATTCGGCCAGCGATGTTTTTCTTGTTGCTCCATAATCCTGCTGAGGCAATGACAAATAGACAAACCGGTTTGAAAACATCCTTAGCAGAGGGAAGTAAAAGTGTAATACTGTGGTTGTCAAGTATTTATGTATTTATGAAGGTCTAACTCACAAAAATGTTATCTTATGGCACTTTCCAAAAGGGCAGAACTCGATCATCACTGCAATTTACAGAGCAGCAGCTGGACAACAAGTGTTGTCCCCTGAAGGAGGGTTAATAATTGTCCCAATGTTGCATGTTGCACTTGCACAAAATGCTTTTTTTTAAGACTTTTTAATTCCAAACATGTATCCCAGAATGCAATTAGGCCTTTCCAATAGATCAAGCGACACCTATCTTCTCTCCTCATGCGTTGCATGGAATTACGGTGAGAGGATGGAGAAAAGAAAGAAATTAGTATGGAAATTAACTGCCTTCAAGGCCTGTGGCGTTGAAGGTGTTGGAAGGTGCTACAGGAAAGTGGCGATTTTCTCACTGCAGAATTCTCAGTGAGGGAAAACACAGGGCTGCAGGAGGATTGATTTCCTTGGGAGACTCGTATCCCTCTGTGCAATGTGGGATTAAGGAAATCACATATGAAAGGCGTATCATGCTGTTTAGTGTACTGCGGTTGTGCACGGGGTATAGAGTCGTCTGGAGGAAGCAGATTGTATTTTAATGTTACACATTGATTTTTATCCAGAGAGAGTTGGACGTCCTTAACATTTTAAATGAAACACACGAGAGTTTGTAATCGCTACGAGTCCCATGGACCCAAGTCCAGGTCTCACGGATGGATCCGGTTTGCCTTCTGATGCTTTTCTTCACCTCCTTCTGGGCATGAGGAGTTGCAACACATTCACACTCCATTGCAGTAAACATTAAGTCATTTAAGTTACAGTCAAGCTTTATTTGAATCTAATGCATTTTACCATACAGTCAGTGCAGTGCAGGAATAGGGCGGGCTAGAGTTTAAAAGCCGTTTCATAACTCAAGCACCCACAACGCTGTCCACAACTTGGATGAGTAATAATTGCATGTGTAAATACAGTAGAATGCAAACGTATCAATCTGTCAATACCAACAAACAACATGCCAATATTTTGTGATGTACATTCATGACAATTGACAGTAATGAGGGCAGGAAAATGTGTCTCAGCCAAATGTTTTGCTTATGTTACCCATTTTACCTTCTGTCCTTCTGCTTAAATTGTAAAACCATGACTTAAACATGTAAAATTGTATCGCTGGGCTCAGTGCGCTGCTCTCAGCTATCAACAACTATTCTGTGTGTGTAAGAATCATTTCCAAACCTGTGCCAACAGGGCCAGAAGCACCCAGCAGGTTCGGTGGAATTGAGGGCAGGGATAGGGATGAGAGAGCTTGCATGTAAAACTAGAATGATTGGTGTTTTACTATAGTGACATCGGTGCAAATAGACACTGCCTTAAGATAAGTCATATTTCGGGGATCTCCAAGCATCATTATCTCTCTTACTACGTAGTAGAGTCCTGCTTATTTTGGCAGAGTAACATGCCCCCGAGGCTATGGTGATTCCTCCCCCACCCCCTCCATGTGTCAGCTGATGTTTGCTGAGGCCTGCTGGTGGATCACAGGTTTTCATGATCCACTGCCCATTCAGACAACCATTTATTTAACTTGATGAGTGCCAAACAAGTCAATGGATAGACATCATGCCAGCAGTTCTTCACTGTGTTCCTCTTGATCTCTGGGCACTGGATATATTTCAAGATAAAGTTTAATATCAATGTACATTGACTCACTCGACCTGAGCACAGACAGAAATGTTATGTTTCATGTGGTATATGAAAGCACTTCATTGGCACGTTGTCTTCTGTTTTCTTTCTTTGGGTCAGGGATATATAATTGCATTTTAGAAAAAGCATCTCTTGCTAAAATATTTTGAACACACACGTACATTAAAATTCTTAATTCAATCAACGAAAACTGTAACAAAAATAAATATATACTGTATTTTTGACTAAATTAATTTAGTTAATTAATAAAATCAAGCGAAATTGTTGAAAGATGAACAATTTAACAATTACTGATTGCATTTGTTATTTTGATGTAAATTTGATGTATCTTACTTGAAAAAAAATTCAATTTGGGTTCTGATTTCTTGAGCGAGGAAGATGATTGAAGGCACCTAAAGTGTATTCAACTATAAATGACACAGGACAAAACTTAAATTTAAATCACTCACTTTCATAGTACTAATGAAAGGTAACTGTGCCTTCATGTATCAAGCATCTTTTGACAAGCAGACACGATCCCACCACGTCGGGGATTGCAAACGTGTACGCCGTCTTGTCTGTCGCTTTCCTTCGCTCTCGCCGTTACCCGCCTCCTGAAGAGCTACGACAGCTGGCAAACGCAGGCTATGTGAGCAGAGCTTGTGCATCACGCAACAACAATGTGAAATTGGGCAGACATGAAGGCCCATCGTGTTTTCAAACTGCACTCTTGTGGTTAATTTCCAGGAAATTAGAACAGAAGAATATAACAATCTCACCAGAGTTGTGAATAGCAGCATTACATAAAAAAATAAAGCGGAAATTAAGATTTGGCATGAACAGAAACTGCTGTCATTACATGTCTCGTGAATGAAAGGGTTGTGCTAAATGTTTTTGCTTTAAAATCATTTAAAGTAATGAATATTAAAGCTCTAAAATGCCTTTGAATTTGTTTAGAATGTAGACTAATCTATATCAGTTTATTTAGTAGACTTCCATCATTCCAATTTTAGTTTAACAAGAAACTTAAGGATTAATTAGGTCCAAAGTTAATACCCTGATACTTACCATGGAGTTGGTGGAGGTTCCACACTGGTTCCATATCGTCGATTCCCTGGAGCACAGCAGCTGTTTCCTCCTCATTATGAGATATTCAGAAGATGAACAAACACAAACACAAACTTTTAAAAAGCTGAAGAGTTCTATAAAGTTTTGAAAATAATGATCAAGGATTCTTTATTTTTGTTTGGTACAAATGCAAAACACAGTAAAATATAACACAGATATGTTTGGAGTCAACCATGGACAATAGTGGAGCAGGGGTAATGAAAGACCTGCAACAGTTGCAAAAGAATGATACTCATCTTAGGACAGACATGATCCAACGTCGTGCCGCTTGGCTGATTGGGTACATTTCTTTTTGATCAGGGCTCCATATTTAAAAATATATTTATTGGTATAAAATGAAGGATTATAACCTTTATTATGTAATAATATATATACATATGTTGAAGAAAAAACCCCGAAATATACAGTAGGTAAGTAAGACAGATAAGGACGTCCCGATCAGGAGTCCGAGTTATTTGATTTTGAACCGATACCGAGTCTCGATCCGATACTTCTTTAATGCGTTAAAAATAATAATAAAATGAGTGAAAAACGGATCCAGGATGTCCCTTATTTTTATTTTAATCATCTTATTTCAACATTTAACTCTTTAACAGAGCACTTCTGTCGTGTAACTTGAACATTCAAGTAATAAATAAAAAAAAAATCACTTTGGACTTATTAAATAGCAGTATTTAAAATAAAATGGCCAGGTTTTTGTCATCCACTTCAAAATACTTCCACACCGCAGACATACTCGCGTGACTCGCTTCAAGCTGCGTCCGTGTTTAGCCAGCATTCAAACAATAGTGTCACAGTAAGTGACGTCATGCTGCACGCGTTACGATCTCTGTCTGTAGAAGAGAGGTCTCACTCTGTGCCACAACGTAACTCCAGTTATGACAAATCACACAAACCAAATAAGAGCAAATTGTATTTTGGCCTGTAGCAAGTCAAATCATGGAATTACTGATGTTTATAACAGCTGATATGATCTAATATTCAGCGTTTTCCCTTTCATCAGTGCCAGCTAAGAGTAGCTGGCAACAGTACGGGCTAATAATGGAAGGTGCAATGTGACTGTTTTGTACAATGGTGTTTGTGTCACAACTGAAGAGTTATTCACACGGGTGAACCCAAATAACTTCTCATGCTGTCATGCTGTAGTGAAACGCTTGTTGCGTAGAGGCCTGTGCTTTGAGTTGTTTTTCTCTTCAAAAGAAAAACTGCCTGCATTTCATGGACATTCAATTGATGCTTGTATGAGCCATTGTTAGTATTAAAGTACTCCGTGAAATCACATTTAAATCCGCATTTGCTCTTACTATGCTCAAGTCGCAAGATAGCATGACAAAACAGGTCGGGGCCACTGGTAAATGAGCTTTAACATTGTGCAGAATGCAGATGCACGCACTGTTAGAATATCTTCATATGAATAAAATGGGAACATTTACACCTCTTGATCCCCATTCAGATCGACATTACTCCAAGACGTGGAGAACATATTCAAGGTGCCTCTTGACCCCTCAATTTACCGTCAGTAAATTACAGGATCTGCTCTGTAATAGAAAAGGGCATTCATCCAGATGAAGCCACAGATGAATGTGAGGCAAAGATAATGAGAAAGGTGAACTGAAGTATTAAAAAAAAAAAAACTTCTCCATCATAACGCACTCAAATCATCATATTGTGTACTAAAGTGGAAGTCAGTGCTGCGATTAGGATTAGCAAAAATGTATAAGAAGTCGATGCCGTAACACAAGCTAACTTTTTTAACTGGCAAAAAGGGAGATGCGCTTTTACGATTGACTTTACACTGTGTATTTTGGATCATTTAAATATGACCCACTTTGCGTGTGTCGACACAAAAACACAAAGGTGGAGCATACACCGCGATGTTTAGAAGCAAGCCACCATGGACCCGAGAAGACCTCAGGATATAGATCCCTTGCATACTTGGTTTCTATTTCTCTTCTCAGCCCTTGACTGATATTAGGGCAGCGAAGGACTGCAAAAGCAGGATCATCTTAAGGTGGATAAAGAAGGCCTTCTACTATCATAAAACTGTGGATTAACTGGTGCCTTCTCTTTACTGATATGAAAGTGCACTGCAGTGAACCGGGTTTGTGAGTAGTGTGGAATATAGTGTCTATGTCAAAAGTGTATTATTTCAGTATCAGAGTAAAGAATGAAAAGGTTCGAATGAGAACTTTTACTGCCTAAAAGCAGCAGGAACAATTAATAAAATCATAGAGTATAACAATGAAAGTAATTCTATGAAAAAAGAGCATCTTGGTAAATAAAGTTCTGCATTCTAGTCATATTGTCGGTCCAATAGAGAGGAAGGACTAGGTTCACATGGGCAAAGGTGTGTCTGAGTTGAGTATATGTAGAATCAGGGCTGGTGAGGGATTAGCTGCAGGTGGGCATGGGAGCACAGGTGACCAGAATGAGCTGAATGCAGGAGGAGGATCTGAGGAGACAGGAGAAGTTAGTGCATGGAAAATCACAAGTGCATGTTAAGCTGTGACAGCAAAAGTCTCACGTCACATCTAAATCTGCAACTGTATGACCCAAGGTTATGCCGAACAAAAGTACCTGGACCTTGCTGGGCTGAAGTACACCAAAGAATCCTCCGTGTGAATAGTAAGTGGCGAACTGAACAAAATGACACTTAAAATCTAAGTCTAGTTTTACTTCTGAATTGCAAAACTGCTGTGCATCCTGCAGGAGATGGTTTATCACGCTATGATTCAACTCCTGCTCTCATGTTTCATTAACTTTGCAAGGAAATGATTGATTTTTGTAGTATGAGCTCTAGTTCAGCTGGGGGCAATGTGTGAATTGAATATAAGTGTCAAGATGACAGACTGTCAGCAGTGTTTATTCAAGATGTGCATTATTACATGGGCTGTATGTGTGTGCAGAATCTGGGTTTCAGAGTCAACAGACATCATCATGTCTGCACATTTATGCAGATATGTAGGTGCGCTTGTTTCACGTCAGCGGAGCATGACACGCTGTCCAGATCAATGATGACTGGAGTCAGTTCTCCAGTTCCTACTGCGGCTGTGGGTTATTCACGTTGTAAACAGACATGTAGAGTGAAGAAGATGAGAGGTCGAGGGTCAGTGACCTGAGCTAAGAATGAATTGGGAATGCCAGATACAATAAAAAGTTACCCAAAACTGAACATGGGCAAATGTTCAAATTGTAAATTTGTGGTTGACATACACACACACGTGCGCGCACGCACCTACACCATTCCTTCCCCCAAATAATACCTAGGGAAAACACTGCACTGGCTGCCTATGACGAGCGAAAGCTTATAAGCCCTCGGTGTTAGATAAAGTTGTAATAAGATATAGTCAAAGTCTGGCAGCTAATCTGATATTTCACCTAAGTGAGGCACGGGAAAGATATAAAAACATTAGGAGTGGGCACTAAGAGGATTAGAGTATGGAAACAGATGTGTGCTGGCATTTTTAATCCACTCATGCTTAACCCTTTCAAGCTGCTCAAACTGTTGCGCACAAACAATGGTTATTCAGCTTTCAATAGGGCCATTTCAGACAAGTAATTAACACAAAACATGCACATCCCACTTGCTCTCATTTGCTTCAGTCTTATAAAAGCAGTGGACAGGCTGGGCTCACGTTTGATCAAGATTCACTGCACAGTGACGGCACAGCATGGTCTGTCTCTGCGGTGAATCAAACTTTGAACATTGATTTGGTGGATGGCTCAGACGCTGATTCCACTTGTGACCAGCGCTAATGTGCATTTGTTCACGTTGAACCTGTGTGTGTGTGTTTGGGCAACCACCCACGTAGATGTTTTACATATGCATGCAGTAAACACATCCCTGTCTGTGTGTCAAGCACTTAGTGGCTTAGTACAGCCTAATCTCACACAGGCACAATTTGAGGATGTGAGATTAAATGCAACCGAACTGTGGAGGGCAATTAATCTCTCCTCTGTATCCAGTCGACAGCTTTGGTTTTGGTGTGGGCTGATCGTAGCTGGAGTGCATTGTGTGAAAACTGCAGCCGCGTGTATTTGACCTTTTGACACATTCATAGCAGTTGACACGGATATTAGTTTTAGGAGGGCAAGCCCATTGAGGATCTTTCCAGCGGGGGGGATCATTGTAGTCAAAATGAAGTTATCACTCTGGAAGAGACAGCTGTTACACAGGGTGCAAGCGAGCTTCAGTTCAGCAGTTTCATTCTGTCGGCCCTGAGAAGCGGCACCCAACAGCCAACCAGTAGTCACTGTCTGTCGGGACACAACCCTGACATGTGGCTGCACAGCGAGCTCGCAAGAACAATGCAAATAATATAACCTTACAGAAGGGTACAGCCGCTAATAAATCGTTGCGTGTGGCGGGTGGTAGAGACACTGAGAAATAACAGGTGTCAATCTTCGTTAGGTCCAATCTGCCGCCTCTCCAAATTCCAAATTATTCCCCAATTAACAAGAAAAATGAAAGCAAAGATGCTCTCCAAATTTGACATCCTAATTAATTACTTCCTTCACAAGACTTGTACTTCATGTCACCTTGGAGGCCTATTGTGTGGTTTGCAAAGGGGTCTTAGTGGAGAGAGCTCACCGTACAGTGGAAGTTTTCAAAGTGGCGGAGACTTTTATACTTGTCGGTTGATTTTAGTTGAGTTTTAATTTTAATTATTTGCTTTATTAAAGGCTACATCTACATAACAAGTAGTATGTTGGAATTGTCAAATTACTTGAATCATGAATGAGTGCCGTACGACAAACTTGAACATGCTGTGGAGGTGATTCTAAGGCTGACAGCTCGATCACGTAGCCGGTTGTGGAATGAGCTTGAGTTGTGTTAAACAAAAGTCGTGTCTTTCATCCTGTCCTCCCATTTGTTATTTGGTTCCCTCGCACTATCTCTCCACCAATTACATCTTGAATTGTAACAATTTTTGTCATACAGGAAATTACAGGTTGTTTCTGAGTGGTGTGTGCGTGTGGCTTGTGTGTGTGTGTGTGTGTGTGTGTGTGTGGAGGGATGGAGTCTGGGGTCGGTGGGTGAAATGTTTTTTGTCCTCCGTGGATAATTCTGCCAAAATCTGTCTGTAGCTGTTCATTTCTTTTTATTCTCTGCGCTTGTGGACATGCATACACAGATGCGCACACACAAATGACCAGAAATGTATAAAGGCAACACAACAGCTTTTTGCATAAATTTAACATAATGGTGTAACTGGTGTCCTTGTGAACATCACAGTGATAGTTTTGCAGCGTTGCAGATGGCTTGATAAGAGAACACTGTGGGGAAAAAAACAACAACCTCACAAGCATGTTTGCAACAGAGGATGGGAACATTAAGCATCATTAGAGAACTTGGCTCTGGTGATGTACAGTGCATCAATTTGAGTTGCTCGTGCGTGTTGAATGCATGACATTTGAATTCAGAGCCAACAGTTTTTACACTTGGCGGTGTGATTAACGCGTTTGATGCTCTAAATCTGGGTTATTCAGAAAACACACGTGTCCGATAGAGACGGACTCGGAATCCCCTCCATCTTTTCCCTTCAGCTCCTTAAGATCGCACTGTAGATCTCTTGGATGATGTTTTCCCATGATGATCGCCACTAAATGAATATTTGCACCCTGTTATTTGTGTTTGGATTCAAATAAAACCATAAAAGAGGAATCATTTTTTTCCCTTTTGGCACCGATATATATATGTGAAAGTAAAATGGTTTACATAACCTTGCATGACTGTGTGCAGAACCTCTGGTGTAGTGAATACCTTGTAAGCTGCAGCACTTCTCAGTCTTATGGTGTGTGACTCAACGTCTTCGCAAATTGTCATGCAACCTACAAAGAGAATTATGGGCCCTGAGGGGTCTTGGGGAAATTGCACCACTGGCAGTTTTATCTGGGGGAGCTGCAGGGCATAGACAATGCTCCACTTAAGTATGATGACAGACTAGAGGGGATGTACACTTGCCTTTTCTATACTTCACAAACCCTCACAGCTGAAAACTGAAACTCCTGCCATCCCCTGCTGAAGTTGTCGCTGTGGGGCGAAAGTCATCTGCCATGGATGTAGCTTATTAGCCAACCTGATTCGTTTCTATCTGCAAAGTAAATTAACATTTTACTTTGCGGATAGGAAGGACTCATAGCAGTATGCAAACACTCACTTCCATTCACTTGAATGGTGGCGAGTAAAACAACAAACGGCCTTGATGGATGCTGCACATATACGAGCACAAATATCGGCAGCAGCTGATGCACAAGGTGACAGACTGCAGCCAACAGGTCTGGGTGCATTTGCCTCCTGGTATGTTTACATTGAGTCTGCTTCATGGCAGAGAGATCAACTGCTAAATGCATATCCAGGGGAAGATGTGTGCTTTGAAGTGGTTATTAATACACAGAGATGCAGAAAATTCCTGAAGAGCTCAAGACAAGACACCAGAAAAAAAGGGGCAAGGTGCAAATGAATCCAGAGTAACTCATGTTTTTCTTCACTTTCTGCATTAACATGTTGTTTTGATGGTTCCTCCGTGTGATTTGAATTAAACGCTGCACATGAGAAGATGATGGCTTCTGCTGAGGTGTTTGCCTGTTTGTGAGGGTGTTTGTCATATTCGTGTCAGTTTGTCAAACTTGCGATGAAACTCTGCCTCCAGCTCCTCCTAAATGTACTTTCCTCCCATTTGTAAAATATGCAGTCACTTTTCTGCGCAGTTTGCAGAAGTTCCCTCATTAAATACAGTAATGAACAGCAAGCTCGGCAGTGGGCAAGGTGTTCTATCAACACAGGGGCGGGGAAGTCAACCAAGATATAGAGCCTCGTTTCTGACACTCAGCAGAGAGCTAAGAAAGTGAACTTGGGACTTTTCTCTTATTTCAATGAGTGAGATAAACAGTGGAATGAGGCTCGCGATGTATGTGGTTCTAGTGGAGCCTCTTGCTGCCCGACCCTTCCAGGGAGATGAATAATGAATGAGCAGAAGCAGCAACCATTTGAAGACAGTTTCCTGATGAATGATCACTGGCTCCATTGGGTCTATATTTACATTGGAGATGAAAATGTTGAGTGGACGTCACATGGCTGTTCCAGTCACGGAGACTCGCACTTTTGACTGGCATCATTTCTAATGTAATAATCAAAGCAGCACAACTGACCCTGAGACGAGGCACAGCAGAATAACTGGAGATGGATGATGGGGCGCATCAGCTGATATTGATAAAGAGATGCATTTAGCTATTATGCTTTTAATTAGATTTGTATGCAGTAGCAGAAATCCCAATTTGTTTGCAGAATTCTGTACCGCTGTTCCTTTAATAACCACATTCATTACGAGGCGACCGTAATCAACAGAGCAAAGAGGAAACTTTGCACCTGAGGTGGGGGGAATAGTGCTTTACTATATATAGTAAAGCAGTTATGCCACTAAAGGGGTGGAAGAGGGTGGATCGGGCAAGAGTTGGAGGTTTGATCTGTCCCTGTCAAAGTCAAAATGCTGTTTACACCTCAGAGCAGCCACCCATGCCGGTGCTTCTCACCTCACAGTACAGAATCTCATTGGGTTTGATCCGTTTTCTGAGACGACATAATCTTGTCTGACAATGAAGGCTGATCTCCTCTGTTCAGAAGAATCAATCCACAGGTCGCCCTATTCAAACAGGGGCCCGGATTCCCTCCGAATTCATAATCGTTTGCTATGAGGGTTTTCGGATGCATCAAATCTTCTCAAGTGAAGGCACCGATCTGCATTCATCCCCACCGAGCGCTGGCCCGGCTGAATGCAAAGCGGCCCTGCTGAATTCTGAAGCCCCCAAAGGTATACGCGATGGGTTGAATCAGAGAGAAGATATGTTCTCTGTCGTTGAAAGGAGATGAGTGTGTTTCAGCACTCTTAGGGTCAGTACGAGATGAAAGAAGAAGCAGCAAAGCAGTCGATAGAAGAAGAAACCGGTGATATTCGCCTTAAACCCAAGGCTGCTTAAAAAGGGCACTGGATTGAACTATTTGTAACAGACACAATATCAGCCAAGAAGATGTTGCGCATGTAGGCAGGTGTGTATTAAGTGCATACAGTAGATGTGTGTGTGTGTGTGTGTCCCAGATGTTTGCTGTCTTTGATAGGAAAAGAAAGTCATGTTAAAGCCAGACGGTACGCTCTATCTCTGAAGGATATAATGAGCGTTACTTGTCTGGGCCACAATCTGGCAACGACAAACTAACACTGCTAAATTAATTGAAAGGGCATTATAAAGCTATCCTGTTATAACTATCATACTGGATTCTTGAAAGTTATGACTGGAATTCTTTTTTTCTCTACTCTTTACCCACAATTTTGAAAGTGAATTAATTCTAAAGTTTAAGAAAATCTTAATTTGAGCAGAAAAGACAGATACCACAACGTCACGTCTGTCATGAAGATATAGTGCATTCTGTGACAACTCATAATAAATCTCACTTATTCTCTTTAAGCTTAAAACTTTCAGCAATCACTGCTCTCAGCTCTCAAGCAGCTAGAAAAACACTGATCTTAAGCATCTGTCACGTTTACCGCAATAAAAGCAACAAAATACAATCTGCTGACGTTTGCCTCTGCTATGTTTCATTGTATTGCCATTTCTCTGCTGCTCGCTCTCGCGCTCTCATTCTCTCTATCAGATGGCTATAGCAAAGGAAATGGCTTGGAGAGGTCCTCCACTTATCTGAGGGTTGGCAGTTTGATCTCTGCCCGCCTGCAGTCTTCAAAGTGTCCTTGATTTGAGATAGTGAACCCCAATTTGATCCCAATTGCCGTTTCGTTGGTGTTCTAAGTCACCTCTACGTATTCCATCTTGTCAAACCTGGTCTTTTAACATTTTATAACTTCCAAAGCCACATCTCTGCAAAAAGGGTGTTGGTATGTCTGCAGAGATTCTGCTAGTGTGTTACTCCAGTCCTGTGGACTGCACCCAACTTAATCTCAAACTCTGCCCCATGTCCTTGAGTAGGATGCAAAACACCAATTAGCTCCCCATGGCTTTTTCACTGGTGCGTGAATGGGTATGAGCAGGTGGTTTGCCCTGCATGGTGGCCTATGCCACCACTGTGCAAATGTTGCATGAATGGGTAAGTCCTGATGTCCATTACATTTAACTAGATCAAATACACACTCTGCACCACGTACATTGTTGTTTTATTTATTTCTGGTAAGTCTGTGTGTGACACAAAACGACCACATAGAGATGGAATAATTTGTGCTCTGTTGTCACAGTTCTAAAATTATATATACTCTATACATATGTATCCTCCACATAAAAACAATAGGCTATTCTGTGTGTCTCTACCTGTCAGCGCTCCCAGCTATGCTTATGATCCATTTAGCCTTGCAAAGTAAATAGCAAGTTAACACAACTCAAACCACAGCAGCAAAAGAATAAAGATCTCATGTCCCTCTGGATCAATTCCTCTCCATCGTTAGCCTCTGGCGTTTTTCCATCAAGTAAACTCAGACCTGCGTGTCTCTTCTCCCCTGCAGCAAAGACATCATAGGCACCAGTCCAAAGAGTTTTGCGTGACATCATCCTTCTATGGAAGCACTTCTGTTGTCGACACCTAGGTAATTGTGTGTGTTTTCGCCTTTGCTCGTTCATTCATCATTCATTCTGCCTTTCAGAAAATAATGCTTCATCAAACGTTTTCCTCCTTTGGATGCAACAATACTGCCTGATGAATAAAAGAGCTAAACTTTAAAATATAGTGAAGTCAAGTAGAGTTCTAGCCTTTGATGGAAGTACATCTTTCAAATGTATGAGAAAAGTCATCTTAATTTAAGCATATTTTATTTCTGTAGAATAAAATTTGTCAATTAGAATTAAGCCTTAAACATGCACAAACATTAATGTTGCATGACATTGATTTATTGGATGTATGTTTCATTTTAGATTTGTTTGCAAGTTTACATGATCATCCCAGGTTGGGTCTATGGTTTTGTTCTATTGGTTCTAACAGTGAGTACAACAGCAAAAAAGCATTCCAGGTGAGTTTAGTCTTAGAATGTGAAGAAATCCCTCAAATGTGGAAAACATTTCCTCACCTGAAACAGATGGCATTTCATTTGGCGTTTGAATAATGTGAGACTTACCAAGTGATGAGCCTGAGCTGTCACCTCTCTTGTTCACTCCCAACTCCTTTAATTTCCTATCCAACTTTGGGAAATGTCACACCCACGACTGTCTCATCATTCCTCTACTTCCGTGAAGGAGGTGGAGACAGCCGGCGTCTGGAGGAG
The DNA here is from genome assembly GCF_040956055.1 of Brachionichthys hirsutus. Taxonomy (NCBI): domain Eukaryota; kingdom Metazoa; phylum Chordata; class Actinopteri; order Lophiiformes; family Brachionichthyidae; genus Brachionichthys; species Brachionichthys hirsutus. The sequence goes on from NC_090902.1 coordinate 4,715,744, forward strand.
AGCCTCACTGGATGTTTGCCGATTGAACAGTCTGCTGTTCAGTGACTGAGAAGTTAATAGGGTTCACTGGGTGAATTACGCATCAGCAAGTAGACCATCCATGGAGGGTCAGTCTGTACGTTCTGACGCTTCCACAGATTTCTGTGCCTTCTTCACAGTGGAATACAAATACACCAGTTCAGGCTGCATTTTAATTGGACAATCTCTCACGGTTTGTGCCCGTTGCCAATTTTCAGTACCCGTGCAGGAAGTACTGGGATCTGCATTTGGTGAGGATGGGATGATGAATGAGCCTAATAATAATTGCAGAGGTTCTTGAAAGGGAAACGCAATGCGCATCTGAACTCAGCTGACTGGGGTAAGCTGCAGAAAGTTGATGCCTGGAACGGAATTCCCTGTTGTACTAATGTGTTTTGTAACTGACGAGAGGCGGGGTACACCCTGGACAAGCCGCCAGTTCATCGCAGGGCCACACACACAAAGACAATCATTCACACACACACGTACTATGGGCAATTTAGTGTAACCAATTCACCGAATTTGAATGTTTTTGGTGGTGAGAGGAACCCGGAGAGAACCCACGCAGAGAGGCGAGAACATGCAAACTCCTCATAGAAAGGCCCCAAGTCGGATTCAAACCTCTGACCTGCTTGCTGCGAGGCAACAGAGCTTACCACTGCGCTGCCCTGCTTCATTTTAGCATTACATAAATATCTGCGTCCATTCACACCTACTGCTCAACACATTTTCATTGAGCTGACTTTACTATTGAAAATATATATAAGACTATTCATACAGATTGCACAAAGAAAAAATAAATCAGTATGCTACAGGTGGTAACTGGAGATAAGGGAGCGCACCGATTGTTCTGTAGCAGACAGACTCCAGTCGACTCCGCAGGTTGAGCGCAGGGGTTAAGATGTCGGAAGCGCTGGGCTCTTCGGGTTTAGAGGCCTGGATTTGTGCAAGCATCCGGAATTGGCTCTGGGTTCAAAGAGAATCGGTGAGAGTGTGGAGTTGAGTTGAGACCTGTTATTTCTCTCTCTTTCTATCGCTGTTTTGATTCAGACTCTCTGTAGCTTTTTCTAATGATGACCTTATCTGCCTCCCACTGGAAGGCGGCGGAGCATTGGCCTTGGGGCGCTGCAGCGCTGAGGTATCCGCATTGCAACTCGCTTGTTTCTCCGTCTCTGCTTTTCGTGTCAGTACTAATTTAGATATTTAGCCTTAGATATGTAGAAGTGAATTAATCTAAGAATCTCCAGAATACAAAAATGTATGTCTTGCATTGAAGTTTTTTCTCTTCTTTAAACTCTGGTAAATGGATGCGGATATAGATGATAGACATTTGGGGAATAAATGATGGTCTAAAGCAAAGCAATGACCAGAATGAGAACAAATCAATGTGCCCACCTGTGATGGAAACGTATATAACAAGAATTACCTGACAAATGACAATCTCTTCATCCTCTTCTTGTTCTCTGATGGAAATTTTATGTTTCAATTGTTTGTTTGTTTTGTTGCGTATTTCAGTATAATTACATGAGCCAAACATCCGACCAATATCCAGTAGTGGTATCAATGTATACGGTATCCCTAAATTCAGACATTGCCAAATCAAACTGTTCATCCATCCGCCAGCGGAAGAAGTCAAATGATAAGAGATTACAGTTTGAAACAATTTAAAAGTACATAATTGTTGTGATAAGAGTGCATACGTCACTAATGCTGCTTTCTCTAAAGTGGGATACATTGCTGGATGAGAGGGCCTGCCCCCCCCCCCCCCCCCATCGGACTGGTCCCACTGGGGAAAGGTCTTGGGTGTCTTTAGAGAGCGTCTACTTGGCACCCAGTGGAGAAAATGTAGGCTGTCGCAGCACATGAGTAAATTGCCTGGCTTAACAGTAAGATTGAGATCATATTTAATATATATATATATATATAAGTATAAAAAATAGCCAATTTGCAATGTTTGGTCATGTCATTTTCACAAATTGCCAGAAATAATTTGGCAGCCTTAAATTTTAAAGTATTTTAATATGACTGAGACAAAATGTATAATTTATTTGAATTTGAAAGTTCTTTTTTCACCATGACGGTTGTATACGTGAGCATCAACCATTAAAATATCATATTTGTTAGTCCTGCATATTTATGTGATTAGTAGAAAAGCATTTTCATGGAAGCAAAACACAGGCATGCTTTTTTTACACATCAACCTTGCTCTTTTATTATCCAAGGATTGATTTAGGGCTTTTAGGCTATTCTTACTTTATTTGTAAAATGCTTGTGGCTCCAAATTTAGTTGAATCCCAATTAAAATCCCAGCATGAAAACTGTCTTTTTTATAAGGAAGCCCATAGAAATGTACTCATTCCCTTCACCCTTTCTAATTTACTCCAGATTTTCAATTTAGAGGAGGCCACAAATAGAAACTGAACAAATTGTGTGGCTGGGGAACAAACCTTTTAAGAACCATACATGTTTATTCCCAATTAAACCTTTCTCAAACAACCTTGCAGGTTCACAAACAGCAGCATGTTTCTGGTTTATAAATATCATAATTCATATTTTGTAGTTTGATTTAAAACCCACCTTGTCCTCTTTTCTGCTGTGACCATACAGCAGAATTTTTACTTTATGTTCCTGATATGCTTTCTTTAATGGCGGGGGGGGCAAAGACAGAAAAAGCTAAGAATGTACTAAAATCCATTCAAACTCCATGTTCTTGACATAAAGAAGCATTCAAGCATGAAAATGAAAACTGTAGGGATAAAGAAGAGTTCTTGTTGAGCGACATGTACAGATTTAGACCACAGCCTGGACACCGTCATCAGACAGGCTGCACACCTTTTAATTGAGAGGCTACAGTGAAGTGTTCTTCTTAAACAAGGATGTAAATTAAGCTTTTTGCAATCAATTTGAACCTCTGTGCATTGGGATACATGGATTAGGCATATTGAGGTTTTGGACTCATTTTATTGGCTTTTTAAATGAGTCTCTTTAACTGTGTCCAACGGGGTTTTTGGATTAAGAAACCCGAATCACTATGATCATGTAATGATTATACATTATGAAAACATAATGGGATGGGCATTTCCTCCATGCACGCATCACTCAAAGAATGTTTCCATTGCTCCAGAGTGAGAGCAATTTAATGTTTGCATTATGTAGAGAACAGTCATAATGCATACCGACTGACCTGCTTCCTGTTAGAATTTCTCTACATTCAATTGGCATTTAGTGACAAAAATGCTAATTATATTGTTGACAAATACAAATATTCATTCATTTAGGCTGTGGTTACTTTAGGTAATATCTTGTCCCATGTTCTTTGCTGATATATTCTATCAGGAAGCTGCAATGCCTTCTAAGAAAGCTCACAAGGGATCCCCATGAACCAGTATCTCCTTCCATGGTTTATTCTTTTTTTGTGATGTCCCTGCAAACAATCGGGAATGCACTGTATTCTTCAGGGAGAGCAACCATGCAACGTTTTGAAATTCATAGGGAAATGATTGCAAAAAATAAACTGGAAGAATAGTAGAAGAAAAGGTGAGCATATCTGCCCTGCAGCTGGCTGTCAATTTCTTTGCTGCTCATTTGAATAAAGTTGAACTTCCTAACCCTTCTGCTCACGATTCACGCCGTTGTCTCTTCCCATTGTCTCTCTGTTTTTCTCTGTCGCCCGGGTCTCTCAAAATAATAAATAATGATGTGTATGCATCTCTGGTCGTTTGAATAAAGTGAGATATGAAATGAAATGTTTGCATCTCATGCAGTTAGCATTTCTCTGTTTGCCCTACAGTACTGATCAACTATAATTACTGATACCACCCCTGCAGAGTCTAATTACAAAATCAAGCCTCAGCTGTTTCTCAACACTTTGGTTTGTGTGGCCCTGTAAAAGAAATTTCAGCAAGAATTCGGACCAGACTTGCAGTAGTTAGTAATTCTGGGCCAGAGCTGGAGGCTTTCATTGAGGTGAACTATGCAGCAGTCTTGTTAAACATTCATGTTCCCAGCTCTGCCTGGGCCCTGGAAGGCATTTGGCTGCCAGAGTGATAGCGTAAAAGGTAACGGCTGCTCATAGATATTAATATCAATTTGATGTCTGCGGCGTCAGATCTGTCCTGTACCCAACAGTAGCAGTGGTGCTCAGGGACTTTGACGTCACTCCCTGTTGGAAAGTCTCTTTGCATTTATTTATTTGTGCTTTATGTTGTTGGTATACAATGAGGCCCTGCAAATTTTCTTGGAGTGTACCGGGTGTATGACTACAAAGCGAAACAATTCCAGTGTATAATAAAATAATGCATTGGTTTTAAAGACACTTTACATTGTGCATTACTCATTCTCTCCATACTTGGTGATGGTGAAGCGACTATTGAAGCTGCCGACTGGTAGAAGCGAGGCTGCCAACGTGCACAATTGGCCCTCCTGACCACCACCGACATTCACTCATTTACTACATTCACACAGGCAATGTGGGTCAAGTGTCACGCCCAAGGACACAACGATAGTTGCGGGAGCCGCCGGTATTCAAACCACCGACCTCTCGATAATAAGGCGGCCCGCTCAACCACCTGTGTGACACCACAAGCTCGGCTGAAATGCACAGCATCATTGGTGCATGCATCTCCTCAACCACCTGTGTGACACCACAAGCTCGGCTGAAATGCACAGCATCATTGGTGCATGCATCTCCTCACTCGCATGTGAAGAGGAAGGAGGAGTCATTGTAGTCAACAACAATGGAGAGTTAGTGGGGTGGTGATACAGATGCTGCTCGACTGGAATACATTCACTCACAAGTAGCAGCTGGCGAGCTCCATTTCAAGGTGAAGTTCTTGTCAAAGGTCTGTTTCTGTGGTACTGAACAAAAACAAGAGCAAATGAAAGCAACAATTCTTTAGACTTGTGCTCAGAAGGGATTGTGCACATGTTAAAGTCTGGATACACCAGTTATGGGCACAATCAATATGGTTTGACGATGATGCTTTTTATTCTTATACCGTCAAAGATATGGAGCAGCATTAGTTGTGCAGCTCCCCTTTGCTGCGAGCCAGAATGTGCCCATCAATCATGCTCAGAGTACAACAACACAAATTAGTTCCTTTTGGGTGGCAGTGATTTATTACGGTGGCAACTGGATATGCAAGACTAAATAGTTTTTCTGCGTTTTCACAATTTATTTCATTCTCCAAACAATTTGCTCGCAGGTCAGTGTTGTGATCAGGGTTTAATTGTTCAAAGTCAAGGCTGATGCTATTGAGTTTTTGTTCGTTTTTTCACTCGCTGAATAAGGTGCAAACACTCTGACAGCTGGTAACAGCAGGTAATTTGACACAATCCTCTTCGTATCACCTTTTCATCCATAATGAAATGCATTACTTTCCGGATGAACAGTTCATAGACAACCAATTACATTCCAAATCCACAACTATGTCTACACACCAGTATTAGTGACCCAGTTTAGTTATATTGCCATGAATAGATTAGACGCGTTTAACACATGCATTTTCTGCTCCAGAATTAGCCGTACATTAACAATGCATGAACAAAAGAAGCATCTACCTACATAATGTCACTGTGACCAAGGACAGAATCCCTGCCCGTATCCCGAGAACAGTCACCATTTACCAAAATCATAGTCACTAGTCAAAATCAACCAATCAATTTGTAATGCCTTTTTATCTCCCAAAATGCCCCACCGTGCTGCCACTCCAGAAATTATGAAAAACTGACATAAGCCGTGTAGTTGCAGTGGGTAACATGTTTCGTGAAAATGTGCACCCATCTAGGCATAGCCATGTTACTGTAAATAAAAGCACACAAGCAATATCTGCAGAAAAGCACAACTCCCCATCTGCTTTATCACCATTTCAAAAATAGACTAGTAAATATTTGCGGCCAGTTTTTAAAGATTTCTTCTTTAGAGGGAATAACCCGACTTGGAGCTGAGAGCCAGAGTCTTAAATCACTGAGAGATGAACCGATGCACTAATGTTGCTCTACTTTTTGTTTGGTTTTTGCTTTTCGTTTTCATTTTGTTTCCTACAATAATGTCATAGTGAACAAAACTTCACCAACTGTACCCTTTGAATGCAAGAATAATCTAACATCAATAAATAAGCATGGCTCTTACTCAGTTATTTATTTTACTCTACCCTTTTCAACAAGGTTTATAGAGTATGTGATACAAGGGGACGCCATGCCCCTGATAGTTGAATTAATAAAGCACGATCTGCATGCTGGTAGTCCTATCTGGACTCAAAGCAATACATTATTGACTATTATAGAAATTGGATGGAGCATTTTGATTTTAACTGGTGCCACATTCCCAGCACTAGCCCAGGAACCTGGCAGATCAATTGTTCGGGTTGTAAATCACCTCGTGCTACTGATGCTACTCAGGTATCAAATCAGAGTATTCCAATAAGCATTGCAACTCAAGTTCGACACGCTCACAGCAGCAATGATCAGAGAGACAAAAGTCGGAGAGAAGTCGACCGTGAACGCAGAGCTTTTGATCAAGAATTGATAGACTCTTATACTCGCTTCTCCCAGTGCATCTCAAAAGCAGAATGTCTCCTATCGGAAACCATGTCTGCTTATCAGCACTTTGTGTGCATGGGAGTTAAATTATATTCATGTATTCTATGCCTATGGAACAAAATAATGAATCCATAATTGAGGATATTGATGCCTTGTATCATCATAGAAAAGTTATATAGATATGAAAATTCATGTTTGAATGAATGAATGCGCCATGAATTTTTCATGTAATTTAGAAATCTTCTCACAATTATCTTTAATATTCCTGAACTGCTTGTTCAGGATAGTGAAAGCTTTGCATCAGGCGTATCACAGAATCAGAATATTTCTATAAATTATCATCTTTTAATCCCCTCCCCCCCCCCCAAAATATCCCCATTCATGCACAATTTAAATTAAAATTACTTAAACACGTGCACTTTTATACATTTTTCTATTTGATACCTGTTTGAAGGCACATCAGCTGTTATCTGTGTTGCAGATGGTGGCTATCAGTTGCACCATTTCTCTTGTAATAGTTGAATGCATCTACAGCGCTTTGATGTTTGGATGCGACCATTTGATGGAAATACCTTGAAACGTGCATTTTTATGCCGAGGCTGTCAAATCTAGATACGTAACCATATGAGCATTCACAAGGAGACAAGGGCGTAAGCGGAGAGATCTGTCTCATAGATGACACTCCGGGATTGTCTCTAAGCTTTACTGGTGTTGCACACATAAATTATCCCAAGCGAAACTTGGGTCAGTCAATGATGTTGGGGGGGGGGGTGGTGTTTAGTGTTTGAACACAAACGTTTTGGAGGCGGGGATTATCCCTGTCAGCCTAAACACCCAAACCTTCACCTCCACCAAGGTGGAATTCGTGACTGTAGCAAGAGGTTGGATTGAAATTCTGTTCATGGCTTTAGATCAATACATTTTAATTCAGAGCTCTTATGAATTTACCTCCCTGTTGTAAAATGTAATCACATTTTGAGGTGAACCCAGAGAGCAAAAATGTTAATCATGATTTAGCCTTAATTAAAACCAGTAAAGCTTCCGCATTGAAAATCATATTTTGTTCTGAGTTCTGCATCCTCTGTAAAGCAACGGAAATGATTCCAGAGGTCTTTAACTCATATCTTTCCATTTTCTTAGCAAATTTCTGTGCTTGTGGTGCTTTTGATTTGTATTTTCCTCCCGAGTGCACCGTCAACTTGACTCTTGCCCTTTGCTTATGACTGCACTTTAATCTGAAGACAGTATAACGTTTGGGAGCTCCTCGTCACAGATGGAGTTTCCTTTGCTTGTAAAACACCAGCATGCGTTTTAAAGTCAGACTGGAGTGGTGGTGTTCAGCCCGTGTATTTTTCAGACTAGATAAAGGCTTTGCAGGGAAGATCTCTGTGTAAAAAAGTCTTTACACCGCTGACATTTTGAGTGGGACGTGTTCCATCTAAGAATTTAACCTTCCCGGATTTCACCATCTTGTGATTTTTAGGTTAATTTTATCAAAATGCAACGTTTTTATCAAGCACACCATAATTTTGAAATGTCTTTAATCAAAATGTTGCCATAAATACAGAAGAAAATTATTGAATTTAGTAAGAAGCTTCTTTTTCTAAATGACATTTTTTCTCATCTCTGTCGTTGTAGTGACATAATGTCATCTGTTGCATATAGGTTATAGGTCATAGGTTAAACCATTGATCGACGAGAAAAGTACTCAGAGAGCGCACACCTCCGCCAAACAGCTCACTCCCCTCGTATTTACATGGTGATCTGGATCATCATCAATAGGTTATAAATTGTTCTTGGTATCTTGACACACCAACCGTAAATGTGAATCGCAGTTGATTAACTTAATTATTTTTAAAAGATTTTTTAATCTGTAATTGAAGCTACCCACTGCACCACCATGTTACCCTGATCAGCAATTAAAAAAAAATATTGATTGTTGGGTTAGCTGTTAGTTGCAGCTGTAGAGGTCAGTTAAGATAGTGGTCATTTTTATCTGAAGATATTGCAGCCTTTAATAGTTGTCATGTCGTCGCTGTTAATTAAAGCATTTTAAGTTGTGCTGGGAACACTGGGACAATGTGAGGTGTACAACAGTGTGTGTTCGTCTGGAAGTATGGAACAGTGTCTTTCTTTGTTCTTGTATTTAGACTTCCTGTTGTAAAAGGAATTACACATCCTCATGGTGACATTTTTTGCCATTTGGTGAATGTGGGCAGTGAAAATTTCACGCCCTCCATCATTTATTTGCTTTCTTTTATGAGAAAATCGATCCAACCAATTTACAGTATGCAAATTTAATTCTTTGTTTCATTCACTCAAATTATGGATTTGAATTATTCGATAATTCCTGTCGCAGACGGTGCAATATGGCAAATGTTTTCACCAATACAGCAGACTTTTGTAGCATCCCTCTCTCCCCTCACTTTATCTCCGATCTCACCCTTCTCTCCCTCTCTATTGCTGCTTATCTTACTTAATCTGCTGTATCTGTTCTTCGATCGTCCTGCTCATTTTCCCTCACCTATACTAACTGATGCAAGGCGAGGAAACTCACAGGGGATTTAACCGGTGAAATGTACACTCTTTATCTCGAGCGCTGCTGTGCTGCGTTACACTCGTTCCTCCACAAACCACTGAATATCTTTCTCGCAGTCCAAAAACACGAAGATTGTATAATTAACTTTCAAAGATACGGTTGAACCAACCCCTCCAATATGGATGAGTTGCTGTCTCTATCCCTTAACTCCAGGCGATTAAGGTAATGACATAGAAGAAAGGTGTAGACAGATAGCCTGCGAGAACTCTTTCACTATTTCATACAGTAATTAAATTGAATTATAAGCCTATTATACGTCTACTAATTTCTTTCACATAGTTTAAGGAATATATTCCTGCAAGTGCGCTAGATCTCTTATAAGAACAAGTTCTAAAATCTAATTCCTTGTCAAAGACTTACTTTAAATGTCAGTACGGTTGAGGTTGAGTTTATTGTACTTCTGAGTCCACTTAACATTCCCTCCCTATGTTTTTTGTTTTTTTTTGCAAAGCTTCCAGAAATAATTTTCTTCAAATTGTACTTTGATTTACAAATAAACCTTTGTTAACTAGTTTGAAACCCGGTGGGGGTTGTACTTACTCCATGATGGAACTGCCCTGGGTTTGTCTCACCCATGTCCCAGACCTAAAGAATGTGATTGAAGATGAAAAAATATATTAATTTAGACAGCTGCAGAGCACTGAGTTTGGTTTCTCAGCGCCGACCTCGTTATTCCTCAGATGTGCTTACAAGATTATGCTGAGGAGGTTAATGGAAATGGGCATGTCGTGTGTTTTTTTTTTCCGTGTATGTACAGCATGTGCTGTTGTCTGAACTAGCTTTGCAGGCTTCGCACCATTTATCCAGAGTTGCTCCAAAAATAGTTATTTGTTGTCCGTGTACCATCTCACTAAGTTCCATTTAAATCAGTGCAGCTTTTTTTTTGTGTGCAAAATCCTGCTGACAACTTGAGCAACCAACTGACGTTCCAGGCTATATAACACGGATGGGAATATAACCTCCTTGGATGCGGTAATAACACTGACTTTCACAAACCTGAGCCTACATCATGATAACTCGACATTGTGATTATATCGCCGTGCAAGCGGTAACGGGGCTGTGCTCACACTTTCTTCCCACGTGGTGCTAACGGCTACATTCACAGGAAAGCTGCATTTTGTACAGTGCACAGAGTAGACGTTTGCCACTATATGAATCTACAGGAGGTTGAGTGTCAAGCTGCATACTTCTCTAAATTTAGATCAAGGCAATGCCAGTCAACGAGGTAAGCTTATAACTGTCAAAGCCTGTGAAAGAGTAGTGGAGAAATGCAAGGAGAGCTCACACAAGCCTGCAGATGCTGGCTAGATTATGCTGTATGGCGGAGGCCCTCAGCATGTTTATACTCATTCAGTCAGACAGCTGTGGGCATCTCGCCTGCTATGCCTATGTTTCTCCTGGGCTCCCTATGCCAGCCCCATTCATCATTCCCCAACAGCTCTGCTCTAATTGGGCTACATCCCCACCTGCTGTCACTCACCACCTCCTCCACATAGAGCCAGGAGAGATACAGATGTACCTGGTCCGGTGCGGCCCTGTCGCAGCACACCAGCGTCTGCATTTGAATTGCATATGTGGACAGCTGAGCCCCGGCTTTGACACCAAGCTGATCCCAGGCACTGCTCTTTCCTTTTCTTCCCGTTGGTGCCCGTCTGTCCCTCTATCAACAGCGGTGTGGAAGCCTGGTAATGATGTGGCATATCGTTTTAACAGGGGATGGGGTTACAGCACTCCAGGGCTGCAGACATCATCACAGAAACGTCTGTCCCCCCCAGTATGGCAAGGGCATTAAACATTCCCCTTCCTTGGTTACCATGTCTCTAAAAAGTTTTCTGAGGCCTAGTTTCATAATATATCTGGTCTATGAGTGGAGCTGGGTACTTCAGACACTGAATTGCTGGCCCCCCTTTAGTGAACGATAGAGCGAGAAGACATCTATTGATCCTTTGAGAATCCTCTTCTAAACCCACCATAAAATTTCCCAATGTGGATGGAGACGTGGCTTCAGCTTCCAGTTCCGCAGTTTTAACTTTGAGCATAGACCAAACTGTCATTTCTTCAATTTGGCTTTATTAATAAGGAAAGGATTACCGTTTTAGCTCAATGGAAGAAGCTCCTTTTGGAAAACCCTAACATCTTGATCCTGCATATTGCATGCTTGAACTTGATTTAAGATGTCAAATGCTGAAGATATCCTTGTTCAACTCTTGTTAGTGTCTGACACAAACAAGAGTTAAGGGACAGTATAGCGGACACCAAAGGCTTGTGCTTGCTCATATCATTTCATGATGCATGTCCTGGTATTCTTCAAAGTTTTAGTTTAGTTCAAATGGATTAAGATCATTTCGATGACCTGGGAGTCTGAGTTTTCATGTTTTCGCATGTGTACTGTATGTATGGATTCCCTGCAGGTTCACTGGCTTCCTCTTGCCAACTGACTGTAGATATGAGAGGCAATGGTTGATATATATATATAATTGTAGTAAGGTGAAAAATAGCATTTCAATATGTGTGCAGCTTGTGCCTCATATGTGACAAATAACGAGTTATTTCTTCTTCTGTGGTCATTTGTTCATTCATTAGTTTAATATCATATCGCTCATCTATGCTGCTGCTGCCACATCTTGCTTTCTAACTTTTGAGACAGGAAAGTATTGAATGTCAATGTTTGTTTCAGACTGCATAAACATGAATAGCTGTCTTTTTCCTGGAGACAACATTATGGTTTAATTGATCCAACCATCATGAGGCGTCAGCTATACTGACAACACAGGATGTTGACTTTGATTGTAAAACCAGGGAGCAGCTGACTGAAGTTGCTTTGCATTGATGCGGTGTGCTGCAAGCACTGGCTATGAAATGAATCGTACGATGAAAATCATCTCTGTTCCAGCTAGTTCCTCCATTTGTGACAAACTTATAGTTCAATTTTAGTTCCTAGTTGTGAGGCAAAATAGTGTCACAAAGGCTGAAGTGATTTTACATAATGGACTAAAGCTTACAGTATACGATACAATCAGCCATTGTGGTAATTATGCTGAGATTTACCAATAAATTAACATATTTTTAGAAAATTCTAGTTTTTCCATTGTCTTGTGAACGATAACCATCTGCTGAGGTCCGGTCAAAACTGCTGCGTATTTTTAGACAGATGTTCTAACGTTTCTGTCTTTCTGGAATGCAGAACGTGGGACCTTCACTTCAAAATTAACATTTCTTTTGAACATAGTAGAAGAATGAATGTTTTCACATATTTTTCTACATTGATAGACACTTGGCATTTTTTAATTTATTTTTAAAATGCATTGTTGCTTGTTCGAAATTGTCAAATGTTTCGTATTTGATGACAGAACAAGGTGATCATTGCTGTTGGCAGACCTATTTGATACTTAAATCTTTTAATTGCATGGTTCCTCCTGTCCGAACCTTAAACTGCTCCTAATTCTACATCTCAGATGTGTTTCGTGTGTACGTTCGGAAGTAAGACTCCTCGGATGGAGCAAAGAACTACCGGTATATTCAGACTGAATGGAACGGACCATTACCTAAATAACTATTTCTGTCTTGACGCCGTTTGATTATTGTTTACCAGCCATAAGGGTGCCTCACATATGCATCAATGATGGTTGTGCTTGGAACTGTTTTCCCTTGAGACTTGAAATATACATTTATAAAGAGACATAACACTTTAGATTAACTTCATTATGCATGTAGAAAATGTGTTTGATCAACATACTGTATACACACACGGCAAAACACCAAGGAAAACAATGAATCATCCAGAGAGGACGCTTCCTTATTACCTGCTTCTACACACACACACACACACACACACACACACAGAGTGATCAAGGGGCAAATAGCTGCAGGTGGAATTTCTTTAAAAAATATTTACCTCAGCTTTAGGAATAAACTATATTAATGTGTCAGCAATCGAATCACTTATACGTACATTTAACTTTTTTACTCCATAACAAGCATATTTGCTTCTCAGGGTTACGTTTGCTATAAAATTCCCTCTTTTCCCATCCAAAATATAGCTGAAAGGTCCTCCAAATTAAATATCAGCTTTGTCCCGAGTGGTCTCAAACAGTGGTCTGTTGCTTGGCAACTATCATGACATGCTACTGCTGACCCATTCACCTTGTGCGTCAGTCAGCAGTAACTTATATTCAGTGCATGTAGAGTGACCATGACAAGTTACTGTTGACGTGATGTTTTTATACATGAAACATATAACCATAACTGGGATTTGTAGTGATAACTCAGCCCATCCCATTATTGTGTATGAAAAAAATTGGGTGTGGCGCCGTTATTGGGACCGTAGAAGACACTGTACTGTCTGAAGTGCTGGTCTCGCCGAGGGATAGTGCTGCATGCTAATATGCTAATGAGGGCATGCTTTGATTGGGCCACCCACTTCAGTGACTCCGGCTGACAAAGGTGCACAAGGCTGCATCCGCCAGCCTCATTAAAGCCCTGTCCAATTATAGAATAGTAATTGATCGTCTGCTTTGTGTGTTTCTGCCCTCTCTCCTCGTCTCCAAAGTATGCTCGAGGTCAATTTAAAATGCATCAGAGCTGCAACATGATTAAATCCCCAAAGACGGTTGCTGGCCTTCCTTGGCTTTTTGTTAAGCTCGTACACGCACCTGCGTACCAAGTGTCCCTGTTTTCAAGTTTATTAATGCCGCTCCTCACATCGTCAACAAGGAAAGAACGCTCTGGGGATCTTAAGGGTGAAATACAAAGGGCTCCAGTTTGACTGCATGCAACTTAAAGTCGAAGGTGAACCATCACAATCCCGTGTTTGTCTGTAACAGAGATGAAAGATGTGAACGAGTCCATACAGTCGCTGTAACAAAAACCAAGCCGAGACGAGTGCTTTGTCACCATCTTCAGTGCATTAAAATGCATGAGCCCCTAAATGTCGGCCAACCGTGCTGAACTCGTACTCGAAAACCGTCCATCGCTCTCCCAGTCTGTTGTCCCAAACTGGGAGAAATGATTTCATGCTTTGTATTGTAGTTGGAATTGGGAGAAATAAACATCGAAACAAGCTTATCACAATAAAAGTTACCATCAGGATGTCCCACACAATCCCACCAATTGCATCTGGATACGTAAGTACAGGCAGCAGCTTCCAACCGACTGGACCGTCGAATTGACTAAGTTCAAGTCATTCTGGAGTTAGTCGGTAGTAGCAGCCTAATTTATCACTCAATTAGATCTCTGTTGTATTGCCTCAGTCCCTCATGATTCGCATGCCAAGTAAGACGTCTCTGCTTCAACCCCATTATGAATAGAGACGCTGCCTTGTGTGGTCTCATTATTCAATAAGTAAGGGGATGGAGGAGGCAGACGCACATTTTTAAGCCTTGTTGGAGAAGACGCCATGGCCATTAGAGGCTTAGCATTAACAACAGTAAGGAAACACAAACCGGAGGAGGGTGGTGGGGGGGGGGGGGGGGGCAGAGGAAGAGAGGGTTGAGCTGGGAGAGAAAGGAGCTGTAATTATGGTTATATTGCCACCTTGTTATTATACCCTGAATTGCATGAGAACCGAGTGTGAGAGCAACTCATCAAAGACACACCAACCCAATAATGCAGGTTTACTTTAGGCCTTACTTATCTTTCCATTTTCTTTCTAGAGAATTTCTTACCGGGGAATATTATTGCTGCATCAAATAAAATAAGAATAATTGGAAGCTTAAAATAGCAGTCTGGGCATCCAGAGAGGGCAGGATTGAATACATTAGATGCAATATGAATTGTCAATTTATTAATGCCATTCATTAAATGATGAAAGCTCTTGGTAATTAACCATTTTTTAAGCACTTCTAAGAGCTGTGTGTCACGCTAATGGATGCCACCGGTGAAGCCAGTCATTCAGATTTGTGTCGAGGAGTCATTATGCCGCCTTTGAGGGGAGTCGGCCATCTGATCCATCATGGCAATAATGAGACGCAGATGAATTCATCTGTTTCCCTCTCCCAAGCAGTGCTCCTGTCTGTCCTTCTGTGACTCATTCTACTCACCGCCATCTCTTTTTATCCTCTGTCTTTTCTGTGTCCCCTTAACCTGCGTTCTTGTTCTTTTTAAGTCAAACTTTATCATCTAAACCACTTTCTTCTCGCAGCCCTCTCCATTTCTTTGTTCCCCTCCCTTGCAGAACAAACAAATGGATATGTGTGCGCCCAATCTGGTACAATAGCTTATTCCCTCTTTACAGCAGCACACAAAACATGTCGGACATTATTAATATAGTGCTATCTTTTTGCGGTTCAATATGCGTCACCAAAACGATACATACAATAAATAAAAATGAGAAAAGGAGCAAATATGTGTTTCAATAAAAACATTTCAAGGGCTTTGATGTTTTGTTGAAACAATTCTGCTTGAATAAATGAAGGTTTGATGGTATAATAAAAGAAGGGAAGGCAGGACAAAAGGATGGCTTGGCAAAGTCAATTTGTTTTACGGCATTCATCTTCATATCAAAGGATTTCTTGATTCTGGAAGGAAAGAAGTGCCATTAAATGAATTCATCTTCATGTGAAGTTTATTAATGTGTCTTAATTCAGGCTCAGCTCTACATAATGCACTCACCTTAGAGGCTTCCCTAATATGAAGTTGTTAATTTAGCAATCTGTTAAGAATAATGTCTCCACCTATGTGACCTCGGGCAGCTCCTGTGGTTTCCATTTCCTCAATCTTCAGTTCATTATGAAGCTGGCTGGTCATAACCCGCACGTAATGGTTCACGAACAGAGCAACTAATGGAGTACTTTACACATTGCAATCGAATGAGGCCATTATGGCAAAACTAGCTCCTTGCTGGGGATTTTGATCAAAGATGGTCTCAGGATATGATCCTGACATGCATGAGAGCGACATCAAGCTTTTGGAATGAGGTCGACATTAGCATGTATTTGAGCACATTGATCTGCACATGGCCACGAAACAGAGAATGGCTTTCTGTAAACAGACTCATGTATCTGTGAAAGTGCTCACAAGTGAGGAAAGAAATATTACATAATAAATGAACATTCAGGGTGTGGTTAAGGGAATTAAAACTACTTTATCAAGAGAGCTGTTGAGAAGAAAAAAAGTCAATGAGCATCAAGTGTTGGTCAACAGCTGCTCACAGCCACTTTGTTTGTTCATTGCGTATTTGTGCAAAGAGGTGCATTGATCTAACTCCTAGCAAGAAAGCTCCTCAAATGTCGAACTGTTCCTTTAAGAATTTCAACAAAAAGTTCAGTTGTTTGATCGTTGGGGGGGGGGGGGGGGCTGACTTTCAAATAAGAATTAAATTTAAGTCAAAAATGGTTAGTTTTCATCTAAATCTGTATTAAGTGTGGGGTAATTTTTTTAAAAGATACAAAATGCTCACATATAATATATCCACTCATGTCTCATAACTTTAATAGTTACTTCAATCTACCTGAATGTCTTTAAATTTGGGATAAAGTGCATCATTAGTGCAAATGTTTCATCCTTACATCCTGTATGGACTGGAATGTTTCGACTGGAGAAACATGCTCCCACACACAAACAGATAATTAACCTCTCCTCTCTCACCAGCTTCCTGTTCTGCTGCATGTCTTAGCTTTGCCTTCACTTCTCATGTGCCAGCACTTGCTGGAAGGAAAGAAGCGATGACAACTGTCTTCCCCTGCATTGTCGCAGAACAACTTTGTCACAGTTCAATGCCAGCTTTATTCTCAGACATCCCTGTCAAGATAAAAAATAAATGTGTAAAGTTCTCACCTCCTCTTGCTGCTATTCTCTTTCATGTATTTTATTTTCGGCCGCGCGCCTTGTACATTGGCTGCCTGGCAGTGTTGATATCTCTGACAGCATGGGACTCTCACCTCTTTGTCTTTCCTGCAGTTATAATGTATTATGGTATCTTTAAGATACAATATTACCTCGTCATCACATATTGAAAATATTGAACCATCCATACACTAATATCAACTTGGTTCTCATTCTTCATCCTATGTGTAGTATATTGTGGGAACTATTCATGCGTTAATCCCTTTACTTGCGCAACAGCCAACATGACTTGCTCATCAAACAGAAGAGTAATTCTCATTTAAATTAGTCGATACTCTTCACAACTTTTCATTGTTTTGCTCAGCTCATTGAAAATGATGCATTCAGTAAAAAAAAAAAAAAAAAGGATTATGGGTAAAGAACGTGATTGTTGTTAGATGTTCTCCCCTTCAGACTCACCGTTTTTCCCTTCTGCCTACTGGAAGCATTCAATATAAAACGCTTTAACTACGCTGTTTTTTAGCAAATACAAAACATTGTATTGCACCGTATTGTGTTGCACAAATGCTAAACATGCTATTTAATCCAATATAATGTAAACTGTAAAAAGATAAAAGCTCTTCATGTGGTCTTCGCACATGTGAACTGAATACTTGTTCCTCCACAACAAGAGGTGGTGTTAGGTGTTGTTTGAAGAGGTAGATGGATGGATGGATAGATAGATATTGAAGGAGAGTGGGATGCCCTCTTCTTGTCCAGTAAATTAAAAATATGCTCCACTTCTTAATTTTCACAAGATTAGAGCGACTGCATGGCCCACTCTGTCGCTTTATCCTTCTTGTTACATGTAGCATGAGAGCTTAACTTCCTAAGGGTGTTCTGACTGAAGGGACTCCGGTATGCACCATTCAGTCTTCAAAGCGAGCCGAGGTTAGATCAAAATAGTGCTTGGAAAAATTGTGCATGTCCAACTCAACTCCATCTCCTCTCCACAAGTTTCATGCTGTATTTTCATTTTTAAGTAGGGGACTGGAGGGAACAGATCCAAATGGCCAAAACAGCCCCTGGTTCATTATCAAGAGGCCTAGAATGTGAGATTATAGGTGATTACACTCATCCATCCCCTTCTGCAAAAAAAAATAAATAAAAGGGAAATCTGTTTAATCCCCCCCTCTCAAGCAGGAGTTTCGAAGGGCTCCTAGGGATGGCTGGCATCCATCACAAGCCTAAAAACGGCACAGAACATATGGAACCAGGAGGAGTCCTGGGCCCATCTCACAGGGAAGAAGGCCAGTTGGCCAGTAAACAAGAGGTGCTGGGTCTGATTGGGCAGAGGGAGACGCCACTTGGCCGTAGATCACAGCGGTCAGCGGGGACATCGTTGGCCTGCTGGCTTGCATGTGGAGCTCTCATGGAAAATGGGAGGGGAGGGCTGGGAGTTCAGCATTGACCTCAGCCTCTAAGCTGCAGTCACAACATGGCAGGCCTCTCCTTCCAAGCACATCCTCACCGTGTCTGACAACCTTGACTGACGGCTAAAGGACCAGATGTTTGCTATCGTTTATCTCTCCTACGCTGGATGATTGATTTCTAATTCCAACTCGATGATTTAGTGAGATTCATTCGCAAATAATATGACATCCTAATTTTTTTCTTTGACATTTTTTCCCCACGTTTTACAAACCTTATCGGTTTGAAAGACAAAGAGAATCCAGCCACATCATTGGACACTGAGTTTCTGAGAAACTGATCGGTTCATGTTTGAAATCAGTCTTCTGAATCCCTTTGTGAAATCATGGAATGACACCCTGGTGATTTCAATTTTGAAATGATGGAATATATTGCAGACAGGGAGGTGTGTTTTCGTTCAGTTCTGCGCCTGGGTTCAGGCTCACACAGAGCCTTTGTCTTCAGTCATGTCTATGGGGTGCTGACTGTTCACCTGCCTTTTTCGGCGCTGAGAGACCCACATAACAAGCATTTTCCATAACTTTATTTCTTCCTTCCAGAATTGCAATGAAATAGATTCCTGTAATGAATAGAAATCATGAGCATATGCCTGAACACGAGAAAGTAGCTTTAAAAATTATTGCTAAAGCTGTGCAGGTCTCCACAAATGACTTCTTTGTATCTATTTCATTTAAAAGAATCAATACAGCTGTAGACTTTGGAACCACTCAGTTTTATTGCCTCCATCATATCTCATGCTTTATGTATATACTGTATATAAAAGTACTTTTGTCCAGGTATCCTAATTCAAAGCAACAAGTTATTTTATTATCAAGTGACATTTGTTTTGGTTTCTCTGTCACAAAACTGAGAATCAAAAAGAACTGAAAATGTAAGTAATTTTGTGCGACGCTTTAAAGGGATGTGGCGTTTTGAGCAACCCAAAGAAGGACTACCAAGGATTTGTAAATCTAAATTTCAAAATCTGAAGGTTTTCTGCTTCTAAATAACTTTTCATAAACATCTATTAGCCCTGTGTTTACGTTGTTTAAAACATTTACTTCCTGCTCCAACATATGTAATATGAGTTTTGTAAGTATTGATGCTAATCAACAGCGGCATAGATAAAATCCTAATGTGACTCACTTCTGATTCCACATGTGTTTGAGTTGAGAACTGCTACACAAGATTTTCCTTTCTAAACCTTTTTCCTTATTAAATATCTTCTGGAGGCAGTGATACCTAAAACGGCTGTTCATAAAAAAAGATCTGAGAAGTTTTGGGGGCAAAATAATTAATTTAACTTTGCGTAGCAGATTCTTCATCCCTCTGCCATGAATTATTCAGAAACTACCCATATTAATAGTCTAACCCATCGGTGGAAACCCATACACAAGGTTGGTAACTAAACTAGGATATTAAATAGCACAGTATGTAAAAACACGTAGTCTAAGAGCCGCCTGACATATTTGTGATTTATGTGCAATAAAACTTTTTTTACAAACACATTGAAATGCAGTCAATGAATGGTTTATCTGTAGTCATGTGGCAAACAGAGTCTGATATTCATTGTTTTTCTTAGTGCAGTGACGGCAAATCTATAAAGTATCACCTCCTGCTCTGCAGACAGAACCTGAAGCGGAATCTTCCCGGCTTTCACCTTCTCCGGAAGGCAGGATAAACAAGACAAAACAAATCTGACGAAATGGATGCAACCAGATATGTATGTGCGACAGCTCTTCTTGTTACATCTTCAGATTAAGATAAAGCAGAGCAGAGGAAGAAGATTCTTCTTTCCATTTCAGGTTTTAATGAAAAGATTTGACAACAGACTTTGGCTCTGCCGAGCTTCAAGTGCTGCTCTCTAATCATCCGATTGTTTTTGTTGTTGCTGCATCATTCGCCATCAGTGAAACGTGTAGTTTGATTGTCGTTACGGGATGCGATACAAAGATGTTTCGCAGTCAGGCATCTCTTTTTACTGCTACAGTAGGAAATCATGCACAAGTGCAGAGGTGCTATAAAGGAAACAATCTGGTGCGTAACTCCATCTTCAATTCTTCATGTATGCTTTTGCCGCAGTTACCAAGATGAGCGCGTTAGCCCTGACCAAGACACACGCCACATGATTGCTTAAAGAGAACATGGGGACTGATCCTCACTGATCTGGAGCACAGAGACGCAGATTAACATGCTGCTTGTACTCGCGTAATTGTCTTGTTGTTCTGCCATGACAGCAGATGATCAAGAGACAGAGGTCACCTGCCAAAGTCCCGTTGCACCTCAGCATCTCAAAACAGCTTATCTCCCCCTCAGTCCTTTTCTGACCTGTCAGTGGCGACACATAGTGAAAGTCAGGGAAGGACTCTTGCTGCTGGGTGCACAAATGAGGCCCGGGCCACGGTTGGGAGGAGGAACAGCCCTTTGACCGAAAGCAGTGCTCATGATTCATTCATTACAGCCTTTAACAATTTCCAGAGTGTCAACAGCTTCTCTTTGAAGTGATAATCTTAACATTGAGTGTGCCCTTGAATTTCTTCCCTATATTAAAATGGTTAATGGGAAATGATTTCTATAATTCAAGGAGGAGGAGTTCCCTGAGCCTCCTGTTAGTTAAACCATGTCTAATAAATCTTTGGGGAAAAGCTCTCAGAAAGCTTAAGGCGGCATTTCTCTTTCAGTTTGCACTTTGTACAGGGTTTCACAGTTAATCCAAGGAATTGACGTTCTGATGCTTGTTTAAGATAATAATCCACTGCATCTGGAACATTTGCCGAAGCATGTGGTGAGCTACTGTTTCAATTATTTTGATGTTGTAATGAATTGCTGCATGTAGATCAATTAGTGGCGTAAATACTTTTGTCATCAAAGGGATTTTGAAAGGCTCAATGCGGCTTGCTCCGTAGAGCCTTGTTGCTGATGGGTGCTTCTGCAGCTAGGCTGATGGAACAGGGTGCTAATATAGTTAGCTCTGCATCCTCAAACAAGTCATCCAGTATATTTCACGGTTATTCATCAAACCAGAGTGGTGGCAGTGACTCCCCATGGTAAATATAATCCAAACTCATTTCAAGTTTATGTTCCAAGACAATACTTTAAAACACAAGCATATGGTGATGCTTTTACATCCTGCTTAATGATCCGAGTCATGGGTCTAATCAATAAAGGACTGATTTGTCAGATAATGTGTTTTGTTTTGTTTTGTTTTTTGCCTGATATCAGAAAAAGAAGCCCTCTCTCGCTCTCTGTCTCTTTTGTACTGAGCAATTTAAGCGACTGTCATCCTGTCTCTTTTAATCATTTTGTCAGACATGATGAAACAACGGCTTTGAGCTCAAATCACTGAAATGTATAGCATGCAGTGCATCTTTAAATAATATGATGAAGGAGCAGGCAGATTCTAATCCTTTACTGTCCCTGGATTTTGCTCTCTGGATGTGGTGTGTGTTTTTAGTTTCGCTGGAGGTGAGGGTTGAATCAGAGAGCGAGATGCGCTCTGCCCTTTATAACTGGGCCATTTAGTCCCCTGTGACCCAGCCTCTCTGCCTTTGGCAAACACATCATTTTATTGTGACCCCAGCCGGCAGCCAAACAGTCAGCCTATAAGCCATCAGTAATGAAAAGCACTAATTCCAGCCTAGTGAACACAAGCAGAGGTCCAATTCATATTCATGCGCTGAGCTTCTTCCTTACACGCCATGTCTCCCCATTCATCCAATGAGTGCAGTCAGATCACCACTAGCGTGGAGCATCCTCAATCTACTTTACAAGCAGAGTAGCCCCTCAAGGTTTTTCCTCTTCCAAATCAATTGAATGGCTGCGACTGTTTCGTTGGAATGATTATATTTCTTCACTTCATTAATAAACCTGTTTGTTCACTATTATCTTAATCCTTTGATGGTTGGACTTGATGATTCGGAGATGCTGAACCCGTCATATGTTGCAAAGGTTTGATTAATTACTCTGCGTCTTATCCATTTGAGGTTTTCAACCCAAAGCTGGAGATTAAAACATGAATCTACAATTCCCCGCTGTTTAGCTATCACAAGTTTAAAGGTATTATTTGCCGCCAGGAGACTTTGCATGTGATGAAGTGGGTATTCTCAGTCGGGTGCATTTTTGTGGAGGCTAGACGTGCCAGCAGAGCTTCACAGCCCACGTGTGGGTGATTCCAACAGCTGTTTCTATGAGCTCGGGGAAAGAGCATGTCAGGAGCACGTCTTCTGCTGTCACAAGCTCCTCAAGGTGTTTATTAAAAAATGTTAATGCTATCGGCACAATACACACATGCCAACTTGGCCCGTGTCACCCGGATCTGGCAGTGCCCAACTGTTTCCTCATGTGGGATGGTCTTAATGTGAATACTTTTCTGTCACGCCCACAAACAGCAGGAGATGTAAATTGGCAACACCACTGAGGCCACTGGGGGATTTACTTTAGATGTCTTCGTATCTCTAGCTGAAGGAAATATTGATCAGCCTTTTTATATCACAGGAAAGGCAAATTAAACTTTCACTTTGTCAGAAGTAGACGCAACATGCATCTCTTCTACAAACACAGATGTCGTCTCTTTCTGGGTCTTTCTCCGTATTCCAGTATATGATGATATAGCTACTGAGCGTGGGATATATTGACTCTACAGATAAATAAGATGCCAAATTCATCTCTGCAAATTGAGCCCACGGAGCAATGCGGATTCAGCCACATGGAAGAATAAATTAGAGGGGATTCGGGTAATTCACTAATATTATCGGCCTCTATCTGCAACCGAGCTGTTGCAGCAACACCCATCAGTGACATCCGAAGCTTTTACTTGGAGAGAAATATGAAAATTGCACGTACATTATAGGAAGGTTGCTTGTCCAACAAGAAAGGAGATCATGCATGCACATTATAATCAATATCAGAGATGTTGAAAAAAAACATCTTCTTGGCTATTTTTTTATATTCTTTACTGAATGTGTGTTAACATTAACATAACTTTTAAGATGTCAGAAGTAAATATTTAATCTGATTTGCACAGACAGTATTGGCTTAGTGGTTCATTTAGTCATACGCATATCATTTTTGTATTGTATGTTTAGTGTTTCTGTTGGGTCTCTGGAGTTCTTAGTAATGATTGTCTGCACTTTGCTGTGTCAGTTGGTTCTCTTTCATTCCGCTGATTGGGGTGAACATAGTGTATTCAGCTTTCTATAATGAGAGGTAAATTAGAGCTTTGAATTGGGCGGAGGGCAAGTGTTGAATGCAGAGTTCGTGCTAGAAATGGTAGGCTATTAACTATGTGAAGTAACAATGAATTTGAACTCTGAGGAGTGTCAAAGTTTATATTTCTCAAGAATTAGGGTTCTTAAATACATTAAATAGACACACACAACAAAATGTAAGAGACCAGTAAAGTGTTCAGAGTTTATTGAAACAATTTATTAGACTGGGGAAAGGACAGATGAGATTTCTCTGAAGCATTACAAATTAATATTAACCTTTCTTCCCACTCCATTCACATTCACTGTTAGTGAAAAGAGTCCTGCATGCTTGTGATGCCCTGTTGATCTCCACAATCATACTATTTTGACAACTTTAGACTATACAATGAAAATGTATTTGTATCCCCACTACCAGGAGGTTTAAAGAACAGAAGCCGTTAGCAGTCCACTCAAAAAAGAAAGAACATAACCTCTAAATGTCCTCAAATTAGGGAAACAGCATGATGTCCTGGAGGTCCTGACCCTCTGATAGGTCGACTTCGAGGCCACGAAACGGGGCAGGTAAAAGATTGAAGCCTGCTATGCATATGTAAAAGTTCACCGCTGTGTTATTCCTAACACCTCTTTTGTTTGCACATTGCCAGCATGCTACATAAATAAAGTGTGGTTTTATGCTGTTACTTTTAGTACACATATAAAATTGGGGGTGCAGAAGAGCATCTTCATTGCAGTGCTATTGTGCGTTAATCCCATCCACCCTCACCTCCTGACCCCTCGCAGATGGCCACCTGTCTGCAGCCAGGGTCTGCTCTATGCTTTCCACCTGTTTAAGGACTGTTCTTCTTGTCATTGCTGCTGGTTGCGTGCTCATGGGGGATTTTTGGTTGCTGTAAATTAAATTGGACAGTCTAGACCTGCTCTATTTTGAAATTGTCATGAGATAATTTGTGTGTGTGTGAATGAGAGACAGAGAGAGAGGGCATGTAGAGCGAGGGTAGAGTGATGGGCAGCCATATGGTGGTGCCCTGGAAGCAGTTTTTCAGTGCTTTGCTCAAGGGCACCTCAGCAGACACCTCTCCAGCTACGAGTTCACAGTCCATACTGTGGAAACAGCCACCCTCTGATTCCTATTAACATCTGTTTTTTCTCAATGGATATTTATATTTAAATTGAAAAATGTGAATTTCATAAAATACTTTTAGGCGTGGCACAGTGGGTAGCGCTGTTGCCTCACTGCAAGAAAATCCTTGATTTGATTTGAATTTGAGCGTAGGTATGACTGTGTGAATGGATGTTTGTCCTTCTGCGTGGCCCTGCAACGAACTGGCGACTTATCCAAGGTGTACCCGCCTGATATCAGCTCAGATAGGCTCCAATGTAAACCCGTGACCAAGATTCAGATAAGAACCTGAAGACGAGACAATTACTCATCATCTCATCTTCAAGAAAATGAATGGATGACTAAAATACTTTTTATGCATTTTTTTATGCATTCTCAGATAGCATGATAATCTAACTACATCTAAAACATAACTAGAATGGCAGGCAGCACTCAAAAGAATTATATTATAAAATGTCAAATCAGAATTCCATTATACTTTTTTTGACAATTGTATTGAAATATTTCACTGATCCTGGGAAGCAAAGATTAGCATGAAAGCTATTTCAAGCACCAAAACTTTGTCCAATTTGAGATCTGAGTCATCTAAAAGAGTGTTTACAGTAAATTATCTCTTCACAAAGTGGTTCAGGATAAAATAAGAGCCTCATCTTGCAGAAAAAGAAATCAGATCATCCCACAAAGCTTATGAAGAAAAATATGTGGATAAAATATGAAGTTATAAAGATGCAGTAAAGTAAAACACCAGCAAAGACCCAAGAGAAATGATGGGCAAATGGAAAAATCTGCAGTCTTCTTAATATGTTGTCAAAAAATGTGCTTTATATTGTTGGCCTGAGCATTCCAGTTGGTTGCTAATATGTACCTCTGATATAATATGTGCAAAATCAACACGCATAATATTTTATGTTAAAAGCATTTCACTCGATTTCTGTGGGATTTAGAATCAAATCATTTGTTGATGCACATGAGGCATAGCTCCGAGCAAAGTCTTATCATTTCAATTTAAGGGTTGGCTGACAAGGTGTTTGACATGATCTTGTCCCTGTAGGCTGTTTAACGGCTTACTTGAGGGCAAGACAACCTACTTAACCAGTTGCCAAGAGACTCTATTAAACTATTCCTTTCTGATATTGTGATGCAACTCTGTGTCTGTGTTGCTATTGGTTTCGTGCGGCGGTGAGATTTAGTTTCTGAGCTGTCGACAGATTTGTCACACGTTTTCACCTTTTTAAAAAGGCCTTTGATTCGAAATAAATAACATAATGCGAATGGCGTTCTAAATGTTTCGTTGCCACGTAGACGAATGCTTTAATGCTGTCAATAGAGATCGTTCTAATTAGTGGATGAACTCTTGGAAGAAGAATGCATCACCCCCCGCCTCTCGCAGCAAGGTGTTCGTTCAGTTAATTCACCGCTTTTGTGAGGAAGAACAAAAAGTACACCGACGCAAATATACAGAAGCTATAGAGCGGCTCCGCACAAGCGTGTGGCACAACAAAACAACAGCCTCCATCCGCTTGAACAGTCATCACGGTGGCGTGTGTAAACAAGCAGCATTAAAGCAAATGAAAAAGCATGTTCTCTGCTTCATCATGGGCGGTCAGATCAGCTCGACACTTTATGGCATGTTTACAAAGGAGAAGCTACGTCTCAGGTAACACGGGCGGTTCGTTCACCGCTGGCGGACAATCGGCGCCGAGGTTGAGAGCTTCATTATGTTCATCTGCCTCGTGTTAATTAATGCCTGCGTGATTGAATGCAAGCGGGGACACGCGGGAGAGATAATGCACGCCTACCGGCAGAACACTGGCACCGCTCAAAGATATGATGATTAATTCATTGTCTGCCGTATTAGAAACCAGAATCAAACGTGGCGACTTGTTTGCGTCAAATGCTTTGTTGAATAAAGCAAGAGTGATTTTGAGAGTAATTGGAACCCTGCTGGAAAAAAGGCGTCACGTTTCTGATATTTAGAGAGCTCTAAGATGCAGTGTCACGCAGTGTCGCTCTCGCTGGACTGGAGAGAGGCACACGTGTCTGTTGTCCGTGACTCTGGGCCGTCTGATTGCAACAGTTTGAGGAAGTTGGCGATTTGACAGTGTGTCTCTGTAACGCCAGCTTTGAGGTTAGCGTTAAATAGGATTGCTCCCTTTGAATCATTCTGAAGACCCACTGCAGCTGAGTCTGCAGGTTGTCCTGCTCGCCGTGAAGCATATTATGTGCCCGAGATTGAACAGAACTCAGAGCTTATCACATACTCGGGGTGCTCGCACACGCACACACACACACACACACACACACACACACTGCATCTCTGGCACTGGTTAGATGGTAGGTGACAGTAGAGGTAACTCTCTAGGAAGGAGGAACTATTTAAACCAAATTAAGTCCTTGAGGAGTGGAGGTTGTCTGTCAATGTTATTTAAAGGACGGACAAGAAATGTGGCTGCGAATGTTTGAATCTATTAAATTCACAGTCCTTTCATTTTAGCAATACAATACAGGAGATAGATAGAGTAGCCTTCTATCTATTTGTCGTATATCTATCATATACCTATCTAGCTAATCATCATTTATGTATTCATTTATTCTCATCGACATTTCACAAGATCTGTTAAGAAGGTAAACAAATACACTCATACTTGTTTACCTTCTTAACAGATCTTGTGAAATTATTCAGAAAAGACCAAAATAAGATTTGAATTTTTGCAATAACTCTTTTACTCTCCTGTAATATTTTAAATAAGCAGCCCAACTTGCACAGTTTGACCCAAATGTCACATTGTTCAAAAAGAGGTATAATTATAAACAGCAAGTAAGCAACAAAAAAAATATTTTAATACTGTTCATGTGCAGGAATTTTTCAATCAGTGCCCTTTAGAAAGGTGTAAGTTGCAAAATTCATCAAACTTATTAAACAAAAGCCAAGAATCTCTCATTGATCATGATCAACAAAGTCCTGGATATAGTCAGCGTGCAAACATATTGTGAGCAAAGAGAGAGAGATTTGAAATCTAGCCTATAATAAAGTTTGTCTGATGCTCACCTTGTTGGAAAATTAAGAAATGTGTCATCCATAGCAAGCTGGGACATAGCAACTCCTGTGACCCACAAAGTGGAAGAGCAGCTGTAGATGAGCCAGTTATCGGTTGCTGGAGAATCGTCTCATCTACAAGAGGATGGATGGATTGAAGGCTTCATTGAGATTAGATACTACATTGCTTCATATTTCACCTCATGCATGGTTTCATACCTTTTTCCCCATAATTTTTTCAAATGTTTCTTTAGCCAGCTTCACACGTACTGACAGTCCTATAGAAATGGCCAGAGAGCAAACAAACATGCTTCACCTTTATTTTCTCCCTCTGTTCCTTTCCCCACACCGGATCGTCTGTCAGCCTTATTTTTTGCCCTGGCCTGCTGCTACCTGAGGGGCAGCTGAGAGGTGGTAATGGACGACTGACTGAGGCCTGTCACTTCATGCACTTTCACACAGGAGACTTTGAGTGGGAAAGTAATGGCCTGGCCTAGCAGATGTAGCGGTCACTTTTAATCTAGTGCACGGCTGTCACTCTGCCTGTATTGATCCCTGTGAAGTCCCAAGGCAACCTACATTCAGGTCATTTTATACACCACAACAACTTTCCTCTCTCCTTTCAAACAACTCCCAATGTGGCGGCATCTTGGCCAAGCTAACGATCATCCAGCTCTACCAAGAGAAACAGCACGAGAGGACTCTTAGACCAGACAGGGTCATTAGCCCTTCCATTTGCGGTGCGCGTCACTTACGAGAGTTTCCTTGTCGGTGTTATGATTTCATGCTGGACAGTTTTTTATTTTTTTGCATGCGACCTATGTGTTCATGACCTCCGTACCAACAGTGAAGTGTAGCTTTGTGTACCTAAAGACCCGCAATCCCATTGATATTTCCAGCTTGACGTGTTGGGGTGCAAAAGTAGACGCCTTGAAAACATATTTGTTTTGTCTTCACTTCTATTGCGAAAGTCAGGATTTGGCACCTGGCTCTTTACAAGGCTCTGGTTTTATTGTTGATTTGCTGAGGCCATGAGGCGCTGACAATTACAGGGTCATAACTCGGCAGGGTGATGAGGGGTGAATTCTAATGCGAATCCATCACCAATAGGGACACGAGGATGGTGGCAGGAATGAGCGCTCGAGGACTCTTGGGAGATACGGGAATGAAGCATGGCATGAGCACACACACTCTCTCACACACACACACATTCAAACAGAAAAACACTGACAGAAACACAGACTTATGTAGATGCATGCATTATCACTCTTGCAAATGTAAGCCACGTCTATGCATAATGAGCACTCGGAGGTCTATTAGCCACATGTTCTCAAGGTGCAGCATGTGGGATATTCACTATTATATATGGGGGTCACTCTTCTTTCCTCTGCAGCAGAAGCTTTTTTCTATTTGTGTTCAAGGATCATGGCTGGTTGGAAAGAAAAGGGAGCGCAATTATAGCGTAACCTGCGCCGCCGTCGACACATGGTTGACTCCATG
Organism: Brachionichthys hirsutus; assembly: GCF_040956055.1. Lineage (NCBI taxonomy): Eukaryota > Metazoa > Chordata > Actinopteri > Lophiiformes > Brachionichthyidae > Brachionichthys > Brachionichthys hirsutus. Next base: position 4,744,996 of record NC_090902.1, read on the forward strand.
TGGTAAAACCCAGTGACGGATGCTTAGAGCAAGAGTAAAATGAAAGGTGTTAAGCAATGACATGTGAAATAGAGGGCAGAGTAGCTGGCCCCCTGCATTGCAGATGTACTCCACTGCACCATCGCGGGCAGACAGCGCTGAGAAAGCCAGTGTGAAGACTGTTGGAGAGAATTTGGAAAAGCAGGATTTTTGTGCGACCTTGCATTACAGTAGAGAATAGTTAAAGTCCAAGTTTGACACAGGGGGAATGGAATATTTACTGACAATCGAGAATAACATAAAGTATGAGTAGAAATGTAAAATGATACCAGAATCACACAGAGCTGATCTGTTATTATATCGATTTCTGAAAACAGGAAATAACAGAAAATCTCAAGACGGATTTGAGATGAATTATTTTTAGTTTCATTTCGTTTCATCTGTAATTATGGTTGTGTTGAGAACAATGTGGACTAGAAATAGTTCAGCACGTTGCCACCAGTGGGACATGCCGATGCAGTCGATGAGTGAGAAATCTTGAATGAGAAATAATTCATTGAGATACAGAATTATTTAGTAGAACAAATATGCATAAATACATATGCATATATTATAAGTTAAAAGTCACTGCAATTCAAGATTCAAGATACTTTATTATCATTATGCGAACATAATAAAATCGAGAGAAGGCCCACGGCTTAAGGAACACATCATAACATTGCATTTGAGTAAGAGCAGGACAACTGATTTTTCCATCAAAATAATTAGAAATGTAGGCAATATTGATAGCAATAAAAAACATTTTGTGTGTGTAATCAGAACATCTCAGTCTGTAATGGACATTATAGGAACTCTATGTTGTCTGCACAGCTCCAGCATAATGCAAGCCGTCCCGGGTGACTTGATAAGAATTGAGGATGACTGGGGGTCTGTCTTTGGGATTTGCAATTGAAGTAGCAACCCTTGCTTTCTGACAACACAGTCTTGCAGAATTCCTCTCAATCCCATTCATGGTGAAACACAGAATTTGTTCTGCAGCTCACAGAGTCAGCAAGGGGAAAACAACAACAACAAATGGATACGACTCCTCCAATGTCTTCTGTCTTTTCTGCAGGAAACAGACCGATGGCTCTATTAAAGCCGCAAACACCATACACCCAGGGTAAAATAGCTGTCAGATTTGTCACTTTCAAATGACATACCTTTTAGGAGCTAATAAAACCCCTGAGCTGACTTGAACCAGCCAGCATATATCAAGACTATTCAACAGAGGGATTATATGTTGCAGTGAAAGACTAAAGGATATTTCTTTTCTTTTCTGCAGGTTTTTGTTTGCCTGTTCAGCCCTTGTCAACTTTGGCAATGCAGTTCCCCGAGAGCCTAATCGATGCCTCAAATGTCAAAGGCTGGTTATGGTTGCATGAGGGTAAACACGACTCTCACAGTGGGTGTTGTTATCTGCTGGACAAAGACATTGACAGCTGACGCCCAGCCACGGTTCTATAGCCAACATCTACAGGCTTTATCTCATATAGTCTTTGAAAGCTTTGGCAATAATCCACCGTAATTTAAAAGATGTTAATCAGGACAATCTCTCTGTGCTGGCTGCCTCTGTCGACTGCATTTATAATGGAAAGCGCTTGTCAAGCAGTGCTGGGTATTTCAGCATGCCATTTGGCAAGTATACGATTTACATTTTAACAATATGCAGTTACTGATTAGAATTGCTTTTATTTAACATTTAATTTAAATATATATATATTTTTGTATCTTTTTGGCTGGAATTTGTTCGCATACGGTGGAATGCACACCCAAACGCACAGACAGGGACATTGGAATTCAAGGAGTGCTGATTGCAGTGATTGCATTGCAATTAAGACAGCCAATGAAATGCTAAAGTACATATATACTCGCATGTACTGGCCCTTGATTGGTCTTACAATCTCAAGAGAGTGATATTTTTAAAATGCATTGACTACAACTAAACTGCACCATTGTGACGTTGCATTCAGGATATCATTGCAGATTTATTTTATTACTGCAATTAAAAAACAGATTGGTCGCAGTGCACAGTCTTTCCCAAAGCAAATATAATTTCAGCAGCACTGAAATCATAATGGGGACAAATACATTTCATCAATCAATACATTGATTTTCAATCATACAGTGATGGCAAAGCATAAAACCCTTAATGTGCTAAAAGGAAAAGAGCTCCCCCCTACTTTCAACAGGCTAGAGGCACAGCGAGCGTTAGCCTAAGCAAGTTCGTTCTACCAACTACAAAATGTTCTCAGACCCTCTGTTACTACTTTGATACTACGTGGTCATTCTGTTGTATTATTAAAGTTACTAACATTAACAGACCAACATTATGAAGTTACACACTGAGCTCAGTGGGCGTTAATCAAAAGTGTGGTTTCTGTGTTGGTTTGAATGTAGAATCGACTTCCAAGTAGCACACAGGAATCATGCCTTGGGATGGCCAAATACAAGGAAACAACATCCATTCCCTTTTCTATCTATCCCAGACTTTCAGTGCACAGGAGATAACAAACAGCCTATTGCTATCCATCTCTTCCAGTACTGGGGGGGCTTCAGGTGATAAATTCAACTCTTACTAAAGCCCAATGGCAGACAACAAGCACATGTTGTCCCAGAACAAATGCTCTTAAAGTGTGTATTGTCGGTCTTTTATTGCTGTGTTCAGTTTCTGATGCCTGCCTCAGTCACGGGAGAGTCACATTATCATCTGTCATTGCATTCCCTCGACATTCGGCTGGCTGATTCGCCCTGCCTGACATTGTCCATGAACTGCAACTTATCCCAGACCATCATCTCAAACATTCCAGTGATTCCATTTGCTCCTTGGAGAAAAGTTCACTTCTTTTAGACAAAAAATAGTCTAACACCACATGTCTAAGTTGGTAATTTGTGTACCGTATTGATAACCACTCTGGTGACTGACAAAACTCCATAATGCATCAGAAATATTCCAATGTTCAAAGTAAAATGTCTAAAATAATCAATCATAATATTCTAAATTAATTTAAGTAAGCTAAGTTACAAATTAATACAATGCCTAGCAGGTCTAAAGGGAATGAAGACAAGGATTCTAAAGATAAATTCAAGGGGTGCGACCACACCCTTCAGCCCACCCAGTCTATGATGTCAGCAGCAGTATGTCTTTATGTCACGGGCAGCAGCAGCTCTGTCCTCAAAAAAGACTTGACTTGGGGATCGGAGGGTGGTCGGTTCAAGTCGAGCATGGACCAAAATATGGATTGTGAACTGGTAGTTGGAGAGGTGTCAGTTGTTGACGAAGGCAATTTGTTTTTGTATTGTCAATTTCTATGTGTTTTGTTGAATTACATTGAGAAGAACGTTCTCTAACATCATACAAATGGTGTAACAGCTGCTTACTATGGTGCTGTTATTGCAGTCAACTGTGGCCATGGGCACCAGATGTACATGGTTATTCATGATCATCTAGACGAGAACAACGTTCGGCCTGTCGCACAATTCTTTACTGTTGATGCACCAAAGTACTAAAGCTGAATAGAGTAAGTCGAGTCTCAGATCTTCCGTCATTGAGTTTTCATATTTGCAGTGCATTATTTTGTATTTCACAAGCAGAAAACATGTTAAACCAGAAGGGTCATGCAATACCTCACTTTTACACAACATGAGTAGTGTGTGTGTGTGTGTGTGTGTGTTCCTGTTCTTTTTGCGAAGCAATGCAGAACAATTGCCAAGCTGTTGCTTCAGCTTGAAAAGCAATAAATTAGATCTAAAATCTATTTATTGGAGAGAAAGATTATATTCCAAAATGTGACCTCTAGCTTTGTTGAGCATAATGAAAATAATACATGTAATGATCCTCACTTAAATGGAATTATCTGTTTTTGAGAGCACAGGATGGGCTGACTAGGATCTGCTGTTTAAAATACTAACTGCTCAATTGAAGATGCTTAAGTTCGGCTTTACTACGGCTTTAGTGAGCTCAGCCACCCGTGAGCTTTTACATACAAGCGTGTCTATAGCTGTGAATGCAATAAATCCACCCATCATCTGCCTGGTGTCTCAGCTGTAGTCCACCCCCCCACACACACACACACACTCCTCTTGCTCCACCCTTCCACCACATACAAGATGTATCATCAGTCAGTCAACGCTGAGCTAATGAGTCAATTGCTGAAGGCTCTTGTGAGACACACGTGCGCTGTGATGGTTATATCAAGCCGTCCCTTCACGCTGGCTCTACTTGCCACCAGATGTCCAACATGCCGGTTGATAAATTATAGGTCATCCCTCTCGCCCCTCTACTGCAGTGTCACCACATAAGGAGACTAGAGCATGTGGTGTGTGTGTGTTAAGTTAGATGGTTTCTGGGAAATTTCCTTCTGCAACCTCAGCTTTCATAATACATTTGCGTGATGAGATAAGGACTAAAATACAATCTGCCACCAAGCATGCGAATGAGGAGATATGTGAATGAACAATGCTTATGAAAGCAGATTTAAATAACTGTTTACACATGCATGTGCAAACAAATGCGTCGGTGTGAATGCACCATTATATTAATGTTGCAAATTGACGCAGTGCAGTTTTCTCTCTCTCTCTTCATATTTCATAACTCATGAGCAGTTTTCCACATCACAGTGCTCATTTTTGCCCTTCTAATCCCCGGGTCTGTATCGCTGCTAGAGAGTGGCTCAATCTCTCTTCAACCGCAATTTGAAAAGCATCATCAACCATCTATGATCTCATATCGAGCTCGATGGCCAAATAAAGCACAGTGCAGTGCACAGCTAGAGCTTTCCAAGTGTGACCAAAGCTTTCCAAGGTGACTCTAGTCACAAGCTCTTGTGATAATAACAGTAAATTCCCACTCTAAGTCCTCTCAGCAATTTGAACAGCCTTTCAGAGCAGAGTGAATTTCCAATGTCAGATTGAAACACCATCAAGATTTCATGAATTATCCCTCCAAATTGAAATGTCTGCTTTTGCAGTTTCAGTGTCATACTACTGACAGTTGGGGCAGACCGTGAGGCCAAGTTGTAATTGGAGAGCTTTGGCCAGCTTATACTGCCGCAAGAAACCATTTGCCATTTTTAAATTAAGTCAAGTCCTCGTAGCATTCTGCATAGACATTTCATAACCGACATAAATGCAGCCACGGCGGGTTACGTCCTCTCAATATTTATCAATATCCATGTTTGCCACAATTTACTATTTGGTACTGCTGCCATTTTAAGCAGCATCTGAAGCAACCATATGGTGCTGAAATAGGCCATATTCTGTAACATGAAAAGTACATTAACATCATGCAAAAATTTAATGGCGAACATTTATATTGGTTAAGCATATATTTAGTGATAAAATAATTATACATCCTCTATGGTTGGCAGAGAAGTAGTAGTAGTTCAGGACATGTATGACAGTTGTACGACAGCAGTGAAGTGTGCAGTAGGACGAAGGGAAAGGTCTACAAGACAGTGGTGAGGCCAGCCATGATGGACGGCAGGGGGTGGAGCTAGAAGTGGCGAAGATGAAGATGCCGAGGTTGGATAGGATTAGAAATGAGGCAATAAGAGGGACAGTGAAGGTTAGACAGAGAGGCCACACTTTGATGTTTTGGACATGTCCAGAGGAGAGACGGGGCCTATATCGGTAGAAGGATACTGAGGATGGAACTGCCAGGGAACAGGGCTAGAGGTCGACCCAGGAGAAGATGCATGGACGTAGTGAGGGAGGACATGAGAGTGGCTGGTGTTGGGGAGGACGGTGCAAAGGGCAGGGTGAAGTGGAGAAGGTTGATTTGCTGTGGCGACCCCTCACATCACAAGCCGAATGTACAGTAGTAGATTTGTTGGACTAATTCTGATTTCCTTGGACTTCAAGCTCCTTAATGTCATGTTGTTGTTCCCACTTCTGTTCTCTCTAGTAATTTAATCGATTTCATTTTTAATTCATTTTACTTTGTAATGTATCTTGTGTCTCATTTGTACTTTTGAAATGAACATGACACACAGCTGGATTATAAAAAGGGTAAGAGTCTGAAACAGCTGCTTTGAGAATGCACAGCTGTTTCAGAAGAAGGCCAGTTTGTGCAGATCTTCTGATTCATTATCATAGAAAAATGTATACAAATGGCTTCCAGCTTTGTTACTTGCTGTTCATATTGTATATGCAATAAATTCTAATAAATTGTAAAAGCCTCAGTTAATGGCATTGGTGTGCCTTTTAGAAATACCGCTAAGAGTATGTCTAATGGATATAACACACTTGATAATTAGTGGAGGGTCTCGCCTGTAAATATGCGATGTGCCAAACTGTCTGACTCCCCTTGACAGACCTTTATTATATTTAGGTGCCAGGAAGTGTGCATTTCTTTTTCAACTCTTTCATCTATCTCACTTCAGACATCTGTGCTCTCTGTTTTACTTTAGATCGCCCACTCACATTTAAGATTAACCCTGACAAATTGTAATTATTTCATTTTAGACGGCTTTGCAAAAAAAATCTTTGACATTAGTAAAAAATGTAGAATTCCAAAGTGGCACAAATTGAGAAAATTAAAAGGGATTTCTCTGTACATCCAACATAATGACTGACTATTTGAAGAGATAAGTCTTAGTCAATAGAGATTTACTGTCCTCCAAGATTCATTATGTATGCAAAACTCAACATGGCCTTTATCTATTTACTCTAATTTTGTAAAGGAAGTTCTTGATGTTCCCCCACCATTTACTCTGAGCTAAATCAATGGCCGGTAACACATGTGAGCCACGGTGCTATGGCAGAACTCAGACCTTACGCATAAGGTTTTTAATTTGTCTTGAGCTCTTTCACCTCTCAATCACCTCCTAATTTTCAAAAAGCAGACAAAACGTTTCTTATTATGATTAAAACAAATTGTGCATGCAACATACCTTATTCCTTCATGAAAACAGTAGCAGTTCATGATGTCTGAGCCACATATGTAAATCAAGCAAATCAGAGTTTTTCATCTTATGAGAGCATTTTTATTAGCAGGATTACAAATAAATAGCAAAACTTAAGGTTTTAAAATAGGCTAATGCTATTATTGCAATGGTATTATTACTGCCATGGTACAGAGAGCATCCCAGATTGTACCAGCTGTCAGGTTTATTGGGGGCCAAGCAAAAGCTGTTGGACCTTTTCATTGATAGTTACAGCTGAAGCAATCGTGAATGTTTTTACAATCCTCTACAAGTCTTGTTTGGTCACTGCTTCCTCTCATTAACCAGCAGATTTTTTGTTTTGGTGGAAACGGCAGTCCCATTAGTGATGTGATACAGGAGGAGGGCGAACAAAGCATGCTGTTTCAGACCTGTATTGTACCCCTCAGCAATCTGTGTCCCATCTGTGCAGTCAATTTGCACTTGTACTTGTAAAAGCCAGCCTTTTCCTTCATTTATGAAGCCAGTGAAGCTATCTCATCCTCCTCACATTGTTGGTGAGTAAGGTTACACGCTGCCAAGTCACTGGCCTGATTCACATGGAAGGCGGACGGTCTTTTGGGGGGAGGGATGAGGAGTTCCCGCATGTGCACACTTGGCTCGTGAACAAGGTGTGAAGCCTACCCACGTTCCTTGCTGAGGCTGGAGCAAGAGGAACGGCTGTTTTGGCAGACAGCCCCCCCCCCCCCCTTTTTGCTCAGGCTCCCTCTAGGGTTCAAAAGGAAGCAGACAATGTGCTGCTAGCATTCCAAATATGGCATTGGTACCTATCAGAGGAACTCATAAGGCTTTAACCAAGTCCCCCCCTTAGAAAACAGATGAGGCGTCTGCTGGGCCCGACTGAGCCACAATCGTAGTTGTAGGGAATTTCCGTGTTAGATGGGATTCCACAACGTAATTACATGCCGACACCACTAGGAACTCACCACATTTAGTTTGCTGTTGTAATGACTGATTTCAATTGAACGCATCACAACACTGGCGTCGCACACAACGCAGATAAACATGGGCTTAGATTGGCTGGGGCAAATCCCCGCCTACAGGGACGTGTTGACAAAGCAGGAAATGTCTTCATTCCGCCATGGGACATTCACGAGACGCATGGTGGAATCCGGCGCTGATATCCGAACTAACTGTACTGATCTGTTAATTATATAAATGTCTTAATCTTGACCCAAATCCTCCTTGTTGACGACGCACCCACAACGGAGAACAAAGAACCGGGAGAGGGTTAGGAAAAACCCTAACATGGCGCATACCTTCGAGGGAGGAGGTGATCCATTGCCGTCCAGCTTAAAATGCATAAACTTCAAAATGAGTATCAAACTCACAGGAGCAGATGTATTTATTTAGAGGCCAAACACACAGCAGAGGCTGAGGGAGGCCGAGCGAGCCCTGAAATTAAGTGTAATACAGTAGAGGGTGGGTTGATAACAGGGAGGGTTCATAAAAGTAAAAATACACGTTAAAAATAATGTCGCTACTTTACTGATTTCCACCTAGCGTGGCGGGTCCTGGAACGTAACATCTGCGATAAACAAGGCGTATCATTGGTATTTGTTGGTTTATCAATAAACCAATGATTTTATAGTCACTCTGTCTCCGTTTCCCGCTTTTATAAAACCCTGTCAAACGAAACACTGCATCACTGCCCTTCATCTCCTCGACTCATTGGCGATATAACATTCTTATTCGTTTCACCCTCTGCTTCATATTTCTGTTTTTCACCATGAATGTTTTCATGTCACTGTACAGCAGCGCTCAGCTGCAGGGGGAATGTATGTCCAGTACGAACCAACAGAGTCCCAAAAGATAAATCCAAAAAGCTATTAAAAAAAATTATTTCAACAAGGCTGATTTAACGCCACTGTGAGTACAGCAGCGGCATAGCAGTGAGTAAACCGCAACATAAAAGCAGAAACTTGACACTGATATTGTGCAATGGATTTGTACTTCCTGTACCTTTTTGATATAGCAAGGTTGTTGTTTATTTCACTGATCGCAATCTGTCAAACACAGAAAATAATCCTTCAGTTTGTTCTGTTTATGTTCTGTGGCTTCATCAGAGCTGCACAAATGCATTCCCGTATTGTTTTTGGTTTTAGCATTTATAGTGTCAGAACAGACAAAAAGCACAATGTAGTTTGCTTTATGCTTTTGTTTGGCTCCCAGAGGACGGCACAGCTACCTGATGGAGAACCTGTCGTTGCACACATTTAGAGTAGATAATCACATTGTTCACATCAACATCTAATCTGCAACTGAGAGTTTGTGCTCATTTTATGAGCTGTTATCTGTTTGATGAAATCTAAACACTTACAACTTCTATCCCAGGGCTTTTACCTGACTGTAAAAGTAAAGATTAATCATAATTTGGATAGTAAAAGTGACAACGGTTCCATTATGGCCATTAACTGTGGCGCTGCATGGCTTCATTCTGGCCAACGGAGCTAATACCATGTTCTAAATGTCTTTCGATTCAATAGCCCCATTTCTACTGTGAAGTATTGGCTCTAATCTATTCCATGCTATTGTGGTGTTCATTTAGGAAAAAAGTATCAGGTACCTGGTCTGGTTTTTCCATATGTTTGTTTTGTCTTGCAGTAATGAGGTATGGTAGTGACAATCCTCTCTGAACAATCAGTAGTCAACAATGCCTCCTTAATTGCATTTGCTATCACCTCAACTTGCTTAGAACCTCAACAGAGGTGATAACAAAAAATACATTAGGTACCGGTACATGCAGATACCGAGAGTTGAGGCGAGGCGATAGTGTCAGTTTAAAAGGGCCGTTAAGAGATAAACAATGAGCTACTGTGTCTGTTGACGGCGCATTTTATCCATCTTAAAAGACGCCCACTTAAAAATAACCATCACCATCAGTTAAGTACTATATTTAGAATATTTTCTGACCATTTTTTTCTTTACATGGCTCTTTCCTCTGCACAAAGTGTTTTTCTTATCTTCCCACTACAGTACTCCTGCCACTTCTCTAAACTAAACTAAACTAAATCACAATCCGCTGTAGGTAACACGCTGAGGATAGATAAGCACGACCCAAATTCAAAATATCACAACTGAGTCTGTGAAGAAATTTAAAAAATCAACTGGGAAAAAAAAAGAAGGTAGGGCTGCTTTTTTTCAATTGGCTGCTGAAACCACCTCTGCTTTTGCAAATTGTGTTGCTGAAGCTCGAATTGCTTCAGAAATGTTCTGGTAAACTTTCCTCTGAAGCCTTCGTGGGTGTGCTGAATAGGAATGTAGGTAGGAAAAGGACTAGCTCTAATAGCCCTGCTATTAAATTCATATCTGTTTTTAATGATCAGACATTGCCTGTGCATCCTCAGTGATGCATAATAAAAGTGTATAATAAAAGAAACTGTGTACAGTCCATATTAACGGCATCTAACAAATGGTTGTCTGCGTTGGCTTATGTGATCTGTGTCCGTGAATTTGCGCTATTTAAAGATGCACTGCCATATTGCATTTCCTGAATTATAATGCATGCTTTTTCCTGCTTATTGCATTTCACTTGTGCATGTACCCTTAACAAAAGAGAACGCACTGCACAGCTTTTCCTCTGCTGTTGCTCTGACTCGTGTGCCGCAAAGCAAGTTTAAAAACTACCCCAACTACTTGGAGAGAGGGGTCGTCACAACATATTAGTTCTTGCGCCTGACTCCTCTACTTCTCTTAGCATTTCCTTCCAAGGACTAAATCCTTGTGGCTTTTGGTTTAATTTATTGCCGAGCTCACTCTGTCCCAATACATTACAGGGATGAGAATTATTTTTCTTATTTCCCGTGCATTCCAAAAAGCAAGCTGTGACGCAGCGTGGCAGAACCCTTTATGAAACCAGCAGAGGTGACATGTTCTTCCCGGAGCCGAGAGGGAGATTTCTCAAGTTGGCTGTAAGCATTTGCCACATTATAACTCCATAATGTATGCTAAACTGCATCTTTATGAAGGCAGTATTAATGGGTGGGGTCGGTGTAACTGCCTTAAACAAGGGATTAGCTCGTCGCTGATGAGTCGTGGTTCTGTGATGGGATTATTTTACATTCCTCTGGTGGCAGGGCGCAGGTGTCATTAGAAATACAAATCCCCTAATACATTTCTGAAATGGGGGAGTTTCTGAAGTAAGGACTAGATTGTGAAGAGCACGGCTTGGAACAATGCTCGTGTCATCTGCAGCCTCGCAGAATTTGCCATTTTAATTTCACTACATTGTGAAGTTGAAAGTTAAAAAAAGTTTTGCTTCACTTTGTCAGCGGAGCATTTCTTGATTGGCTAGAGGAACAAATGAACAATGTTGTAATCCCAGGAAATGATAGGCTCGACTTCGCGAGTGACGGAGGCACCTATGTTCCAAACGCTTACTGGGTAAACAAGGTAATCCCATCATGAGGCCCCGAGTTCTCCTTCTGTTCTCATCATTTCCTGCTTTTAGCCTGGCCCCGGCTTAGCATCACCCTCTTGCTACATGCATATATTAGCATTCCTTTAATCCTTAATGGGGGGGGGGGTGACAATAACGCACGGATACTTTACCGGATCACGCTTTTCCAAAGATTAAGAATCACTGCTTTGACTAATCATTTCCCGATCATTGGATATAATTGAGCAGCTTTTATTGGATGAGTATATTTATTGGTTCCATTATCAGCTCATATTCCGACTCTTAATTCATCTATCACTGCTTTCAGTTAAAGGCGGTAATTGTTTCAATTCTGTTTGGACATAACTCTTAATTTCTGCCATGTGCATTATTAATACTGGGATTTAACGGAAATAAATATTTGAAGGAATTAACATCCACCGTTATAAATTGTACTACTTTATTTCTATCCTTTGTTTAATGTGAGCTCCTTACAGCCACCGCAGGATTGTATCGCAGGTTTAAGGACAAAGTGGGGACTTTGCATCATATATAAAATGCAGAAGTTTTATGGTGACGTTAAGTGTTCTTAGTTTGCTCTAAAGGAAATTATGGGGTTTTAAGATGAGTGTAAATAAATGGATATAGCTTGGAAAAAAAAAATACCCCTACAACTCATGGCTGTTGTCTTTCTGCTCTTTTTTTTTGTTTTTTTTTTGCTGCAGTTCTTCACTGATCTCAGGCCAAACAGGGCTCATAACTCAGACAGACACAGTGGGAAAATAAACACACTTGAGAGCGAATTGTGCCTTATGCACTATAGAAAATATCAGGTGGGAATCGGGTGTTTGGCAGGTAATTTAGCACTTTGTATACAGTATCAAACTTCAGTGTGAGAATAGTTCAGATGTCAGCATTGTGAAGGTTTCCCCCTTGCTGCTCATGAGTTATTAAATTCAATTCTACAGCTCTGGGACATTTTTTTCCATCTTTTCAAAATGATTTACATCAAGCCCTCTCCGGAAGGAGCAACTAAACGTACCCGTCTTGATACTGATGATCAGACTGTGGTGGAAATCCTGCAGACCCAGCTCAAAGGTCATTCAGAATTTCAGATTCTTGTTCTACACTACAAATGTAATTTTTCTTTCTCTGGTACATTGACTGAATTATTCACAGAAGCTTAATTAAAAGTCCATGAATGCAAATGTAGTGTTTAATTAAGTTCTCCTGCGATAAGTGGGACAACCTGTTAATTAATCAGAACTCGCCGAAGCTTTTACATTGTATGTTCCACGAAAATAATTGGTGTTACATACTGTATATTGTTGAATCCTCGCACAAAGTATTGCATTACTACCGCAAAAGCAGCCGTAGACTCACTAATTTACCATTCAAATCAGGACAAATGCTGTACATGTGTTATGTGACACATGCTGTATGTAATCTCTAATGAATATTTATCCCAAGGGAATTAAAACAAGGATTAGGACAGGAATACCTGCTTTGAAACAAAAAATAGTGTCATGAAGGTAATGTTCAAATCTCTGTTGTCATCAATTTGTCTATGAAAAAAACAATGGCGGAAAATTGTTTTGTGCAGGAAGACTGTGAAAGAGACTGCTCCTGTTATTTATGTTAATGAAATCAGACCTGCAAAAGATAAATGCCAGAAACTGAAAATTAGCTACGCAGCGCTCTGGTGGAATTGATAGAAGTGTATATTCAGCAGTCAAAACAAACATGCTGCAGCTTTAAGATGCCATTTTCTCTTCAACAGCAGCTGATTTTTGTAATTGTATTTTTCAAATCAGGTATTCTTAAGTGCTTTTAATTTTTGCTCATTATTCCAAGCTGTTGATTTGATTCAGCCTCCATTGTTTTTAGAGTAGAACATGTTTTACATGAACACATATTGTTTGATGATTTTTTTTGTATGTTTGTTTTTTGTTGACAAGACAGAAATTACAGTAGAAATCAAAGTCTCACACAGTTCTATCACACTTTTCTCATCATGCAGAGTAAATTAGTTAATGTATTGAAATTCAGCAAACACAATTTCAGAACTTGCACTTGCATATAGTTTTTAGTGATACCAGCATAATTGTAGTTGTATTGATTGAACATTATCTAGAATAAACACCAATACTGTAGACTAACAATCCATTTTCCAATTTCTCTTCTATGAGCTTAAATGCCAGGAGTGTAAAATAAACATGGCAACAAAGCAACACCAGGAATAAAAACCTATTCCAAAGTGGTCTGTGCTTTTTGTGCCTCCACCAGTCTGCATAAAGGAGATCTTATTGTTTCATTTCAAACTGTTGCAATTACTATTGAGCTTATGGCTCAGCAAATCTGGAGAGCATTGTGATGAAGAGAATAAGGGAATGAGTAACACTTCTATCGCTCAGAGCCGTTACCCCCCCACACCTAGATGGGGTGGGCAGGATAAGTTGCCATCCAGAATTATTTTCTTATACTGTACTTTTTTTCCTATTGACAGTCGACGTTATCCGGCACCACATATTGTTATTGGCTGGAGGCTAGACAACAGTCTGTATCGATCAAAATGTTTAAAATGATTTGATTTATGATTTATTAGACTGTAGCCTGAATGAAACTCAGTTTGTATAGTCAACAATAAAAAAAACCTGCTCCAATTCAATGGAAAGTTTTGTTGCAGGCCTGCGTTCCTCGAAGTATCGCTACCTTATGGGCTGAAGCGTGTTGACATGACTTGGCAGAAACACACTCGATTTTTAATGTCAGTTAAAGTTTTTAAATTATAAATTTAAAGATATAAATTGACCGCAGGTATGACTGAGTCTTGTGTGTCTGTGTGGTCCTGTGATAATATGGTGACTTATCCAGGGTGTAGCTCACCTCCACCCGTAGTCAGCTGCGATAGGCTCCAGCGTAAACCTGTGACAATTACAATCGTTTCATCTTCAAGAAAATCGATGAATGAATAAAAAAATATATTAGAAGTTAGACATTTGCTTCAATGAATCAGATTAATCAATACATAAAAAAAGGTTTCACATATTTTCAATATGCATTCATAAACTTTCCAATTAATTAATTATATAGACAGGAACAAAACAGACAGACTGATGGATGGATAAATGGATATTTCCTCTATGGTGTCCATGCAGAGAGTTGCCATAGAAACAAGCATTATTATCCAACTACCCTTTAATACCCTGTGGGAAATATGCTTGTCCTCTTACATTCAAATGTTTGTATGAGTATTAAGCTGGCTCTGGAAAGTACAAAATGGTTGAGTAATATTACAAATACTCTTCAAACTACAAAAAGAAAAGCCCCTTGTAATATGAGTTTAGATTCTGTATAAAGGAAATACACTTGCATAATGGCATTGTTTCATATTCCTTACAAAGATTTTCATTTAGAGATTGTCTGTTTTAGTCCTGTTTTTTTGGATTGATATTTGCAAAAAATGTACCTCAGTTGAATAATTAATTTTGTACTTTTTTTGTTACCAAAACAAACTTTGGTAACACTTTCAGCATATTATTAAAACAGAGTGATTGTAACATTCTATTCCCACAGACTGCAGAAGCAAATTTATTGAAGAATCCTATGTCAGACTCAGAATATTGTGCAAAGGGAAGGTGGGGAAGATCTCGGTGCCAAATTTCACGGCAGGTGTCTGAAGTCCAAATACTTTGCCTGAAAAACTGATGTCTCAACGAGAGACAGGCTAGCTTTTGATCAAAGCACACCAGCTGACATCTCAACATATGCTGAATGAATTATTAAAAATACAAGTGACCCCTTGTGAAGAAATAAATTGCTGCTCCTCCTGCATCCGCATATGTAATATAAAACAGCTCTGGAGGCAAAGCGGAGGTTATTTTATATTAGCTTAAATCCGGATGGCAGCCTGTCACTCCAAACTGATGTGCCGTGGAACGCTGGAGTGCTACCGTTCATTTACCGAGGTAAGGGAGGCGTTTCAGCCAAGTTCATTAGTGTTGGATAGAATGATCAAACACATTTGTATTAAAGATGGAGCTAAATTTAAATGGTTAAAATGGAGATGACGTAGTTATGGCCAGATTGATAAATAGTCTAATGGATCAAAAACAAGGCTGATGAGACTATAAATTACTTTATATATAATGTGCGGCTATATTTGACTTGTGTTACCCAATGACAGACTGAACACAAACACACAAACACAAACACACACACAAACTGATTTTGATGTTTGATATCAGTGGTCGCACCGGTGACATGGTTTTACAGGGATTATGTTTTTTTGATTTCACACCGGTTCATGCAAAAAAGAGAGACACTTGTGTATAATCACATTATTTATGATTATATTTAACCTTCAATTTCATGTTGGCTAATTGAAGGCTAAATTTGGAATTTGAATTTGGAGATTGTCCCACAAGATTCTTGCTGCTTGCTTCTTGATCACTTGTGCTTTTTTCAGAAATTAAAAACATTTGTACAGCAAATGATGCAATATTGTGATAAGCTTTAAACGCTGCTTACCTTCTTCTGGGCACAACAAAACTGAAAATTAGCAAATATTTTTCCAATCCTAATTATTTTTCAAGCATTGGTAGCCGTGTCCAATCCCCAGGGGACCAGATCCAGTTCTGAGGGCAGTGTGTTGGCAGCACTAGTCCAAATAATCAACACGAACATCGTTCGGGGTGGGCGGACACAGCTTGATTGGAGTGCACTATCTCAGGATCTTCTTGCTGTGAGGCAGCAGTGAGCCACTTTGCTGCCCAAACCATAGCTCTGTTTATTTATAACCTAGGCCTGTCGGTGTGAATTCATGCTAAGTGACATGATTACAGTTTAGTTTCAGTTGGAACTTGTTTGGAAAAAGGCCACACACAAAAACAGAAGAAGAGAGGAGCCGGCGTGAGATTTGGCGATTTGGAGAACGTTGCATAAATATGCAGAAAATCAGTGCTTTCATTTCTGGATGCATGCTCGTACGACTTTAAACATTTACATCTAAGAGCAGCTGCCTTTGCACTATTCTGAATATCGCAAAGAGAAGCATCTTGAGAACGAGGAGACCACTGCATTGGTTTTGGAGTGAGATCATAGTCGGCTTTTTAAAAATTTGAAAGATGATCCCACAGGAAGAACCTCCATCACTGAATTTGACCAGTTCCTGAGGAGGAGCGGTGGCCAGTCATTGTGGTGCCAAGGAAGCAAATTGAGATTCAGTGTGCTCAAGGATTTTTTCGAATGTAGACTTGTGGGGACGAATGATGCAATCAATAACCTTTTAAATGGCCACTCTGGCCTCCCATGCCTCAACCCTCAATATCCCAACTAGAAATGACATTTATATACAATATAATTCCAACAGCACATCAATTTTAAGGTGGCTGGATTACGTTCAGGGACATTTATTTGAATTATTTGAATGCTACTTTAAAATGATCGCTCACACTCGGAAGACATGTTTCAGTCCGATGTGTGTTTACGTTTAGTCATCTCAAGCAAATTGGTTAAATCAAGGAAGCATAAGTCTTTCAACCGAATGTCCTGGACAAAAAAATGCAGTTACAAGCAAGGAGGGATATAAATTATGCCGAGTTAAAATATTACATATCTACCGTAAAACCAATGGCAAACAAAGGGAATGGACTGGCCTTTTCTTGTTAATCAATGGTTTTCAAGGTTATGTTAGACGACACAGATGCTGACTTCATGTTGGATAAAATATTAGTGTGCATGTAAAGATGGCTGCATAATCCAAAGTCAAAGTGAACCCAGCAAATAGATCAAAGGATTTAGGGGATGCAAGTTCACCCACTCTCTCCAGCCACTGTTGATTGGGGTGGAACCGCTAATAGATGCCCGACGATATATCCTTCAGAGAAAACTGCCCGCAGCACAGCTGCCTTGGTGGAGTCAGACAGAGTTCTCTTAGGCTCAAACAGCAGGCTTAACAAGGTACGGGTGTAAGTGGTGGCAATTTGTAGCCCTGACTGCCATTAGTGCAGAATGCATCTGAAGCGTCCACCACAAATGATGCAGCTCGACTCATCAAATCAGCTTCACAGGTTGTGAAACTGGTGTGAGGATTGTTTGGTTCTGCAGTTTCTCTCAGGAGCCACGCCGGGAGGGAAGGCACTTCAACAGATAGACGTGCCATAAATTGTGCAGAGAAAAGGTCTGACAGATGAACAGATGGGTTCAGTATATTACGCTCTCTGCCCGTCCACCTTCAGCTGATGAAGTGAGGTTGGGGGGAGCAAGAGCAGAGGTGGAGGGAAATGATCTGTGTCGATGCATTAGACCAAATGGCTCCTTCACTTGAACATACAAATGAGGCTGAATGGTGTGAGCAATGTCAGAGCAATTAGAAATTCTGTATTTAGAGGTTAGCTCTCTTCTGCATCTGATCTCTTTGGAGTGCACAACCCCAGCAGCACAGACAAGCTTTAGTGTAATTGATACTAAGAGCCTTATTAAAACAAAGGACAAAAAACAAACATGAGGGTGCATGGTCCAGAATGCTAATCCTCTTTGAGACATGCGTGCTGTTAATGTGGGTTTTACAGAGAACAAATTGTTCTGGTGTGAGGAATATTACCTGTTTGCAATTTATATCCATCATTGCATTTATGTTACGCAGCTAATCTGATGGAATGACTCGCACACAATGTGGCTTAAAAAGTCAAGGCTATTTATTTTCATGAAAAGTGAGAGATTCATGTTACACTGATGCTTTTTATCATGCAATCTTGCTAGCATTGACACACAGGCATAAGAGCTTATAATACACAAAGCCATTTATAAGATATCTGCAAGGTGGGGCCCAGAACCACCTCTGGATAAATTTCAAAATATCCTGAAATATTGTTGAGAATATAATGATTAGAATGTTCTATTATACTTGGAGCTTAATGATGCATTGCAAGGTTGTCTGAATATTAATGCGCTGTCTAAACAGGGAGTTGATTTTATCTACTTTAGATTGTCGGATCTGATTAGATCTTATATATAAACATAAAGTATAGCTATCAAATAGATTACTGGACTTATTAGATGTACGATGGCATTGATTGAACCTCAGTGCTACTCAATTACTTAGTTCCACTGCGACCAAAGGAAGATTTCCTGCCGATGCTTGTGTCATCGCTGTCACATGGTGTATTACTCCTGGAGAAAGCAGTTCATCTTTGCCATTTTCAGGTGAAAGTCTTGCAGCACATGGACCACGTGTTTTCAGTCAGCCACGTGATGACGACTTACAGTAAGGTCACACGCAGGCAAGACTGATATCGTGCATGAAGCCATTTCACTTGAGCAGCTAGTGGTTAATTGCTTTGCTCAAGGGCAACACAACATTACCTGGCGAGGAAGGGAGAGCGCTACTTGTTCATTCTCCCCTTCAAGGTGTTGGAGGTGTCAGGGGTTTAAACCAATAACCTTCCAATCATGAACCTATTTCTACCGGCTTTAGGCTAGTACCGGTGCCAGAAATCTCACTGCAATTATCGTGTCATGAAGATGCGTCTCTCTGGCAGAATTTATAACGGGAGCAAAATATGTTTAATTTCTCCATTCTGACACATCTTTCAAGGAGGCTATCATGCAGTGAATTGAATCTGGTTGTCACGGAGAGCAATTTGGCTGATAGCTTTTGACAAGGAGAATATCTTATCTGTAGCTGATGAAAAGGGTCATCATCAGTCTTAATGGATTGTAGCAAACAGCAGGCGTCGAAAGGATGGGTTTGGCAACAGGTTGAAGATGTTTGATGCATTTGAAGTGACTAAATTCATTCTGGATGATAACAAGGTCAAACATAAACAGTGTGGGAGACAGAATTTGCTTTTGGATTGATTGTGTAGTTCCTACAATAAAACAGTCATCTGAAATTGAAGCTTGCACAAACTTTGTTTACCATCATATTAATGTGGTTATTACAGCTATATTTATTTGAAAATTGAAGCTGAGGGAGAGCGACAGAGATAACAAAGCCCATTGTTAAATAAATAAATAGAATGTCCAGTCTTAAGGCAGAAGAAAGAGAAAGAAATAAAAAATGTATTCGCTTAAAAATAGAAGCATGCATGAAGTCCATTCCCAACACTCCATTTATTTTAGTGCCATGAAAATCGGTCTGTGAGTGATGAAGGCGTTTAAGTAAAAATGAAACGGTAAGTGTAAATGTCAACAGCAAACAAAGAAGCCTAAATAAGTGAAGGTGTCCAGAACGGCAGTCTGTCATAGCTCAGCAGTTGGTTGGGACTGATTTATAGCTGAATGATACAGGGAACCAGGAACGGCACAACAGAATTCCACTTACAGCACGCTTTGTGTTTTTCCACTCAATCAAAAACATGTCAGTTGTCCTTGGTATGCACCTTGACAGTGAAATAGAAGTTTGTGTTTAAATTGAATGAAAGAGGAGATTTCAATGAGGGTTGTGGGGGGGGGGGGGGGTTAAACTAAATTGTCGCTTTCAAATTGAAAATTTGAGCTGGGATGTCAGGAGCAGAGGGTTCACTATGACGGCATTGGCCACAGCAATATGCATCAAATACCTTATTTTAATAATCTTGCACTAATATATAATACAGTAGGATTTTTCCTCAACGCTGGGTTGATCTCCCTATTTAGCCGTGGTTATAATAATAGTCGGAGGAGGAGGAGGAAGAAAATCTGCCTGTAGCACCTTTTAAAGCCAGAGATACATGGTGCTTCACAAAATACAGTAGTGTAGGTTCAAAGATAGTAAAACACTAATGAAATGCAATGAAAACAAGAACTTTCAAGCGCAATAAAACAAAATATGCCTTCAAGCCAATTCAATTCTTGAATTATTTCAGTCTTATTACCGCAACAGAATGAAATAATCACACAATCTTCTTAATATTAAGTTAACTGCGTCATTTATCTGGATGTCATTGGATAATCTAAGAGTCCTTGGGATTCACTTAGTTGATAGAATAACTCAATTTTGTAACTTAATATTCTTTTTTGCTCATGCACAACAGGGCCCAATAAAAATCCTAACTTTTCCAGCATTAATAGGAAACACTCGCCACATGCACACGCATAAAGAGCAAATTATTGAATTTTGTTGGATTAATGGCTGAACTAGGCAATGACGAACTATTTTCAAACTCACATGTGGAACGCATAATGGTAATTGCTAAATTAGATTTCCTATTGCCATCATTTAATAGATTCCTACTGCCAAAGATCATTTATTGGCATTTGTGGCTTTGTTGCGTTAAAATATATTATTTGATCTAATTGCAGTATATGTCAGTCAGTACTAATGAGTAATGTATGTGTATGTGAAATGCAACTCTGACATTGTTATTCTTTTGGGTGGCATTTAACTAAATGCCACATATCTGTGCTGCTTCTCCTGAAAGACGGGTGGTATGTTAATATAATTTCCATATCACTGTGCAATTCTGTGGTCAGGCAAATATCACTAAACGGGGAACTTTCTCAAATACAAGGATTTTCACTGGCCATAAGCAGTGAAAAATTATTGAGCTATAATCAATGTCATCTTGCCCTTGCTATTTTTACATTTATAATAAAGATGTGAACATTAAATAAGCAGATTTAAGGACATTTTAAGTCTTTACCTACAATTAAAACCATGCATTTCTGTTATCATTCCTGTGTTTTTGTCATTAATGATTCACTTGTGCATAAATAGAAGCAGGCATGACAGTTTTCAGTTACGCTACGGGATAGATATCCATATGGCTGTGTGCCCTTCATTGTTTAAAGGATTAATCGCCAAACATAAATATTTGTATGACATTTATTTAGCTGATTTATGTTTGCAAAATTGTCACATTTGAGGCAATGACAAGAACCCTCCAAAGGCTCAGGTAGCGCTGTGCTTTACCACCCCATGGCCTAATAAATTTGTATTTCTGCTCCAACCCCTAGCCAACCGAATAATGCGTGGTTAAATGAAGTAATCATTTTTACTGGAGACATCACTCACGGGAAGATAGCAGGTAGGTATATCACTTCCCACCATATGGTCATGCCTGTCAAGCGCTGGCCAATCAGAAAGGAACAATTTGCTACAGAGTTCCATGTTGTGATTAAATAGTTCCAAGGACAGCGCCGGCACACAGGAAAACTCTTTGACCAGACTGATACTCATCTCCGGCTATAGATTGGAAGTGGTGGTGGCACAGCTACGCGGCTCTCGCTGTCTGAATCGGTTGTTATTCTTCCCAGTTTTCCCCAGGCTCACTGTGTAATAGGCTGTTATTTTGCTCTTATGAATATAGAAAACTTAAACTTGACTCTCAACTATGTTTAAATCCGAAAAGTAAAAAAAAAAAAGAGCCAAGGTATCAATATATTTCTGTGATGCTAAATCACAGAGACAGTGATTTAGTACCAGCACTGGTTGCAGTTTATATCACAAATAAGAAAATCAAATGTTTGCATTTTGAATTTCTTCAATTTCCCCTCATTGTGAATTTTTTGGTATTATTTGACATCTGCAGCACAAATCTCTTTAGCACGATTGGTATCGAGGTTTTATTCTCTCCATGAACTATTAGAATGAAGGCATGTCTTGATTTCTGTACACTGGCACTCGAAGAATAAAGATTATTTTAAGTCTACGCTGCACCTTATCCCAGCGTTCCTGTACGCTGTCGCTCAAAAGCTTCCATCACCAGATGCAAAGCTTAATGCACACCACCGATATTGCCTCCGTAACGTCAACAACTACAGGGAGTTTATTAAATATAGAGGAACTTAACCAGATAAGAACAGCGAGCAAACAGTCTGAGGGTGTGTTTGATGTTGAAGCTCTTTTTCATTTCTTTTATGAAGCCGAAGCAGTCAATATCAAATTAAATCCTGCAGCACTTTTTTGTTGTTGCTTGCAGTAGGAATTCATCTCAACCCTCCATTGCTGCTAACTAACAACGGCCAATTAGTCCCACTAAAATGAATAAGACCTTCTCTTTTTTTCTTGAGTGTCTAGAGGACGCCTTTGTTTTAATAAATTCCATTTGACGTCCTCTTTACGAGGCTCATTGATGAGTATTGTGAATTCACTGCAGATTACAGCATTACACTGTGCAAAACCTATTTACCTTCGGCATCTCTTTACCTGCAGCTGTCTAGCTGGTTAGCCAGCAGCCACGAGGCTTCATGTGTTCATTTGTTATTTATTATCACCGCAGACATGTTCTCTTCTTTTGAGTGTTGCATAATGACTGCTTGCTCAATGCAAATGTTCTGTTATTTGCAAGTCACAATGTCTATTATTTTTAATGGATGCACTTCTTTTTGCGGTGTTATTTAAATGGAACCAGTATGGCATGGTTGTGGCACTAATGAATGCTGGGCAGCTGACAACTTTTTGTCTGCATGCAAATAAAGACTGTCCTTGTCGCCAAATGAGTCATCTCTTCTGTCTTCATTCTCTTTAACCACCCAGAGTTAATCATCTTTTTTTCTTGCATGCTCTCACATTCTGATGCTCTACATGGAATAATAGTTATAGTGCACAGCCAGAGGAGGAGAAAAACATGTATTTGGAAATATATACATCTATATATAAATATAGGCTGATATTATCACTCTGAAATCCAGAGATAAGTGGTGCATACTGAACTGTACCCACAATGTGTGCTTTGGTCCCCTTGAATCCATCAGATGGATTTTGCAGATTAATGGGTGAGCAGCCACTGACGTGGAGCGAAATCATTAAAGCTTTCATTTTGATAGTCATTGTGCGTTTAAACCCCTGAAAAGACCTTGCTTAATGTTTCAGACTAGATAAGTAGCAGCTTAAGAGGTCAGAGCCGTGCATGTCCAAAATCAGTTTGAAGATGATGGTGGATGAGAGGCAATATAGGGATACCGTCTATCTTATCTGTGAACCTCGGGTGCTTTATGAGCTGCCTATAGGATTATCGCTGCCCTCAGCAGATGTTCATTTTCAAAACATATGTCAAGGCTTAAGCCCGGTGTAAACACTACCAGTGGACAGAGTTTATCAGTTTTGGAGCAGGCTACATATTCAGAGGCCCTAAGCAGCTAAAGCTGAATATGTCAGCTGTGCAGACCTGTCCAACGGCTTCCTCAACACCTTGGCATTGCTTGGAATTAAAGGGGGCCATCTTTCAAAAACAGATTTAACAATCAAGTCCAGTTCTTAACATTTTTGACATAATTCAAGAAGATGGAAAATAATAATAATAATAATAAAACACAGTATTGTCATGTATTTTGCTTCCAAAATTATGTTTGCTGTGTGTGGCGCCACATGCCATATTTAAAGATCTCTCAATCGTGAATGATTAATCCTTGTGAAGAATTACGTATGAGCAATCATTGAAGCCTGCGTCTCAAAGATAGATTAGGTTGTCGGCCCGCTATCTTGGGATTTATTTATTGTTTACACACACAAACGCCCACCTCATAATTATTTAGGACCAAATTTCATGACAAAAGTGAACACATAAGAACCATCTGCAGCCATAATGAAAAGCGATAGCCTTGAAATGTTAAGTGGCACCGATTTGTTGACTGTATCAGCAAAGTTGGTCTGATAACATCGTTGTAGGTTTACGGAGCGGACCCACGGTATGAACCGATCGGCTGTGATATGATCACCACAGACAGGTGAAGTGAATTTACATTGATTAGCTTGCTACAAAGGCACCTGTTAGTGAGAGGGACACATTAGGCAGAATGTGTTGGCAATGCGAACAAAGACAAAGGACGTGCGTGACTTTGACAAGGTCCATGGCTGTGTTACTAGGTAACGGCATTCCCAACTGCTGGTTTTAGCAGAAAGATATCAAAGCACACAACGCGTTGAAGCTTTCCGAGTACCCGTCACAAATTATAGCAGTAACAATCCACTCGCTGTGTTTTAATTACTTTAGCACAGTTAAATCAGTAGAAACAAATGAATAATGTAAAATTATTGGGAGGTATGTTCTAAATGCTTGTGCCATAAAGAATTTAGGGTATTGTATGTTAGCGTTGCTTTTCAATACCAGTTGCAATCCAGAGTCAATTGTGAAGCGTAGCTGGATAGTTAGACCCTGTATTTCTAGCGGCGCCAGGCTAACACTGAAGTACTCCAAGGCTAAGTGTGTATCAACTTTGAATGCCTACGCACATGATTTATCCAAGTGTAACTATGGACAAAAATACTGTAGCGACCTCTAGTCGAAGAACCGCACTGGAGCCAAACTCCTGTAAATTGTGCGCATGCGCATTGGAGTTTCTGTTAAAGGGGAAAAAGAAAAGGGCAAGTGTAGCAAAATACAGATTTTGTTTTTATAAAAATGCCACGTTTCATCATCAGAATGAACATAACGAAACAAGAAATTCTGTCAGAATTTGGGGGACAATTTCAGCCATATAAATCTTTGATATAAAAAGTGACTATTGTGATTATTGTGTGTTTGTGATTCAGTGTGAGAGCTAAAAAAATATATAAAATGAGAAACAGCTAATTTCATAAGATTGTCATAGGCTTATTATTATCATGCATCATATCACATTCTAACAAAATACCCCAAGACTTCTGTATCAATGCCCAGCATAGACTTTCTCGTTCTGTCGCTACTGTTTAAGAAACTGGTGTATGGGCTAGAAAGCAGCCCTCACAACAATTCTCCTCAGTTGCCACGCACTGAAACAAATCAATTGTCTACTTAACCATGATTCGCCTGCACACTGAAAATCGAAGATCTGGAAAACTCTGCTGAAATACAGAGAATGTAGATCTGATTCACAAAAATCTGACACTCACCTCTCCATTCATGTGTCAAGTTCCCCGCAGTGTAATGGCCTGACAATTTGTTTTTCTGAACCTCACTGTTTAAAATGTGTTTGATAAATATTTCAGATTTTAAAAGAGAGGGTTTTTTTTGTAACAGTTCTCTATGCAGGCACAAAGAGACAAGACAACACACCACTGGTTGCCAAGCAATACCATTTTCATGTTGTAGGGAATTTCCATACCAGATGGACTTCCTGCAGCTATTACTACAGAGAAGTTGAATTGTGTTTCTGGCCATAATGATGGCTATAGGCTTTCCATGCTATTCCCAATTTTAATTCTTAATTTTCAACTCTGACTTTTTTTTATACAACACATGTCCATTATCTTACTGTTAATGTACTGGCAGGTAATAAGACTCTTATTGTCACCTTTGGCCATTTCCGTTCCAAACCCCATGGGTAAATTTATTTTTACCCACAAACCAATGCAAGTCATAACTAATCACTGACTGACATTTCTATAGAGTGATATTATATTTGCCTCCCCTGCTCGGGAAGGCAAATATAAATATACTGGCCGGGAGAAGCGCTTTAATAATATTGTTAAAGCGCTTCTCCCAAAAGACCACTCCGGCCACAAGGTTTCTATGGCTACCACCGCTTTAGCAATACCTTTTATGAGTTCTGTGGACATCACCTCCTAATTTCTTCCAGACAGTAAAAATCTTAATCTCGCATATATCCAGCATTATTTCTATTCATTATAAGGGATGGGAAAGTTGTGAACTGTCATAGATGTGCTTTAAGTGTCACAGAAAGGGCCTGTTGTGCTTGAAGCGTGCATCAGGAGAGATGAAACTGGAGCGATGCCTTTCACGACGACGCGTGTTAAGATTTCAGATTGTCGCTACTGCATGAAGGATCACAGCAATGATGCAGCAGATGCGTCTGTCCTGTGCTCACGCGTATAATGGGGACGCCAAAGTCTGCTCCAGTTCAGCGGACAGAGCCTCTTCTAATGAGATGCAGCTGCAGTCAGTGGATAATATTTTCTCATCTTGTCACACCTAGCATGACCCAGAAAACCAAAATGGTCGAACAAAATAAATTTCACCTGTACATTGTATAATATTGGCTTAGATACAAGCCACATTATTGTGACGGCTAGCAGCCATTTCCATTTATTAAGAACATCTTAAGGAGTTCTGGTGGCTACAGAATGCCACAATAACAATGCAGCTATCTAATATATTAATCCTGCTAATAAATACTACTTGGGAAACCAGGTATGGCTAATTGTTAATCATTATGGTTTTTTATTTGGGTTGTTTTTCCACACACAGCGTCCTAATGTTGTAAATATTTTTCTACAGTGCCCTAAATCTGATGCTGAAAATATGCCCGCAATTTGCTAAAGCATTCGGCTGCTTTATTAAATGACCTGTTTATAAGAAGCATCACCCTTTTATTCAGGATATTTGCAGGGATTTGCTAAAAGTCACACCATTCTAAAATATCGCTAGCTTAATCGTTAAAAATGCACAACGTCTAGCCTCAGTTTGCCTTCTTGATTGCCACAACAGATCACCTATAACTGCTGTCACAGTCCAATAAAAGAATGGTGTGACATAACATATAGCAGGAGCAAATGGTAATCTCCCATAAAAGATTATGTATGTTTTGTGTGCAACAGCAGCAGAGGTCCCAGCTTTACACTCTTTTATGTCACCAGCTGAATAAAAGAATCGTGCTCAGCATCCTCTGCGTATCAAGGTGTGGCTGCCAAAACTGAGCAGCAAAGTTTCTGCAGAACTTTGCTGACCATGTTGAGCAGTCAAGACTATTTTTTTGGTCTACTGAGGACGACTTGTGCTGGAATGTCCCTCTGGATAAAACCTCATGAGATCAGAGTGCATTTTTAATTAAGATGTAACTAATAGCAGCAATGTCTTGTAGATATATGTAACTATAGGCTATAACACTAGTCTTTAACAGCAAATATGTTTATAAAAACAACTTATTGGTGGTTTACTGTTTTCTTTTACTATATAATAATGTGTTTAATTCATATTTTAATTATAAGATTAAATACTTCCAGGCAATTCATTTCATTTTCCCGGAAGTTCAAATGAAAGTCCTACCTCATCCACCATGTCCCTACGGTGCAGAGTGTAAATGCACTGTAGTGTGTCATTTAGTCAAATCTTTATTTTTGCAAATTAGTTGTGTATAAACTTAATTCTTAGATGACAGAGTTGTTATGCAGCAGTTGTTCCAGGCTTTAAACCCCCCCACCCCCCTGGGTTTTGTGTTCCAAACTCTTACAGAACATGATAAAAATCAACAACCGGCATCTTCTAATTAGCAAGACTCCAAATTGCTGTGAACCGATGACATTTACAGGTGTTTTACGTGTTTATCTACTCTAACACTTTTAACAACTTAAAGTTTGGCTCAGAGCTGAGATCAAGCCGAGACTGAGCCTGACAATAGAGTGTGATGTATAAAACCTCTCCTCTTGGTGGAGGCTGACTTGCACCACAGCTGTCAGTGCAGCTGGGCCTTTGTGGTTATAATGAGTGAAGACAGAAAGACTCTCTTTGCATCTCCAGCATTCTTATCACAGTGGAAACACTCCCATTTACTTGAATGGAAAAGTGCATCCATACTTTTGAGTGGTACTGTATATAAAACCCATTCAGTAATTAGCTCTTGGCCTCGAGAATCTTCCCTCAGCATTACAGACGTAATTACTCCCCATAAATAGCCATCGGTTGTAATTTATTCGTGTGTCGTCCATCACAAATTAGAGCCGTTGTTGCTTCAGATGAAGTAGGCTCTAATGAGATGCAATCAAAATTTGATGCGATCAATCAGCCTTCCAGGTTGTGTCAACACACGAGATGAATAAAGGAAGGCGTGGAAAACAAATAAGAACATTTGTCATCACTTGCACTTTTCCTTTCTGTGGTGTGGTCGGTGGGGCTTGTGCATTGAAGAGGTTGGGAAGCTGCGAATAAGTAATATTTGACATTTTAATTATGATGTGAGGGCTCCCCCACCCGAGGGAATGATAAATAGTGTATGTACATAGCTCGGACCTGCTACCTGATTTTTTTTAAAAAGCCGGCCAATCTGCACGTGCAAGTGGAAACTTATAACTGGCATGTAATTATGGACCAAGGATATGGCAACCTTGCCTGGGAGTGTGTGTGCTTGGATGATGCGAGACTTGTGAAAGTCAAACAGCTACTTACGAGTTGAAGGTGCATGCCAGCTGACATGAAAAATCTGGTTTGTTGGCCTAAGGGCAGCAGAGAATCTTGATAGGGGGAAGCTGAGAGCTTGTGATTCGTCCCAGAAGCATGCAGCGCTCTGCACGATGAGCTACCTCCAAATGACTCAGACATCCACAGTGACCTCTAGACAATGGTCATATATATTAGGGCACCCTCTGTGATGCTGGCAGACAGAAAAGCAGAGAAGGGCAGAGGAGACGGAAATACTGTCATAAGGAGATTCCGAGATTTGGAATTTATGCTCCGTTCACTTCTGTGCATCCAACAAGAGAGCAAACATTGAGGGAGGAGCACAACTAGTCATATAGATTTAGGGATCTCTTGAAGTACAAATGTTTATTTTAAGCGTGTCAAACTCTCAGCACTCTTTGGTTCGGTTGGTCTGTGTGTCTACATTTAAAAAACTTTTGTCTTCACTATTGCCCAGTGTGATGACTCACTTGTGCTCATAGAGGAAATAACTCAAGTCGAGGAGGTGCAGGGATACAGGTAGGAAATTGGTTCTCAGGAGAATATTTTTGAAGTCTTGAGGGTCTAGCGGAGTCGGTATCAATCCAAAGTTTCTGACAGCATAATGGATGAAAGGGAAGTTGCTGGGACTATCTATAAGCCTGTGGAGACAGTGTTGCAGTAGAGGGTGAAGAGTATAGCGTGGGGAAGGATGGACCAGAATAGCGTTGTTAATTTTTCAGAGACAAATATTCAGTGAGGGGGGAGAAATAAAAGTAATTTTATCATATTTAAAGCTGAGGCGTCTGGTAAAATTTGCAAGAGGAAAATAAACACTAGCCCTCCTGAAGAGTAAAAGCAGACAAACCTGCTAACAAAGCACTTTGTCAAATGAATCAGACGTTCTCTCCTCGCATTTCAAAGCATAGCAAACCATATTTTAAGGCAGGAAGTTGACAAAGTAAACAAAACCAAAGTAGCAATCCCCAGTGTTTGCTTGACCTGAAACAAAGGTCGAGTGGAAGATAGAACTATACATTCAAACGCGGGACACTGTCACCAGTTATCTGGTCATCCAATCAGGAAGGACGTTTCAGTGGTTGACCTTTGACCAATTGCACGTTGACAAAAATATTTTACTCTCGAGATATGTAATCAATACATGTAAGACGTGAAATGTATAAATAAGTAAGCTTTCTTCGGAAGCCATATTGGAGCAGAAAAGTAAAATGACAAAGGCGTTTCAAGGTCAGACAGGTCAGGAAATTAAAGTCCCCCTACAAAAAGGCTGTGTGAGTGGAAAGACTAAAAACAGTAGAACAATTATTTCTCCAACGCTACAAGTTCACAGCTCATATAAATGTTAATCAGATGAGCGAAAGCGTGCCCCTTCCGCTCAGCATACATACCAACATTGACTCAAGGAAATTACATATTGTGAATGGAGACCGTCGGCTCCATGACAAGGAGATTGATGATTGTTTTTCATCTTCATTTAATTCAGATCAAGTATTGTGCTTCTTTTAATAGTTTGTTAACAGCAAACCAAAACCCAAATAAAACGGCTGCTGATTATTGACAGGATTCAGAAAACAGGTTGAGGTTTAATTGGCTATGGTTGTGATGACTCATTGGAAAGACCACTATTTTGGTGTGCCACAGAAAATGCAAAAGATAAGAGCGCTGATAAATATCGTCAAAGCCTTACTAATCACGCTCTAATTATATCACAGAGTAATTACACAGCAATAATAGCTCCTATTATTTCGGAATGAGCACATTTAAAAAAGGAGAATACATGAGTTGATTAAAATTATACATTTGGTGATTCAATCAGGAAATGTTATAACTTGAATTACTTTGTCTCTTTGCATGAAATATAGTTGAATCAGTTTCGCTCCGTTTGATTAAGTTCACTGATAAATTGGTAGCATGTCCTTTCTCCCATGTTCACACTGCGGTAAGAAATTGAATGCGTTAACGGAAATGTGCCACCGACTGCTACAGCTCGAGCACAACCATCAAGGTTCTGCAGGCACCTGCATTATGTTATCAGCGTGCATAAGCAGAAATGTCTGGCTGAAATTGGTTATTCAGTGAGTTTTATTGTCTAAACAATCTGATCGCAGTTAGCTTGCTGTTGGGGATGTTATAGCAACAACTGCAATAGCGGAGCAGGAACCAAGGATGTGGCCATGGAGTCAGCATCGGGGGAACTGAATCAGCTGGGGAGTCTGTTCTCAGTGGACAAGCAGCCAGCAGTGACAATCTTCACTTTATTTCTGTGATAATGATCAAGGAGGAAAAACTAACGTTCATCTCTCTTGGTCTGCTTTTGTTTCTCTGCTGCCACAACAGACACTTCTAAACTTTACTTTCATGTTGTATCCTGAATTATTACCATCTTCCATACCTTGCATAGTGTAACGAAGGCAATTCTTTATTTTCTAATTAGCCAATAATGTTAATGTGGTAACATTGTTGTACTTAAAGAAGAAGATACTTTTAGAACACAACCTTGCTGTGCCGTCAGCGGGCAAACGTGTGTGGCTGTAAATTCATGGTTATTAACTGCTAAAACCTCTTCCTTATCTGTATCTCCTGGACTAGTAGTTCCCCAGGTGGCACTGTTGCTAAATTCACATACATACAGAATGTACTTCAAAATTATACTTTAACCCCCTCACTTTGACTCATAAAATGCAGTAATTAACTATGACGAGCAGTATATGAGGTGTTGGCTTTGCTGCTTCTATATGTCCATGTGGACCACTTAAATGTATCCCAAAACCTTGGGTAGTTGTTGAATTAAATAGTTGGAATTATTACTTAATTTCAAATTATGGATTTAAAGACGCGAGGTATACCGTCCGTCTTTGGGAAATTAATGTAGTTTTGCTCTGTCTTCTGTTAAAAGGATGAGAAAAATGATTCTATTAAAGTAATTTCGAGCCCCTCTGCGTTTAAAAAAAATAAAGGTCTATTTGAATAGTCCTTGGCCTCTGAATAGCGACTGCAGAGGAAAAATTCTAATAATTAATATGAGATTAATAGGTTTATGAGCAGAAAGATGATGAAGGTGGAGGACTGGGTGGAGGCGCACTTTGTGTGTGTGTGTGTGTGTGCGAGAGGGTGGTGAATAAAAGGAAGGGATTAAAGAAGTTTATGAACAAACACTAAAATAAGATGCTAATTTAATTATACATTGAAAGCTGCAGTAAGAATAAAGGACACCCTTAGATGTCAAAGGCATGAACGGCATCCTACATCGTGAGCTGGGAAGGGAAAGGCAATTTCAAAATCAACATACTATGCTGTTGAAGCGCTGCGTACAAATGATGTCATACATATAGTATTTTATTTTTTAACTGCTTGTTTGGGAATGAGGAATGGATGAGGCTTCTGGAAGTTTCACCACCACAAAACTCATTGGCCTCAATGATGTTTAATCTGTTTTGCTTTCCAGGACGTTTACGGTGGCTGTAGAGGACAAGTTCCCTCAAGGTCAAACAAGGGCATCTAGGTGCAGTCGTTTGTTGCTCTTGAAGTTTTGAAATAGCAGAAGACGCAGCTTCATCTTCCGAGCCAACATTGTTAATCCTTCTCTGTCGCGATTGTTTACTTGCTGCGGTTTTGTGATGTGTCTGTACTTGTATGTTTTTTGTATATTAGTCATTACTGTTACATGTAGCACGACTGCACCGAGAAACATTCCTAGTCTGTGAACCCTCACTGACAATGGCAATAAACACCTTCTGATTCCAATTAAACTCTGGACATTTTTACCATTTCATTCACCCTTTTTCTTTCTTATGCTCAAAAGTTGTACTTTAAGAAGAA
Organism: Brachionichthys hirsutus; assembly: GCF_040956055.1. Taxonomy (NCBI): domain Eukaryota; kingdom Metazoa; phylum Chordata; class Actinopteri; order Lophiiformes; family Brachionichthyidae; genus Brachionichthys; species Brachionichthys hirsutus. Next base: position 4,777,191 of record NC_090902.1, read on the forward strand.
AGGCAGATCGAGATTTAAATCAACGTTGATATCCACTTGTAACATCAGTGCTTGCTGCACAGAGCAGTCTTTATTCCCCACATAGAATCAACAATAGCTGAACTTCCCTTTCATTGGAACCCTTTCATTACCCTTGCCTGCGAAGCCTCTACATATTCTCCTTTCCAGATCCCCAGAAGGTTTAATGTAGTGTGCGTTTCTTATCTTGTTCCATTTCAACTTTTGTTGCCAGTAGATGTTTAGCATAATTTATCTAAAACTTGTTTACTTTCATCACTGGAGATCCAGATGGCTCCTCTGTAGGGGATTAAGATTACAGGTGGTGATAGCATGGATGTTATAATCTAATTAACGCATGTTGCAGCATCGGCTGTGTGCACTCCCTGCTTGTGTTGTTATATCATGATGGAAGCTTTTTTTCTAAATTATAAAATATTTGAATCATGATTTGTCTGATTTATCATGTTAGATATCACCGATAAATAACATTATCCAAATGCATCGCCTGAACTCTCGATGTAATGTTGTAGTTGGAGAGATGCTGCTGGTTCCTGCTGTCAGAGGCCAACAGGTAACAGTGAGATATATAATTTAATCCTTATTCATGTCAGCAGCTCAGAAAAAGCTTTCACATAGCGCCAGATGTGTCAATTTGGTTATTATTTCAAAAAAGATCCCTTTGACTGAATCCCAAACATAAAGTGTGAAAATAGATGACTGTATCATGGCTCAATGACAGGAGCAGTTCAAATTCATTTGGAACTAAAAATGCACAAATCTGAATATTAATTCATAAGCACAGCTTTTGAGATAGTCATAATAATAAGTAAATCTCTAATGATCATCGAAAAATGGGACGCCCATATTCCATTTGCCTATCGTGATCCAGTGAGACAGAGGGTGAACAACTCTGAGCCGGTTTGTAGATAGACTACGAATTAGCATGTATTTGGAGCAGCAGACTGTTAGATCCTGAATAAGGCAGAGCATAATGTGCATGTGGTTGAGTTAGAGCGCAAGCAGCGAAGAGAGTGCTGCGTGTGAGCCGAGCAGAGAAAGAGGTTTGCAGTAAATTTTGGCAGTAAAATGCAGTAAAGGCTGCAGCTCAGTGAGTCTCCCCTGTTGTTTCCCAAACTCCTGGAAAAGTAAATGGGTTTATCCCCGAGGTAAGAATCACCTCTAACCCTGAACGAACATAAACATCACCCCGGTGCTTCCTGGCCGCGTGGAAAGCTGAGGAGGACCGGCCTTGTCCGTCGTGTGACGATGCCAAAAATAGGGGTCATTAATATTTATTTTGAGAGAAGTAAAGTCGGATTTTAAACAACAGACTGTTTCTCCTCAGTCCCCCCTTTTTTTATACATTTTTGATTAGGTTACCGTCAGACATTAGACCTTGTCCCAACACTTATGAAGAACAATTACCTTGTTTTGATACTCATACCTTGCCTGATTTTTTATTTGCAGGTGTGCTTCTAAATTGCTTCTAATTTGTTTGGTGATTAAAGACACATGACATATTTTTTCTTTTTCTGGTTTGAATAATGCACACTCATGCAAGTTAGCCTTGTGGCAAAAGATGATGATTGATGAGGATGGATTATTTGCTGTAATCAATGGAAGTCATTGTTGTAGTAAGAACTTAACTACAGCATATGATCTTAGAGCAGCTTACACAAACGTGAAGATAATACCTCTGATTTAGTGCTGTAATTACACTGGAAGCGTTCCACAAGGCTCCATTCATTAAAGATGATATCACGATTATGTATGGAAAGCAGGGCCTTGAAAGATTCAGCCGTTCATCCCATGTGTTAATGAATTTTGAATTTTTAAATCTTTTTTAAACCTCTAAAATAACTTCCTGGTGAGAAAGAAGCTTAGGCTAAAACATGCTTTCTACGCATCTTGCGTGCAGAAAAAGATTTGCGTACCAAATAAAGCTGTCAAGTACCACATGCTGCACGTGGGAATTCATGAAAACAAATCTTATAATAAATTGTGTTTTGCTGCTGTATGTAAGATTTACCTCCCAAAGACCCAAGCTGATACGACATGTCCTTGTTTGGTGCAACAATAAATGCAACACATATATAAGTAAACCCCATGACACGGTCACTCCTCTGCGTTTCAGAGTCCTGAATGATTCATTTCAAATCATTTCTTATCGATTGCTGCTTAGGGGATTCAACCTGTTCATTTATTTGATCACATAGGTGCATAATTTATCATTGATAGATTTGTCCAATGAATGAAACATTACATCCCCACTGATAGTAATTAAGTTTATTAATTATTTAATGACAACGACAAAAATAATGTTCTCACACAGCTTTGCTCAGGAAAAGGATGGAAATTGTGAAAGCGAGTTGTAGTTCAGGGTTCAGCTTGTGTTCTGTTGAAACTTCCTTTTAGATTAATTACATCTTTGTTGTGAGGGGGAACATCACATGCAAACAATTAACTAATGATTTATTTATGAAGGCATAATCAATATATCCACATTTAATGAGTTTATGTAGCATTTCATTACATGGGTGCGGATCATTTCTACTCCATTTAATCACTTCTGACTATTTTTTTTAAGCACCCAGGTGTTTGTAATTAGGCTGCTGTCTCACAGTTTGAAGTAAATTAGCGTTTTTTGTTTTTACTACACTCAAATTTAATTGCAATGTGGAAAAATTGAGACTTATCTATAATACTGTCTCTGAGAATAAGTTATACTAATTGCAGTTTGTATCTTACATTTTTTCACTGACTCATTGCAGATATTTCCTGCAAACATCACTGCTTTTTTATCATGTTGCCTGACAGACGACATTTTGTTAACATTTGCCGTTATGGCAAAGTGACTACTTAAATTATCCATAATGAACTATTAGCCCAGAAAAAATCTCTGATTAAATGTTAATTAGTTATATGTATAACAAACAATTGGTCATGATGCAAAAAAACAAAACAGCAAATAAATAATTTGAGATGCACTACAAGCAGAGTTTGACAAGCAAGGTTTCCAGTACTAAGATAAATTATGCCCATAATAAATCCACAGAATAATAATGAGCCTAATAAATGAAGCATATCTTCTGCCTTACAGAACTTTCTCTCCCTCTGCCAAACAAAGCGTCAGAGCCTTGCCGCTAATCGCTGCCCTTTACCTGTTGTCATTCATCACGAAGAGTCAATTGGTCTGCTTCGTCGGGGTGCAGAGGTAATTACAATTTGGCTATGACTTGCATTTGGCTCTATTGTTTGACTAGGTGGCGTGCACGCTGGGATATTGGGGACTTGAATGCACCACTCAATGTTCCCCCAGAGAGCTCGGAGACTAGCCAAACATAGCTCAGCCGAGATGAGTGAAAATCATCACAGTGAAAATATCCCCGCTTCTTCTTTATAACTTCCACTTAAAGTGCTTTATTTGCTGTTATACTATTTTCAATACACCCTAAGACACGGCGTATTTTCTCTTCTGCCGTTGCGGAGTGTGGACTGGTGGCTGGAGAGGGGCCAGTCTACCTCCAGAGCACTGCTGAGGTGCCCTTGAGCAAGGCACCGTCCCCTCCAAACTGCTCCGGGTGCGCCTTTCATGGCGGCACCTTCACCCTATTCCCTCTCTGCATGCTGGGGCCCCTGCATGTGTGTGGTTGCTTCAAGGGGCCCGTTCTACTAGGGTTTAATTGTGTGCTTGCAGTGTAACAATGAGCTTTCTTTCTTTCTTTCTTCTTTCTGTTCCATTTGTGGATTATTCAAGAAGTTGCAAAGCAAGAGGAACAACTTCACGATATTGCTGGCTCAATCGTTTTCAGACATGTGCCGCTCTTCAAATTCAGAATTGTATTCATATTTAATCGTAGTATAAATTGGATGGAAGATTACAATTATATAAGTAAATACATCTGTCCCATCAAGCAAGGGAAAAATATCTCCGAGCAAAATGTCTATTTTTTTTACTAGTTTACCGACTTAATTCTCAAATTATTCTTTTTTTTCTTTTATTTAATGAGACAACCAGTAATCTCCTCGTCTTCAGCCACTTATCTAAATCGAGGTCAAGGGATTGCGCTAGAGCCTATCCCAGGAGACTACGGACAAGAGGCGGGGTACACCCTTGATAAGTCACCAGTTCATCGCAGGGCCACATAGAAAACCAGACACCAAATAACTCTGTCATACCAAAGGATGTTTTTGGTGGTGGGAGGAAGCCGGAGAAACCGGAGACGATCCGCACAGACCGCTATGAACATACAAACCCCGCGCAGAAAGCCCTCTGGAGAAATCGAATCCAGGACCTTCTTGCTGTGATGCAACAGCACCACCCACGGTGCCACTGTGATGCCCTCAAATTATTCATTAGATCTTTATCTGATGAAATACTAGTTGAATTGCTAAAAATGCAGTTATGCAGAAATAGTCAAATTTAAGAAACACATTCCGATGTGGATCATGCTCTGGTTTGCATGTCTGTTTTGAATCATGTCAAGCTTCGCACTAGTGAGTTTGGCTTCTGACCCATCTAACGTTTGAAAATAGCTTTGGATCACTCATTTTTCCAGATGAAGCAGAGACTCTGGAGCACCAGCTATCCCAAAGGAAACTTCAGAAGCAAAAGATTTTTTATTGTCTATTTCCACCAATGATATTTCATGTTGATTTAGTGTTGGTTCGTAGCCTCTGTCAGGTATTTCGCGACAGCACCGAAACAAATTCCCATCTCTGTGACCTCCCTGGATTGTTAGAACTGGACCAATCGAAGGCGTCACAATGCCTTATGTGAAACATATACCGTTGAATGTTACACACAGCCGACACATTTTACTATTTATCAGTCATCGTCAGCGTTCACTTTTCAAATAGCAGACTCTGTTGCTGCTGCTTATTTTAATCGGCTTGAATAAGGCACGACTTCATCTCCATTTTTATTTTAACTAGATTTTGTTCAATTCAAGGTGGAAGTCAATACATTTGTGAACAATTGATAATGAACACGCTTTTTGAATGATGGTTGCAGCTAAATAGAGACAGCTCGGCTTGGCTTCACAGACAGTTTTGGTCTGTAGCGACTAAGACCTTACATAAATTCCAATATGAATGTTCAGTTCTGGGAGTGGACAGAACATCATTGGTCTGAAATGACCAGAGTCGGTGTGATTTCATGCTGTTCACGCCATGATTTGAGCTATAGTCCACTGTCTCAGAATAATGGGTACCTGAAAGATTGATTTGTCGACATTAACCACATATCGACTTTGAAATTAGTTCGGGTCAAGGACATTGAAACGTGGTATTTGAAATAATTGTACCATATATAAAACTAGAAAGTAGGATTTAGGCAAACCAGTGTTAAATCCACTTATTCTGCAAATTTTATACCCTATGGGATGCAAATACTGACAGCCTACATGAAGAAGAGAATACTTTAGGTGCTCATACACCTAACCTTTTATTGCAGATAATGTGCATCACCGAGCCCATGCGACACCCGCAACCAACCAGCAAACAGACGATTTTATAGATTACAATAGGACAGTTTTCAGGACAGACACATGCAATTTGCATTTAATTAGTCCCAAACTTGCACACATAAAAACCATGGATGTGTGCATGATTTGAACGCTCTAGGCAACAATCAATTTATTCTCACAAGAAGAGCAAATTTGCCCCATGGGTACGAGGTTGTGGCGAGCTCGTGCTCAACTCTCCCTACACGCTCACAAATAGAGGAAATGGACGTTCTGTTGCAAAGTTTGTTAATGGTGAATTTAATGGCTCCATTGATTGGTCCCTTTGGTTTTATCACAGACACGGTCAAAGTCAGGCTGTCGCATTAGAGGATGCTCCGGCCGTTCACAGGTAAGTCTTTCCTCTGATCGCAGCAACACAACAAAGACTGTAATCATGTAAATATGCAGCAGATCCCTTCAAAGTCAAACACTGATTTTCTTGTATTGCTCAGAATAAAAAAGACAAACTTACTGAGCTTGGTTTGCATTACCAGCAATAATCTGACTTGACTTCTAATTTATATCTGCCAATGCAAACTGTTCTGGCCATAATTTATATAGGTGCAAAGCAGAGTACAGGGTATCCGGTTGGGTGGAATAAGGATCTCATGGTGGTGTGGTCCTGTTAGCTTCATCATGCCGTGACCTCCGTCTGTCATTGGGAAAGTTTGCTCCAGAGTGTGAAGCATCTGGGATGAGAATCAACACCTCCGGGTCTGAGGCCATGGTTTGCAGTTAGAAAAGAGTGAATTGCTCTCCCCAGGTCGGGGATGAGTTGTAGCCGCAAAAGGAGGACTTAGTATGTCAGGGTCTTGTTCTTGAGTGAAGGAAGAATGGAGTGAGAGATTGATAGACAGACCGGACAGCGTCTGTGGGTGCTGTACTAGTTAGATATGGTGAAAAGGAAACAAAGCCACAAGGCTTAGGCTGTTGACCGACCATGTTGACCAAGAAAATGAGAATCAGGAGTATTTGTGCAGGCGGAATATTCAAATGTTTTCTGAAAGGAAAAAGCATGTGCCTGAAATCTTCATTTTGCTATTGGCCAGAAACCAGTAAGAGATCAAAGGCTCTGTCTGTCCAGCACTGAAGTTTCACCTGAAGTGTTTTAGATGTTGGAGCACTTGGTATTAGCAGATGTCTCATTAAAAATAAATGTGAAAGACGAAATGTTGGAAAAACTTTAAAAGAAAAAGAAGCAGATACATGTTTATGAAGATATTTCTAAATATCAAGTGTTTCGGAGGAGTGTTGAAGAGATGTCTTGAGCCGAGGATCAATAGCTGCACATCCAAGGAATGGCGTACAGCAGCAACCCCACCAAAAGATGTGACAGAAAAGGAGTGCTTTTAATTCAGTAGCTCAGATCATACATCAATACGTTGGAACATCTACAGAACAGCATTTAGACACGTGCAGCCGTGACTCCTGACTCTCCGTGTTTTAACCTGGACTGGTGTATTTATGAAGCGTAGGCGCACTGTGTGAAAACGAGGATAAGTCTGGAGTGTCTTGTGTTTTTAAACTTGGCAACGACAAAATCACTATATATGTCTATAGCTTTGGGACTGGTATTATCTTTTTGCCTGTGCCAAAAGGGCATTTAGAGGGAGAGACTCGAAAGAAAAAGACCAATCACGAGTGAAACCCTCTCAGACTGAAACTCTGCCAGCTATTAAACCAAACAAGAGACAATGACTGTCCCTGCATTTGATATATCAGTGTTGGCCCTGAAGAATTACCAAGAATTTGCTTAAACCTCAGCCAGAAATAAATCTAAACAAAGTGCAACCAGCCAAGGGTTAAATGCAAATCAATACAGTGATTTTGGATGCTTCGCAATGCACATCTGAAATGTGTGGGTTAATTTAAAATGCTCACGTATCTGAAATGAATAAAAGAAAGTGCAAAGTGGGAGACAAAACTACCACATAAATACAATAAATGGTTACAAAATAAGACGAAGCTGAAGTAGGACTAGAACCATGACCACCAACCAAATAGAGAAAGGTGGCTAACATTAGCTGCGTGATAGCCACCCCAGATCCTGACAGCGTTTGGCCAGCTGTGGTAGCAGTACAGGGCGGTCTGCGTTTGACAGCATGCCACAGTATGATCCAGTCAATATCAGTTTACTCCTACAACTGCATAAATTATTTTTCTGCGTTTCTATTAGTTAAATATCACAAGAAGGGCATTTTGTGATGTTTGCAAAGGAAGTCCTCACATTTTGCCTTTTGAATAATGCAGACAAAGAATTCCTGATGTGATGAGATCTACAGCCCTTCAACCAAATGTTCCCCGGCTGTCCAAACGCTTTATGGCTCCGGTAAGTTTGAAATTTGAACTTTGTGCATGTGAGCTGTCCTGGCGACAAGGTCATTCATTTTGGATTCCCGAAAGTTGTTAATATTTTCTAATGTAGGGAGACAAACAGAGCTCCTGATTCTAGATCCTATGACCTCATGCACGTCTTGTGTTTTGGACAAAATAATAATAATAATGGAGTGCGTTATCCGTATTGCAAACAGCAGTGGGATCAGTTTCAGTTTGTGTCATATCGATGGAGAGTCAGATTGTGAAATCGTCGATTGATCAAATGTTCCACCCGTGAATATCACTAGTTTACTGGGCCTCACTGAATATTTTTGCATTTGTACCTCGACCTGTCAGATATTAGCTACAGTCTGATGAAGTGGGAGGTGACTGGAAAACCGAGCAACGTGTAAACTTCCTGTGTGGTGACGCTCTTGCCTCCTGCCATCACTGAAGCGTGAGGAGGATCCTGTAAGATGACGGATGGAGGTGATCAGTTCTTTCGTCTAGACTGAGTAAGGATCCGTGCCTGGCTGTTCATGATGAGCCCGTTCTGGCCCACCTCTCCTTTCCAGAGCAATGAGAGACTGAGGTAGTGTAGCTGCGTTGCGGCAGCAGACGGATAATGAAATCATACAGGGTCGTGTGTTGCGTTTGACCTTGATGGACCCGGTTTCTGTACCGGCAGAAAGTGATTCAATATCCAGAGCTTTCTGAGGAGGAGGAAAATGAAAGCAAATACATTTTCAATCCTGCTCAATCTTTCTTTGTTGTTTCTATCTTTCTTACACATATATTACACATATATTATCTTTTTCTTTGTGAATCACTGACAAATATGCTCAACAACGCTTCAGAGGCAGCCTTAAGAAACAAAAGAATATACTCTGTGAGGGTTTTTGGAGGAAGTACAGGATTTGTGGTGGGCCTCATTGTTGATCATAGAGCTCAATCTGCATTTACAAAAGTGACAAATACAAAACAAAACAAAATCCCTATTAAAAGCAATCTGACCTGGAGCATGAGTAGAATAGAGTACATGTTAATTTTGTGATTCATCCTGGTTCTCTAAAGCTGCGCCCATCAACCCCTGCTCTAATCTGTGAGTATCTAGTATGTACTCCAAAACTAAATTGTTGTTTATTCCATTCTGTGGATGTCAAAGCCTCTGCCTCCATCTGAATGTTATCTGGGGAATGAGGCTCCCAGGATGCTCGACTCTGCTGCTGACACAACACTATTCCAAAAAGGACCCGCTACTTGATTTACCCGAGCAAAATGTCACAGTAATTGTGAGGATTTATATCAATGGGAAAGAGCTGACCACGTTGCACAGCTATCAGATCTGACAGACTTAATACTGTCTATCCTCAAATGTTCCCCGTCACACTAAAAGCTTTGCAGGTTGACCAATTTCAATGGAATGCTCCGCCTCAGATAGCATTGACAGAGCTGCAGTTTTCACATGTGTAAATCAAGTGTGAAGTGGAAATCGTGGGATGGGAAACTGTTAATAATAGATTGGAATCACAATATTCTAACACGTTTAAAATTCCCATAGGTGTTTTGTATGTATAAATAAGCTGGCACACAGGTGTGCTTCATACGCTGCACTTCAACCGCTATTAGAAGATGTGCTGCTAAGGCAAAATTAGCTCTAGGTTGTGTATGTTATGAAATGAAGTGTTTTGTTATCCAGGTGGTGCAATAATGTTCATGATGTTACATGAACACATCTTAATGTGTCTTGTCTGTAAATCTATTAAATACATGTATAAGATGTTTAAAATGTTAACGTAACTATAAAGAATAAGAATAGCAGATCAATTTAGTAGAAAAAGGCACAACATAATTTATCTGAAATATAATTTATAAAGCAGGCCTAGGTTACTTATTGCATCCCACGTCTAAAATTTGATACATAATAAGCAATTAAATTGTAATTGTTAATCATAGAATAGCAGCGTTGTTGATGTTTGTTTTTGCTGTGTTTTTTTGTTAAATGGGAGGGCTTCTAGTAAACAAACCTTTTTAGTTGCTTACTAAATGAAGAGTAGGAGAAGATAATGGAGTGAGAGGTGGAAGAAAAAAGAGCTACATCAAAACTAAATCTGTTTACAGCCACTGATTAGGTGATGGAAATAGCCTCAAACTCTGACCAACGGTTTTAGTTTGCTAACCCGTATGTACTTTATCCACAATTTATTTACAGTATCCTAATTTAGACTACAAAAATCTATGAATCTCTCTATTGAAAAAAATTGTGTTTTGCAAAATCATTTAATTTCAAGAGACTGAAAATCCCTGCGTTTATGGGATGTCAGTTAGCTGAAAGACAAAAACTGGATGGTGTCGTGGTATAGAATAGAAGGTAGCAATTTTGCCTCACAGCAAGAAGGTTCTTTGTTCAAATCCACCTGTGTGCTCTTTGCATGTTTTCCCCCCACATGCACGTGGGTTTCCTCTAAGTACACCGGCTTCCTCCCACAGCCTGACAACATACATCGGTTGCTCTGCATCGCCTGCAGGCGTTAAAGAGCTGTTGGTCTTTCCATGTCTTGGCCGTGTGGACGAGTTGCCAGTTATCCTCCGACCCGCGCTCAATAAGAGAGCCCCTGCAAGGCTAGAAGCACTTGCAGAAAAAGAAGGGATGGAAATGTGTCTCCGTGCTCCGGTTGTTTCCAAGTATAAGTCACCTCGAGCTGAACAACACGAGCTAAAACTATCCAAACAGAAATGTAACAGGGTTAACGTTTCCACTACAGTGCTGAAAATAAAACGGTACAGGAAGCACGGATGCAATGCAATCACGCCTTCTCTGATTTACAGTGACTTTTTCAGAGGCTAACAAAGGTGCATTGTATGTATGAGAGAGCAAACCGTGTCAGTCCTCCAAGAGCTTATTAAACTTCAGAGAGTGCCAGTGAGGAAGGGAGGAGTGAGGGCGATGGGTGGGAAGGGCTAGTTTGTCACAGTTGCAGATGAACCAGTGCAGCAATTCGCAAGAAAAGAGAAGTTGCACAAAGAAGTAGGAGCCTGTATCATGTCCTGAGCATGTGCACAGCCTTGCTACACATGTTCCAGGGCACAGTATAGTTTCCCCACCAGGGGGAGAGAGGTAGCAGCAAGGCCACAACTGATCACCGCAAACACCAGCTCGTAATGAAGCGAGGCTACATTAAGAAGAGGGTTTTTAACCACATTATTTCAGATCAACCCAGGGAATCGTGCCCACCGCACTCGCATGGCGCTGGATGAGGGATCACAAAGACACACAGGGTGGAGGCATGCCAGGCCGTGGAGCACATCAAACCCACCAGCTGTCAGTCTCCAGAGAAAGGAAGAGGAAGTGTGCGTCGGTAAAGCAACAGATCCACCCGGTGACAGTTCAGTGGGCAGGAGAAGAAGAGAAACGATAAGCTGCCACACCGATGTTTGAGGCGCTCCGGTTACTGCAGGTGTTATTAAGCCCCTTCCTGGTGTTCTCTTATAACCAGCTCTCGATGAGCGGCGTGTTTTAAAAGGATAACTGAGAGTCTCGACATAAAGGAGTAAGGTGTACGTTTGATTGGCAACAGCTTCGCAGGTGATATAAAATGTGTTTGCTTATCCTTGAGTCACTTGAACCTTTGTGTTACACTCAATGATGTTTGTGCGAGATTTTGCAGGAGATGCTTTTCACATTCATCTCCTGGAGTTGCTGTCAAAAATAGAATTTTTTTGTTTGCTATTAATATTTTGTCGCATCTAATGCCTCGTAGTCGAAGTCTTATCATCCAGCAGTTAAGCTTTAATTGAATGAACTTTATACTCTATTTCAATGAGGGGGAAAGGAACTTATGATTCATAATTCATAGGAACTTTGATGTTGTTGTTTTGGTTTAAAAGCATTTCAGGGACAACTTTCTTTTATGTGTCCTGTGATGCATGTGGAGTCCATTGATTCTTCATTTGTGTGTGTAACTTCAGCTGCTGCCACTCCAGATGTCTATGTGTGATTGTCTAAGAATAGATATATTATGTAGATTACAATATACAGCACTGAAATGTACAACACAGTTAGACGGATAGTTATATATGCGACGGTGAATGTGGAATATTCTTTAGAGTTTAGACTAGGTCCTTCGGAGTGGTTGGTTGAGTAGACCGGCACTAAATGTGTGAATTCCTTAAATATATTTCATGTCTTTCTTTCTTTCATATTACGGTATTCATCTTAATGAGTTCTTGCTTCTAATATGGACTGAATGAGCAATGGACAAAAGCAGAAAGAGTATAATCATCTCTGAGGTATAATTTTTTTTCCCTCACAGCCAAAATGTGTGTCCTTCGTGCATTTTCTTTCAGATATGGTGAGTAAACCATTCACTGTAGGCTCGTAGGCTTTTCACTCTAAATCCATTCGTGGCTTTCCACCTTTGAAATGGCAGCAGCCAGGCAGAGGAGACATCTGCCTTGATTTTAATGGGTATTGCAAATGTTTCAGTAATTCCACTCCATTTGAGACTTCCCTCCCCTTCAGCACACTCCTGAATTACAGCAGTGGAATGGAGCGAGGCGGAGTGTGGAGTATTCTACACAGTCGAGACAATCGGGGAGAAAGTCCTCCTGTGTGCATGCTTGCATCATGGAGGCTCACAATCAAGCCAGCTGTCAGCGGGTTCTTTGGAAAGATGTGAGTCAAGTTAATTTTTTATTTATTGCACTTAATAAATCTAATAATAATAGTGATTTTAAGTTAATTTCTAATTTAATAATTCTAGTAATATTTTTGCAGAACATTAGCTGCCACCGTGTCAGGAAGACGGGGGGGAATCAGACTTCTACAGCTCATAAATGAAGCACAGGTGGCAGTAGTGATATTTTTTATATATTCTTTTTAATCTTGGGGAATCCTGTGATACTTTATTGTCAGCCTTAAGTGGACTATATTGTCAGCATACCCTTTGTGAATCCAAGAGGACGGCTGCTTGATCGTTTGAGTTCTTTAAGAAAGGTTCTTTTTTTTATCCCTTTTGGCATTTCACCTTGGGATTCTTACTTTCTGTCCACTCTTGAATTCACTCTCATCTGAACCACTTGCATTTGCTTTATACCTGGAGGACTCTTTGCTTCCTGTGTGCAAGCAGCATTCAAATATACATGGAGAAATGTCGTTTTGCTCTGAATTTCTGAGGGACCGGGGGAATGAGGTTTTTCCCGCACTGGAATAATTATTTCCTTCTATCTCCCCTCACGCCTGACTTGTTAGAATTTGTGAACAACAGAGCAAGAGCAGCAAAAAGTAAATGCTGCATGAATAATGGTCACCTTTGGCTAAATATTCTTCTTGACAGGAGTAAATAAGTGTGATAAACAGCTACATTTGCTTGTTTGTTGTGTGGGAAGCATCTGGGCCTTTCTCCCATCCTTTTTTTAAATGAAATGGTCCTTCTTTGTATAACAGCAGGGGGCACCAGGCAAGACGGAGGAGGATATGTGCGACTGATTCTGAACTCCTAAACCTGGCAGTGGCTGATTCTTCTCACTCTGTTCCCATCCCTGCCTTTACTTCTGTCAGTCAGTCTGCCCCATCCCTTTTTCAATCCCTCCTTCCTCCTCTGAGAATCCAATATTCAAAGCAGAGGCACAGAAAGGTTTGTCCTCTGGATTCCAGTGCTTATGCAACCTCCCACTGGAGAGCCGAGGATTTTAGCCACAGTCTTTTTCCACTCTGAGAAATTCACAATGCCAGGAATTTCTAGCTCTGTTTTTCATCATACTTAGGAATTCACAATGCTTTTTAAGTTCCTTCTCTTTTTTTGTGTGCGGCGACTGTCTATAATATCTCCACTACAGAAGAGGAAGGTTTTAGAATCCATCCGTCATTTGTCCTTCCAAAAGTCGTGAAGCTGATGTGTTCTCCAGAAATCAGGAATTCTATATTCAACAATTACCCAGAACATGTTTCTTCCATTTGAAAGCGTAAAAAGTAAAGTTGATAATTCTTTATCATTTTAAACGGAACACATCCTTAAAATCAGAACTCATCATAATAAAGGCCAGTGTGAGGCTACGTCCACTATGACCCCGCATTCACTGCAAAAATAGTTAGGGTGGGGGGGTTTGGCAACTCTTTTAGATGCTGATGTTAAACTGTAGAAGCAGAGCCGTGGCTGTCTGGGACAACTTGACCTGTTTCCCAGATGAATGGAGAAGGGAAGAACCTGCAATCGGAAATAGAAAAAGCAGGAATAATTTTACTATATTATTAGGCCAACACGTTTTTGACCTCCAAGGAGGTTATCATGACCTGATACTGCAAGAGTCTTACGTCTTTTGGATGTGGAACTGTTTCAGATGAATAACCAGTGGCTTGCAACTCTTATTAATAGAAATAGAAACTATGGGCCTGTAAAAACTAACTTTAGCAGAAATGTCTTCTTTGACTCCCAAGTTGTGCATTTTGGTACGAAGCATTCAGCTATGTTGCTTAAAATTCTGTTAAAGGTGTCCCCGAGGTTGGATGAAAACTAAACATTGTCCCGTTGAGAGGAAACATTTTTTAAAGATATGTTTTGGTTTAATGTAAATGTTCAAACCCCTGCATGTTTTGCCCCGATTTCCTCCCATAATTCCGGCGCAGATTTTCACAAGGGTGTACTAAAGGCGAATCGTCATACAGAGAGTAATCACAGTAACTCTCTGTGACAGCTGCTTTGTTGGTGCTTCGGTGCCATAAAACAGTCTGACATTTCAAACACAGCCTTGTAAAGACAGCAGAGCTGAAAGTTCAGCAGCCCCCCCCCCCCCATGGTCACGGACAGGAGCCACTCATCCAGGATGTACCCACACATTGGAAGAAAACGCTTCAATCTACAAAGCGGCTACAGCAGCAATGAATAAGGCAGGATGACAAAGTCAGAAACACTGCCGGAGTCATGTACAGTGACATCCCACTCATATGCAAATTAGATTGCATCATTCCCTGACGCATTTTCATTTAGCTTATTCTATGATTAGGAAATCATTCATTTTTCACCTTTTTCTATTCCAACCCGGCAGGTATTTGTTTCAACTCCACAAAAAACAGATTACCAGTAGTCAAATCTTGTTATTGTGATTAACTCAAATATATATTGTAATCAATCACTACTAAAAACAAATATGTATTTTATGCTCGCAGTGGCGTAAATGTTGCGCTCAACAAGTATAAAGTCTACATCACAAGATATTCAGCATTGGAGTCGTGGGCAGAAGGATCTGTTCTTAATGTTATACGAGTCGTACATTTCGTGTAATGCAAAACTTGAATTGCTTGCAGGTTGAAGAGGGCAAAGAGAAGAAGGTCAAGCGCCTCACCTACCAGCGACTGGCTCTGGTTCTGGCTCTGGTCTTCCTTGGTTTGACCCTCTGTGTGTTTAGCCTAAGATATCTGTGGAGCCCCAGCCTGGCCAAGGTAAGAATCATTTCCTGAACCTCAGTGATGTTAAATTAAATTAATTAATGATTGAAAAAAAAAAAGAAAAGAAATTCATACCAGCAACATCTCAAAAGGTTTGGATCAATAACAGGAATATTCTGGGAAGCATTTTACTACATGGGCTCCTTTAGAAAACTCTTCTTAGCAAACAGTTGCTGCCCAGTCCAGACTACTGTGTGAACTACAAGCTACTGTATAGAGCAAGAAAATTCAGGAAGCCCATCAACTTCTCTGTGATGGGCTGAAGAAAAATGGAAAAGTGTCCTTTGGTCTGACGAGTCTACATATCTACATGAGCTGTTCCGTGCAAAAGATGCAAAGGACGTGGAATTAGTCACTTGAATGGCTACGAAGGTGCCATTAATTCTGAGAAGCACATGCATGACCTTGAACTGTTGAACAATGCAAATCATAGTTCAAGCGATAATAGAAGAGAAATCTTCTTTTAAAACTGTGCACCCATCCCAACTTGTTTGAAATATCAAATTTACAAGGGCCATATATTTATAATTTCAAAAAAATCTATTAAGTGAATCAGTCTGAGCGTTAATCGTTTATTTTAATGCTGTATTCCATCCTACTTGGAAGTTTAAAAAAAATCAAAAAAAAAGAACATTGCATTCTGTATTTTTGACATTGTGTGTAATATCCAATCTTTTTGGAATTGATGTTGCAAACATCATCAGTGTTTGCCCATCTGACACCGGATTGCCATCTTTTGTGCCTGTGGTGTGGTCCCGATGACAACGAGACGGGGTCTCTACATCAGAAAATCAGAGGAGTTACATCAAAGAAAAAAATAATAACTCAGGAAAGAGAGATGGACAACCACCCAAAGAGCAATAGGCAGTGTCTGCAGTCTGTATTGTACTGTTAGATTAAAAGATGTGTGGGGATAGGGATACAACAACTGTGTTTTGCTCCCTTCATGTTTTGGCTGTGAGACCTGTAATTTCATGACTTCCTAGAACAAACCTCAAAGCTCCATTTATTGCTGGAGGTTTTGGCCTGTTGTTTATTTATCAACTTCACACTTGCATTGCAGACATCGTCTCAGAATAAGGGATCCTGATAACCGAAGTTTTTTCTTAATTGCTGTTGACCAGAATGCCCGCAGCATGACTGAAACCTCATGGCAATGCGACTGGGACAAACTCTGGTCCAGGCAATTCATCTTGTAAAATCCAATTCAATCACACTCGATGGCGAACTCTTTTATTCTGCTTGTTTCACGTGTTTTTTCCCCCGAGAGGCCCCCAAAAAAAAGCTATGGTACATCAATAATTTCACATTTACACACTGGAAACTCCGCACGTTCCGAGTACAGCGAGAGGAAATAATTAGAATGAAATGTTTACTAAAAATGGCCACTGCATTTGTTTCAAACATGATTGAATGCACAGATCTTTGTGTATGCTGAGATGAAGTGGAAGCGGGGAAATGTACAAGACAAGATGTGGCTCCATACCTTCTGTTGTGACTGATAGCTCTCCTGAGCTCAGGTTAACTAAGGTTCGTCTCCACTTCCGGGAAAGATGGTGCTGTTCATGTCCTCTCCTTTCAACATAGATAGGAATCACCTCTGAGCCATCTCCTTTGTCCTTGTTAAATATTTCATGCCGGAGGTAGAGCAGTCATTATTTCCACTTTAATAAGCTGTGATCATTCTCACGTGGCACAAAATGTGTTGATGGCAGAGGTTGCCCGGGCAATGAATATCAAACCTTGCGGACGCTGGGTTTTGCTTTAATGGGGTCTTGTGGCAGAGGCTCATTTTCTGGCCTCTCCATAAGAAAGTGAGGCTACTTCAAAAGAGAATTGCCTGTCTGTCACGCGGAGACGGAAGCTCTCTGAAACACAGAGCAGTTCGAAAGTGGCTACGCATCCTTTGAGAGGCTACATGCAAGGAGGCAACTGAGTGTAAAGACAGTCGTAGTTAAGGTTTTATTTCCCAAGATTAGAGAGCCCAAATACTCAACAAGGTGTTGTCACCAACTTTAGAATGTTTTCATCTCCTTTCAGCTCATTGATTTGATTCCCTTTCAGCACTTCGGAATAAATTCCAGCTGTAGCAGAAGTTTTTATTTTGTGACATTAAAGCCTTCTTACAACATTAAATGTTGTTTTTGTGGTATGTTGTACTGAAATGTTATTACTACAAGGTAAATACAGTATTTGATATGTGTCTGTCAGTGACATGTCTTTAATTACTTTGCAAAACCTATTTTTACATGACGGAAATGTGCTGTGTAATTGCTCTCGATGGATGGTGTACCAGTTCAGTCAACACAGATCGTTACATTACAGTGCCTGCAAGTGCTAATAGGGTAACAATGTGGGATCATAATTATACTATAGTTCAGGGAAAGTACGCGCTAATGATTACCAGCATAGAACTCAGTTTCCGGAGGGAATAAGTAAAGATTCATGTACTCTTTGAGATATACCAGTTGAAGTACTCAGAGCAAAGATATTAGGAAAGATTTACTCTTAATTTCACATGAATTTATCTAAGAAATTACCTAAACAGTAACAAACAGGAGATTCATAACTTTGGGGTAATTAACATAAATATGTGGCGTTCAGCTCAGCCTACGAGATGCTCTTTTAGAGCTTTGTGGGAGTTTGCACTCACATTTTAATTCATCCCTAACTGCTGCATTGTACGCATTTGTTAGTTGCATTGCAGTTATAGTACATATTCTATGAATTACAAGTATAAAGCTGCCAATGACCAGACACAGAGTGTGTATATTAAATGAGTAATTACTGTAAAAGAAAACCTCTGAGCAGATCCACAAGTGAAAAACCAGTTTGCAGAGAATGTTCTGATTTGGTCCTTTCTTGCTGTGCAATCTGTTTTCTCCAGCTGTTTTGACATCTATTTTTTTGGTACAACTGAATATGTGAGGTGCAAATGAGCTGTTCGGAGTCGCATTCTTTTCTCAGTGAAAATCTTATTCAAATGAAAGCAAGGCGGGCGCACCCCTGGGAAAGGAGCCTGACATCAATTTGACGATGGCGTTGAACAGCATGGCGCTTTACCGCCAGGTTTGATAAAATAGATGCTCTGCTCAGTTGGACTTTTCTTCAAAACGAACTAATCTGACAATCCACAGCTGAGCAGATGGTAAACAAAATGTGCCCAAATTCTGCATTTCATTTAGACTCTAAATGCATCGAGAACAAAACATGTTCTCCTCTCAAAAAATGCTCTTTAACTTGAAAATTGGCAACCGCCAAGTATGTTTTGTTCTAGGTCAATAACATAACGTAAGAACTTACTTGCATTAAAAACAATCGCTAATGGATACACACACACATTTTGCATATTACACAGATTCAAAAACATTACATAACACTTCAACCTCAGCATGTTAATTAGAAGTCAGAATCGCAGCACGACTGCAGCCAAGAACACTTTGCGTCTGCCCTCACAATTCACCAAAGCAACATAACCTTGTGCCCCCAGCTTTGTATTAATAACCACATTTGGTCATTTGCTCCACTCCTATTTCAATATGACACGATAACCACTTGAGTTCTTCTTTTAATTACCTGAGAGCATATGTTATAAGGGAGGTCTAGGGAAGACATGTTGTCATCACTTTATCTTTATGTGTGTCTTTGCGTGTTTGTCAAAAGCCTGGATGTGCTTGCACACAATGGGGTCTGCGCACATTGTCGCACATTGTGTTAGATTGGCTTAAGTCTCGTTCTGGGATTTTACCTCCTTGTAAATTAATCCTCTGTTATTACCAGTTTACTCCGTGAATATCGAATCTGCCTCGTAAATCCAGTGGAAAAGCAACATCGCGCTCACCTTGACCGAATCAGCGTTTTTTTCTTTTTTTTTTTATTCACTTCAAAAAGGAAGAATAAAAACGCAATTTTCACATCTGCTGTGTGGAATGTCTGTCATACACAGCATCCAAAAATGACATTTTCGCACCATTATATGTAATTGGTTCTATTTTTAATTCACCAACCACTCTGAGTGAGATTATCTGCAGACCAACAGCCAGGCGCCGAGTAATTGTGAACCGGAAGACATTGAAAACAAGATTTTTCTGGGGAGCACAGGTGCTGCTGGATTGCATGGCAAAACCGCCTGCAAAGTACATGAATGTCTGACATGAGAGAAGTACTCCATTATACAAGCTGAAATTGCATTGCACACCTTGATGCCTTTCCCAAGGTAGCTGCTGAGTTGTCGCTCCTGATGGCCTCTTAAATGCCGTCAGGACAGGCTTCTTAAAGCAAATGCTGTGGCCCCTGTTGCTTTTCCACTGATCACACCGATTGCAAGGCCTAAACCCCCACCACTGCCTTTGTTCATTTATTTAGTGCTTATTTTTATAGAGGTCATGCATACACACCCAGTCCAGTAGGTGACCACATGTCAACATACAGGAGGGAACGGAATATGAACATTTGATCATGATATAATTCTTATAATTCTTCCAGATTTTTGTTTTTCATTAGAAATTTGTGTCTAGAAATCGAACTTCTCCTCACATTGTTCGGTTTCTCTGTATCACGTGGGGAAATATTATTTCTGTGGAGCCGATGGAGCTCATCTAAACAGGTAGTTTGCCGAGACCTGATGGGATGTGACGCTCATTCGTTCATTCTAAGTGTACATTGGTGTTTCTCCCCCTGGCTGTCAAATTAGTTCACTTCAGGATCCTCAACAAGATGTCACATTATTCCTTGTATTCAATCAGGAAGAGGGAGGGGATGTGGGCTGGGGGATCTTCTAAATTTTTGCCCGTGGACTGCTCGAAGGTCAGAAGGCGTCATGGCGGGTGTGCCACATTCTCCTTCTCCTGGGATGAGGAGTTCTACACAAAACGTGACAGCAGGGTTAAACGCAAAAGCAGTTATCTATTGTGGCACGTGCCATACAAAAGTGAGTTTAGAATCGCTTTCGGCAGAGAATGAGGGAGATTAGAATCATCATCTTAATTGTCCCTACTTGATTTTGCCAGGCTTCCTGAAGCTTAAGTGCAGCATATTATGTGTAGAGTGTGACGGGTAAAACACACAAATGCTACTTTCAGGTTTTTTTCTTTCCAGGACTCTGATCCTCTCGCACCTCCCTGTCCCATCTCTGCGTCTGCCAAGCAGACTCCTCTGCTCTGTTTTACATTTTCAAATACGATTGAGCTTTCGCATCTATTTTCTCTCTCCCAGCAAAGTCTGCACAGCTTAGATCCTCGATATGCAGTCACAGCCACAATGCAGAAGCAGAAACTGGAACAGCAACATTCTACAATTTACCACACATTAGACCTTGCAGGTCAAAAATGATGCCATCGTGTTGTCATCATTTTTAGAACACTAACTGGTGACCCTTGTGACCAGACGGCATTCCTGGACAGTGCACACCTTCACCGTGTCCAGTTCCACATCTCAGCTGTTAGCATTAATAACCTTTCAAGAGTGAGCGAAGAACATTTGGAGGTCTCTTTGCGAATTGCACTGACCCAATTCCTGTCCAGGTTCAGAATGCTATAGCACAAAGCGCCAAAGCTACTCACGACTTGTTTTTGGAAGGAGAGACGACGCATATCAATGAATCTGAAGTATTGTGATATTTGCTCTTCCATTCAGTGATTGTTTACCTCATGTCTGCCAAAAAGAGCATTTCATTTAGTTCTCCTTTGAGGATGCGGCCTTTTCATGGACTGATAGGGAGCCTGTTTGCAATGTGACATTAGAGATGAAGGCTTCATTAACTTGATTATTAAAAGTTGGTTTTAATATTTAAAAAAAAAAACATATTGTAGGAATCCAACTGTGCTTATTTTGAAAGCTGCAATGACCCTTACTAATGATGAAATATACATTTACAGGAAGTCACTGAAATAAAATGAAAAATGGTTGAATGACCTGCTGCGACTTATTTCTGGTGTCGCATCAAGTTGTATATGTTACCGCAGTGGTCAGAAGATTGTCCCACTGAGAAACTCAATCATCATTCATTATCAATAAAAAGTACCAAAGGCACCAAAACTACTTCTGGAGTTAATTGCACGTCTTCTTTATTAGTGCAGCGCAAACATGTGATGCATGTTCTTGCCAACCAACATATTTGTTGGAACTTGAAGCGACAGCTTATGTTGAAATTACCTAATGTTGCTGTTTTGTGCCTGAATGAAAGCTCATGGTCGTCTGCTGATTCTCCTTTGCAAAAAAAAAATCTTCCTCACTTTGTCGATTCATAGCGATAAAGCTTGTCCAGATCCCTCCCTTATATTCATGGAGGCTGCATGACTGATCCATTGACCTGCATGAGTGACTACGATGTGACTGGATGAAATGGAAGGCACAAATTATGGAAAACGTACGAGGAGGAAGACTGTTGTTTTGATTTGTCTTTCCGTCTTCTCAGTGTGAATGCAGACCCATCATTTTGGAAACATTGCTTTCTTCTAAGTGCTTACGCCAGGGGTCTGAGACCCCCCGATGGGCAGTCAGTCCTCTGGGCCTTTGTCTCACGCTGAGATAATGTGGAGCTCATTAGCTCTGTGGCAGGAACAAATAATGGCCAGGGTGAAATGTTGCAGGGTTCAATTAATAACAATGCTGTCATACGTTACATATTAATATCGGAAGTAATTCCAGCTGAGAAACAGATTTTTATAGGGAGAGTTTTTTATTGCATGCTATGTGATTTATATAACGGCATTCCATTCATCACAAACAGATCACTTGAACTATAATTAAAACTTTGGCGCATGTATGTGTTAGAGGAAAAACAGGAAAAACCGTTTTTCGAAGTTGTGATATTCTGGCAACACAGCAATCACTCTGAGATCTTAAGAGTTGGTTAGTTCGTTAGCCGATTCAGTTGTTGTTGATTTATGGTGCAAAATAATTTCTTAAAATAGTTTTCAGCCTTCTCCCTCGTGTTCTGCAATGGAGGAGGATGCAGTGAACTGTGTGTCTTACTCCGTCGCTTTGTCTTATGGTGTTTCCTCGTACAAATCTTATTGCATGTGGCAGGTTGGGTATTCCTAGATATTCTCATGATCTCACAGATGTCAGCTTTCTGCACAGAATGATAAAAAAAAATAAAAAAATATGTACCTCGGACAAATCCAGCATTTAAATCCAACTAAGCATCTTCCTGTTCCAATATTTGACCTTAACTCTGATACAAGTTGTTACGGATAATAGTCAATGGTGGATTGTCATGGTGAAGGCTTGAATAAAAGCTTAAAAGCACTTAATTTCATAGTTCGAACTGCCTACATCAATTAATTTTTTAAGAGCTTGGTTTCCATGTCTGTCATTAGTGGCTGACCACTAAGAACCAGGTACATTTAATATTCAAAAATGCTGAAAGTCTAAGTCATATAATGCTCTAGATATTTTGTGTTGGTGTGAGATGATAAACCCAAATCACTGGGTGCATAATGTGCTGTGTTTCCCCCAGTGAGTCTTTAAAGTATTTTTCAGTGTTATTAAAAAAGGACAAGCACTGACATACAAAGATTGGCACCCGTAGTTCCAGTGTGATCGTCCTGTGTCTGCATAGGGCGGCGGCTTCTTCTTTTATTGTGTCTTCAAGGCAGAGATGGGATGTAAACTGTGTTTGAACAATTATGAGACTGTATGTCTTAGAGCAGCTCTGTGTCGGAGGAGGGGGGGGGGGTGTTTTCAAGTCTACATTTGGAAAATAAAGCCAAAATATGTGCTCTTTTTTTTTTTTTTTACTTCTGCAGGATGAAGCTTGTATTGGAAGGAAAGACGACGTGACTATTGTTCCAATGTTGTGTTTAGCAGCATATTTTATTTAGGAGAGCGGTCCAGGGCTGACTCTTTGTGTGTGTCGCTCTCTAGCAGCGGATCCACTTTTGATGCTGCTGTTTCTATGGTGGATTTTTTTTTTATTTCCTATATTTTGTATTGCATGCCCGGCCTTGCAGTTTTGCATTCATTTGTCATGATTTTATGTTTCATGTTGCACGATTGCACCGAGAAAAACTCCTAGTTTGTGAATCCTTTTCACTGACAATGGCGAATAAATCGATTCTGATTCTCCCTTAGCACAGGCAAAGCTGGCTTCTTCTTATGGTAGAAGGTACAGGTGAAGCAGTGATGGGGGGGGGGGGTACACTTTGCTGTTTTGGGATTGGCAGCGGCATTTTGATAAAGACAAAGAGATGGAGACAAGCTTCCCACTTTTTCATCATCCTGACATGGATGCCTGCAGAAGCTGCTGTTATTGGTATTTGTAGCAGGAACAATAATTTGATAAACGTGTAGTACTGGCTTCTTATAGCTCACCCGTACAATTTATTTTATGTATAAATTGACACACAAATAATTTCAACGAAGAAATATTATTGCTATTAAGTGAATCTCAACAAATGGAAAGTATCTTTGTGCCTTTGAACCTCAGGAAGTTCAACTTTTATTATAATGCTACCATGACTCTTTTCTTAAAAAGGCACAAAATCTATTCAGCTCTTAGCAATGCCATTCATCTGGGCAAATTATTGCCTTGCATCTAAAGGATCCTAATTGTAGCCTTACAACTCTAACAAGCTGTTTTTCTCTTAAACGCCACTTAGCCGCAAGAGCACAGAGTGTGCTGCTGTTTATTAGATGAAATAAATGAGTGCCGGAGTGACATGGAGACATGGACTGGTGTAAAAAGGTACTGAACCTTTTCTTGATATCTTCTGTTTTTGTTCACATCTCAAAAAAGATGTAACAAAGAACTAAGCCACCCTGAGAAAACACAAAAAGGAAAGTCTGAGGCGGTGACTTCATTTAAAAGTAAAATGGTGTATAAATCACCAGTCTGAAAAATCACTCAATATGCGCCTGTGTAATAGCTAAATGTGCAATGATTAGCAGCAAAAATTCAAAGCAAACACTTCTTTTTACACCCTGAAGGCCACTCCTGAATGAGCATTCTGTTGGAGGAATTTTGGAAGGTTGGCCACTTCCAGGTCAGTTCGCTCTTCGCTATTATTCCATCTTCTCTTTATGTAGATAATATGCATCTCTGTGGCTCTGCAGAGACCCACGGCCTTAGAAAGAGCCTTGTATTGCCAGATTGATGTATCTCAATCGCCTTTGTCCTCGCGTGTTTTTTGCCACGTTAGATGACGACATCAGTTGTCTTTGTTCTATACTGAATTGTGTTTGAAGATCTGTCAGTTTTGTGTGAGATGAGCAAAAAAGTAAAAGAATATCAGGAGCGACTCCAATACTTTTTCACACCACCAAATTCACTCTAGATGTGAGCCAACTTCTGACTGTCTGCCTCCTGCCTGGTTGGGAAGCTCAGCGACTGGTTACAGTATTCTGTCTGTTATGATCTGCCTCAGACTCTGAGAGATGCATCTGAATGTCTCTGAGTCTCCACAGGATACCTTTCATGAATATTTCATAAAGCACAATAGCTCTTTTATTACAGGAGATTGTTCATTTTCAAATAGCATGTTCACCTCGACAATGAGCATCAGGATTCATTCAACACACTTGACATGACGCATTGTTATTCAGCGCCGGCAAGTGGTTACCAGGCAGAGGGAGCCAAAAATGGAAGATGGATCACTCCATTGTTGGAACCAAATCATTGTAATGTTAAACTAATAACCGCAGTCACTTTCGGGTATTTCAAAATCATGTGATTTCAGCCAAAGTTACAGAATATTATTTTCAGTTATATATCCTGCCCCCTCCCACCACCAAAAACATGCAACTTGGGTGAGGTGGTTAGGGTTAGGGTTAGTGTGTGTGTGTGTGTGTGTGTGTGAATGTGTGTGTGTGAATGTGTATGGCCCTGCAATGAACTGGCAGCTTGTCCGGGGTGTGCCCGGTAAGAGTGCTGGGACAGGCTCCAGTCGATCCCTTGGACCGGATTTCAAATTCGGTGGTGAAGAAACTGAATGAATGGTCTCCATTATACTTTTTCCTGGCTTCTTCTGTTGGTCTACCACCATCATTCTTCAAAAGAGACTGGTTTAAGCTCCAAAGCAAAGCATTTACTTTTTACTTTTATACTATTAATAGACGACAGGAGCGCTGCTATTAGCTTCCAGGTCCATTTAACAGAGAAACTGTGGTTGCAACTGAAGAATGAAGCTTAAACTGTGAAACACAACAACACAGCAAATTAGCAGAATACACGATGGAATTGTGATGACCAGCGAGATGCTCTGAACACGGCGTCTTTTATGTTTACTCTGACATTGGTCAAGTTGATGATCACCTTCGTGGGGCTAATTAGCCAGACTGAAGTTAATAACAAGATATCCTGGGAATGTTGAAACAGCTTCACAGTACATACCTCAGGCCTTTTTTTTGTGTGTGTTTAACTTTATTTAAATTTGTACAACTCCCCACTGCAGAGGGCCTCACTTAATTTTTCACAACTTCTGCCCATCCCATGCTCGCTTCTAGAATTTGGTGACCGTCAAATCATTTGTCACATTTTAAAGGCCAGTTTAAGGCCATCCTGCGAGGCCCTGTGAGGTTCTACTGTTCTGTGCAGTTGACAGTTGCTGATAAATGTTGAAAGCCCCTTTTTTTCCCCTGCTGGGCTATTTCCTCTTTCTGGATTATCTGGGGGTTTTGGTTAAACGTTTTTTTTTTTTTATGTTAGAAGAAGATCAAACAGTTAAATGTAAGTTCACGTTTCACTTTCAGCCTGGGTAGGATTGGTGTCATATTTATTTTAACGCACAACTCCCTGTCCTGGAAAGCTTCTATAATGATGTGTTTTAAAGTTGTAACAAAAAAAAGATTTTAGAAACAAAGGAACTTATGTGTACATTGTAAGTAAAACATCCAGGGGGAAAAAATAAAAATAAAAAACCATATTCCCCAAAGTGTTGTGCAGTGAAAATACAACCCTTTGTTGTTCTCGCTTAGATTTTTATTGCGATCATAAAAAACAAACATCAAACAGCACGTCCCAGTCCCTAAGTTTGTTTCACAGCACTGTGTTGACCGAAAGTACGGAATAGCTCCCAGAGTTCCCCTTCCCCTCCTCCCTTCTGAACGCAGCACCGTTATGGCCGCAGCAGCAAGTATCAAGGTGATTTATTGCCAGAGAGCGCTCAAGTTGTTTAAAATGACTGGTGTGATTAGTCATATATGCTTCAGAGCTGGAAAAGGAGTGTACAGTGCTCCCGTAAATTAACAGCAGCTGCAGCCTGGAGTCGACCACAGCAAGGTGGTCAAACGTGGTAAGTGGCAAAGTTGCTGTGGGACGAGAAGAGAAAGTGGGTCATTACACCCCTCTCAGGTACGAGCAGGTCGACGGGAAAGAAAGGTAGGCTGCACTCAAGATTCAGAGGCTCCACCGTGAATTGATTTCAGCAATGAAAATGAAACGGGAGAGGAGTGATCGTGTGAGAGCGCTGCTAAAACTCCTCACTGCGCTGTCTGCTCGTTCATTCCACAAGCCATCAGATATCACTTCTGACAAAAAGATGCTCATGCAAGAGGCTTTTCATTTCGTAACAGGTTATTGTTATTTTATTATTCCCTCTTATCGCCACCTTTTTAGCCCGAAGTGCTCTCCAGAACACCTTTCTGAACTGTATTTGGGTTCGCAGCTGGAACAGCCGTGCAAGGAACACTGAAGAAGATGCCGAGATGATAGTCACTATTAGTCAGACATTCTATCCAGTGAAGTGATCCACTTGGGAATCTACCCCAATTCTGGAATCCTTCGTGATCCTCGCCAATTTGAACGACTATACTGGCGCCTGCGTGGAATGATGGCGCAATGGTTAGCGCTGTAGCCTCACAGCAAGGTCCAATGTTCAAATCCATTGGACGAAGAATTCACCTGCCGTGTTTCTGTGTGGGGCTTGAATGGCTTGAGGATGTACTCCCGCCCAAAGTCAGCTGGAATTGGTGAAAGTCAAAATGAGAAAAATGCATTAATTGTGCAACAGAACTAACAGCTTAGAAGGAAAACGTAGGCCTGGAGCTGCTTCTTTTGAGAGTGCTAATGTGCTCTCGGAAGATGGCTCCATTAAGTTTTGATTTTCTGACAGTGTAGCATTTGTGTTGAAAGGCTAATGACCTCTGTGTTTTCCTTAACCTGAGTTTGGCAATAGCAGTTGTAAAATAAATAGCATTTTAACCTTAAATTGATGCTTACAGTAATTGCTCGTGTGTCCTCCCAAAAGATCTTTAGCCCCAAGCCAACCCATTTTAACCTTTTTTTTTATTTAATGCTGCATTCATTACATACTCGGATCGTGATTCCGGCTTCCAAAACGCATCAAGTTGGTACACAAGTGCAAAGTACACAACAAATACACAACATTATGCATTTTAGCAAAATAAAAGTAGTTATATTTTCTTCATGTCAGAGTTTAGTGAGGAGTATGAACTGAAGAATATCAGGCACTTACAATACTGCTGTTTGTAAGTGCTATTGATAAAACATAGATGATTTACATAATTGCTTGCATGCAGCTATTTACCTCATATAACAAAGCCACACAAAAGGCTGGCGCTAATTACAATGCAAGACTCTTTCAGTGCGTTGCTAAAGTTTCTATTTAGCACCAGAGTCTGATTGCATCCTTTCATTACACACTGACTGGGCGCATGCATATAGCTTCCAGGCAAAAGTCAAGACGACATGTTTCGGCTTTGCATTTTGGAAGATTGCTCCGAATTTGTTTCCAAGAAAGCTTAATGTGTTTGTTGATCTGAATGTTAAGTGAATGGTTGTTGTTGCGTAGCCATTTCCACAGTGAAATTGGTTTCATTTTCAATCCACATGCAAGTAAAAGTACCACTGGCACAGACACTGAAACATTTAGACATTTACATCATCATAAAATTGGTCATGTTCAGCCATGCTGCATTTTCACTGTTTGCGCTGACTCTATTATAGTCACTGTCAGCTTGTCCTGACAGCGGCTGATGCCAAGTAGGGCCAACAGGCTCTTTTTTTCCTCCTGCATCACCTGAGTTGATGACACATTCGCGAGTCAGGCTGACCAGTATTTTCAAAATTGAATCTAAAAAAAGAATTGGCTGCCGTTCAGAACCAGCTGCCTGGAGACGTCACCAAACCCCAGCCTGCGTGTGTCTGGAAGCCGGAGACCATATGCTTCCTTTATCGAAACGCTCCAGATCTTGGGAATTGACAGGCTTGGTAGTCGGCTTCCGTGAGAATCATCCTCTCAAGATGCCATAAATTCAGATTTCTCTCTGTCTCTCTGGTTCTCACCTCACATCCATAAATGCATGAACACCACACAGAGTCTGGCAGACAATGTACACGTGTGTTTTACATGTGTGAGGGCCATCTGTACCGCTGCTCCTCCCTACCGGCCATAATTATTTCCCTTGTGAGTTGTCGTCTTTTGGCAGTATCTCAGGAACCTTGCTTTTTCCCTGCTTCCAAAAATCCAGGCTTGTTTTCCTCACTATTCTAATGCTACTTTTCTGCATGTACGTGTGTGAATTTAATTATTTGTAATCGGGGAGGATTAATTACTGCAATAGGTAACTGCATTCATTTCATTTTTAAAGGTTTTACCTCTGCGGGGGCGATTTCAGACAGTTTCCATTTTCACTCTTGAGAAAAATGAGAAGCCCTAATAAAACTATGGCCAACCGGGGAGCTACCAGAGTACCTGGGAGACATTAGCAGATGTTAAATATGCGACCGCTCGTGTAAAGAGACTTAAGATCTGGAAAATAAGTTGAGGGCAGGCGGCCTGAGGACGAGCAGCAGCAGAGATAAGGGAAACGGAGAAAGAAAGAAAACCACCCTCTGATTTTCCATGCCCCACTGTTTTGAGTCGGTGCATTCTTGAGACAGACATTATTATACAGCCAATCTTTTCTCATTTTTAGTCCTGTAATTCTTTACAAAAGAAAGACTAGAGGCGTCAACATCTCTGACTCGTCACCCAGATAGAAATACTATCTGCAGTTTTGTTGTCAGTTCAACTAAGGAAGCTTTAAGTTCCCGTTTCTTCCAAGTCACTGCAGAAGAAGCAACTAGTCTGTTTCATTTGCAGTTTACTCTTAAAACACAACAAACTGTCACTTCAAACCAGCTAAAGGCATAATCTGGGATCAAAATGTGAAGAAATGACTCCTCGAGCAAAGGTGAGCTCGTACCGATTGTCCAATTTGTGGAAAGGATAACACGTCATAAAAAAGTGTACTCTCTGCAAATTAATGGTGTATTATTAGTAGTAATATATAGTGTATAACAACTTAGCATTATTCCTACTGGGCTGAAAAAGCCATTGTTGATTATATAGTCTGTGACTTATTCAAAATCTCATCCAAAAATATATTGTCTAAAGTCAGACGAGACACACTGAAGACTGAAGGGACACACTGTTCTCCACCTTGATGTAT
Organism: Brachionichthys hirsutus; assembly: GCF_040956055.1. Classification (NCBI taxonomy): domain Eukaryota; kingdom Metazoa; phylum Chordata; class Actinopteri; order Lophiiformes; family Brachionichthyidae; genus Brachionichthys; species Brachionichthys hirsutus. Next base: position 4,806,852 of record NC_090902.1, read on the forward strand.
CACTGGGCTGCCTGTGGCTCCCAGGAGGCCGGCGCACTGTGCAGCCCCTGCACCACCCTGTACCCCACGCCTACCAGCCCCCGCCTCCACCGCCATCACCGCCCCGGTGTGAGTGACAGGCGTCCAGTTCCGCCTGACTGGAAGCCTCAAGGACAATTGGGAGGACATATTGCCATTAACCCATCTCTCTCACATCAACGGCTGCCTCCTCCATAGACGTACAGATGCAAAACCTCACTCTCCCACTGCAGACAGATGCCCCCCCCCCCACACACACACACACACACACAGACAGACACACACACCAACTGTGAACCGCTCACCTGTTACAACATCTACAGTGTGTGACCTTTGCCTAATGCCTACGGGTGCCACACCAGCGCACAAACAACCCTCAGGTCCGGCTGTGCCTGCCACTTCTCATTCACTCCACTCAATGCGAGTCTGTGTATGGAACCATACTTGGAGGTTGTTAAGAACCACTTCAAAGGCGATGCCAGAACACAGGAAATAAGCAAGGCATTGCCTGTTAAGGGTTCGGTGCAGATCGCCTTGAACTCCTGAGCTTAAATGACTCCATCGCTACGAGGGTCAGAATTGCTTATCTCATATTGCATGTAGAATAGATGCATATCGCAATGATGAGAGGGGACCAGCCATCGCATCGGCCTCGGACCCAGCAGAAGATATTTTGGGTAATAATGAAACGTTTTGGTTTGACGTTAGTGTTTGTTAGGTAATCAATGGGCGTTTCGGAATGGCGCCCGGTTTCTTTGCTATGTGCTCTTGTCTTACAACCTAAAGAGCGCGTGGGTGAAATGAATGGGATGTAGGGCAGAGGTTTGCAGGCTTAAAGCATGGACATGCAGTCTGGCTGGTGCAAGGCAGGAAGCCATTTCAGTGCACAGGGAAAAAGGAGGAATACAGAAACAACAAGGTGACGACAAATCCAAGGGGTGTGAGTATGTGAAACAGCATCTGACCCGACAATCTCCAGAGGAAGGAGTAAATTACTGGGATTTCTGCGCTGCGGGTTGAGCTGTGAGAGGGAGAGGTCAGGTGTGTTGTCGATCTGGAGTCGGGACAGCATGTCGGGGAAACCGTGCAATCAGGACTTTGTTCTTTGTTATGACAACTTGGTTTTGATATGAGACCATTGGCATATGGTTGTGAATATTTACAGTGAGTTCAATGACAGCAGCACTTTGTGTCGTTTAAACGCACTACAAAAGAATCATTGGGGATACGTATCTGCTGGTGTCACGCTGGCCTCCATCAGTGTCTGAGGCCATGTTCAGCCCCGCCGACTGCAATCTTTGGACTATTTGATTCCTCATATTGACGTGTTTCTGGTGAAAATGAGAAGCAGGCAGGGACTTGTTGCAGATATTGATTGACATTTACAGTTTGGCTCTGAATGTTTCTATTAGCTGTTGAAATGTAAGTTATTAAAAATCAAGCTAAGAGTAGGGATTCTATTCTCAGATATTTGACATAAAAAGGTGGCGATATACTTACCAGGAGGTGGTGAAGACTGAGACAGAGCTGAAATAAGAGACTATTGCCTTTTAAACTTTAAAATCATTTTGAGGCAGAGTCATTTCAAAACTAGGACAGCACTCAGTTGCTTGCATACTTTGGACTGATTGGCCAGCTGGTAAAAATTTAACTTTGTGTAAATGTGTCTTACAGCTCCTGTCAATCTACAGATAGGACTATTGTAGATGAGTAAAAAAAAATTAAAAATCCAAGCTAATTTAATTCATTGCTATGACACAACCTCAATAAAGATCCCCCAACAGAGTCGCCAGAGTTACTTCATTTTGCAGCTGGAGAATCAGGAATAATCGCTTTATTTGTTTTTATTTATTTTTTCCTGGGACTAAAAGAGCCTAGAAAACAATGTTGACTTGATGGGAGGTCGAAATGACAATCCTGCCTCACTACATCATTAATTATCTGCTGAGACAAACTGATGAATTGACAGCGGACCTGGGCCCTCTCGTTTCACACATTTGAGCAGCACACCTGTGTGTGATAGCTGTAATCAATCTAAAAATCGGAAGCTAAAGAAGCGGTTTCCAGGAGTGTCGGGATGAGACGGACATTTCTTCTTTAGTGAGGCTAGTTAAAAAACATCAAAAGAAGACGACTTGTGTAATTAAAAAAGGCGCACGCAAAATCACTTTGGTCGACTCAAAGTCGGAATCCTGGAAACCCGCCTGCCTCGGGGTTTTGGCAAGGAAAAGGAAAGTGAAAGAAAATCATGGATCCACCCTTTTATTCTGAGCTAATTCAAAATTCTACACTTCCCCCTTTGGGACAATCCCCACGCTTCCAGCCAATTTCAAGGTGTTCCATCAATTGATTTACGCATAACTGAAGAAACTGTCAAAAATGCCACATCTTACAACTTTCAAAATATATTATTTTTATTCCTGGATCCACCCCTTCAATTTGAATCCACGCCAAATTTTCAAGGTTTCTTCCCCACCGAACGGCATAGAAATCTGTTATGTAGCTTCTTTTCATCCCGCTAACAGACAAACAAAGGGAACCGATCCGTGAACCTCCTCGGGAAGGTAATAAAGACAATTTGATATACAACAAAGCCTTTTAGAGTTTAGTGCACTAGTTTACTGTCAGGAAAAGAATCTCCTAACAAGTCTTATGTGTGTTTCACAGCTTGATGCATCTTCTTCCTGTGTTCCATACAGCTTCTCTAAAACGCATTAATGAGCTTCACTGTGCACTGGCTGACATGTTCCTTCGTTACCATGAATGACACAGTTTAGTTTCAACCACACAAGCCTTCCTGCTGCCACAAATACTCACTAGGGCACCAAAAGCAGATAAAATAGTCTCCGGCAAATCCACCATTTGCTTCTGTTAAAGAAGCATTTGCTAAACAGTCCCATAACATGGGAGCTTTACTGTAATGACACACGTCCGATGCTTTTCAGAGCCGGGTTTGTCTCAAAAATATCGAGAGAAACAAATCAGCTTTGTCGGGTGTCGTCTCGCGGCGATAATGTGCATACAGCGAGGAAGAGAGTCCAGTCAGCTTAGATTAAAACACAAGAAAAGCAGATTTAAAGTGTTAAATAAACTAGTATGTCCCTGCATTGGAAGCTGGAATCCATATCCAGCATATGTCGACCAATCTGCAGGGGAGATTGTCTTGTAGTTTATATTCAATCCTGCTAACAGCTGGTGAAACATTTCCTCTTGTGCAAAGGTAATAGATTATGCACTGTTTGGTGAAACATTTGTCCTCCAAAAAATGTAATTGTTTTTATAGCTTTGTGTGCCCCACCCCCACCCCCCAATAAAACATTTTAGGTATAAGTTTAACAAGGATCAACGTGACAAGTGCCTGATTGTTCTGGCAAGTAGATTTTGTTACTATTTGGTGAATTTTTTTAATGATCTTCTCACTGCAGCTTTAATGTCACAGTCTTTAAGAGTTTTAAATGCATTAGAAGTCACGTCAAAGCCTTTGTGTAGACTGAGGGTGTGTCATATGTCTATTGTGTTCTTCTTCGGTGCCATAGGATAGCTTATTAACATCATTGTACTGTGTATCTTTAACATTTTGCAGCAAACTAACGGATTGTGTAGATTACCGTTTGAGATGCTACAAGTCCTCTTTGAATCTCCCATTGCTTACAAATATCCAAATGAAATAAGAACAACCCCCCATTATAATGATCATCGACATCACAATGAGGGAGAAATATGCTAAAATCTCACACTTACTGCAGCATGAATCGCACTGCAAGTTTGTCAGCGTAGAGAAGCATCAAAAGGCCATACACAAGCTACTCGTTTCTATTTTCAGAAGGCCAATTACAGTGCACAGCGGCAGCTTCGGATATTGAACCGGTTGAAGTCAAACTGTTGTAATGCATTATTATCTATTTCAGCCTGGGATGATGGGGAGATTCTCACTGCTGGATTTTCATCAAAAGTGATGTCCTGCTGAAAACGTAATTCAGTGTTTTAGCACAAATCAATAAACCTCCAGAATCTATTAACCCCCCCCCATTCCACCTTTATGTTAATATAAAAGAAGCCCTCTAATAAAACTTTAATTCACCGCACAGACTTTGAGATTGTTTAATAGCTCAGATTTTAGCCATAATTGCTCAATTGACACTTACATTTAAAGTCCATCTTAATTTGGTTTTCCCGTGACTATTTTAAGTTCTTCTTCTCTTTTGAGCCAAGCCTGCTGTGACCCATGTTAATGCAGATTTATAGGCTGGAGCCATTCTAACAGTATTCGTCTATTGGATCCCATTTGATCATTATCACTCTGTTCTCTCTCTCTCGCAAAGTCATTTCTGTGCATGACGCGCTGAATTGAAATGAATGCTGAGGATAAGCAAGAGCCAAACATGGTAAATACTGATAATGTGAAAGGGCATAAAGTGAAAGCTAATTTTGTGTTGGACCCTGAGAAGACATTCAGATGTTTCTGATGAGGGATGTAAATCATGATGGACTCCCGTCCCCGTGTATTCATTAATCATGCGTCTCATTGGCAAGGCTCTGATTTGGTACTGAGGCAGATGGAGATGAACTCAGCAATATATTTCCCATCATAACACAAACCTCACATAAATATTAATAGTATCTTTTCAGCTGGGGGCATGAATCATTTTTCACGCGGGGAATTTTAAGAGCTATCCGTACATGTCCGAAAAACGGTACATTCGCCAGCAGATGTGATAAACATCACTGCTTTAAGGCGAGAGAAGAAGAAGAAGAAGAAGAAAAGGATTTACGGCTCAGGAGATTCCAAAGCTCTTTATTTAATTACTTCACACACCTTCTATCAATATTATAATAACAGTAATATTTCTCACTACTGCAGCTTGTCAAGCCAAATATTTTAGTTGCACAACCATCATTGATGGGAGTTTGTAAATGCATTGGTTTGTGCTGCTAGCATGTTATTCTCCAGATGCCCTGTGATCAATGTGGCTGCAGTGAGGCTTCATTTTCTATATTAATAATACGTCTGACTTAATGTTGAGGGGGTTTCTTGCAGAGGCAAAGCCATCGGTGATTATCATGCAACTCTTCAGTTCCCCTCAGTCCCATGAAGCATTTTAGCATCTCTCAGTATGTTGGTTCAACAACTTTATCTGTTTCGGTGCAAAACGTAGCTTCAACTGCAATGGGGAAGGAGAAGAAACGCATACGGAGTCCACCCCGGACATGTGGATACCTCAACTGGGCCTTTGTTAAAGCCACCGGGAGACCCAAGACAGACCACCGAGAGGGGCAGGAGGAAAGGCGTGAACTGCTCAAGTCACTCAGATGATCAGCATCATCGTCACACGGTTTCTCCAGCCTTGCAGAGACGGTTTTTCTCGATGGTGAAACTGTCGCCTTCAACAAAGTAATGGGAGGCATGTCTTTATGGTGGCTGCAAACAGCCTGTAGGTGAATTAAAAGTTTTACTGAGTTACCACCAGACATGGCAAAACAATAATAATGTATATTGAATGATTTTAATTTAACAAAGGACTATTTCACTCTTCAAAAAAAAAAAAAATGCCTGTCCCTTCTTCCACCATAATCAAGAACGAACGGGGAGCCTGGGATCATAGCAACAAAACAAAACGTATGGCTTTCTCTTTGCTTCCATCGCTTGTGGATTTTTACTTCGATCTCAGGGAAACAGGAGTTCGGAGAGAGAAAAGGAGCCACTACAACTTGTGTTGCTGCCAAGAGGCCGAGAAAGAAATCAACACAGTTCTTAACACTGATTTGTGTTTTCATCCAGAAACAAATGACTTCTGGATCAAATTGCCTTTGTTTCGATTTGAGCCGCAGTTGTTATGTAAGTTTTTCATTAAATTCAGAGGAGAGTGTGATTCAACAGTTCTTGTTGCTGTCAGTTCAGCCTTTTTTTTTTCTCCCTGCTGCTTTCCTTGTGGGTCTGACTCGAGAGGAGGACTCGCCCATTCTTCAAAGTTACTACAGTTTTAGGGGTTTTTTTTCAACTCCGGAAAACAGCTGCCAGCACTAACTATGTGAAATTCTAGAGGGAGGGGGATTGAGGATGTGGGCAACTATGCACTGCACTGCAGGCTATTCTCATATTCAGCGCAAAGTTCTTAGATGATGAAAAATTATGGCTGTCATTTTCAGGAGGCACTGCTTTCGCTGACCTTTCTCAATAGTTTGGCACAAAACGATGATATAGCCTATAAAGAACACACACTGTCTCGATGATCTATTCTATTCTATTCTGAAAGGTTGTTTTGTGTCATTGAAGGTTTATGACCATCGGTACAAAGCCGTCTTGGACGGTGTCGAGACAGAAAGTGTGATGGAGATTGACCCGGGTCAGCGCACTGAGATCTTCAGAATGGGAAATGGTAGCAAAGAAATTCTTGAGGTGCACGACTTCAAAAATGTGAGTACAAGGTTAAACGAGTTCTTGCAAGTCACTTTTCTTTTACTGAAATCCCGGCATCGCAATTGTGTCCCCTCTTCACCTGAGAAAGTACGGTAATGTAATGTTCGCATCGTGTCTCTCTTAAACAGCCAGTTGACTAAATTTATTCTTTGTTGAAATCATTTTTCCTCCTGCAGTATTATTTCTGCTCTTCCATCAGAAAGCTCCTGAAGCATCTGGGAATCAAATTTATGGAAATTATGCTCAGTGAGGTGTGCGCATTGGATCAAAAAGGCCCACATAATCAGAAGTTTTATTCTGAACATTTGTGCTGCATGCACATTATCAAGGCAAAGATTATACAACAGGATCTGTATATGTGGCCAAAAACTACCCAATGCAAGATGGAAAATGTTTGTCCATGTACTCAAATGCCAAACATTATGCGGAATGGCATTGGGGTTTGTTTGTTTTATTACATTTTTAATATATAACTTAAATTGTGAACATTTCCCAGATATAATCCTCAGTAATCTTGTAAGAAAGTGTTGGATTCAGTCGAAGAATCAAACAGGAACAAAACTTAGTTCTGGTTAGAGTTACACAAAATAATTAAACATTTGAGTCCTATATTCTGTGACAAACTGTTGCAGCGAAGAGAGGGAGATCAACTAAAAAGTGCAGAGGCAAACATAATTAAGTAGCCCATCTATCTACCGGTACATGCTTTTGTTTCTCACACCCCTTTGAACTACAATTTTGTCTCCACCAGAACTCATTAACTCGCCTTTCATTCCCAACTCGTGCTTGAGTGTGCAGGAGGTTACACCTGCTGCACACTGGAAAGGGGAGCATGCTGCTCCGCTGGGTAATGAATGCTTTTATTCTCCATCCGCCCCCATTATCGACTGTGAAATGTTTGGCAGCAAGGCTGAATGTAACAGGATACAACTCATCCAAAAACAAATACCTGCATTGAGTTTTTATTGTTTGTGTTAAAATGCTCTTTGTAAACCTAAAATACCTTATCCAAGCACAGCACCCAGAAAAACTCTTCCCTTTGCTGTCAATCCTCTTTCTTTCTGTCTCCCTTACCACATCCCGGATGTTTGCGCACAATTTGGTGGGTGGGTGTAGCCAACATAATCAAACGCATGCATGCATGTTCCACTTCCTGTTACTGGAGGGCAGTCCCTGAGGAAGTGGGTTTGATTCCGCGCTCTGCCATAGAAGACAAAGACGCAAGAGAGTGATCAGAGTAATCAAAACCTCATTGTGTGGGTTACAGTTATTTATTCTAAGTTGTACATTGTGTGCTGAAATTCTACTAGACTTTTTAATGGATAAAAGGGTTGTTTTAACTTAATGAAATGACCAAACCCACGACTAAAACAGTCTTCATTAAGCCTCAGGGCTTGTTGAGGAATGGAAAATAAAGGGATTATGGTACCAGGATTGTGGAAAATATACTAAATCAATCCATTATTGTTTCCATTTGTGTTTTGTTGTTGTTTTACAAATTTAGACAAATGAGAGGGGAAAAACCAGGAGAAACAGAGTAAACTCATAATAAATATTCTTTGCAAGGGAACAAAACCGCATACAAGACAATTGACCTTAAATTGCTCTAAAACTGTGATTCAATAAAATGACAAACTGCTTTGCGTACACAAATCAGTGTACGACTTCAAACCGTACAACAACTGAGCTGTAGTGATGTTTTACTGAGCTTTGTTGTTCATGTTTGCATAAAACTGGAAAGAGGATTCAAGATAATATAATAAATAATTAATTGTATGAATAATACTAAGGATGTTAAAGATAACCTGCTGCAAAAAAATGAATAATGTTTTTTTAAATGTCAAATCGCCATAATATTAAAGTAGATTACCTGAATTCAAATTTGTGCATAAATACATTTACTGCTTTAATTTTTGAGTATACGTTTTGTATCAATCAAACAAATTCAAATAAGCAAAAGCATTCGAAGGTTCAGCAGCAAGACGCCTAAATTTCCCAGATTCTAGCAGAGCAAGATAAACAACCAAATTAATATTTAATTCTACTCCCACTAGATTCCATTCAGAATCCTGTTGCTACATTATAACATGGTATGTTTATGCCTGTTATGTATTAGTGGGGACTTTGCCGCACCTTCTCATTGTGGCTAATCCTTCAAAAAGACATAGCATTAGTTTTGGTTAAAAGAAAAAAGGTACATTTGCATTCAGAATTGGAGTTTGAATGTAAAGCTATTCATCAATATAAGACTAATACAAATTAGTTTCAAATTACAAAGAAAAATGCTCAATGTTTAGAAGGGAAATTAATCAGTTTGCACTTTATATTGCAGTTAATTATTGCAAGAAATAGAATACTGTAGAAATATTTTAACATGTTAACAACAACAAAAAGCCAGTGGGTTCAGGGATGTAAAAACAATGTCTGTAAATGTACAGTTTGGGATGAAATAAAACAAACAGAAAAATATGTTATAAAACAACTTCACAGTCATTGTGGCTTAAACTTATAAACTCCATGATTTATAAATGTTCCCTTTAATAAATTACACTGATAATATCAACACTGGGTGATATTACTTACTGCTTTTCATTAATGGTGCAGACATTTGCTTTCTCTTGCACATGGATGTTATAAGTGAATAGTGTAACATTGTCTATTAAAATGACATCACTATTCCATTTCTCATCCCAGTGTTTCATGTCACTCCTCATTTTCTGACTGAGCAACCCCAGCAATCATTGCGTCTCATCACAACATTACCCTCTCCTCTCCTGCTGCAGTTCGCCAATTCATTGGACCCAAATTAAACCCGAGACTCATCACAATAAAGCTTGGCATATTATGCTTTGTGCGTGAGACTATTACTGTCCCATCCTTTTTCCACGCAGGCGAAATTGCATGCGGTAGATTATGGCAGGCTTCACTTTGTATCTTGTCGGGTCTCGTCTGGGATCTGTTTTCCAGAGTGGCAGCGCCGCCAAACATGTGGAAGCAGCATCCACATGGTCAAATAGACTGATCCAGAGGCAATGTCACAGCAATCACAGTGTTACTGTAATTAAATTTAGATTGAATCAAGTACCATTTTCATGCTGCCGCTCGTACAATTTTCAGTTGATACCATTTTAACGCAGCCGTGGCAGATGTGGATCCTGACGTCTGCTCTAATGCAGTCTGCTGAATGAGCCGCTCTTCTCTGCAGAAAAGAAAATTGGGTACAATCTGATCTCCTGAAAGTCTTACAGAGTTATTGCGGCTGAATGTGTTAGATTAACGTAGAATAATGGCGAGAGAAAATTAACAGATCTTTCATGCCTATTGAGGCTGTGTGTCAGACTGAATGGAGGAGTCCACACAGAAGAGGATCATCAGTGGCGCTGAAGAGAGCGACTCCACACTTGACTGGGCAGATTACGAGAGTGACAGGGACCTATGACTTTCTAATTCAATAGGGGCACTCTCTGTAGAAAACACTTCATTCTCAACAATGTCACTTGGCTCTCATGTGAGCTGTATCCTGCTGTAAGGTATTATAAAGTCACAATGGAACGCCACCTTCTTTTTTCCCCCCTTCTATTCAGCTTGAAAGCAAGAGCTGTGTTGCAAAAACCGCGCCGTCACCAGTTTGAAGCCATGCTAAGAGGAAGAGATCAAAACACATCTCATTAACACACATTAGATTTTAACTTCTTTGACTTTTTTTTTTTTTTTAATGCTTTGATTACCAGCAGAAACCTGTGTTTTAAAATGATTGCTCCGCGTGTTTACGGGACATTCACATCACAGAGAGCTGCTGAATTTCTGAGAGTCCTTTCCTTTTGCTTTTTTTTAGTTTTTGTTTTTTGCTTTTTTCAAAGGGAATCACTGGGATCCGGTTTGCCGAACATCAGAGGTGCTACATCAGGACTCAAACCAGGAAACTACCACCAGTGGCAGAGGTGGAGGCTGAAGAGACTGAGTTCCTGGTATGCATCCTCCCTCGGCTGTCTGTAGTTCAGGCTCTCTGTAGTTCTACGGAGGCTGTCATGCATATTCTAGGGAGATAACCAGAGTTGTGTGAGCACCACGCAAATCCTCCGTCTGTCCATCTCATCCTACCCCCCCACCCCTTTCTCTGAAGAATTAGCTGGGGTTTCTGGTGCTTGTGAAACTGTCAGAAAGCTGCCCACAAATCCATCGCCTCTTTGTGGTTCACATCAAATGTGTTTTCCGTCAATCTTGAGCCAATATTAATTTTTAATCATCTCCTCCAAACGCTCTATCCAAATAGCCTGAAGGAAGAAGGGTGTGGGAGAGGTCTTAGTGAGAGGTAAGGCATTAAAATTTTATTTTTAAAAGATGATTTCTTTGTAAAATTCACTAGGATCCTTCCTCTTGAGTATGAGCATCCCATTTTTTCCCCCCCTTAGAGTTGTGTCTGAACTCCCGCGAAAGGAATGGAAGAGATTCAATCAATCAAAATTCCCAATTTTTCAATGTCACAGTGCAATTCACTGAGTGGACTGTATGTTCAAAGAGAAAATCCCTCTTTCAAATGTCTCTTCCGCTTGCACGCTCTCATTTACATTTCACATTGTAGCTGGGAAAAAGTACTGTAGCTGGCAAATATCTGACGCTCACTACTCACAGCTTCATTTTGAAAACAGCATAAGCCAATTGTCGGCCTCAGCAAAGCCCAGACAGTCTTAACTTTAAGAACACAAGCTGTTATGCCCAAAAACCAAACATGTTGTTTTTTCCCTCTCATCCTCATAGCGTCTGATCCAGTTTAGCACATGCTAATTGCCAAGGAGCCACCATATGCCTGAGCAATTTCCATCTTCTTTCGTGCACTGTGGCACCTAATAGGCTTAATTCACAGCTCCAAAGTGAATATTCTATGGCCGCGAAACTTGCGAGGGCTTTTACTCGTTGTGGAAGCCTTTATTTTGACTACCAAGAGTATAGTGCATGGTTACGTGCATCAATTTCTATTAAATAAGAATAAAAGAGTTGCCTTTCAACTAGAGTTTCAGTTGTGGATTGAATTTTGAAGCCGTCTTCATACTCTGTCATAGAAATTGCATTCATATTCTTCTTATTTATTATCTTAAACCCCCGTCCAATCAGACAGATGTTGTTTTTTTAACTTACGTCATGTAATTTACATAACTAATCATACCTATATCCACATACGTTAGTTTCATAAGTAATTTCATTCTTTCCTCAAACCCATCCTCTCATTTATTTTTTGTTGTTATTGTTCTTGCTTAAAATAAAGTCAACTGTGAACATTTCACAATGTTAGTAAAAGCCGAAAGTATACATAATGTCATAGCATCATGCTGAATACATGTCAACACGTTTTATTTTGAAGGTGAGGGTTGGCTAAGCATCTCTGTTTGAGGCTTATGGCCTCTGACCAAGCTACTGTATTTGACAAATTGGGGGGTGGGAGTGTGTTGAATTCCACTCTTATTCCTTTATGGTAATTTGATGCTGCCGCCATCAGCTTAGTTTAAACTAAAGATTTTAAACGGAGGAAAGCAGCTCAATCTCATTTCCTGCAAACTCAACAAATGCTTTCTGTAAGCACCTCAAACTGTACAATATTATGCATTTAACTACCGGTAGTCTATGTAAAATACAATTTAAAAACTGAATCTACAAAGGCACCTTATCTTCCTAGTGTGTTTATTATGTCTATGTAGCTAAATAGGTCTGGCCCAGTGATGAGCAACGCAACCCACTTATGCTTGGCCCAAATACAGCAATGGATTGTGGGTCCAACAATATTTCATGATCATAGAGGATCCTAAATAAATTCTGACTCTATATGTTAGACTTAGAAATTCAACAAATTACTTTGGAACTGGAAAATGAGAATGTCTGGTTCCTTATAAAAACATAAAAATTAAACGAAACTGGTTCCAAAACTCGACAAATTTGTAATCATGACTAAACTGAAAAAAGACATTTCTGGTGTGCTCTGGAACTTCTATGTTTCTGCTGCCACAATGTTCCCACCCTCTGGAAGATGAATTTAATTAGAGCTGTGCATAATGCCATCATCTGCTGATAAACAATAGTGTGGGTTAGACAGCTCTAGAGGATATCTTTTAATGCAAGAAGAGTAGATATCACAATAGAAACACAGCTTTTATGGCCCAGCTCTTGTGGGGAAAGAAACATTTTTTCTTTTAAGGTGTTGGACAAAATGACTTCTAAAATTACTCTTTATTAGATAAATTTGTAGACAAGCAAAAGCAACTAAATGAGTTGGAAACTAAAGAACAAATGAAGCAAATTAAGTGTTTGCAAGTTGCAGAGGCAAGCTGTGAATGCTATTAGCTGCACGAAACAACAGAAAGGGAAAGTTCTTTAGTTCTCGATCCCCAAGCTGCATCCACTTGATTCAAGAAGCTGACTTGGTGCCACCCCAGTAAGGGGTCTGCTCCTGATCAGAAGTGGAAGGATCAAGAAGCGCCTCCCGGGCCACGGGGACCAAGTTGTCCGGATAAAAGAAGAGCTTCAACAAAAATAATTAGCCATTCAAAGGGCATGTTTAGGTAATAACCAGCAACCTTGACTTGACCTCAGCCAGATTCGTCCTCACATCAGACGGTGTGAGAACCCACCCGAGTGCGACCCAAGGGATGATCAGCTCTGGTTTCCTTCCCCTCACGCTGTGACACAAATGAAGCGCACAGGGGTTAAAGCCAACCCATAATGGTTCCTAGTTTAACCAGCCCCAGGCTTTTAGCAGAGAGGGCTCGGAGCAGAATGTGTCAGGTTTTCAGAGTCGAGCTAAAAACAATGGCAAAAATGGTGGGAAAACTGCAAGCAGCTGATAAGGAAATGCGGCCCCTGCGAGGGAGAACTAGGTGACAAACATGAATTATTTGCCAGGATTTTTTCCCTTCCCTTTTCAATTTATTTTCTCAATGAAAGGTCTAAGGAGTAATCCCTCAGCTTCATTCTGGTTCTCCCAGTCTGACACGGAAACCACCAGCTGCCTCCCTCACATCCCTTAACATTGTCAAAGGATGCTTCTTGCTCCATTAAACGGCCACTTAATATGGATGCCAAAAGCTCACCTCAAAACCTCCCACTCGGACAAATGCAAACCTAAAAAAAACAGTGCACCGAAGAAGGATAGGACTGCAGCAAAGTCCTGCACGCACACAGCACAGTTTGTTTTCTCTCAAATTCATGTTTGTCAAAGCGAAGTAGCAACGACTGGTTCTTTTAGTGAAAGTGTGAGTCTGGTGAGCTAACCGCTAATTACCTCAGCTTCTTCCTCTTTCTAGCCAAGACTGGCGCTCTATGAACAACGTGCTAGCAGAGTTCATTCAAAAGATGCATTTGCTCAACCAACTGTCTGCTAGCCCAATTTTGCAGAGCACTTCCACAACTACAAGCTTCCTCCTCTATTTATGATCAAGCCGTTCGCTGAAAGGTCAGCATCGGCGCCGTCAAGACGGGTCGCTATTTGTCAGTGGTACGAATTTGCATGTCAAAGTTCAACTAAAATTCCTAGCCTGGTTCACTGCATAATATCACCACCATTGCCTTTGTTGTACACATGTGAAAACACTTGGGTATTGTGTGTGTGTGTGTGTGGAGGGGGGGGGGGGTCATTGTTGAGCTCTGGCAAACATAGTACCACTATAAACCATGCGTCATGTAGACAGTGTTTCCCCCATTGGGACGCATTGGCAGACAAAAGCAAATTCATTAACTGCAGCACAAGTGATGTATAATTAGGTTATGCACTGAAGGCGGAAATAATACATATACCAGGACAAAGCTGCACAATACAAATTAACATCATTCCCAAGGTCCAATACTTCAACAACAACAAATGTGCTTGTGTTGTAATAATCTACAGTTTGTCAATGGAAAAATGGAACAGTCTCTCAAAAGTGTGCGTGTGTGTAAACGGGAAGACTGCAATCAACCGGCATTTAGAAAGCCCTGCCCCATGTTAAAATGATGACCTTTACCACTCCCCTCAGGCTCCGTCTTATTAGTTATTATTGCAGTTGTTTCTCAACTGTGAAGTCAAACAGCCCCCCCGTCCTGACCTCCATTTACTTTCCAGAGAAGACTCACTCGGCTTCAGCGGTTGAGAGCTCCAATTAGAGAGGGCTGTTTGTGTTTCTCCAGTTTGATTTTAATTTCTGCAGCCACAGGAACTGCATCAGCTCGATGTCAGACCAAACCTTCCGTCCAGACCAACGCAAGCTCACTGCGCCGGTCCTCTGAGTCGTCATTAGTTTCCTGACCCGCCCGCATTTTTTAAAAAAATGGCGAGGCAGGGGAGGAGATGTGTCAAAAGCTTGAGAAAGATGCCTCCCGTTCCACAAACGCAATCTGTGTGACAGTGTGCTAAAGTTTTGCTTCCCTTCTCTGCAGGTTTTAAATGTGTTCTGAGATGACAAACAGGAACCAGCATGGAATCTGAAATGCTAATTCAAGCAAGAGTGACAGGGGGGGTGCACATGAGAGAGGGGGCGCAACCCGTAATAAATGATTCCTGCTCCTTCTATAGCCCGAGGACTACTACGTCGAGCATAACTAATGTGCAATTAAGCTTTATACTGGGAGAAAATCACCTTGTAAAAACATTTGTCAAGTGAACAGTTTTTCTGTTCTGGGCTGCTAATTAACAAGGGAATGGGGGGGTGGGGGGGGGGGGGTATTTGTGTGTTTATTTACATATACATGAAGAAAATAAATATCTCTGCTGTTAGAGGCAAGCATAGCTAACCCCCCCCCCCCACCCACCCCCCCCCCCACCCCCGTCATATGTCTCCATTACAAAACACTGACAAGTAATCTCTATCATTAAGCAATAATAGTTTACTTTACAGCTCATGAACTACAGTATCAACAAATTAAGCCCACTGATAGTGCTGGGTGACAAGCGAAGCGTTGTGGTGGTGGTGGTGTAAGGGGGGGGTGGGAGCGTGCAAGGCTTTATTGTGTCTGTCACATTAAACGATATTGCAGCCACGCTCAGAGTAATGAAGACCACTTCTAAAGTCATTTAAAAGTCAAAGCATCACTGTCTGTGAATTCCAATGACGCATCATAGAAAGAGCATGCCGGAGGCTTGAGAAGAGGGTGAGGGGGAGTCAGGATAGTGGGAGTCAGGAGTCAGGAAGCTGCCGCCCTCTCAGCGGACAGAAAGGTGATAGATAAAAACGTCCAGCCTGGAGGGAGGAGAGAGTGCAAACGCAAGACAGTACTTTGTGCAGGGCTTTAACATATTTGTAAGTTTTGACATGCAGAATGTGTGTGTGTGTGTGTGTGTGTGTCGTCTGTATGGTGTTTTATAACAGGGTGATGAGACAGAAGCCACGGATATGAGGGTGGATGACTCCCAAGTGTGGGTTCCTGCCGAGGAGCCTATCGTTAACTCTGCATTCCTCTTTGGCTCCAAGATCTGGGAGATTTGCCAGGAGCTGCCCATCCACTGGATCCATCCCTCCCTTCTGGGTGGTGAGAGCAAGGGGCATCTCTGCCTCTAAACATAGGCTATTAACTCTCCCGCTGGAGGGCATTCCTAGAGGCCAGATGTGTGCCCGAGAGCCAGACAGACTTCCAGAGCTACTCTCTGAGTTGCATTCAAGTAAAAGCACGTTTAGTATCCAACATAAAAGTGCTCGTAATGAGCTGTTCTTGAAATTTTATCACCTGTACATTTCATTGTAGCAACATTTAGGCTTATTTTATATAATGATCATATCATGTTCTGTGCTGCAAAAAAGTATACATTATCTAAATTATGCTAGTAAATTCAGCCCTAAAATAAAACGCAATTCAGAAGTCGAATTTCTTTTTTTCATTTTACCATATCTCAGCGTCTGTGTAGATGCAACAGACACACACACACACACACACAACAACATTGATGCGCGACAGAAAAAACCAATATGGCTTTCAAATAAGGTAGATTCAAGGGAGCACACCGACACACTGTTTATCAAATCAGGAGTAATAAAAGTGACAAACAAAATTTAATTCTAGCAATCTGAAAGTTTTAAAAAAGAGTGATATTTCCATCTGCAATGAAGCAATTAGTAAGAACTTACTTTATTTTCTATTACTTTTTATCATCTGGAGATGTGATTGTTTTGGAAGGGATATTTCTCAAAAGGATGCAGGTTTTACCAATTAGTATCTTTTCAAAATTGTCTTTATTACAACAACAACAACAACAACGGCGGCAGCGCCACAGTTTGACAGGCACGTTAAAAAGATGATGATGATGATGAATTCCAGCATATTTCTATTGAATGTTAGTACATTTGCCTTGTCTTCAGAAAGAGACTAAAAAGTATTTCTCATTGCCATCTTGCACTTGGATTGCTATTGGATGTGTGCAAGCCAGTCCTCTCTTGTGAAGTAAATAACATCCCGTTGCAGCGTGTGCGTGCCGAAACGTTAACCCAGGAGCATCAAAGAGTAGAAAAACTGGAATCTAAAGCAAGAATATGATCTCCTTCTTTTCGATATGAAATCAGATGCCGAGGTGGGTGATGTGGATGCGCCTGACACGGAGGTCACGGGCCAGCGTTTCACCCGAGACGTCCTGGACCACCTTCCGGTAAACGACTACGTAAGTGAGCCTCCCCATACAGCAAAGCAACGTCTGCCAGCTCCAGCTCAGCCTCGAGTCTTTCTGCATATAAATTGCTAACTAATTGATGTTAAAACTGACTTTGTGCACTGGAGGACATAGCAACTGCTCTATATATCTGTTTAAGTAAGGAGAGTTCATTGAAGACTCCCCTAATGTCTCCATTAATTGAGAGGAATATCCAGGCTTTCGAAGCCAGCGACTTGTGCCTTACAGCGCCCAGTGGGCCCCCTTCTTCCCCCTCTTCATTCCGAGGCTCCGGAGAGTTCTCCCAAGGTCACTCTCTGCTGCACGGATGAGTCACAGTGTCATTAAGATGTCTTAATTATCAAAACATACAAAAACAAATGGGATGAATAAATAGCATATTTTTTTTGGACTACTTGTGTAAACCCCTAAGCACTAGCCTCAGTTGTTGGGGGAATCGTATAGAGCAGCACTTGGACACACAGCGCAGATGTAAACATATGAAAGGTGGGAAGAAAGTCACGCAACACACATGCGCAGCACTTACAGGCGAGTCGCCACCAAAGCTGGGCTCAAGAGAAATGGCTCCGGCTCCATCTTCTAGTCAGAGCTGTGGGACATGGTAGGGACACATCCAGCGAAATGAGACGTCCTCTGTTGTTGGCATTTATCAGGTCCATCCCAGAAACACCTTCTGCTCGGCTCCTCAATTTCCCATCAGCTTCTCCGCCGTCTTCCTCGTCGTCTGGGACAGGAAATGCGATTGCTATGCAATTAAAACATACCAGGGGATGAAAAACTTGGCGCTTCTTTTGAAGCATTCTACATGTATCAGCCGAGCTACGCGTACCGCTGAAATCCATTCCAGCAGCCACACGGGCTCCGTTTGTGGGTCCGGCGATAACAAAGGCCTTTGTGGCCCAGCAGAGGCCGGGCAGCGGTCTGTAATTGGGGGGGTCTGAACTCTCGATCATTCCAGTGGGACACCCAATGTGTTAGCCAAACCTTTTTTTTATATATATATATATATATGCTTTGTTCAGTACTCATGTAAATGTGCAGTCAGTCAATGATCCACCTCTCTCTCTCTCTCTCTCACACACACACACACACAGCCTCCAACGCATGCTATTTCTCTTTCTACCTACAGCCTTTAATCTATCAGCGAGCCAAGCACATGAAAAGCATCAATTCACTCTTCCTGCATTTCACAGGGCCGCCTTCTCCCGTGTGTCTGTAAAGCGAAGTCATTGTTTGAGTCCTTGTGACGCAGGCTGAGAGACATGCAGTACCGGTATATATAAAGCCGACCTTTTGGCACCGCGGCCGTGCTACACTGCAGCGCATATCAGAGGTGGCCCTTGAGTTTCCGACCTAAATAACCGCCATCTGATAAAGCAATAGGAACAGTGCCACGGTGCTTGACCCAAATAGCAAGGACGGACTTCTCATGAGAATTGACTTCGCACTCGCACACATGTACAAACACATTTGGCGTCTTTTTCAGCCTTTAGTATTGTATGTCAAAATTTCAACAAGCCTTAAAGATCGCTGGAGCGCCGTCAATGGTCGCGGTGGATGACTGCTCAGAAAGGTAACGGAATCCAAAGCAGGAGCTTTTTGTGCCTCGGGAGAAATCTCTACAGGAAACTTAAAGCTCCTTATCGCTTCGGTAAGCCGTCAGAGTTTGCTGACATGCATTGACTATTGCTTTCTTCGATTATTTCCGATTTTGTTGTGGGCGGGCGCGGTGGGATGAGAATCTGGGACCAGGTTAGCATATGTTGCACTGTCCCTGTGCAAAAAAACAACAACAAGTTTTGAATACAAAGTGGGATATAAAACAGAAATGTTATCTCTGCTGCTTGGATCCCAGTGTGAATGTGATGAGCTCTGCTATGAGATTTAATAACACAGCCAGGCGCGCGCTTCAAGCTCATGAAGAGCAGTGATCAGTCTGTGTGAAATAACACCAACAAGTGTGGAGATTAGAGGAGTCACACCTTGATTCATTACATCTTATTGAATGACTGGCACAGTTTTCTACTCTGCAGACTCATTCATATCCAGCGAGTGTGTGTGTGTGTCTGTGAAGAAATCAGATGCAGCAAGGGGTAATGGCTTTTGCTCTTCATTAATGCTGCTTGTTTTTGAGTGACTGCCTCAGATTTCCCAAGGTGAACCAGTCTTATCACGGCAGCGTCCCACTGGAGACGGCAAACTCAAAGCCAGCGTGATTAATATGGGACCCTCCGTTTTAAAAGGATAGCTCTGATTAATTGTCTTTAAGGTACAATGCTGCCGATTGGCTGTTTGTTTTTGATAAAACTCTGGCATCATTTGAATAAAATATTGTCTTCATTTTCGGAGCTGGAGCGCCGGATTTCCTAACATCCCGGTTCGGGCTGCGAGGAGCAGATAAGATTATCATTGGTTCATTGACAGCATTCGTGTCGTTTCCAGAGCAGATTATTGCCTGGAAGCTGATGACCTGAAAGTTGACTGAAACAATAAATCATTGCCTACCTGCACTTGTCATAGTAATAAATCAAACCCAGCTATGCTAGATATCATCTGTCACAGCCTTGCTATGTGTTTTAAGTATGTCTCACGAGTGTGTAATTTGACACAATTTATCATATCTTGCATCAAATGCACGGTGTACTCTTTTGAGAATGGTGACTTTATTGTACAGGATTGTCGTCTGCGAGCTGCTGTACAAAAGAAATCTAACACAATGGGTGTGTTGTGGAACGATCCATACTTAATGCAGCAGGGGACTGGAAGTTGTTCCTGCCGGTCCTGTCCTATTAAATAATTCCCACGCATTATCTGCTCCCAGCATGGGATGTGTTCCGTTCTGCACTATTGCATGTGGCTGAGTCACTGTGAGCGCACTGGAAGAATTACGTTGGTTAGTTCTAAATGTGAAATCACCGACTCTTGGATCCAAACGGCTTTGCGAGACAGCGCCAGATTGTCTCTGGGGGATTCATTTACTTAAAGAGATTGAAATGTGGTCAAATGCATACTGAGGGCAGTTGCTGCTTTGACTTGCGTGGCGAGTTAAGTGGCCCTTCTCAAAAGCCCATTTAGCGTTGCTCTTGATCAAAGGCATGCCACTCAGCCCCACGAGTGTATGAGGGCACGAACCAACCAGCACAATGGAAAAATCCAAGGGCCGTTAATTCTACCCAATTTACCTTCAGTTTGGGTTTCATTTGGCCCCTCTATAAATTGAGAGGCAGCCAGGAAGAGCAAATGAAAGAATCCTTGTTAGGCGATCATTACTCTGCTAATTGCTTTAGGAATGTGCCATGCACTTAAAGTCAAGGTCAGTGGGAGGGCGCCAAGACGCGGAGCGCTTCATTTTGAATGCTCTGTTGCATTTTGGTGCAGACTGCCGGCATCGGTCAAGGGAGTTAAGAAGTCAGAGATGAAAGACGGAGTGTAATTATGCAGGTAACCGCTGTACCGACGTTAGAGGCCTTTTGATTAGCGACGGCGCCGGTGAGAGGCTGTAAATGCTGGATTCAAACATGGAGCTTGTGAGGCTGACGGTCCCGTACTTCTAGTATAATAGAAAGGTCAAGGGTATTGCATCGTGGACCTTAAATCAAGCCGCCCCCCCCCCCCCCCCCCCACCTCTGTCTTGATCTCTTTGTCACAGCCATCAAGCATGGCACAACTTTGCATTTCCACAGACATCAATTGTGATCTTTTCACTCACGTTTGGTTTTTACATAAATTCTGCTGACCTACAAGCAAAGCAGGCTCATCAATTCAAGCGATCCCCTCCCTCCTCCTCCTCCTCCTCCTCCTCTTCGTCTCCTGCCCTTGCCTTCAGAAGGAGGACTGGCATTTGTCACGCGTTCCATTGTAAACTCGACCGTTCTTGTGTCCTCTGCAGAGAGAAGTTGGAATCGAGCTGGATAACCGTCTGGATAACCGCGGCTACTGCTGCCAGTACTGTCGCCGTGGTTACCGCTACTGCCGCCGATACCACGAGCCCCTGGGTGGCTTCAACCCATGGCCGTACTACTACCAAGGAGGTCGGGTCATCTGTCAGATTGTCATGCCTTGCAACTGGTGGATTGCCCGTATGCTAGGCAGGGTCTGAGGAGGGCAAGTGCTGACAAATAGACCCCAGACCATTAGTAAGAGCAGAGTCTCCTGCAGATGATTATTAAGCGATCTTAAAGATGGGCCCATTGAAATTGTGTCAGTCTAATTGGCACTTAATAATTTTTTTATGTGCTTTTAAGTGGCCTTGGTCATTTTTACTGTCGTCTTAATTTTCTTTCCTTATCTTCTTATCTGTGTGTTACTTAGCCGTGTCTTCTTCTTCCTTTCTTTCTTTTCACCTCAATGGTTCTAATACTGCAGTATGCTGAAAAGTGCAAGCAATGTACCAACAGTGGAAGTGCTGCCGTCACATTATCCTTTTGAATAAACCTATCTATATTGTGTCAGTTTTCTGTAATTATTATTTTTCTATTTATAGCTCATCTAAAGATGAGACACGCATACCCCTACGCCCCTCGCAAGGTCTGATCTCATTTACTTTATCTATTTGTAAAATCACGTTAAACTAGGGAGGCATCATTGAAGATCTCAGCCGCTACGACTGCGTCGTTCTTTGTCGTCTGCGCTGTTGTTGCCATCCTCGTAATGCTTTAAATAATGCTACTGTTCAAACAGTTCCCTCGTTGCCGAGGCGATTTTAATCTGTAACGCCACGTCTCAATCTGTCGAGTTGAAATAACTCATCTTCAACCAACAGATGAGAAAAGGAGATACGCATCTGTAATTGATGTTCTGTCATCAGAATAACAAGGCGCGCTCAAATTCCCACGAGTATTCAAGCTGTGTGGGATATTCAGAAGCTAAACAGAGAGACAAAAGTGTAGTACTCTTGTTGTCATAGTTTACTTTTCCCAGTTAGGTTTTCATTGTATAAATGACATCAGCTATCATACATGAGGCATGATTTCCTTGAAAATAGACAGGCCTCCCTCTTCCGTCAGTTCCGATGCTCATTAGCAACCTTTAGTATTAGATTAAAAGTGCCTCGACGAGAAAAGCTAGATGTGTGTGCTTTTATAGGTACACTCTTGTGTATCTGATGCATAATGATGCATTGTTCGGCCTACATAGTAAATCTTGATGTTGACTCAGTGTAATAATAATAATGTCAATGACATTAATATTATTTGGCAGCAAATGGATTCTGAGAAAAAGAGGGCAAAACATATCACTTTATGTAAATGTTTTATGGATATGCTCATACATATTATTTTTTAAATCAATACAGTCAATAGCCTAAAGCGGCATGTCAACTAAAAATAAATAGCAAGAGTCAAATGCAATAATTGCAAGCGTACTTCAAATACGCTGACAAAGTGTAAGGCAACGCCTCGGGTGGGGGGGGGGCTTGAAAAGTTCATAAAAATCACCATTTATATAACTCATTTCATCATGTTTTCTGCTTGTCACATCAAATAGGTTGAAGGATCATTGAATCAGATTCAGTCAGAATGAAGTCATCGCTGCCGTCGGTGCAGGGAAACAGTGTTACGTGTCATTTTTTTGGTGAGGTGCTTTTGGTTGTCCATCTAGAGAAGTCTCCGAAGACTCTTTTGTGTCGTCGTGAGAGCAGATTGCCATGGAAGCCCTGAGAGTATCGCTGAATGGGACGACTTACCCTGGCTGGGGAAGCTGATACAGATATTACAGCAGGCGTCCTGTCAGCTCCTTATGCCTGTTGGGACAAAGGTCCAGCATTAACCATGAAAGTCAAACGTAAAAGTAGAAATGTCTCACAATTAGAAGTCATCAAGGCAGAGCAACCAGGAAATGGATGGTGGGCGATGCTGCACTCGGACCTAAATGAGAGCAGAAGAGGATCAGCGGGGGAAAAAGAAATCCGATCCACTGCACAAAAACCCACAGCTCATTTTTAATGGATTCCTTTTGAAATGTGTCTCATGATGTAACAAATATGAGGTCAATTAAATTAATGTAGCCGAGTCAGTAGGTTGTTTCATGAATGTTTTTGTTTTTTTTTAACCACTGGCAACACGTCGAGTACAGAGACACTTCTTCATCTACAGGTAATGTAATTATACATTTTATTTTTATTATAATCAGTTTACATTATTCCCTTAAATTTGAGGCAAACATAAGACAGGAAATTCTTCCCTTGTATTTGGAGACAGGACCAAAAGGATATAGTGGATCATTTCAAAAAGCCCTGCAGTATTTCACATGCATTGTATGCACTGTCTAGGACCCCCCCCCCCCCCCCCCCAGCCTGTTTATTTCTGCTTTGAGAGACGAATCAAGATCGACTACTCTGCAGGACAAACGGAGATGCCGAGCATTTACTAGGTTAGCACAGTTCAAAGGATTCTGCCAACCAGGCCTGAGGAATCGGCCATGCACTATCATCAAGGCTCACATGTGAATATTTCCCTTTTGTTACTTATCAAAAAAAAGCGGCGGAAACTTGGCTTCCAGCCGCTTATTTTCTTTTCAAATAATCACTGTTTCATTTAGATCCATGAGTTGCTATTCTAGGGTGAAGAAGAGCAAAAACTGATGCCTGAGGAGTGTCTGCATTTAGATGAGTAACCTGAAGGAATACTTCTCTCCAATCCACTCACAGGCTGGGGTTCTACTGAGGAGGCATGTATAGCCAGTGCCATCTTGTGGTGAGAGAGGTGTACTGCTGCAGCAAGAAACCAGACGCGTCTCTAACTGATATTTAAATAAAATGCTACATCCTCGGCCATTAAATATATTTACTCCCTCTTCTGTGATTTAACCATCACATTTTAAAGACGTCTATTTAAATCTGGCCTTTGCTGCAAGGCTGCTGATTTAATGGGCTGCAGTGGTCATGAAGCTGCAGTCACCGAGTCGCTTTCCGTGTGATGTTGCAGCCAGTCTGGTGACCTGATGGTTAAATACGCTCCCTATACTGTTCCTGCTACAGGCTGGAGGCACAGTAATGTCAGCAGTCATCCTTCAACTGCTCCCACTGTGAGAGGCAGCATGGCACAGCGGTAAACACTCGCGCTGTGTCAGTGGCTGCAGGCGACACAGAAATAGTCCTCCTCTCCCAGGGCCTGAATCTCACTCCATCTTTAGGGTCTCTGACTCACGAAACAAAGGAATAGCGCAGACGCGAGGGCTGCTCGTAGCTTTTCATTATTTTTGGTAATCTATATCAGCCTCCGCTTACCATTTGGCAGGCAATCGATGGACCGCCGTGTGTGTGTGTTAACCCCATGGCGAGATTTGATTGTGTGGTGCACAGCTGTGCACGTGGGTGTAGAGAAAAGCAGGCACAATAGGCAGGTCCTGCTGCCAGACAGCCTCCTCGACACCATCACCCTCCTTTTCCAAGCTTTAGCATGCAGACGGTCAATCCAAACCAATGAACGCCAAAATACACACACACACCCCAACATAACACACTTTCGAACAGAATCCATCCAATTCAGTATAAACCTGACTGTCAAACGGAGCCCAAACACACACACACACACACACTCCTCGCTCGGCGAGCTGTGGTGACAGACTCTGCTGTCTTCAGCTCTGGGCATGTCAGATGATAATGTATTCATCCACCCACAGCAACTGGAGAAGTACTGCACTTAAGTACAGTCCAATCAGTCTCTGGCACGCTAATGGCTGCAATCCAGTTTCCAACACTAGCTTTTTCTTTCTCCTCAAACGCCATGTGGATGAGCGTCCCTGAACGCTGCAGCAGCCCAATAATAGGACCAAATTTCATTTTCATCACCTCCACAGCAGAAATCAATTTATGAAGTGATCCTCTTCTATTTTTCTTTTTTTTATGCATGACATTGTATCTCTGCTTCACATGATGTCACGTTTTTCTGAATAAGACCAACATTAAGTGAAGATTTAGTTTTTTAATTAGTACATTTAGTTTTTCTTATAAATCCTACTCTATTTTCAGCATATGGGATGCAATGGACCACCCAAGACACAAGAAACAACAAAACTTAAGCAGTCGACATACCTAAGGACCTTACAGACAATAGTGCTTTAAGGAAAATGCAGGACAGTTACAGGAATATATATACAATGCAAAAAAAAATACAGTAATTAAAAATAAACAGCAAATCCCACTCAAAAGCAGACAAAGTCTGAAGCAAATATAACCCAGTGTAATTATAGATTGTCAAAGATTTTGCATAACAATATGAATACATTCAGAGTGTCTTTGCAGAGCCCTTTGGCCGATGTGGGCTTGTAAAGCAGCGTTTGACTCCTGTTCTTAGGTGCCGATGAGGAAGGTTCATCTGAATGTCCTCACTCTGCAGCAACAGTACTGGTGAAAAATACAACCAATTTAACTGTGATACAACTCGGGATCAATATGGCTTCATCGCTGGTAGGGCAAGGAGGGCCAATCACACGGTTGGATTTAGAGGTCCTTAAACAATGTGGGGAAGCAGATAAAAGGATGCACTGGCTCGACTGATCCGAGAGCAGGAGAGGGAGAGTTCAGAAAAGGAGATGAGCGGAGAGAGCACAAAAGAAACAGGGCAGGAAAGCTAATTTCAAAAACATAGTGATTGTTGTGTTTGAGATTTAATGCAGTTCATGCATAAAACATAAAGAGAAAAAAGGTAAAGAGGTATGTCTGCTCAAATAAAAAAGCGAACCAAATTGCTATCTACAATACGAGGATATAATAGCGGAATAATGTTGCTGCACGGAGCAATCAAGTCCAAAAATCAAGGAAAAACCAAAGCTAATTAAATGGAATGATACACAAATGAAAAAATGTTTGTCTTTAAAAAAAAGAAAGCTACCAAACAAGCGTTGTGGCATTACTATTAAAGTTCATCTTTGTATTTCCCCTCATGTTTACACTTGTAAATAGACGATAAATTTGACTTTCTTCCACACAGAATTTAGAAATTCACAAAATAAATAAATTTGCTATGGCCTTAAAATTGAATCTCAGTTGTATTTCTATATATATATGTATATATATATGTATACACACGCATATATATTTCCATTTCATATAAACAGACTTTAAACATCCGGTCCTCTGGAGCAAAAGCTGACATTAAAAAAATTCCTGCTCACTCGCTCTCTACATTGTGCCTATGGTCTGCATTGCTATACTATTAGCAGGACAGAAAATTCCCATTTCCATGTTAACACGGTGTTTCAAGGCCAAGAGTAATGTAGAGTGATTACCTAACGTTCTATTTATATGAAAATAAATGAATAATATGCTCTTTCATGTCTCAAAGTCTGAAAAGATATGAAGCTCACTTTCTCAGATATCTGACAGGAAGAGTCTCGAGCTGTTTGAACTTCCTCTAAGGCACTCTTCAAATAAATTCTGAGCGATATTTCTCACCCGGACACCGTGACACAGCATCTCTTCCAAAAGCACACACACACACAAATATTCTGCACTTCCTCGGAAATCTGAACTCATTGCACCATTTGGCATTCCATTCCCAGTTTTGGTTTGTTTTGTTCGCCTCTTTAAAAACAGTCCAAAGCGGCGTAAGATAAAACTATTAACTGGCACATTTGGTAGACGGTGATTCCTGGTTAATCCGATTGCTGCTGTCCACGGGGCGAGGGGGGGGGGTCTATAGAAATGAATCCCAAATCTGAAAAATGACTTACTGGAAAAACCAAACACTCCCTTGATTTCTAAAATTAGGCACATAGTCACAAAATATGTGAGTAAACAATAAATCCTGAGGCTGAACTGACCAATTTTAAAGAGCAACTTGCTCAATGATTCCTCGCTCTGATCTTTGATCAGATCACTACGGTAGGAAAAGAAAAAAAAAAACATGTCTGGGGTCAAAGTGGATTCAATGGTTGTTTTTGGTTCAACTTGCATGGAAGAGTCCTGCACTCCTAAGCCTCTGCAGGCTCCGTCTTTTTCTGGATAAAGTTTGCAGGCAATTGGACAGACAGTGGCAGCTCCTGAAGCCCTTTGATTCCCTGCTCTGGCTGCAGAGACATCTCCCCACGCACCTCCAGCTCCTCCACCGGGGTCAGGCCCTCGCTGGGGCTGCCGGTCTGGGAGGAATGTCCGTTAAGTATCGTCTCACTTAAAGCCTCCTGGCTCTGGCTTAGACTGCTATCAATGATCACAGTCCTATACTGCAGCTCAGCCTCCCCTACCTCCATCTCTTCTTTCGCAAATGTGTTTGCTGATAGTGACAGATCGCCATTCACCATCGACTGGAAGTAGCTGGGGTCCAGCAGCTCTTCTTTGAGCTGCAACCCGGAAAGATCACCGGATTTGAGCACGGTGGCAATTACGGTGCCGGGCTGCTGCGCCACCATGGTCTGCCCACAGGTTGTGTTGATGGTGACCAAACGAGGAAGGCCGTTGAGATTTGAAGCAGTTGAAGTGATAACCCCTGGAAGGGACGTGCAGGGAGAGGCGGTGGGGATGGAGGCGGAGCCCAGACTGGTGACCAGGAGCTGCTGAGGGAGGCCGTCCTGCAGACTGCCGGCTTCACCTGCTAGAGAGGCTGCCTGGATCGTGAGCACGTCCTTGCTGCATTGTGTGCCGGAGTGCATGGTGTGGAAAATAACCTGAGGTGGGGAGCAGTGGCTGGCGTCTCCGTTGGCCAGGACAGTGGTGAGAGGGACGGACTGAAGAGAGCCAGTAGATGTCAGGACCATGGGGAGCGACACTGGACCGGCGATGGTCCTGAGAAGACGACATGGAAACCGCATTGTGAAGGTTAGCCACAAGACAATTTGTTTCACGGTGGAGTGGCATCCTTTCACCGCCATGAAAGGAGACAGTCATCAGATGAACAGTTCATTTCAAAGAGAGAGAGAGCAGGCAGACTTCTGGAAATCCACTAGGATATGAATACAATATGAATGTATATCCACACGGAATCTGGCTGTAGTTTGACGGATCACAAATGAAATCATTCCTCTTCTAAAGCGTCCGTGGGATAATCTGCAGTTTGGAAAACGCTAAAAGTCTGTGTAATTTTGCTAATCTCCTACCTCATAGCGTGTCCCGGCTCTTGGGCAATCGATCCCTGGCTGGCTTGCAACATATTGACGGTCTGAAGGAGCTGCTCGGTCTGGCAAACATTGGCTTCCTGGTACAGAAGTTCATCGAGAGGCTCCTTCTTCATCGGTTTCATTGAGATTTGGTGCTGACCGTGAGCCCTTCCGTGCCCTTTGGACCCCCCGCGGACGACCGAGCGCCCGCTGGATGATCTCTGGTTTCCGTAGCAGCTGTTGGAATCGGGGCCCGTGTCGTCGTCCTCGATGATCACCAGATCAGCAGGCATCTCCTTAAACTGATAGACAAGCCGTTGCCCTTCTACTTTAGCCAGAATTCCTCTCTGATAGTAGTACCTATAGGAATAAGTAGACCTGCTTATTGTATAATCGACTATCATCAATGGAGCAAAGTCGAAGTTGACAGTGAAGCCTCGGAATGGTACTCCTTTGTGTGTTTTGCCTACCTGAGCGCTCTGCCCATGGTCTCATAGTTCATGTCGGGCTTATTCTTGTGTTTGCCCCACAGCTTGGATACGGCCTTCGAATCCACCAGCTTAAAGATGCCTTTCTCCCGTTGCGTCCACTTGATGTATTTGGGACAGGTGTTTTTATCCTGCAGTAAGGCCAGAAGGAATTCCCACAGATAGATTGTGTTGCCTGCAAAATTAAGGGAATAAATTAAACCACTGTAACACCTCCGGTTAATTTAGTAATGCAGGATTTTACTTATGCTGCAGCTCCGGGGTTAGAGGAGAAGCAGGTCTTTTCTTATAGCTGCTGCTATTCCAGCCGAGTGTAAACGCGCGCCTGAGAAGGGAATTAATTATACCGAGCCGGAGAAGAGATTACTCTCATTTGTAAGATGCTTTGGCGAGAAGTGGTTAATAAAGCAAGGCTCCCCGGTAGTTGCTTGCACCCCAGACATCTTGACAGGGTGATGTATATGCATGCAACTGAACCCGCTGCCCCCCCGCCTCATTGTGTTGCACTGTACGGAGAAATGAGGGCTCACACCGAGCAGCACTTGTCTGTTTCTATCGGTAGGGCATCGCTGTGCCCTCCAGCCTACAATCACTTCTGTTTCCCTGCGAAACACAGCAATCCGAGATCCCCCCCTCCCATCCATTAGCTCGCCCCGACGCGAGCCCAGCGGACTGCAGGGGTTGAGGACTGACGGATGCACATTCCGCAGGAGGAAACCAAGTGTGCACAAGAGAAGGAGAGACCTTGATTTTTATGGGCTCATTACAGAGAAGTAGACCAGTTAGTGGGGCTTACCTTTGCCCTCTTTGCTCTTCTTCTTGAGTGGCAGGTTCGGAGTGCTGATGGGAGAGCAGGGACGAACCGCCCGAGGCTTCCGCACTTCATGCACAGAGGGGTCAAAGTAGAATCATTCAACTACCGATGACACTGACATTTTTGCAGGATAAATAATTACAAGCGATCTAACAAGGAGGAGGAGGAGCAGGAGGACAGCAGTTGTCACCTTTGGTTTTTTTCTGTGGTTTTAAGGGAGACTTTTGCGCCATCTCATCCATGGATGAAGTGTCCTCATCCAGGGACATGTCGAGGGCGCCGTTACCCATCTGGTCAGGCCTCAGCGGTGCATATGTCAAGTCTGACTCCAGCATGCCGTAGGTGTGAACTTTACCAGAACAAAACAAGAAACACAGAATGTCAGATCACGTCTCAGATCGGATCTTTTTTAAATATGTAAAAGCTCTTACTCATACGCTTCTCGTCCAGAATGTTGTTTGGCGACTCCATGTTGAGAAGAGCTGCTGCAGCTGCATTCGTCTCCATGCTGTCCTCCGTGCCCGAGACAGTTGTTTCTGTCCACCGGGGACAACAGATCCAGCAATTGTACATTTTTGTTGCCAACTACTGGCATGTTTGTGGTATTTCAGTACTTGTATGTCTAGGGCTTCATCAGACACCGCTGGATTGCTGGCAATGCTATCAGATATATTATATATTTATATAATGTGATCCTGATTTAAAAAAATAAATGTATTTCCGGTGAATCTAGACAATTTCCCCTATTTGTATTTGTAGCTGACTCCCCGTGACACTAGAGGCTATGCTAACAAATTATTATTCTCATTTGAAAGTATACAATTTCACAAGGTCTCTATCAGCCAATCAAATTTAATAGCCACATCTGAATACTCTGAATAATTTGCAATCGAAGAAGCAAAAGTTAAGTTGCACATCAGGGCAGAAATAAAATATACAGATTGTAATTTCCCTGCTTTATGTGGGCTTCCATGTTTGGTAACTGTTTTGATCAGGACTGGCGTTTTCCCTTTAAAACTATAGCCAAGTAAAATATCCGAATACCTGAAAGGTCCACCCCTCCCACCAAGATGGACTGTTCCTCCACCACATGGAGAGTCGTGTCCACCATGATGCCATTGGTCACCTCATCAGATTCCAAGCCTGAATAGACCTGCAACAGATCGGCCGCCGGCACCTGCTCAACAATCACAGCTGGGAACACTGACGGGTCGTCCAGCTGAACAGAGAAAAGACACACACAGAGAGAGAGAGAGGGAGAGAGAGATGATGTAACACCGGAGTTATCACTGGGAGACAGGGGCTGCCAGTCTCTGCACATACCTGCGAGTCTATGCAATAACAACCCCATTAATTCCTCCACTGCACATCATAAATGCAACATAAAAAACCCCAGATAACATCATATTAATCTTTTAACCAGATTTGGGCTCTTATTTTTATTCCCTTGTAAAATACTGTAGACTCATGCTCGTTTTCTGCTAATGGGGAGGCATATAGCGTGACGGAGAGATCATTCCTGTGGTGCTGCAGCGGCCCACAGGGACCCGCTGAAGAAGACCGGAGCCAGCTGTCTGATTCGGCCTACTTCTCCTGAGGAGGTAATCTTACGTTCAGAAAATATATACAAGCGCAAATGAATGTTAATGGATCAATCATGAACTGCAGGCAAACACCCCCTTTCATCACGCCCTGAGCCGCTCTGGGAATTGTACACTCCTGCCTCCTTCTTATTTCAGGGCCGATGCAGGGAGTTGGGGAGGGACACAGGGAATTACTGGGAGTCTGAGCCGGACCATTGAGGAGCAGCTGAGGAGCCTAACATGCACAAGAGCTCGACAAACAAATGCAGCGTCAATAGCGCTCATTGGATGCTTGGTTCATGAGGCACAAGGGGGAGGGGGGGGCAATTCAGTCCTTTGCGTGACTCAGTCGCAGTTTTCTGGCTCAACTGGCCATAAATGACATCTATGGTCTGATTTAAAAAAAAAAACACCAAGGTGAACATTAGTTTTGCTTTAAATTCAGAAAGCAACGCAACTCAGAGTCTCCTCGCCAGCAGAGGGTGGCAGGAGACTACGCTTGAAAAACGGGCCGAGGCCGCTGCTGCTGCTGCTCGTCTGTGGTGACAAGTTAATGCTGCGGATGCTTGAGCAACGGTTTCAAAACGTTATTACACCACACTGAAGCAGAGACAAGTCGTTTCCATCAACTCTCAACTACCAAGACTTAGCTCAGGAGAAGTACAATACATATTTTCCGGAGATCAAATATCAGTAAAAGTATATAAGACACACTATTAACACCTCTTGTTCATGTCTGCAAATACTGAGCGGCATCGACTGTGACATTTCCATTGTTGATTGGCCTAGAGGTGACCGAGATTTATCACAAAACAAATAAAATAAATTATTAATGACTCTCTGTCATGCAATTAAAAAACTAAAATAAAAAAATTCTGAAGAAAAGGTGTTTAATGAGAGGAATATGAATAAAGGCTGAATCGTCTCTATGCACAAGTGTGCATTGTTCGTTTACGTCTACCGGGGAATACCAGGAGTCTGGACTTTGAGCTATGGGGGGTGAGAATGGGGGGGGTCACTGGAGTCCATGGTTACACTCCCAGTCAGCTACACTTTAACCAGGACACTAACAGATGGGCTTATTATTTAATTACAGTGTTAACTGGCTCAGCCTCCAGACCTGGAGCCGCAGCTCACCATCACTGTTTCGTAGTTGCATCCAATGTGCTCAACGCTCCATCTGTAAACCTAAAGCAGCAAGACCTTTATCATATCTCACAATCATCAACAAATTGCTTACGTCATCGCAGCAACGAAATGCCCAGACCTCCCGGGGCAATTAAAAACCCTGAGTTTGGCTTTGACTACAGACGTTATCTACGCCTCCTTGACATACGCCGAATGTTTCCCGTCAATCACAGACTACGGTAGACATATTATCGAATAGCGAGACAGCGAGACAGCGAGGCTGCCGCTTCTCCGTGCCCGAGCTCAAAGGGTGTTTGCTGTCCTTGAGCAAGAGTCGATCATGGGTGCAGACAAAGGCATTTCGACTGTTGGTCTGCTGAGCTCCTGAAACAAATAGCCGCTCCCACGCCCTCCCTTCAAATGCAGAGTGTCTGAATCCCACAGTTTTGCTGACAGAGCATGAGAAGTCTGAAGCTGCTGTTCTGATTGTTAACTGGATTCGCCTTTTGCTTCAAACTGGTCTTGCGTTGTCAAGTAAGGCACCAAATTCGCCATTTGAAAAAGAGAATAGCTGTGGAAAGTAAAAGTCTGGTGTTAAAACGTGTGACTCTACGAGTAGGGCGAAGCTCCCGGGAGAGCCGGCATCCAACCTGTAAGACAGTCCGATAAATAATAGTGAACGTCGTCACGGTTTCAATCACCTCTTCCTCTTTGATGACTCGTATGCCACTTCGAATAGGGAATCAGAGGCGATAAGAATCGGGTGGATTTGCATTTCTGAGTTCCCCATTCCACCTTTGAAAGAAAAGCATCTGCGCAAAACTGTTCCCCACACAACTTCCGTTTTAACTTCCCCCTTCGCAGTCGAGCCACTTTCAATCGTCCAACTACCATATTTGTGCCGCCTACCTTCACACGAGAGACGCCAGCAGGTTTAAAAACGAGTCACGTAAGGTTTTGATCTTGAATATTTACTTGAGATTAGGATTTTAAGAAAGACCTTTCCATTGCTGTTAGACCCGACCTGACGCACTTGTCCACTTGCTACTGGCCGACTCAAAAGAAAACGGCGAGAGCATGGCTGGTCACGACTGAACCCACATTGTGACTTCACTCAGCTAAAACAGCTTTTTTGTGGCCAAAATAAATCTTAAAAACGGGCAGTGGGAATAAAATGGCTGCTGCAACAGTATGGTCCTTGAGCTTTTCCTTTTGTGTGTGTGTGTGTGTGTCGGGGGGATTTTGTTGTACTTGGTAAATAGGGGAATACTGCTTGCACAACAGGCTGAGAGGGTGGTTTCGCTGGAACAATGCAAGACGCTCGATTGGAATTATCCAATCCCTTCCAAGCAGCCTCGGAACTTGTCCGTCAGGTTCGGCCTGAACGGCGCGACTCAGAGATCCAGTGACAAACTCGTCGCTCTCGAGACACACAGACGCTAAAAACACACGAACTCGCATAGAGCCGCACACAATCAAGCCTGCTCTGCAGGATTCAGGCATGGGTGTGGGGATGAGATAGCTGCTCACCTGACCAGGCACATGGGGCACAGGTTCTCATTTCATACACACACACACACACACAGTAACGTCTGTGCCATAAAAGCTTTCATGCCCCACCCGCTCCCTCCCACGCGCCCGAACCTCACTGGAGGCTTCTCAGTCTTTCCACTTCTCCCAACATGCTCCTCTTCCCAGACCTCGCCTCCGCTCCATCCCACCCTCCGCCCACCTTGTCAGAGTTAAAGATCATAACCTCTGAGTCACAGTTAATCTTACTAGTAACAGTTCTGTTGAGACAAGTTCTGTTTGCGCTGCCTTAAAGAGGCTTACGTTTATTAGCAGGACCTCTTCAGTCACGTGTGTTTTAGGCTTACCTGGTTGATTTCATCCATCCCGTTACTGGCAAATTCAAAAACCAGTTCACTGGGCTGCACTGCAGTCGTCATGGCAGTGGAGTTCGAAGGTCAGGGAGCAGCCTCGGATATCAGCTGGCTCCTGCTCCGACGCGGCTTAACCAGAGTTAATGGCTTCCTTCTAGCTCGCCTCCTCTTCAATCTCGGTAGTGCTCCGACAACGAGACCGAGAGCCAAGTTTCAGAGGAGTCCTGTGGCCCAGGCGGGAGCAGCCTCGCCCCTCTCAAACACGGAGGCCGGGTCCCACTGCGGATGGAGCATCTACACCTGGAAGAGAGAGCAATAAAAGATATGTTGAGGGGGGCATGTTAAATCACTTTAATTTCAACAGGAGAGAAGAGAGCCGGGGAGATCGTCCAATCAAATAGGCCTACGAAAGGTGCTGGCGTGGGATGCATAACTGGACTATGTGTGGTTTCAGTGATGACAGCTGAAAACATAAAAATTACCTCATAACAGGATTCAGGCATATATATACACAACATCAAATATTATGTTCACCTCATTTGTCCACCCATTTCAGACTCTAAATGGTTAAAAGGTCAACTTTGTATGGACATTAAGTAAAAGAAATGCATGCCGTCACCTAATTTTCATTTAATTTGTTGATGATTTTCTTAATTTATTTATCGTTTATTTTGTAAAATATCAAAAACATTTAGTTTAGAGTACAGTCAAGAGGATCTCAGTGCACCGTTCATTGCTGCCTGATTACCGGCAGCTCTCCTTTCATGCCTGTCTCTAGCCCTGAAATGAAGACGCCCTCTAAGCACAATACCCGAGATCACAAGGCTCGGGGGGGGGGGCTGATATTGTGAGCATATGAGTGGGTGCTGGAGAGCGTCTGAACAAACCCTCTAAACAAGAAGCGCACACAGAGGGAAGATGTGCCTCTGCAGATAATACCTCAGAAACCCTGTTGAGCTCACACACATGTTGTAAATGTTATGTGTGCTTTTTAATTGGACCATTGTGTCTGCAAATAAAGATTTGATTGATTGATTGATTGACATCACAGGGGGGCGGGGGTGAGGTGGGGGGGGTGAGGTAGGAGGGTGTAGACTAGTGGTCACATGCTTGTTACTGGATGTGTGTGTGTTGAGGTGTGTCTCTATAACCTGACACCCAAAGGCCGGTTTCAGAGCTGAGGGACGGGAGGTGCCGAGCTTAGGCTGAAGAATAAATGGGACACCCCAGGGTTGCAACCCCCCCCCCCCGCCCTCTCCTGTCTGCCAGAGACCGAGAAGCCGGCAGGGGTAAAGAAGTATGGGATGGCGATGATGAGAACACAACCCAAACCCAAACACACACACACACCCTCCCTGCTTTTTCCACTGCTCCAGGGTGGAGCTTATTTGCTTTCAAATGCCTGTGTGACTGCCTAAGTTGCATACCAGACTCTTATACTTTGAAGATGGTCTCTGTGTGTGTGTGTGGGGGGGGGGGGGTGTAGTTGGGTAGTTCCTGTAGGTAGTAAACTAATTTTCCAGCTTAGTTTATCACCCTGCTGAGAATCGACACAGAACACGGCGAGGAAATGGGCTCATGTTTCTCTCCAGTCAGGCCCCCGGTGCCGGGCAGAGTCCATGCCCACCTCCTCCCAGAGACGCATTGGATGCTGCTGCCATCTGTCTGCAGCTCACCAGAGCCAAGGTCTTCGTGTGTTTTTTTTGCAGGGGAGATTTTGTCGGGCCGTTTTTCCACCCTCAAACAGATAAGAGGGGCTATATACTGCGAGGCTTGCTGGACATGCGTCTGCCAGCTAACGTGATTATCCGTTTGTAAATTCACATTAAACAGACGGACGTTTTATAGCCCTCATCTTGGCCTCTGGACCAGGACACACCACGTGACACGAGATAGAGCACAGCAGTCTGTTGGGCTGTCTTTCCCTCTCACGACGCCACTGTTTAAAAGAAAATAAAAATAGAATTCTTGGGAAAACTGTGACGACACAGCCCCTCTTGACACAAGTTCTGTGTGGTTGTATTTTGTCATCTCACGTGCGAGTGATTTAAATTTCGTATATTCGTGTCACAACATTTCAAACTGTTTTCGGTGTGGGAGTGTGTGTACTTTCTGCATCCGTCCTGTCGGTGTGTTATTGCGCTGAATGGCCCAGTTGGCATAGCGATGGCTGCAGACAGGGATACAAGAGAGACAGTCACTAGTGAGATGGGGCACGCATACAGCATTATGCCTGAGCGCATGACAACAGCCGCCTTGTGCCAGCACAGGGGGACGGTTGTAACTGCATGCTCGACGTCACGAAGAGGAGGAGAACAGCGAAGGGCGGGACTTTACAGGGATGTTAGTCAATGCATAATAGCCCACAGAGCAAACAGACCGTCTGTGACTTGCTCTGGGTGGGGCTTTATTTTGAGAAGCTTGAGCAGTTTAGTATGGCGTTACTGGCGTCCTCCCTCTGAATCCACACACCCCCAACCAAACTACGACCCCGTTGTAAAAAAAATTACATGTGAAAGATCACGGATACTACAAAGAAGTTTATAAAGTTATTAATTGCAATTCTCGAGTGCATCAATAAAATAAAAGAGGATGCATATTTACAGGAAATATCAGGTACTTTCCAGCTCAAGAGAGATGTGTTCATAATGTTTTGTGAAAAACTATTGGACAGTTTTGCTACACTCATGACAGATCCCACTCACCGAGTGAGCATGAAATCAACCTGTAACCATGGAAACTAAAATATGCAAATGACAAACGTTCTCAAAAAGGATTGACCTTTCCGTGACACGCCCCGTCCCGCCCCCCCTCATGCAGGCAGAGCAGACTCAGACAAACATGGAGAAAAACTCCAGTCGTACAAGAGCAAAGCTGGCAGAGCTTCCTGGCGATTTCTCTGTCATGTTTTTCAAGGATACAGAAATTTTGCTGAGGAGCAAACAGAAGAGAATCAAATATTTTCATGAAGGCTTTTTTCCCCATTTTTTATCATGTAACCGAGGAAATAAGCATAATTGCGAGGTGTTACAGGAATAAAAAAAAAAACTCACTACAACTTGATATTAAAACCAAAATATATGGATGGTCACTGTTCTTGTCAATTAGAAGAAGAAGGATTTTTTATTTCTTCATAGACTAAGTTTTTGATTGTATTAGGCGTAAATTAAGCAATTTTTTCCACCTCAAATATACAGTAATTTTGTGACTGTAACTACATTTCCAAATAAGAGTGATAGCCTGAAACTATTTTTTATTAGCAATTGTTTACCAAAGAAAATGTTAATGGAAACTATTAAATATATCTTTATAGTTTACACTATTGTATAAATGTCAATAACCACGCAGAGCAATACAAATGTCCCACTAATAAGCTCGAAGTCAGATGCTAATTAGCTAATTGGTAGATTAACAGAGTTGTCACCGCAGATGTTTGCCTTGATGCCCCGTTATTTGTGGGCGCCAAACGAGTAAAATTAGAAGTTCAATTCTTTCAGTGATGTGGCAGGGTAACACTAGCTGCAGCAGTCAGTAGCCATTAGCTATAAACACACACTGACATGGTGACCGGTAACGCTAACGTG
The DNA here is from genome assembly GCF_040956055.1 of Brachionichthys hirsutus. NCBI lineage: Eukaryota > Metazoa > Chordata > Actinopteri > Lophiiformes > Brachionichthyidae > Brachionichthys > Brachionichthys hirsutus. The sequence continues at coordinate 4,844,417 of NC_090902.1, forward strand.
CAACAGGTTAGCCACATTAAATGCGACACAGTGAATTAGCCCCGACACTAATAATAAAACTGGTAGCGTATGGTCTTCCTCAATGTTGATTCAACGCAGACATTTCTCATAGTCAGTTTTCAGGGAAACACATCAATTAAATGTTTGCTAGAATTCACCTGAAGACGTGCCTTTAATTTCCACTTGATGAATGTATTAAATAACTGTAAAACATGGTCAGGATCTCCCCTTCTGCTCCAGGACAACAGAATTGAATAATGGCAGGAAAACCCGGTTACATATCTGCACAAAGGCTGGCCAGAATCAGTGTGCGAATTCCAGAAATGTGATTTGTGAGGTCAAAGTGACTTGACATTCATTTATGAGTCAAAGTTGCAATTTGTACCTGAGGAAATCAAACTCAAAGCGCACTTGAAACATCGCATTCACAAGAATGGGACCGATCACAGCACAGCATCTATTCCCACAAAGCTCACCAGCAAAGTCCAAACCATTTGAATCTGAATTAACATGATGAGAAACCCATTATCAGAGTAGCAGCTAATTTATTTACTGGTAATTGTCTAATTATTACTGATGAAAACATCCATAAATAGCAGCCTTTATGCTAACGTTGATACTGATAGCAGGGCTCTGTTGTAATGACATAATCTGTCACTCAAATCGCTTACTCCTCTAGCAACTGTCTCACAGCTGCCTATTCCACGACAGCCTGGAGTGGATTATGAAACAAACGCTGACCTACTCCACCCTACATCGTGGTGACTGCCAGTCGCAATAACAACCAATTAGAGTCAGGATTCATGAACAAATGGAGCATTCCCAGAAGGCCCTACTTCCCCCGCTTTAGTCTCCTCAGCTGAGCTCATTGTTGACCATGAAAGGAGGTAATTTAAGGCAATTGAATGACTATGCAATGACTCACTGTGCATGTGGCGAGTGCAAACATTGTGAGATGCAAGAGCAGGACCGGGGCAAACTTTGCTTATCAGCCATTCTCAGCTCGGGTTACAAATATGCAGATTTTTTTTCAGGTGACATGGCTATTGAGCAGCGTCCTGAGCCCTTTATGACACACCACATGACAGTCACTGGACCTGAAGATGTCTGGTGCTGGTGGTGTCTGAAGGGGGGAGGGGGGGCGTTCCATCGGGTCAATGCAATGATTTAACCTCCATCACGTGGTGCTGATGCATTTTAGATCACCTCAAAAGGCAGACGTACAGCTGTTGAGTTTTCCTAGTTCAGCTTTGCAGAGAAAGTGCAAGATGGCAGAAACGGAGTGGCCTTTCTGCTGAACTGTTGTCAGTATTTTCCACTTGTTTTTGCAGGATCCTCTGGGTTCCTGTGCGGGAAATGACTCAGTGATATGAGGCTCATTCCTGGAACTCTGTGATAGCCCACATGGGCATCAGAGCATCCTGGTCATCCTTTCGGAATAGCTGTTCCCTTTCGGGCAAGTTTTCATGAAGACATCAATAGATAACATGACAGTATACAACTATGGCATTTGGAGTAATACGGCCATTTAGGCAAAGCAAAACAAAATAAAAGTATAAAAAAAATCTTAACTGAGCGATAGAAAGAGCAGAAGGACTGATCCTAAAAAAAAAAGTGTTTGCAAGACAAGACAGTAATTAAGAAGTTGCATCAACACAGACCAAAATACACACGGCTGGTTTTGTTTTTTAACTACTGCTGCAGCACTGTCAAGCAACAGCCCGAGAAAAATTGCTTTGTGTACATTATTTTCTGTGTTTACCACATTTTAATCATCATCCAACCTTGCATAACGCAGCATGTCTCACCAAGTTTTCAAATCCGCTTTAGCGAGGTGAAAAAGGGAGTGTTTTTTCACGGCGGTTCTCAGGACACATTGTAAGCGTGGTGATAAAAACGGGTACAAAGGGAGGCGAAGACGCTGGCTAATCGCGTTCAGCTGCAGAACACAGGGCATCAGGAACAGACACCACCACTGTGCACTGTGTATCAGCCAGCGTTTACCATGTCGCCTTAAAGTAGGAGACATTTGGACATGCCATGCCAAGGTCAAACCAAGGCCGACGGGAAAACGTCAGGTGAGGTGGCATTTTTGGAAGATTAGATTTGAGCTTTTCTGGAGAATACGAGTAAAGCAAGCAGACTAAAATCCTTTGTAACAAAAAGGGAACATCGCTGAAGGGCAGAATGAGGCATAATGACAACCAGAAATCTGGATGACGCATTTTTTAAATGAGAACAAAAAAACACCTACAAACTGACCTGTGGATCTTGCACAGGAACAGCGTCACAGAGCAGTGGGTTTCTGCAGCTTCCTGTCTGTTAAACCACATTCAGAAGAAAATGTCTTCCTCTGCGCAAGACTGGAAACTTCTTAACTCCCCCCCATTTCCTTCTCAAACAAAATGGCATTACTTTTGTAGATACTAGTTGTGTGACAAAGAAAGCATCGCAAATATTTACTAGAGATAAAGGGCAAAAATCTGACTTGGCGAAGGTCACTGGATGTAATTTTAAGACTCCTAATTTTACAAGACAGAATTATATTTCAGGCCAAATTACACGTCAAAACAGTTTGTAAAATTAATTTTCATAGAATGACCTGTAGATGAGACGCCACTAAATGTTCTCACCTTTTTCCCCCCAGACCTGCTACACTTGAATTGAATTGCAGAATCACAAAAGGGCTCTCAAAGCCACACCTGCCATTTGCACACTGCCCTCCCCCACTTTGCCGACACGAGTAGTGCAAATACAGAGATTAACTTTATTAACCATCCTCCCTTACACAAATTCAAACACATAGTGTGTACTCGTCGGTAAGTCGGTTTTGCAGAAATTGTCAAAACTAAATGTTCCCTGCCACACAATTTTCCTTTATAGGTCAGAAGGCAAAATGAGTGTATGAGTACACGCTTCACAGATGTGCTGTGTGCACAACTGGAAAAGTATTTCATGAGTCGCAAACAGAAAAAATACACAATCCATCTGTCAAAACCTTTTGACAAAATCCATCTGCGGAATTTAATTCAGTTTGGAGTCAATATGAACAAATATCTGACCTGGAAATGTACAATAATAATAATATCCAACCCCCAAAACCAATTAATTCCCATCATCATGTTTTTCCAAATCCTAAATTGCCGTGTTTTAACTCAAAAGTTGCAGATGTTTAACCAAACATTACTCCAAGCAGCCTGCGTCGATCATGTGACAACCCATTTCACAGATTGGAGGAAACACTGAAGTTGTGAAAACAGGACAGGAAATTGCAGCAAAGCTTAACAAAAAAAGGACATCGGCACTTTCAAACACCGTTTGGATTTGCTGTGAGTTGCTTTAAAGTTTAAGTGGTTGTACGACTTTATGACTTTACTCTGGCAAGCGGCCTCGACAGAAGATCTTCGAGAAACTGTCGCTCAAAAGAGACAAAAAATAATGCTGTTGAATCTTATCTTACGGGGCGATATACTCAAGATGATAGTGAAAGCTTTAAAAATCCCCAAACTAGAAGCGCATATTTCATCTGCTTGGAGGATCAGTCTTCGATCGATGTTGGTTTGCGCAGGCCAGAGCTGGTAGATGCAATGCATGTGGAGAATATTAGCAAAGTCTCATCTCACATCAGAACTTGCCAAAATAAAGGAACATTTCTATATGGCCAAGCAGCAACAATATCTCGCTACAGCGCTGCAGGAGATGCTAATGATGTGAAATGTGTTGATATTTTGAACTGCTTTAATTTCATGTTTGCCTGCTGGTACGGAGTAACCATTGTTCCCTGTGTCCTGTATCTAAATACAGGACACAGGGAATATCAAAAGCACAATGAGTCAGAGTGAAAACACAAACGGAAAAGATCAATAACAAACAAGTCTCTGCGAGCGTCTCCGTTGCCTCAAACTGCCCTGATGATTGCTTTATTGCTGACATATTTGAAATGCTTCATTCAGACCCTCCTGTTGTCTTGGCTGCTGTCTAGCAGCTATTTGATGCATGACTAGACTGCACAAGCTAAATTATCTGGGGCTTTATTTTTTTAAAACAGTACACAAGCCTGAAAGAGTTTTTAAGACACGTAAAAGAGGCAAGTGTGTAGAATAGATCGTTTTTACATAAATGCTGCATAACACCATTAAAGCCAAAGCTTAATTCAAGGCCCAAAGTGCTTCTAACAACAGTTTGTCCCAGGTCTGTTGCACTTACATGCATGCATACCGATACTAACAAGTCCCGGCACAGATAATACTGGCAGAGGAAAGAGGATATCAAGCCCAGAAAAGTACATGCAGGCCGCTCTTGCTTGAATGAAAACAAGGTGACTGACAACATTCCAGTTCCTTTCTTAAGCTATAAACCGGCATACCATTTTACCTATGACAACAGCAGCCAAGAGATTATGCAAAGCCAAACATCTCATTTTCTCAAAAGGAGGTATTCCATTTGGAATATTTAGACATCGGGCTTGAAGCAAAATGCAACGAACGCGTTTGGATGGAGCTCCGGAAACTCCGGGCCTGGAGTCTGACTCGGAGCTGTAAACAGCAGGAGTCTGCATACCAAACAGGTCTGGACACACGCAGGCTGGTGTGTCCAACCGCAGTCAGGCAGACACGGAGCGAGGCAAGAAAATCAAACAGGGATTAAATAATAGGATTTGTCTCCCGTTTTACACTTCGGGGTCAAGGTTTTCTAAATAAGTACAGTATAATAGTTTAGGGATTATACTTATCCGCCATGTATTTAAGAGTTACCGGTACATGACAAAATCCAGACCACTCTCAGTTCAGTGCAGCATATATTTAGGACAGCAGTTGGTTAGAAATCCTCAGCATAATGATCAGACACAGGGAAAACAGCTAAATTAATCCTGCCCTGCTGGAAGATACAGATTAATGTAATCAATGACATATTTATAGATTGTGTTTTTCCCTATAAAGACTGAAGTGTAAAATCATGGTGTTATTTTACTCATGTAAGTCTTTATGCTAATCTAAGATAAGCATCTGCTGACTGTACTTGTCCTCGATAATTGAGTTATCGAATATTGGTTTTATTTTTATGTTTTATTTTTATTTGTATTGTTAAATTTGTATTGTTAATTGTCGATGATTTATGTACTACGGACTTTCAACGGAAACAAGACCGCAAGGGCTTTTTTGAAATGCTCCTCTTAGGCAGGATGTTTGACTTTATTTGTACTGTAATACATGCTACTGTGTGACTGTACTTGTACTCTAACATTCTATCTAATAAATATATTCATCATCATCCTGTTATTTTAAAACATGAATGTTTTAATCGTGGCAGAAAAGCAAATAAACATATAAAAACATGAAATAATTTCATTCAACTATTCCTATTCCACTGTCAAATTTATTAAAAGAAAAATGCTCTTTAAACTCAGATTATGTCAAACTATAGCATGACATGGTTGAACAGTGTAAATTTGCTGCTTTAGCAAAGCTGTTTTCAAGATTCCAACAGATCAGTCCACAGTTGAACATTAAATAAGGGCTAAATCAGCTTCTCTTATCTGATCCTGATGCAAGCTTTACAGATGGGACCTCTCGCGTGATGACCGCTTAGCTCTTCTTCAGAAGAGCTTATCAGATTTCACACAGTTGAATCCTGGATCAGTGTGGAATTAGGCATCATTGGCCAATGTTGATCTTAAAGGCAGTAAACATGAGCGCCACTAACAGGACAGAAGTTAGAGACGTCACCTTCAAGCTTTAAATATAGACAAAAACTGTTAGTCATGTGACCGAACAAACAAGACAAACCGCAAAGTCACAACAAATGCTTGGATTACATGCCTTAGATATTACAACATTACTTGTACTTGAGTGAAATATAATGGTTATAGCGCATACCTTCCTTTTAGCTATTCTAACTCCTCCTCAAAATTTCCTAGATTCCAGTTCAGCTATGTCTACGTAGTTAATGAAGACGTTGGAATTTGCCCTTTCGGCATAATGAAAAACACTTTTAAACAAAATTCCAGGTTCCTTTGTGGTTCCTTTGTGGCTCTTTTATGTGCGTCCGAACGAACACTGATTGGTTTCTTGCCTTAGTCATGCCCTTCCCTTCCCTGAAGCTTGTGGGAATTGGACTGGCTGTTTTGCCTTCGATAGGGAAAGTAAGAGTAAGAAATAAAAAATAAAAGAAAATCAGGGGACACCCCATTCATCCATAATATTCCCTTCATTTCACCAAGTTTCTATCTGGGAGATTTTGTATAATCCTTTAAAAAACCCAAAAAACAACAACAACAACAACAACAACAACAGACAAAATAATGGGTAAAAAGAAAAAAACCTCCTGAAGGGTCTCAGGAAGTGCAAACTTCAACCAAAGGTCCATTTTCATCCATGCAGCAACGTGTTTAACACGGTCAATATTTGAGTAGGCTTTATGAAATACACTCATTTATGACAGTCAGGCTATTGAATTGTCTAAAAAAAGAAGGTGTAAAAATAGAACGCATATATGTTGGAGGGAGAAATTAAGCATGTTGTTTCATAAATGTGTCTCATATTCTAAGATGATACAAACTTTAATGTCAGGCTTACACGTCTGCCTTTTTACGACTCTGAAGCAGGGAGCCTGACGTTTGCCTCCTGAGGCTGGGCTTCTGTTGCTCTGACGCGAATTACAATGCAAAAAGGCAAAGGTAAACAAGGAGTGGCTGTTGTCATGGAACAAGAGGGCTTGTAAAGCAGGAGCTCTGAGGCGAAAGACTAAAGAATGGGCTTCATCCAGCGCAGCAAGGACACATGGAAGCAGTTTGAAAATTCATTCAAGTGTGTGATAAATTGTATAAATCTTAAAACATGTTAAGTATTTTGGCAAACATCGTGACTCACTGAGAAACTAAGGGAATGATATTCAACTACTGTTGCTCGCTGTGAAGTTAAAAATAGTTATGTTATAAATAGATACGATGTTGGAAGTGGCTCGACTAACATGATTTTCAATTCTACCGGTAATTCCATCAGCAGTGATGAACAAGCAAACGATTTGACATGGTGTTTATTAGGAGGACTTTTACCTCCACCGAGGTGGTTACGTTTGTTTGTCTATCCATCTTTTGGCAAGATAACTCAAAACGTTCTGGCCGGATCCTGATGGAACTTTCAGGAAATGTTGGGAATGTTACCAGGAACAGATTATTACATTTTGGTGATGATCCAGAAGAGATCTTGGATTATGGATCAGTCTGAAATTTTTGGAAACTCTCCATCTGCTTCCTGACCTCATGCTAAGCTAAGCTAACTGACAGTTGCCTTACCTATGGGGGCATTATACAGGTTTTTATCCAATATATAACAGTTCTTAGCGCTGCTGCCTCGCAGCAGGACGGCTTGAAGCCTATCTGTGCAGAGTTTGTATGTTCTCCCCGTGTTCGCGCTGGTTTTCTCTGGGCTCACAGGTTTCCTCCCACCTCCAAAAACATACAATATAGGTCAACTGATCACTTTAGATTAGTTAGAGAGGAGTCAAGTTTTGATGCAAATTGAAGAGCCATCAGGCTAAAATGTAAAGATTTGCAATGACGTTTTACTTTCAATTGGGATGTGCTTGATGAGTAAATTAAAAAATAAATACAGTAACACAGTATCCCCGATACCAAATGTCACTCACTGAGGCTCAATTGGGGCTAAATTACATTTGTGGGCCTCGACTACAGTCCTATTTCTGGGCATTGATCATTTCCTGAGGAACTGGTAACAGGAGTAAACGTGACATGTGGGTAGGATGAAAGCACAACACGAAGAATAAAAACAAAAATACATGTTAACTCTGCTCGAGACTCTTTCACAAGCACTGGAGCTCATCGTTCTGGAGTCATTCTGGGCACATGACAGCCGGCTGCTGAGGCTTCCAGCCACAGACACCTCTTGCAGCTGGGTGTCTGTGCCCAAAGCCTCTGGAAACCATGTGGGAAATCAATTTCCCCCGGTGCCTGGGAGAGAATGCCTCTTTGTTCCAAGTGATACTGCATTAAAGCCAACATGGTGTTTACATTGGCATGAGGAACGGTGAGGGAGGTGTCCAGCAAAGACCCATTTCAGCAAGCACGGCGGTTTTATGCGCACGTGTATACGCATCTCACAGTTAGGAGCCTATTTTCTGAGTCATGCATGGTGGAACTCAACTGGAATGGGTTTCCGCATCACACCATTATTTAGACTACTATTATCGATTTATAGATATCGGTTAGCTGCATCATATTCCTGTACTTAGAAAAAGCCAGGTAATACATGACCAAGACATATTTACCTGAGAGCGTTGGAAAAAGGTTAAGATACACAAGTCTTTCATTGGGGCACTCAAAGTATCATTTTATGGTGAAGTAGTTCACTAGAGAAATTACACTATGAACTAGTAAATTTTGAGTACTGAATGCTATTAATAAGGAAGCCATTATTACCAATAAGCCATTTATGTATTTTTTTCCACAATTTACAAAGCATCATATCTGAAGGTTATAGCTTGTGTCTGTTTGTGTATTTCTATGGATTTACTGCAGACAGAAATATGCATAACACTTGGTTCTTCCAATGGGAATGTGCAAAATGTTTTAATGGATTTGGATAAAAAGGTGGAGATCGGGGAATCTTTTTACCACTTGTTTGATGTGACAAGGTTTTTATTTTTCAGTCGATCCTTCATAAACCTGTGTGTGCGTGTGCATGTGAAAATCCAGCATGGCTAATGAGGAAAGAATGTATAAACAATAGATTATTGTAGGCCGCAGAAATTCATTTTTCAGCGTTCTTGCATTTTAAATTTGATTTTTATTCAGAGATTATTGCTATTACTGGTACAATTACATATAAAGAGAGACATGGTCAACATAGAGTTCTTTACAATTGTTTTACACAATGTTGGGCAAATGACTGAACTTATTTTACAACACCATTACTTTTGTAAAACTATTAACTATTTCAAAATAAAGAAAACAGTTGAAAAGTCAGAAATTCCCTCAGAAATGTAGTAGAGTGGACGCATAAAATAAGAGTCATGAGAAACATAAAGTGCCTCAAAATGATACTTAACTGCAGCAGTAAAGTTAATGTACTTACTTTCATCCAGTGAGAATAGTATGGGTTCTGTGGCGAGAGGCAGTAAAGAGCCTAGAATGCATTCTCAGCCATCTTGCAAGGAGCCTCTTTGCTTTTACGAGAAACGAATCTATGCCCTGACCGGCATGGTGCGTTGCGTAATCAGGACTGTTATCAAAAGGTGTGACCTGATTTTCCACATATTATCTCGCTCTTTCGTATGCACCTTCTTTCTTTCGCTCTGAGAACAAGACGTTCTCGCCTTTCGACCATTCCTGCCAGATGGGTGAAATGAGTTCTTGGACCCCAAAATGGGGAACAAGCAGTGTCAATTGGGTTTCAGGTGGTATTAATAAGATGAATTTTCCAAATGAGTCTTTATCTAAAAGTTTGATATGTTAACTCTGTCGTATTGTGGTATTAAGTGCGTTTCAAACTTCACCATATCCACTCAAGCAAGCATAAAAATCTCTGACAAGCACAAAGCCAAACACTGAATGTTTTTGGAACACATCCTGGTTTCATAATGACTGAAAGTACACGCAACGCGGATGAAAAGACCCCAGAGGAAAAACACAGGGCTCTGTGTTCAAGTGCGATTACTATGACTTGGGTTCGATATAAAGGGCTACCAGTCCCAGCGTGTTCGGAGTATGAGACCGTTGCAACACGGGTTGCAACGCTTGCTCAACAGATTGGATTTACTTCATCCAGGGAGGTTTGGCTGACTGTAGCACCTGGAGCAGAATGTGCCTTGCTCAGTGGCAGTGACCATGAGGGAAGGGGAGGCGCAACCCGTTACCGGTAACTTTGCTCACGCGCTTTGTACCGGCTGAGATGTTCAGGCTTCAGCCTTTATGAATCTCCCAAGATTTGTAAAGGTTGCCTTGTGCCTCTTATTTTTGGAGGCACAAGGCAAGATTTTAAAAGTGTCATTGCTAACTGCTCCTCGCCTCCTCCTCCCATCCGGTCCCACTATTGCAACGCCTTGGTCACGTTGCTCAAGCCTAATGATCTAATTACAGGCTACGACATGTTGAGACTAACCTGACACTAGTGTCCAGCCCATCCGCCTTTTTCTTAACAGCCTGTATGTCCTCCGAATGAGACCTGAATAAAGCTTCACCAAACCCCACCATAAGTATAATTTCATCATCTGTCCAACAAGGGCCTCATTTACAATCCAAATTAGGGTGCACGTGGGAATGTGTAAAGGGGGGCGGGGGGAATGCAAACTTGTGCCTGCTCAAACACAAAATAGCTTTAAACTCAATGAGCCATGCTCATGATGCTAGAGCAAGTTTCACTAGAAATCAAACAACAATAGATCCAAACTTGACAACAGTCCAGTAACTGGGCGAGTCGAGATATTTATTCGCCGTCTCTGTGGCCATTTGTTCACCGTTTAACTACCTCAACTACAAGTTATGTGAGAAATTACAACAAATCAAGCTGATTGCCAAGCTGGTGAAACAATCACAAGATTATGGATTTGCATATAACAAGATTGATAATGTTAGTTCTGCTGTTAACTGCAGCAGCAGCTGGAAACGGCATCAATAAAAGATGGGTGTGAAAACTGCACGGGTATTTATACAGTGGCATGCGTGTGGTGTGCATGATGTCCTGTGTGGTGAACAAGTGTGCCGAGTAGATTTCTGGTGAAACAGGAAGTGTGTTTTTATTTCACCGAACAAATTTTAGAAACGGTTTCTCAGCAGTCTGAAGCAGATCCATTTTATCCCTAATGGTGTAATTGAAGACATTCTCGGCATCTACATCACATGACGACGAATAATATGCATGAAACACTGCATGACGGATTCAATGCAAGTATCTACACAGCCACTATAGATTAAAAAAAAGCAGACAGGTGATAGTTTTGGTTAATAGAGTGTTTAATATTTATACTAACAGGTGCCTTAAATTTGGAAAGTAATAGTTGCTAAAAGTCAAAATGATTACTACGCCATGAAAAATACATGTGGGCTTGGCTCGGGGGCTTGTAAAATATTCTTCCCGCCCTTTCAGCGCTCCATATAAGGTATTAACTCATAAAAGAAAAGCAACAGAGACATTATAGCAAAAGATCAGACAAAAGACAAATGAAAAACAAATCTGACCTCACCTGAGCATCAACTGAGTTTGCATGCGTCAGATATAAAGCCACCGTCATCACAGTACGGCGAACAACTTTTAGCTGCTTCCTTAAAAGCATTTCGATATCGATGTAAGGTTGACGTCAGATTGAAAAAAAAAAGAACCACAAATTAAATAACAAAGAAACTTGTATTACTTGTCCCTTCAAACCCTTAACCAGTAAAGGGTTCTACTGAGAATGCTACGGTTCACTCCAGGGTGCAGTAGGATCCAACTGCCTGTCTTGCACACTTACCGATATTTCTCCGAGATATACACAACACCATAGAATGCAATACAGTTTCTTTATTTAACAAACTCCACATTTATTTCTACAAATTAAAACAAATATAGTCTGAAGAGGAAAAGAAGAATGGTTCATCACTAACCTCAAAGGCACGGGAGTCGGGCGTCAGTGTCCATAATACCAACAGAACAAGCGTTGACCTCAGCAACCGACGAAAATCAAGAGACGACAAAAGAGAAAACGGGGAATAATCCAAGGTGCATTCGGAGGGGGTTGAAGCTGTCTGAAGGCGAGGATCACTGGCCAGCCTCACGCCTTTCCCACAGTGACAAAACAGCACTGGGGAGCAGGGGAAAAAAGAAAAAAGACAATGCAATGGCTACTGTATGAAGCAGAAAAAGGAGAAGTGTAAGTGAAGTAACTCGTCCTCTCCCTATGAGTCACGGAGCTGCTGTCGCCATTGGTGGGGGGAGTCCCAAGGCAGGATCCTTTCACCTGGCCAATCAGCGGCATGTTTCGGCCCTAAATGCAAATCCTTTCAGGTGAGTTCTTTGTGTTGCGGGGATTGGACAGGGCTTTTGGCGGGGAGGGGGAGGGGAGAGGAGAGCGGTCCAACCAGAGGGCCACACCTCAAAATGCATGAAAGATGACAAACAGGTTTCTCCTGCAGAGGAAGAGGATCACTGGAGCGGCAGGTAAACAGTTGGACAGGTATGCATCTTCTTTAGGCCAGTTATGGTGATTGAACTCTGTCGTGGCTCGCATCTCTCCGTGTCCCTTAAACACATATAATTACAATAAGCTACAAGTCTATTCGCCATGAGCCAGTTAAAGTGCTGACTGGTGGGGGGGGGGGACTTGCTCTCCCGTGCTAAAAGCTGCATTAAACAACTTCTACAAGTTGGATGTACAAAGGAAATGAAACTCTTAAAGCTAGTAGGTGCAAGAAAGTGCTTCACAACATAGGCCAGAAATGTGTCTCCCTCTACTTCCTGCTGAGCGCAATTATTTTCATCATCACTTCAACGCAAGCACACGCAGTAGGTATGGGTGTCGCAAATTGCACATTTAAGGAGCCTTTATGATGATTTGAAGAGCGCGTCATTGTTCCTCTTCAGTAGGCAGCACAAGTCTTTTATTTGTCAAGTGCTGTGGAGGTTCAATGTGTAAAACTTCAGATGAGACTTGGTAAGAATCCTCATTAAAAGTCACATTCAAGTAAACAGGAAATGGTAGTTTGTGGTGAGTGTTCCGCACTCTGTCTTCACACACTTGCCTGTACACATTTATACATATATATGTGTGTGTGTATGTGTATGTGTTTTCCACTGAAAAGCCCCATGTTGGCGTATTCCATTCAAATATTCAAATTAAATCTGCCTTAAACTGGGATTTCTGCAAAACAGCCACACACGTGAACTCATTGGATGGATGGATTAGACCAATAACTAACAGAGGATTTGGTGATTTGTGTTTTATATATGAACTCGTTAAACTCACTGCAAGAGCAGCGACGCATGTTTATACACTCCGTCTCCACCGAGGGCTCGCATCCGCACATTTATTCTTCATGGCCTCCATTCAGTAAAGTTCAACTCAGAGTAAAAAGCAGCTGTTTGCTTTGGAGCAAATTGATAGCCTTGCTGTGTGGGACAGTCACACCAAACAAACTCCATTTATCATCCTCTTTGGAAATACTGTCCCCGGGCCGCTGAAGCCTTGGAGGACACTGCCCACGTCTTGTGATATAAACTCTGAATGCTAATGCGTTTCAGCACCTCCAAAATTCAGGAAAAATATGCAAATATAGGCCTTCAAAATGCCCCCCTCCCCAAAAGTATTTAAAATTCTAAAGGAGAACTGCCCACATTTATTACAATTCGGTGAAGTTATAGAGTGAATCAAATGTAATATATGTTTGGAGAGAAACATGCAAATATAAGCCACACTCAGCAGGGTACATAAAGTGTTTTTGTCTAAAGTTTACCCTGCCGTAAAGCTATAGAACCCCTGTCAACAGTCTGTATAGCCTCTGTGTGTCTTGCAAATAATCCATTTGCTCTACTTCAAACTCGTTGGGTTTATTGGTGGCACGCCAAGGACTTGCAGCATCCAATGGGTACAGTTTGTCTGTGCAAGCGTTCAATTTGAATAAACCTTGAAGGACCAGCGGCTCTGAAAAGCTGTAGCTCAAAAGCTTGATACAAGAAATAAGTGAGGTAGAGAAGGTCATCTCACATCCGAGGTCGAATGAAAAACTTAGCTGAACAATTTGTGTAAGCTAGGCCATCACTCTCCCTCCAAAACTATCACAAAGGCCATGTAAGCTAAAATCAATCTTAATGTAAGGAGCAGGTCAATATTTGGTAAATGGATACCTCAAATAAGAACAGTGCATTTGACTTTTTTTTTTCTCCCACGTGAGCTTGATTCAGTTCCACTTAAATTAGATATGTTTGACAAATTTGTACCAGGCAAACAACTCCAGCATCAGAAACATGCACTCAGAAAAGCCATATCCACCCAGTTAAAATTCATGGAGGATTGCAGACTGTAAAAACAAACATTTGGAACCCAGACAGGTCTCACAGAATGCAAACCTCCGAGGGAGGCATGGCACCTAAAAGAAATTGACCTCATAATATGACTCCTTTGACCTTTCAAAGATCTAGCTCCAAAACGTGAAGACGGTCTTCCATGCCACATACCCAAACTTTCCATCCACAGTTATGGTAATCCATCAAGTAGTTCATGTCGATTTTGTGTAATCCTGCCAACGGACAGACAGTCTGAAAACAGTACCTCCTTGGTAGAGGTAACAATCCTTGACAGGGTGAGATACGAGAGCCTTTGGAGGACACATGGAAGTATTTGTGTAGCTTGGAGGTCATCTGATGGCTGCTCTAGCCACTCAAACCAGCTAACAGGATGGAGGTCCACCCCACGAGAGACAGGGCGGTGTAAACAAGCGGAGAGCACAGCAGCATAATTAGCTCCTCTGAGAAGGGCAAGGAATCATCCATGAGGAAAGTGCTCTGGATAGAATACTGAAGGCCACCATGATGATTTGTAAATTCCAGTCACTTAGATTTATAAGCATGCCAGAAGGTTGAGGTCAGACTTTTTTGTTTATTCAACAACAGTGCAGAACGCTACAAAAACATCATCATTCTCCGACAGCGACCATCCTGCGCTGAACCAGGAGGCCGATTCACCGTGGTGACCGAGCATGACGATAGACGTGGACCCGCGTTGATGATTCATTCAATGTAAAGGCTTATAACTGCACATGTTATGCGCTAACCACTACGCCAAATAATAATAATAATAATAATAATAATATTTGGGCCGCCCAGATTCAACTTTTATTCTGGGTGGGTTGGTCACGGTACCTGCTGCCGAGTCGATACCCCAGCTAGAGGTATTAGGGTAGCATTACGTTCCACTGCTGCTAAATCCATGGACAAAATGCACGTCATTCATAATTAAACACAGAGAGCAGGCCGGCAATCCAGATCATCCGCACCACACCTCAACGGGCTGTATAGCTGGTAACCGTTGACAGATACTGACAAGGAGCACTCCTGTCCGTCTCATCTCTACCACATTAATGCTGGTTCTCGTCTACATCTCAGTCGGTGAGTTTTTCACAGCTCAGTGAATAAAATGCAAAGAACACATCGCTCCGTCAGCCACGGCCTGGACTGCAGCACCCGTTGGCTGCATGCAGTTAAATTATTCATGGGGCCTGTCAATCTGAAATGAACCCAAAAGAAGAAGAAAAAAAACAGAATTTACTGATGGTGGAGACAGGAAACGGTCCCTTAGCAGATGTGATTAGCCGCAAGAGCTAAGAGCACATTCATTCAACTATGAAATCGCTTGTAAGTCAGGCTGGGCAAAGTTTTAATGAGGGAAAGATCATTTGGCTTCTTCGGGTGATGCTCAATGTTCAAATCAAAATGCCACTGGCTCATCGGATTTTGTGGCAAGTGTCCATGAACCACTCTCTCTGCTGTCTGATTGAGAAATCGATCCACCAAAGTTGCGGATGAAGCCAGTTTCTATTTTTGAAAATAAATACTTTGTGTGGTCAATCTACTTGCAAGGCAGTCCTTGATGTAATTACACGCCCATCAACAATACAGGTTACTAATTCATGCACATGGCGTGCATGACTCTGTGGCACAAGAATAATATTTACGGTAAGTAATGTGGGTTAACTGATCGCATGATGTCAACATGCTAGAAGAGCAGACAATATATCCTCTGATTGATCTTACAGTAGTTCTCCATGGAAAGAAAGTACACGAAATCTAATGTACCTGTAATGTGTTTTTACTGCGTTGATAGAAATGGTCGCAGGTGTAATTCCTAACAGTTCAATATCCACCTACACGAAATTTTTGCTCATCTTTACCGGCACTTTTAGGCCACAAAATACAAGCACGAAACACAAAAGGTCACTTGTTGTCTTTAAGCGTTAAAAATAGACTGGCAGCAGCAGCAGAAGCGCATTACATCAGAGGCTCCTGCAGAAACTACGGCCCGATGACTCGTCCAAGTCACATGCTTGTGAGAAAGGCAGTGTGCGAGCAAAATGAGGGTACAGGTGGAATTTCCCCAGGTCTCTAATTTCTCTCTGACGTCATCCCCAGCGGCGGCAGTTTGCTGCTGCCTAGCGATCAAACATTTCTGTCAAGGTAAAACTGGTTCAGAAGCCTGGTGCAGTAAAACAGCGTTTGCACGATTAAGGAACTTTGCACAGTTCCTCTGAAAACCAGAATCACAAAAGAGACCAAAAGTGGGCTATTTTTCTATGCACAAAAAGGAAGTTCAAGAGTTCTATTTCTCTATTCCTGATCAGGTTCCCACATTTATGGGAGTCCCGTGAGTTTTCAGCCAATCAGATTATTTGTTTAGTCAAGGCACATGAACATTGCCATCTTGTGGTTATTTCAAAGACACCAAATGAATTCACACCCCACAACGAAGATCATTACAGAAATATAGTTCGTGGTGCTCTTTTTCAGCTTTCTGAAGAAGAAAAAAAAAGAGCACCATGAACATTATTTGCAGGTTCAGATTTGGGTAAAACCTCATAGTAGACCCCGTATACAAATATCACAGACGAACAGAGAGGTAAACATCTGTCGCAAAAGAGAAAAGCGGCTGGATTCCTGTCTCTTGCGAGGGCCGCTGTGAAAGCTTCTGTGAAACCGGAGTGCTGCTTTCTAAATAGGATAAAAGCTCAGATGTTTTGTGTGCAGCCGAATCAATACCCAGCAGCCCATTAAGGCAGGCGGGCACATCTTGGGCAAAGAGTGTCTCGTGTCTGAGGAGCATCTTATCACTTTGGCGAGCAACACAGGCCCAGCTCTCCAGCATTGTCCTCGGTAATCATTATCCTCGGCTGCTCAGCCTGCTGACGGTGACATCACCGACGGCGGACGGGGAAGGCTACCAGGAACCGATTTATCCTCAGTCATCCAATCGTCTGTCTGCACTCAAGCTGACCCAAGCGCAGTTTGCAGCTCTGAAGATGAGAGCAATGAAGCAAAGTACAGGCTTGATGTGTGGGCGGAAACATAGTTGGGTTTGGAACCAACAGGGCAAATCCACATCGGAGTGTATTTGGAAGGCTTGTTCTAGATAATTGCTTTCAGCGGATTTGACGTTTCAAATGATCCACAAGCCCCTGCTAGTGTTCCCACCAAAAGGAAAACTGGGGGGGGGGGGGGGTTCCAGCTGGTCCTGTGTCTGTTGGGACTGACGAGCTAAAAGTTTAGAACCCTCTCCTTCCCTCTGCGTCACAGACGCCCTCCTCTACAGGGAGAAACTGTGGTCGCCCAATGAGAGCATGTTTGTCTGTCCCCTGGTACAAGCATCTTCGCACAAAAATGTAAACATCATCTGGTAAACATTTAGACTTTCTACAGAAAAGGGTTGATCAAATATTCCAGAGAAAGAGACGACAAAAAAAAAAGTCAGGCGTTGCAGACATCTGTTTGAAAATATTGTTTCTCTTTTTTTTAATTATCATTAATAGTTACGCAACACGGTCTGGAAAAGTTCCAGCAATAATGCTAATCACAATTTCTCACAGTACAAGTTCACAAATGTTAGATTTTGAATAAAGCGAACAAAAAAAGAACATTCTGCTTGTTCTCTCCCTAATACTAACAAGTAATGTCCACATTTTTAGAAGCTGCATCTCAATAATGGTTTGCACTCTTGCTTTATAAAAAATACTCAAGATTATGAATAAATATATCAGAAGGTGTATAAATATTCAAATCACTCCCAGAAGTTTGTTACAAATACAGCAGATGAAGATGACATCATCAAAAAAACCTGAATGAGGAGAAACAGTATAAAAGGTTAAATTAAAACAAAACCCTGCGTGCTGGAATTTTCACAATTACACAATTTTTTCGATTTCCATCGTTACACTTTGACCACCGTTAAATTCTCTTAATTCCCAGATAGCATTTCAAACAACAACAACAACAACAACAACTACTAACTACTTCAGACTCATTCTGTGAGCAGCAACTTAATGAATTAGCTCCTTTCTCACAGTCCTTCTCAATAAAACACACCATCTGGGGCATTTCAACCTTGATTGTTACGACACATCAGCAACAAATGCTTCATCTGGCTGGGATGAAGGAGAAAGAAAATGACTCAGGCAAGATAAGGCAGAACTACT
Source organism: Brachionichthys hirsutus (assembly GCF_040956055.1). Classification (NCBI taxonomy): domain Eukaryota; kingdom Metazoa; phylum Chordata; class Actinopteri; order Lophiiformes; family Brachionichthyidae; genus Brachionichthys; species Brachionichthys hirsutus. The sequence goes on from NC_090902.1 coordinate 4,862,586, forward strand.
TCATTCAGCGTAGTGAAACTCTTCCCCAATCCAAGACCCACGCCTACGCAAAAATGTCATCGCACTCCATTGATAACTTTGTTGGTCCACACTCCACACTGAGAACAAATGAAGGCTGCTGGCAAACAGGCCTGTCCTACAGATGGATGGCTGCAGCAGCTGTGGCTTCACACACGCACGCACGCACACACACACATACATACATACACGCACAGCCTGACAGGGATCTGTCCTAATTAACCATATACAAGCGTAGCAAATCGAACATGATGTTCGATCATGCTTCTCTCAGTACCACCAAACTTTACGAGCGTAACTGTGACAGACCCCCCCCCCCCCCCCCGGGGGGGCGCAACATTCGGCTCTGACTCCACTTAAGTCTTAAATGATAAGAGACGGAAAACACAACAAATGACATCCAGACGGTTGAAACGAGGAAAGCGGGACTCACTGGTTTAGAAGTCTTCATCGGCGCAGCGTCTGAACCGCCGGTTATTCGTGTTTGTCCTCGTGAAACGCGGAGACGTCAGAAAAACATGATTCTCCCGGTGCGAGCTGAAGACATCACCGCGACGGTCACCGGTGAATTCCTCCTCCCTCCCGCCGGGTTGCGTTGTGATGCGTGGGGATTTCCTAGCAGTCACATTTTCCTGGTAGAAGTTTGGCCATCCACCAAAAAAAAAAAAAAAGTTCGCCCGCGGGCTGGTTAGTCCGTCAGCAAACCCGGGATCTGTCGTTTGACAATAGAATCATAAACACCGATAAATTATTGAAATTAGAGGCGTTGTGGTGTGGGGGGGGGGGGGGGGCGTTTAATGTCAGCGCAATCTCCTTTTCTTTTTCTAAAAAAAAGAAAAGAAAAAAAAGTCAATTATTAATAAACACCTTGGTAACATTCGTAAAGTAACATTCACGGGGTTTGAATTTTGCAATTCACGAGTCTACGATGTTGGGGAGAAGCGGAACGAGCATCTTCCGGGAACGTCCGAGCGGCTGTGGGGGCGGGGCCGCTGCGAGGGCGGGGCCTCCTGTCCGTCCCCGCCCAGCCAATGTGACGCCACGCACCGTTCACGTTAGCGAACCTCTCAGGAGATACAATAATAAACATTCAATATATGCTTCACATCGATTTGTTACATTATGAGGCCATAAATCCTTTTCAATTACAAAACAGTACCCCCCCGCCCCGCCCCGCCCCTATCGGGAATCGATCCCTCGCCCTCAGTTGGAAAATAAGACTCCTAACCACACAAGATCGTATGAAATGAGGCTGTCTTGGGATAAATTGCACAATTGCAGTGACTTTTTCAATAAATATCGGGTCTGGCTGGCGCCTTTGTCCCAGTTTTAATTTTGGCCCACTGTGAATTTGAGTTTGACACCCCTGCCCTAGAAGAAATGTTGCTTTCTGTTTTACAGAGTAATAATAAATTAATAAATTAATAAAAGTCTCAGACGGGAGGAATTATTGAATTTGGGTGTCAACATAGACAGACACACACTCACGCACATACTCACACATACGGACAAATTTGGATTCGCTAATATAAACGAGATAAGCAGCTTTATTTGTCATGATACAAAATTGTACCACGGAATTACAAGGTTTGTGTGGAGAGCTGGTCCCACTATGGGCCAACATAACCGGTCCTAAGATGTCTGTCAGGGTCAGTCATCCAGACCAAGGTAAATCACGAAGAGCAAAAAAGAAGAATCAGCTGGACTGGACTTTGATCTACCGTTAGATCAAAGACATTTCACCTCATCCACGGGGATTCTTCAGTTCTGAGGGACTGGTCTCTCTTTCTGTCTTTCAGTCCCTCAGAACTGAAGAATGTTGGGGACATTGACGGCTGTCCCCAACGTCCCCAACATCCCCAACATCCCCAACACCCCCAAACCGACCTGGATGCATCCCAACAAAACAGCTCACCTGAGGGCGGGCGGGGGGGACCCTTGACTGATGAACCCTCATGGATGAGAGATGAATTGTCTTTGATCTAACCTGAACAAGTCCAGTTGCCTCGGGGGGGTTGGAATGTACAGGAATCCGGGGGGCCAGTGGTTCAGGGTTCAGGCACCTAACATGCTGATGTGGTGTGGGGTGGGAACGTTGGGAGTGGTTTGCCTTCTTTTAAATGTATTTAGAGTAACCCATCAGGGTTAGATTAGATTAACCAGTTTCACATATATTGGGGTGGAGGAAGCTGAGATCAGGAATCGGGGGCCTTCTTGCTGGGAGGCATCATGAGCCACTCGGAGTTGCTGCTTGTATTTCCGTCTGAATCGGAGATTTTATCCACCGAAGCTTAACCCTTCATCGCACTTTGACTTGCGGAAGATGTTGAGATCCGAACAAATGAGCCCCCCGGGCCTTTTATTTCAGATGTTTCATGACAGTGTCAATGAGCATTTCAAGAAACCAAGTCTTCATTGAGATCAGGTTCAGACACACTATCTTTTTGCTGCCCAACACGTTGCTCAGGTCGCTCTCAACAGCCCTGGCGATCTTCAGTACGGTGCGACCATTTATCTTTCGAGAGATGACAGAAACTTTGAGTCTTGCGTTCAACATATTTTCCAGTAATTCCAAAATCGCCGGAGTCTTTTCTACCAGATAGCATTCACCCTCAACAATCTGGGAAAATACGGCATCCACAACCCAACGACTTTGACTCGGCAACGCCGGCTCATTACCGGAAAATCTTGGCGGTCCTCCTAAAGGTTTGAGGATGTTCGAGAAAGAAACCAATCTTTGAACCTCTTCATAATTCAACGCATCCGGCTCAGACTGTGGTGAAATGGATGGGAATTGAGTGCTGGCACATACTTTTGATGGACTCACAAGCTGATCTTTATTGCTTAACACCTCAATTATATCTGAGCACATTTTCACGAGGAAATGTTCTGTTGTATCATCAATCTGTCCTGATTGTAGATGGTCCATTTTCTCTTTCATTCTATGAATGAGATCCATGATGTGATTCTTGGCAGTTACTCTCATGGGTGATTAAATGCCCACATCTTCATTCTTGCACTTATATACACACTCTCGAGATGGCTGTTAAGAACTTCAAAGCAACTGACATCAAAGTCATGCATAGCAACCGATCATGACAAAAATGTTATCTCAATGCACTTTCCAGATAGAGCAGGGGAAGAACTTGATTCTTTGTTTTTCACACAAAGTACTTTGAAGACAATAATCAAGCAATACAAAATGTTATTTTTGCTAATTACAAACTTCTAATTTTTTTAAACATATATTTTTACTGTCTATGCATTTTATTTTATTGTAGTTTATTGTCAAAACGATGTATATACATGAATATATTACATAAATATATGATCACACACCTACTAACGGTTATCATCTCGTGTTTTTTCAGTATTACTGTAAAGTTGATATAGTAATAGATTGTCGGAAATCTAATTTATTAGTAACGGTCACAAGTTAATCCCAACGTTATCATAGAATATGGGTTAAATTATTCGATAAATTGATTTGTAAGATAATAGTACGTCCATCGGGGGAAGGATAAAACCTTAAATATGCGAATTTTATCATTTCCGGAAAAAACTAAACATGGGCGCATAACATGACGTAATTGTTTGTTGGAACGATACAAGTATGGAGACGGGGTATTCTGAACTATGTAGAAATTGTTTAGCTGTATTTACAACACGTTCATAATGTTCTGCCAGAATAAGCAAGTATAATAGCTAGTAAGACATAAAATAATAATGTTTGTCTTAATCTATTTGGCTATAAAAGACACCGATTTACAGTCTGTCGAAGTTAATATCCCCTTTCCTGCGTCAGTGGGAGAGCCCTGAGACCAGCGGTGGCAGCCAGATATTTGACTAGCCCAGCTATCGGTGGGTAGCAGGGTTGGGTTTAAAGTATTCAGGCTAAATGAAATAAAACAAAACAAGTATTCTTACACCTGCTGGTTGGTTTGTTTCCATGCTAAGGATTGGGGCTTCTATATAAACAGGATGTCAACACCAGCCAGACGACGTTTAATGAAAGATTTTATGCGGTAAGCAAAAAAAAAGTAAAAGTGGCGCTAGCTAACGTGAATAACCTCAGACTAGCGTGTTAGCATAGTGCCGAAAACAAGACTTGTAAACACTGGCTTGATTACGCTCTTTGTAATCACATTGTTCTTAAATTGCGGATTATTAAACTTCGGTCTGTTTATGCTACGAAAAGGCACAATCTCGTCAGCGTTGCCGGTACGATAGCGCGGGTTTCAGCTTCAGCAGGATTTTGGGAGTGGTAAAGTTGATGTGTTGATGTTCCTGAGCTGCAATAACGATGGTGCGAGTTGTTTTACTACGTGATCGCGTGTGGTGAGTATTTTGTTACCGGGTTGTACAGGATACAGTTGGGTCTGCTGTTCAGATGGACCTTGAGAACCAAATGGAAACGTGTTGCTGGGATCCATACTGGCCCTGATACAAGTGATCAAGGGGGCTGCCACCTGTATGTGGGCATTGATCGATCAATGTCTAAGCCGGGGCGGGGAGAGATCAGTAACCATCTGCCCTGTGGGTCGCTGGACGATGGGCACCGATATTTAACCAAAAACAAGCATTCCTCTTAACTATCTGTATCTGTAGGCTGCAAGAGGATCCTCCAGCTGGAGTCAGTGGGGCTCCGTCGGAAAACAACATCATGGCGTGGAACGCTGTCATTTTTGGGTAAGGAGATCTGTGGATGACGCCGGGGTGAATGCAGGACATGATACACAGGAGGAGGTTACTTCATAGAAACATCTCAGCACCCGTTCAAGCCATGACGGTTGTCAGGACGTAAACGATATCCATAGTTCACATGTGAGAGGGGTCATTAATTGACTCTGAAGTATTTTACACACGTGTTGTTTTTAATAAAGATGTAACAAACGCAGGATCTTACCTGAACAGGTCTTGTTATGATTGAAATCCTCTTGTACCTCATCTAGGCCAGAGGGAACGCCGTTTGAGGATGGTAAGTTCTCTCTAAAGCTTTACGTCCAAAAGCCATTGAGCTTCCTACACCTGCTGTGTCTCGGCAGCTGAGCGTCGTTATGAATCTAAACGTTGAGCTGAGGAACTTGTGAAGTGTTGCTTTGTATAGACTTCAGGAACAGTCCGGTGGCGCTTTGTTTTGACATAATAGTATACAGGGATCGCATGGAGTGTTTCTTTCCCCCTTACAAATCCGAGAATGGTAAATACATATTTTGTACATTAAGACAAATCAATATCGTCTGTGGGTCATATAAACATTTGTTCCTAATACAGTATAGTTCTTTTTAGCTTCTCTTACGCACCACAGAAATCACATCCCAGCAGAGTTAAAAAACGAAACGAGTCAAGACACAGATTACGATAAATTGATCATTTTGATTACCATAACTGATGTTTTGTGATTTATGTCTGAAGTTATTTTGACTCTGAATTATTTTGTTTTAATGAATCCTATGTTAACCCGCCCGAATCTGCCAGGTCGGCTTCTTTCTCACATAGATCCTCACTAAGACGACGCCTCGGAGGCAGAGGGCGTCATCACGGCCTCACTCTAGAGATTTAGGAATTCACTTCGCAGAGGTTCTCTCTGCTATGGGAAGTAATTTCAATTTATAGTTTGATATACATTTGTACTTTCAGGAACCTTCAAACTTACCATTGAATTCACAGAGGATTATCCAAACAAACCCCCGACAGTGCGATTCACCTCTAAAATGTTTCACCCAAACGGTACGTGTTTCACTTACGGGGCTAAATGTATGCGCCTCCAGCTGCAGCGTTGGGAAGACGTTTCGTCCGTCCTTTGTTTGATGATTTCTATTTCATGTGCTCTTTCGCAGTTTATGCAGACGGCGGCATATGCTTAGATATACTTCAGAACCGTTGGAGTCCGACCTATGATGTCTCTTCAATCTTAACTTCTATACAGGTGAAGCGGTTTTTTAATCGTCAAGTAATCACGCGTGTGATGACCATCATCAGGGGACGCAACCCGCTGACGTTCTCCGTTGTGTCTTTAGTCTTTGCTGGACGAGCCAAACCCCAACAGTCCGGCCAACAGCCTCGCGGCGCAGCTGTACCAGGAGAACAAGCGGGAGTACGAGAAGAAGGTCTCCGCCATCGTTGAACAGAGTTGGCACGACTGCTGACCCTCGTTTCAACATGAAGCGTCCAGTTCGGGATCAAGAACCCGCAGAAACGTTAGCCTCTCTGTCGTTACATTTGTATGAAGTGTTGCTGCACTCGTTCATGCCGAATGTTCCTGCTGGGCGATAGCAGACGTTCGTTCAGAGTTAATGCACCTCGTTACACCGGGTTACTGATACACGCCTCAACTTTCACACTTTTATTTGTACATGAGGTAAGACTGGATGAAGGCGACCATCGGATGTGCTTGTGTTGACGCACACTTCTACAAATCTACAGATAACAAAGGCCTTCGTGCGTGTTTATCTCAACGGCATCTCTTGGTTTTATTTTCTGCATTTCAGATCTTCTTCTGTGGTAATCTTTCTTCTTGATCTCATGCCTTTGATTTTTCTGTAATGGTCTAGATTTTGATAAATATCTATACATATATTCAACCCGGACACAATTCCAGCCAGATTTATAATGCCGACACACACAGTGGTAATGTGCTGTTTGTAAAGAACTCATCCGAAATAATAGGTTCATTGTACCGTTTGAGAGAGGACGCCTGTTTTCAGATTATATAATCCCGCAGGTAACCCATGTAACGAACTGTACATTGTCTTGTAAATAAAATAGTACACTGGTTGTATTTGTACAAACATAATCAAGTCTGTTCATTTTTAGTCGTTTTTGATTTATTCAGTTACACCTGTGGAAAGAGACAAGCACTGACATTCACCAAAGTTCCTATCTTTCGGTGCTACCTGTGGAGCAATCTCCAGGTGGTGAGAAAAAAATAAAACATTGTTTTATTGCTGAACAGATTTTTCACCGTAGTGAGGCGGGTATATCCTAGCACTGATGCTAATGCCTCTAATCCTTGTCAACTCTACAATGTTCACAAGCAACCAGTGGACAAGTTGCATATTCTGCGTTTGACATAACCACAACATAAAAACACAAATTTAGGGGACATGTCAAAACCTTTGACTGGTACTGTAAATATTTTTGAAATGCTGCCGGAGGCAAAGTATTTATGTAAAAGTACATTTATATGGGAAAGGAATGCAGCAGCCACAGGTAGCGTTCCGACTCATTTATCCCACAGAAAGACAATTATGCCGTTTTGAAATCCAAGACGATTCGCGCCTCTCCATGCAAATTAGTGAGAGGCCTGAGGCTTCACCAGCTCGTACCTTCCGACCTGACCTTCCTGTAGAAGCTGACCAATGAGCTCGTCTTTCTGTACCTTTCGACTGACGATGAGGAACCTCTGCCGCCCCTGCCCGTAGGACTTGCTTCGCAGGCCATACTTCTGCGATATCAGGTGAATCTGCTTGCGTTCGTCGTTGTTCAAGTCGGTGGCGAAGCGAAGGTCGTTTTGTCGTTCTGAACTGACGTAGTTGTGAATGATGTCCTCGATGTCGCGCTTGCTGAGCTGGATTCCAGCTTTGCCCGCGTCCATACCCAAGCCTTCTCTGGAGAACTGCTCCTTCACTCGGATCGGTTCGGCGATCCCCTCCCCGTCTCGCCCCAGCCCACCTCCTCGCCACCCCATCTTGCGGAGCAGCTGGTTTCCGATGTTGTCCTCCTTTATCTCCTGCCTCGTGGCCTCCTCGCCAGAGCGAGCCAGGATTTGGGACCGCGATATCGCGTCGCCGTTACCCTCCTTTCTCAGGTTGGACTTGACCACGGCCTGAGTCTGCCTCAAGGTGGCCAAGGCCTCGTTGGCTGCGATGTGCTTCACCGTTTTCTTGGGCCCAATTCCCGCCGCCACATATTGTCCGTCCAGGTAGACTTCACACCTCCAGCGGTGATCGTGCAGAACGGTGAACTTGTAATCAGCGGCCATTTTGTTAAACTGCGCCGTGTCGTTAATGATGCAGATTGCATTGTCAGAGTTCTCCAAGATGACCAACTCGCTCAGGTGCTTCTTCCTGCCGGCCGCTTGTCCGAAGTGCGCGCCACAGTCTGGCTGATTGTACCCTCTGCAGTGCTGCGCCGGAGTTTTCTGCCGTTGCCGCTGCGCCTGATTCGCGCGGAGCTTCCTCACCGCCTCTTCGGCCGCCGCGTGCTTCGAGGTCTTCTTCGTGCCCGGCGCCTGCGCCACCAGCTCATCCTGCAGGAACACGCTGCACAGCCAGGCGCCGCCGTTGGGGAGCGTGTCAAACCGGTAGTCGATCTTCATGCGGTTGAAAGCAGCAGAATTGTTGAGTATGCAGATGGCGTCGTGAGCGTTGTCCATGACTACGAACTCCGTCCAGTGCTTCCGCTTGTCGGGCTCGTACTGGCTCTTAGAGCTGGGCGTCGCTTTATCCTCTGGATTGCGGAGCGCGGGTAGAAACGCCGGGGTCGGGCTGTGCGTCTGGCACACGACGATGTCGTTGACTATCGAGCGTCTGTACTTGCGCTGCACCCCGCGGACTTCCACCGATTTCAGGAAGAGCTTTACCGCTTGCTCCGAGGCCCGGTCCCGCGCCCCGTTTTTACTCCCGGAGTAACCGGTGGCGAGATACACACCCTGGCACCGCAGCTCGCAGGCGTAGCCGTCCGTTGGGACCTTCCTGTTCTTTGGTAGGTCCGCCTGAGGAATGTCCTTCAGGTTGACGTAAATATACTCCGGATTGGTCTTGCAGGCCTGAATACTCCGACTCAACATGAAATTATAATTCGGCGACTCACTTCCGGCCGTGAACATGACGTCGCCAGACGCGCCGACCAACGCAGACGCCACATTGCTTATTAGCCTTTGCTTCGCGTCCAGCGTGGCCTGAGACACGGGACTGGGCATCGGGGAGGAGCCCAGCAGAGAGGAGGCGGGACTGCTCGTGCCCGGGCTGTCGTAGGCTCTGCAGAACGGCCTGCTCGATGACGGCCGATCCTGGTGGCTGTACCCCAAACCCTGACGTTCTCCCAATCGACTCCCTCCGGCGTATCCGTTGTCGCGGTGGGGCTGGGAATAGGAAGCTGAACTCCGAGACCGGCGGTCTTCGTAGTAGGATGTGTAGTCCTGCTGCGTCTTCGACATGAAGTTTGAAACGGAGCCGCGTCCTCCGTAACCCAGCCCACTTGTGCTACCTGGAATCATTTCTCTGTTTCTACCTCTCTGGGAACGCCAGGAGTCCGAACTGTACGATGGCATTCTGTCGTAACCGGGCGTGAGGGAAGAGGAGGTGCCTTGCCCTCTCTCAGAGTTCCACTGTTTCGCACCGTATGACTCACTCCTCCTGCGCTCCTTATCATTCTCCTTCTCATCAACGCCGCCACCTCCTCCTCCTCCTCCGCTGCTTCCCCCACTGACAAAGTGAACAGGCTGGAATCGAGCTCGGGAACCAAATTTTGACACAGGCATTTTCCTCATGGGCTCGTCTTCTGCAAGAACATGACACAGGCGCAGGGTTAGAAAAGCAGCAACGGTGCCTTGTCTGAATCAGGGAAGTGGCAGATTTATCAGTTCTAATCTCAGATGGGCACAAAGGGGTTAATCAAACTTTTTGACTCGCAGGCCACAGTGGGTTCTAACATTTGTGTGAATTGATATAAATGACATGTAAAAGTCATTACATGAAAGGATTTGGTAACATTACAGGGAAAAAAATGGAACTTCGTTGTGTTCGCGGTGTAAAAAGTGTAAAACATATGACAATAAAAAGCTAATCTTAAAAAGGTAAAATGAATGAGGTTCAATTATAATAACTGTTTATGATATAATTTGGACTAGTCCGGCGGGCCGGATTAAAAAGCCCAAGGGGCCGCATACGGCCCCTGGGCCGTAGTTTGCCCACGCCTGCTTTAGACCTTTCAAGAAACATTTCACTAAATTAAATTTGACCAATTCAGAAAAAAGAAATCCAAATCTGAATCCATCCTCAGAAATACGCAACTCGTATAAAAGGCTTTTTGTTTGCTTCCCATGGCAACATTTTTTTTTTTTTTTGCAATACCCCCGGTCACACGACCATAAGAGGCGACTGACATGAAATCCAAATATCTTAAAATAATTTCCTTGTACACACCCATTAAATACAGTGCAAGAAACAGGTTTGCTCTACTCCCCGAAGCAGTGGCACCATAAGGCTGCTTTAATATTGATAGGGTGACACGCTCACCCTGGAGCCCGGCCAACCTCCATTCTAATAAAGCCAGCCATCAAACATCTTTCTCGCAATCATCTTAAGGCTGTATTAACATAAGAGTTTCACTACATGTGACAACATCACTCATGTTGAGCTCGATCAACCATCCGTATACTTGCCGGAGCCGTGTTTCGGCATTAACACAAAAACTCAATCAGGACTCACTGCCATCAGAAGGAAAACGTCTCTTTTTTGCTTCAGAACTTGGATCAAAGGAGGGCATTCCGCCAGTCAAAGTCCCTTCTGCCATCACCAGCACCATCCAAATCAAATCCAGGCCATACCTGTTATTTGGGCCAAAAACATAAATTAGACAGCTTGTAAAAAAAAAAGGAATAAAATATACATCTTGACAGAATGAGCTTCCAGTCATTTAAATATTTCCTGGTAAACCAAAACTACTAGAGTCGTTATCCTGCATGAAGGAGCATCCAGTGAACGCGCTGAGATACGCAGCTGCATTTGGTGACGCAGTAGGCCAACGCTCCCCGACTGTTACGGGCTAGCATGCTTCGGAAGCTAAACGTCTAGCAACATTTACAGGTAACAAGCTGCAGGTTTACGCGCTCACCTTAAGGTATAGCCCCGGGTCCGTTTTATATCGCTGTCCTTCGGCTGAGCAAGTCGCAGCGCATTTGTTTACGTGCCGAGCCCGGTAATTTCGCGCTAGCCTCTTCCAGCTACCCACGTCTGCTAGCATTAGCCAGCTAGCCAAACCGACAGCATTAGCCTATGCATAAATTGTTTCCTGGGTCAGATTCAGTTATTACACAAGCCGATGTTTGATTTAACCGATTTTTACCGAGTCGGGTCGCTGAAACGAAACCCAAACCCTCCTCACAGACAGAGTTATCCGTCTAACGAGAAAGAAGCGTCCATTTTCTGGTCCGGCTACAGTAAAATCATGGCGTCTGACACCGCGCTGACCCAGAATGCATTGCCGCCGGACGCAGACAGCGGGGGGGGGGCTCGTGGTGTTTTTAATACCATGTTCTACAGACCAAATATATGTGTGTGTATTAACGAGATTTAAAAACAGATTTATTTTTAACGTGTAATATACACAAAGCTTAATATAGTGAAATGAGCCTCTGCATTTGAGCCTTTGGGCAAATTGGAGCTTGGTACTTGTGACTTCAGGGACTGTTTTATTTTTACCGATCTTTTTAACTCATCACTGATCCAGCACAAGGTACCGAGACTGTGGAAGGAGTCTATTGTTGTGCCCGTGGCCAAGATCAAACACCCTAAAGAGCTCAATGACCTTAGGCCGGTAGCTCTCACCTCAATAGCGATGAAAAGCCTAGAGCGATTGGTCAAAGACATTTTGACCAACCAGGTTCAGGGCCTGCTCGACCCAATGCAATTTGCATATCGGGCTAATAGAGGGGTGGATGATGCTACTGCCTCCTTGCTTAATTACCTGTACAAGCATCTTGAGGGCACTAAAACTCATGCAAGGCTTTTATTTGTAGATTTCTCGTCAGCTTTTAACACAATTCAACCACACATTTTAGCTCGTAAACTACTGTCCACTTTTAATCTAGATGCAGGTTTAGTAAAATGGGTACTTGACTTTTTAACATGTAGACCCCAGTCAGTTAGGGCTAATGGTGCTCTATCCCAGAAGCGGCTGTCGTCCACAGGCTCGCCCCAGGGGTGTGTCCTGTCCCCATTATTATTTATTTTATACACAAATGATTGCCGGAGCAACCATAAAGATAGGCATCTTTTAAAATTTGCAGACGACACTGTTTTAATCAGTCTGCTCCAGGATGGTGAAGTCGAGCATGGGCCAGTCGTGGACCACTTTGTGGAGTGGTGCGACAACCACTTCCTTAAGTTGAACATTAACAAAACTAAAGACATGGCTATCGACTTCAGGAAAATATCAAACTCAACTGTACCAACTGCAATCAAGGGCTCTCTGGTCGAGTCAGTTGAGTCATACAAGTACCTGGGAACTGTGATCGATTATAAGCTGAAGCATGACCAAAACTCTTCTGCAATCTGCAAAAAGGGTCTGCAGAGACTCTACTTTCTGCGCAGACTGAACACTTTTAATGTGGACAAAACTTTGATGGTCTTATTTTATAAATCTTTTATCGAGTCCATTTTAACCTTCTGTATAATTTCCTGGTATGGAAATCTCACAGTGCAAAACAAAAACAGTTTGTCCAGCATTGTGAAGGTAGCGAGTAAAATCATTGGCTCACAGCAGCTTTCCTTGGCTGAAATCTTTGACCGGCAGGTGTTGCGGAAGGCACGGTCGATTCTGTCCACCTCGGATCACCCTCTCTTGGAGGAGTTTGCTCTCCTACGCTCTGGGCGGAGATACAAGCTCCCCAGGATCAAGAGCAATAGATTTAAATTTTCGTTTGTCCCAAGTGCAATAAATGTTCTTAACCTGCACTAACCTTCACTTGTCTGCACTGCTCAGCAGCACTTTATTCATTAGGGCCTCCATCCCAGAGATAGGACAGATTTATTTTTTATTTTTTTAAGGTTGTTTTTATTGTTGTTTTACTTTACATGTTCCATGTCGTCCTGTGGTATTATTGTTGTTGTTGTGACCTCTGCTGCAAAGCAAATTTCCCCTTGTGGGACAATAAAGCTCTGAACTGAACTGAACTGAACTGAACTGGGCATCGACTCACCGACCTGATGTGTGACCTGAGACACTTTTAGAAACTCTGATGGTACTTACTTTTGAATTTGCTATGATACTTTATGACATTTACACACACAGAAAACCTCCATCCATCCATCCATAGAGTTCTCGGTCGACATTCGTCGACTGTTTTTTGGAACTTCCGATTTCATCCTGCGGGCTGGCAGAGCTGTCAGTCAGGACTGCCTATTAGATCCACCCCACCCGGGGCATTGTAACAGGGGGATGGTCTTACAGATCTGAACGTCTCCCCAAATGTCTTGCCTTTTCATAAATGTGGGTTATCTTAAGGTAGCGGTCCTTTGGAATTAGTAGGAGGCAGCATTGCTATTATTTAAAATGGTAGCGGACGTCCCATAGGGTCTGGCGGTTAGGATTCATGGGTTTCACCCAGGCAGCCCGGGTTCGATTCCCACCTTTCGAGCGTATTTTACTACACTTTGAGAAGGAAATAATGCCTCAGAACACTTATATACTCGTACACGCTGATACATCAAATACGAACTTCACAATACAAGAACAGCAGAACGTATTGAACATGAGTATGTGGCTTAAACCCATTGACTGAACTTCAAGTTCAAAGCTCTCAAAAACAATAATTATCATTATTAGAGGTAACCACGAGTTTCCAACCCTCTAAATACAAGACAGAGACTTTTTTATATTTGGCTCACAATTTCTTTTATTGAAAATGCACATCAATGGAATAAAGGTAAAGTAAGTTAATAAATCATTTAAAGTGTTGGTGAGTTTCTGACTACAAGAGGAGGTAACTGATACTAGAAAAATGTATGGCATTTTCTGACACAGAAACTTTACACTCAGTCACATCCAAAGATCACAGGTAATAAACAACCAGTCTTCACTTCAATACACAAAATATATCCTTATAAATGCATGACTTATTTTTTATTATATTCTTATCTGGGGTTCAGTTCAGCTCCATGGTATACTAATATTTGGCAAAAAAAGGGAGCTGAAATCATAGGGCAGAGAAAATATACAGTAATAATATGCACCATTTGAATAAACAGCAATTAAGTTGAAATAGACGGCAAAACTGACTTAATAGGGGATAAAACAAGCAGGTCGAAGCTCAAAGATCGCAGCCATGATGAAATAAATTAATGCATGCAAAATATAGAACAGGCTGGTGGAGTATTAAAGCACAGCTTGCTGTAATAAACGGCCAAAGCATGTGACCGCCACGGTATTCAACAGTAACATGTAAACATGGGCATCATCAAATGAAGCGCTGTGTACAAAATATTATTATTAAAATATTGCTTTGGCTTCTGCATTGTTAGGATTAAATAACGCTCGATTTGATTTCTCATTTCTTTCTGAAATTGAAAACGCCGTGATTTTAATTTCAAACCAAACTAGATTGGAGGAAACAACTGGCCGACTCGTTTCATCCTGGAGGTCAAGATTATTTTTTTGTTTGAAGATCACAAAGATTTTACCTTTAAATGAACCTCAACTGGTGATGGCTCACCCGTCTCTTTATGTACATTAAGACATTGGAGGAGAGTTAAAGTGTGCCCGTTTTCCAACATACCTGGGTTTGGAGCTTCATTAGGTGGTTAAGAAATACCATGCAAGGCCATACTCAGCAGAATGAGATGCGATGGAGAGAAGCACAAAAAAAAAAGGGGTTCGTACGGCGAGGAAAAACAGGAAGAGGTAAAGGGTGCTCATTTCTTGCTGAAGCTGCAATCCCCTCTTCAGGTGGTCAAGACAGATTAAAAGAAGCTAGAGAGACAAAGAGAAAGAAGGCTGGCAGTTAGAGAAAAGGCAAAGCCGAAAGTCTTTAAACAAAAAAAGTCATCCGACATCAGAGATAAGTTTAATTTGAGACACCCCAGCAGGTGCCAGAGCCGCCGCAGGCAAACACGCCTGTGGCATAAACACATGAAACTTTATGCTGTGCCTTTTGATTGTTTTTGAATGTAAATACTATTCAAATGTGATGAATTAATAAGCACACATGTAAACACAGCGGGAAAGGTCAGTTGCAGCAATAGCGGAAGACAGTTCTTACACAAATACAAGTAAAAGGCGAAGAAGCAAGAATTAGATCACAGATCGACAGCGAGACGCCGAGATATACACGCGAATGAACATTACAGGAAAGCAGGTCATGATTAAGAAACCCTGAAATGTGGGGTCCACAAAAGCGCCGGTGCCACATTTGAGGTACTCAGAACCCACAAAGGCTTGAGAGCCGAGGACCTACTCAGCGCAGAGCCAGGTGTTACTGCAAAGGAAAGCGAGACCACACAGACCGGTAAGCTGCTGATCAGGAGGGAAAGGCGCGTCTCTTGATGCACTGTGATCAAGGCGTCATTAGGAATCAGCGGTTTGATGCAGACACCTATCCGGCTTTAAGAGTTCAAGTATAAACACCAAGGAGCATCAGATTTATAGATCGAGAGGAGGACCTCCGATTATCTATTGCATTCACTGTGTTGTAGACATGATGTAATAACCAATTCATAACAAGTTATTATTAGTTAACTAGTAAAACACATTCATGCAACGTGGTACGCAATGATCATGGCCACAGTTGTAATGTGTGGTTAAAAATCGGCCTTTATTTTCTTTTGCTGGATCTCCCTTCTGTGTAACACTGATACAAACATTGGTCCCCGCAGGGCAACGAACATCAGACGAGCGTCAGTGCCCTCGTAATAACAAATAAAAAGAACGGTACAATTGCACTGACAACATTAACATACACATAAAAAATTATTTTTGCACATTTGTGTTTTAAGAAAGTGCAAATGTGAAAGCTAAGACAAGTTTGCACAACGCATGACAGTGAATGAGGTATGAGGTGGCAAAGACGTTAGGCTCGCAAACCATCCATGCATCAGGCCGAGAGAAAAAGCATCGGCTCGGGGGACAAAAATCTAAACGCATTAAACCGAAGCAAACACTTGGAAGCAAAACCTTTCAACACACATGCACTGGAAGTTAAGGGTAAACGATAACCGGCAACTGTTTGTCAATGCTAAATCAAGCACAAACAGCTTAAATAGCTCAAGGAAACACATTTGGGTATAAAAATCCTACTTTTAATAAGTACGGCAGGCTGAAAAACAGCTTCATAAAAGCCCACATTTGAAAATGAATCGTTAAAACACTAGGTAAATCTTCACAGACTTGTTTAAATGGTAAAGTCCGAAAAGCTTTTTTTTTTTCCCTCCTAAGACTGAAAGTTTCCCTGAGCGGCGCGTCGATTCTAAGATCGATGCCATCAAGTAACAGGAAAAGCTAGAAGAAAACATCCTGCCGTGGTTAAGGAAGCGGGAGCTCGGGCGTCACCGGTCATTCCAAGAGGACAATGGTGCCAAGATGACTTTTCAGAAGTCGTCACAGAACCTTCTAGAGCCGCCCTCAGCGCCCGACTTGACTCGTGCAGTTGCTGCAGATCGCCCCCGCTTGGCAGAATGCAGAGAATTCAAGTGATTTACAGTTTGGAAAACCACTTGTAATATACAGTATTTGTTTTACTGAGCCATTTAAACTGCTCCTTCGATCATTTTGATAGTTGTTTTCTCTTCAGATTTCTATTGATTCAAAATCTCCACAGCAGAATGTCACATTTGCGTTTCGGATCTGGTACAGATTTCGCATCGGACGGCAGCTTCCCGACAAAACCCTCTATGTGTCGAATCATTTTGCTTCCAAATGCAGCCAAATCTCCTCTTTGGAACAATATGACATCTAAACTTGAATGCAATAATCACTATATTGAATCCGTTTTAACATCCTTGCATTCGTCCTGCCTCTAATTCAATCTTTTCTGGTTAAACACACACGTAACTTTTCACTTCAGCACATCTCTGCCCTTCACAACCGTAGTCACGTAAAGTCACGTTCTAAAAAGCTCACTCCATCATGTAAGAAATAACTGAATAGAAAGCAAATATGGAATGCACTGATTTGCTACGTCGTATAAAAGGAGAGGCTTGGGTGGGAGCAAAGAAGGGATGATGGGGGTGGAAATTCATTCACAGGATGGCCACAAGGGAGCACTGTTTCTACAGGAATCCTAAGCTGGAGATAAGAGAGAAGGGTCGTTATTGCTTTCTTAGTTAAAAACACCACACACACACACACACACACACAGTGGCTACATCACAAAAACGTTAACAAGATAGCATTTAGAGGAGATCATGCTCAAGGAATCTCAAACGCTTTGAGTCGATATCGTTTTGGGTGTAGTCGTCCACATCTTTGAAATGTTGTTAGTGGGTTTGTCCCATCCCTGAGCTTTAAAAGTACGCGATTATCATTAGCACAGAATCCTGATCATCAAACAGCATCTTGCCCCAAGTTACTTAGATCTAAATTGCTTAAGGAGGACACTCGCCTCACTGTGGATTTGGTATTTGTATCGAAGAGAGGAGGGAAGAGAGGATCGTCGCATAGCTGCGAGATTATCTGCAAACATTTATGAGAAACTTCACCTCCGTCAGTCAAATACAATTTAGATGCTCAAAACACTGAAGATTTTCTCACTTTTTTCCTGAACTCTAATCGAGGTAAAGCTGAAAATTTGGTTGGTAATGTAACTCAAGAAGGGGATCTTACCAGAAGAGGTGCCTCATGCAGCATGCAGCAAGTGCGGCGGGGTGGGGGGGGGGGGGGGGGGTTAACTGGAAAACATTGATGCAACGCAGGTGACAAATGCAAATGGGGCAGATTGACATGTAAATAAATAGTAACCGTGAACTCTGTCTGCTGGGAAATGAAGAAAACACCGAGTCGAGGCTGAGGCGAGGTGAAACAGATCAATGTTCCAAGTATCCTGGTCAACAGCCGGTTTGAATCAGCGACCCACGGACAGAGGCGCATGGAGGAAAATAAAGCGAGAACCTTCTCAATGCAAGCGTCGTCTTCCTTTTCTAAGAGGCACATCAGCTTCGACACAAAACCAGCAGAGGATTCCCAGAAAGACGGGACGGACGACAGCCACCAACGCGAATCCGAATTCACGTTCATGGTCCGTCTCTGTGTTCCCGTCCGCAGTTCACACGTCGGAACTTTGCTGGAAGCGGGATACTTTCAAGGCCGGAATAATGACAGCTAATCATTTTCTCAAGCTCTCTGCACGGCCGACTTTCCCACATTGGTGATAAAACATGGATTCCAGCCAGCTCAACAGAAAGATTTGAGTTTAAGAGAGTTATTGAATTAAAGTACGCATTCGATGAGGCAAATATTAGGCAGACTATGAATGCGTGGTGACGGATATTAGCGCATCAGACTCTTGTTTGCAGCATCTGTGCACAGAAAGGGATGAATGACGAAGCGGTTTGCATTTTGGTTAGGGTACAGCTCAAAGGATTTAGTTGAATGCGCATATAAATAACCTCACGAGACGTAATAACATGCAGCCATGTCTTCCAGAGAAGACGGAGGCGAAGGACGGCGAAGGACGAAGAGAACAAAACTTACTTTTTCCTCTCTTTTTCCCTCTTGAGCGTGGTGGAGCCCCCTGGCTGCTGTGCTTGGTTCTGCAGGAGCTCTGCAGCAGTTTTTTTCTGTTTGAACATGTTGAGTTCATCGTCCAGGGACTTCCTCTTATCCTCCAGCTTCTTTTTCTCATCCTGATGGAGTTTCTTCAGACGATCAAACTTCTCATGCAGCTGCGAAACAACGCCGCGTGTTATTCGAGACGAGAGCGGAAAGATTAGTGACATACAATCCGTCAAGCTGCCGTTGGATCGTAAACGCAACGAGGGTACCTCTTTCTCGGCTTCTTTAAGCTCAGCCTCCTTCTCCTTGACTCTCTGAACAAACATTTGCCTCATTTCTTCTTCCTTCTTTTGCAGCTCACCCATGAACTCGTTCCTCTTGGCTTCGTACGTTTCCTGAAGACTGGGGGGCAACAGAAGAGAAAAGGGGCAGCTAGAAAACTCGTGTCGGACAACAAGGATGCCCCACGACTGGAGGGGCGATTCCTTTTAGCGCGGGGGAGGCCGCAGTGAGCGTGTACGAGAAGCCGTGCTTCCGCTACCTGAAGGGCTTGCTGTCGGGGTCCGTGTCCTTAAAGCCCATCTCCTCCAGCTTGCAGCGGCGGTAGAGCTCATAATGCCGAGTGTGCGTCTGCTCCCGCAGGTCTTCCATGTTCACTCTGATCAGCATCTCCCGCAATTTCACAAAGTCGCAGTGATTCTCGTTTTCCACTGCAGAGACACCGAAGATAAAGGAGATGCTGCTCATTTTAAGTGATGGCCTATGACTTAAGCATAAGAGTTTATTTTTGTTCAGTATGTTTTCCACAGTGGAAAAAGCTAGTCAGCCATCTCAGAAAAAAAACCGGCGCGTCGTGAGGGATAAACAACCAGAATGTTCATTAGCATAAAGACAGGGGAGGAGAAACGGCGAAACGAGAGGAAAATAATAACCAGACTAATAACACAAACATCCTGTCAAAGTAAAACAAAAAAAAAAGCTTTTGATGCCAACATAAGCTAAGTTTAATTTGTATTAAAAACAGGTGCTGCTTGGTGAACCCTCTGAGGACTGAAAAAAATATTTGATTTCATTACTAAAATAATCTATAGACAACTGAAAATGTGATCGACTTTGCACATCCTTAGAATACTGTGTGCTGGATAGATCATCATAATGCTCTCTCTCTCTCACACACACACACACACACACACACACTTCATAATAACACCTAACAGCAGCTTTAGGTCAGGTCAGCGTAACTTGGTCTTAGTAAATAAATAACACATTAACTTCTTCCCTGACATCACATTTCTAAATCTCTAGGCAGCTTTAGCGCGAGGGAGTGCGCCCTCATTTCCTGTACAGGACGTGACCTGGGCTTACCCTGCACCGTCCCCCAGGGGTACTGCCGGGCTTTCACCATCTTGTTCCCAATCTTCACTTCTTCTGTGCTCCCCACAACAGCAAATGGTAAATTACTCTATGGAGCAGAAGAGGGAAAAATAAAATTCTCAGCACCAGTATGCATTTAGCGCACGTACAATTCCACCTCTAGTAGCGCAGCGCCTCGACACATGAACGTAGCGCCGTGTCCCACGTCCAGCAGCAACTGTTACAGCTGCTGGACGTGGGACACGCTCATCGAGGCCTCCGCTGCAGCTCGGCTTTCGGAACCAAAACACACGAGGAATCAGGTCACAGTAGCACACAGCTAAGGATATATTCTTGTTTACTGTACATCTGACTGAGTCGTTAATCAGAACGGAGCCGAGCTGAGGATGAGACGTGAGCGTCTCACGCAGCGAGTCGGGGAGAGCAAGCATCCACAGATCAGACCTCGTAAACAGCGAAGTGAGCCTTGGCTCATCCGACAGCGAGTATAGATTCCTTCCCAGGCTGCGGGCTTTCCTGTCTGGCTGCTCTGAACACGCCCCCCCCCCCCCGCATGGGGCCGCTTCCTGACAGCCGGAGCGCAAACAGACGACGCCTGCCCCAAAGCCTCGTCGCGTTTATCTTTAAGTCTCAAACAGGAACTCATCGTCACCACTTCTTCTTCTTCTGTGTTTAAAAACAAGCGATGTTGGCAACAATCCAGCAGCGAAGCCGCCTTACGTTCATGGCGGAGTTGATCTCTGCCACGGACTCGTCGTCGATGGGGAACTGGTAGATCTGCACTCCGTTGCTGACCAGCTCACTGGTGATTTTGATTTTGAACTTGGCCAGCTCGCTCTTGGAGATTGCGTCGGACTTGGCAATGATTGGGATTATATTGACCTGCAGTTGAGAAATGACACTTAATGCAGGCTAAAACAATGACAAGGTTCATGCAACGCAAGACCCTCCAGGTTCGGGGTCGGCAACAACTTTTCCAGAACTCAATTTGAAAAACAGACATATTTCTTTTATAAAAACTGGCAAAGTAAATGTTAAAAATCACTTTATTCTGGACTCTTCCTATCAGACCATCACAGCGCCTCCCTCTACATCCAGGACCTCTGCAGACATTTACACACTCTTACACACAGAGCTATAAATAGCAGCAGACCTCCATCTCCTGCTCTAGATCACTCAAAGGGTGTCTAAACACGCTGCTAACAGCTCGAGTGAATTAACGCCGCTGTGATTTATGACATCTGCGTTATACAAACAGTAAAAGAAGCGCTGGAGCAAAAGGGGAAGCACGCGAGGGTCATTCGAGTACATTTTCAACCGGCGGATGAAAAAAGGAGACTTTCACTCCCACATTTTATTTATTTTTTTAACAAGCCCTGCTACATACACAATCCAAAATGATTTACGCTCCAACTGGGGGCGCCCCCTTTAACCGTCAGCAAGGCAGGCCCAGGGTCATGTGAACAGAAATACTCCCGAGTCTAGTCATGATTCATTCGACTCAGAGGGGCCGCTTCGGATGACGCCGTTGTCAGAGCTCGCTGGGGGCTCAGCTCGTGCTGGAATAAAAACTAAAAGCTAACTCTTTGTGGACGGCGCGTGCAAGTAAGCAGCCAAAGATCTCACAGAGACGAAGCCGCGGTCACCGAGTTGATTGCGTTTCACGGTTGACCTAGGCTGACGCATTAGCCCAGAAAGCAGACGGTTTGCATGCAGGCGGGGCGGCCCGGAAAACGTTTGTGATCCATGACTAGAGTAGACGGCTCAAACGCGGGAAGCAGGAACGCAACGTAAAACCATTTACCGCGGTTATTACTGAATGTTTCTCACCGAACACGTCAAGTGCAACCAGCGCTTTTTGCATTTTAACTGCATGACGCTTTTATCATACAAGCCACATCACTTAAGAACAGACGTCAAAGAGGGGTCTCGGCACCTTGCTGTCGAGTTTCTTCATGGTCACCAAGTCCAGAGATTTGAGCGAGTGTCCCGTGGGAGCAATGAAGTACAGGCACGCATGGATGCGGGTGTCGTGGTAGCTGTGAAGCGTCCGCTTGATTTTCAGTTCCTCCTGCAGGTATGCTTCAAACTGGGCATCGATGAACTCCACGATGGACTTGTAGCTGTGAGAAGAGAGAGGCATCGCTGAGATGCAAGCATTTAGACGCGTCCCGTTTTGGGCTCATCAGCATCGCCGTAAATCTTCCCGGTAACACCGGCTACCGTCGGTGGATGGAGATACATTTTATCCTTTAAAAAGCTTCCTCTTTACGTAGCCAAGAAATCAAGATTTCCGCTTGCACAGAAACAGAAACCCTTGTTGATGTCAAGTCGAGTCCTGCTTCCCACATCCTGCTGGAGTCTGCTCACAGCAGTGGAATGGACAAGGAGAAAGCTGTTTGACCCCCCCCCATGCATGGATGTCTAAAATACAGGAAACACTGAGAGCACCCCCAGCATAAACACAAGCAATTCACGTGACCGAGTTTGTGTCTGTTTTACTTCCTCGAGTGGTAATTTGAAACTGAAAAAAAGTGCAAAATGTAAAATAACCACAGCCCCCCCCCCCCTCCCCCCTCCCCTTGATTTGCTTCAAGAGCAGAGTTATCAATTACATTGTGGCTTGCGAGTGACGAACCAATAAGTTACTTTTGATGAAATGATAAATCCCAGGCAGCGGTCGACGACAGCAGCTTTAATCTTGTTTTGCTCCTGCTGCACAGAACAGGAAGACATCTGCATTTCATTCCGATAGTGTGAAACCCCCATCCTGGGGGCGCACGTGTGTGTGTGTGTGTGTGTGCGTGCGTGCAGTTTCAGGACTGAATGAAACCTGAAGAGGCTCCGTTCTCTTTAGGGAGTAATTGGACCGCGTGTCGACAATGAAATGTGCGTTTCGGCCCATTTCAGGACAAAAGCCTGCTGATCAGAAAAAGAACAAGTTTGCTTCTTGGACTCACCTGTCTTCTTTGTTGATCTGGTCTCCGAAGCCCACGGTGTTAACCACGGTGAGTTTCAGGCGCACGTTGCTCTCCTGGAGCTCGTAGGTGTTGGACTTGAGCGTGACGCCCGGCTGGTTGTGCTGAGTGGGCTCCCCCTCGAACTTGGTGTTGAACAACGTGTCCATCAGGGTGGACTTCCCCAGACCCGTCTCCCCTGAAAACACAAGCTAAATGTGTTCGTACTGGTGGATTTATACAAACCGTTATCTGGCGGTCAGTCAGCAGATGTATTTGAAGGCGTCACTTAAATCTACGATGCGGTTTCGTTCACGCTAATCGTTCCACGTCAACCCGGCATAAATGTCAGATCGCATTATTAATGACCTACTCGGGGAAAAAAAAAAAAAAAAGGACAGCCTAACAAGAGTGACAGAATGAATGTAGGATTTTTCAAATGCTTAAAAAAGAAAAGAAACAGGAACTGCTTATTTAATGTGACATCTTGTCAGACGACTCAAAAACAAAGCTCGCTCTGTGAGATACTCTATTTTTACTCGCCACAGCTCGGCCGTGTTTTTAAGTATCTTACTGTGTATCCCAGCTTTAAGAATTCAAAGCACAGCAAGGAGCTGAATCCGAGGGTTCTGTGGCCCGTCTCTTTCACTAAAAAGGGAAATATCTCAAGATGAAGACATCTTGCTTAAAGAAATTCATTTTCTACACTGGAACTATCCATCTTAACATTTTGCAACATCACCGGATCAAAATGGAAAAAACACGATCGCAATGTCTTTGCCTCCAGTCGTGCTTTTACTAGTGTGAAAAGTTGCTCCTGGAAGTTTGACACAGATGAACCGAAGTGTTCAGCTGGAAGGCAGGACTATGCTATGACACCAAAAAATAGCCACCACCGAAATCCCAAAAGAAACGTACACAGACAAGACATGGAATGCAGTAATGAAGTTAGCCCTCTAAATAGCAGTATAGCATTTAAAAAAGAACAATAGTGCAACATTTGATGTCGTGAACATTTGATTTAGCTCCCCAACAGGCCAATTTATAGTGTCGATATTAGAAACTGGAACAAAAAAAGTCTTGTTTCTCATTTAGTGTACCAAAATGTCCAAAAAGAATAAATAGTAACATCACCAAAATGACTCAGAGGAATAAATAATGGATCAGTGTGAGGAAGCGAGTCATGAAATGTTGCCAAATCGAGCTAAAGGGACGTATTCTCGTAATTATTTTTTACAATTACGCTGGTGAAAAAACTTCAAGATAATCATTAAATGAAATCAAATAATCACATGCGGACGTTTCTGAATCACCTGTCTGAAAACAAGAGCTTTCTAATCATGGTAATTGGAGCTCAAAAGCATTTGAATTGTGAAAAAGGAGGATTTTCCCCCAAAGACAAATAATTCTGATTTAACCTGAAAGAAAGACCAAAATAAAGACACTCACCGACACAGAGGATGTTGAAGCAGAATCCGTGGTTGACAGACTTGTTGACCAGCTGGTCAGGCATGCTGTCAAAGCCAACATGACCTGCCAGAGGGACAGACCGAGCACCCTCACCCTTTAAACGAAAGAATCAATATATAGATAAATCCATCAATCTGCAATTAGTTGAGGATCCCACACTTCTAAACACACCCAGGAATCGCTCTAACTGTCTATAATCATCATCTACATTCCACTCATTGCAGTTCTAAGGAGCAGAAATAATAATAATACAACAACACTGAAATTAGGATTATTTCCAGCATGTTCGATGTTCGTTTTTAAACATGAATTTTGGGTGCGAAGCAGCTAAACTCTTGTTTCCTGAGCTGCAACGATCTTCCCACGAGCAGAACATTTAAAAACCACAACTTGCATATATAGAAAAGTGCCACTGCTTATTTAAAAAATAACTGATTCGGCAATAAACGTACCCCAAAAAAAGCTCACTGCTGTGCCAGTACAAATGTTTACAAGCATAATATTGATGAACATTATGTGGAAACTTAAACCTCCCCATTGCATTTACGCTCGCCTTGCCCTGTTATACGCGTGTGTGGGGGCGTGCGGAGCATCTCCATCGCTGCCAATCTCCTGTTCTGCAGCCTAAATCTGTATTGCGAGGTGTAAGAAAGCAAAGAATTTGGATTATATGGCAAAGAAAGTGGTTTAAACCAGCTAAACCTCAGCTAACCGGCCATTATGTGGCCTCACAGAACACAGGGTCGCTTTCCAATGCGGAACGGATCTGGAGAAGAAAAACATTCCAATCGAAAGGGTCCATTTAAAATAAACTACACCATTTGATGCTCGTGGACAGTTGTGCGTTATTTGAATAGCTGAGGGAGTATTTGGAAACACTTGGGCTAGTCTTTAGCGGACAAACAGACTTCCTCCTCCTTCGGATGCGAGTGCAACATTCCTGCAAACACTCCTGCTTCACAATAGGAGCCACAGCCAAGTTACACACGCACGGCTAAATCGTGCAACTCTGCGTTCTTTCTGCAGATGCACTTTGAATCAGATTTTTCATCTCCAGGTAGAATCGCTTTTTTTTTTTGCTTTTTTTTGTCACCTTCTTATATGAGCGTCAGACACACCCGATAGAAGGAACCAACATAACGGAAA
Source organism: Brachionichthys hirsutus (assembly GCF_040956055.1). Taxonomy (NCBI): domain Eukaryota; kingdom Metazoa; phylum Chordata; class Actinopteri; order Lophiiformes; family Brachionichthyidae; genus Brachionichthys; species Brachionichthys hirsutus. Next base: position 4,887,980 of record NC_090902.1, read on the forward strand.
TGGCTATGCTGAAACGGGGGGGGGGGGGTGTGTGCTTAGAATGAATCCGATGGATTTATAATCTTAAATTAGAGCTACCGGTAATTCAGAATATTTACACGTCATAAACGATGCTTCCAAACACCATGTCGTTTAAAAGTAGTTTTAGCTAACGACATTAGCACAGGAAATTCGTGGGCGTTAGCTTACGACAAACAACAGGATGAAAAGGTGTTTCAACACAAAACAACCGCCGAGCATCCTCATTCATAATTAGGAAATCTGAAATATTGATTAACGCACATTTAACATTTCTAATAGCTAATTGTAACCGCAAGACGCCTCGTTCCGCGACGAAACTGGATATTTGGATAGAAATGTTAATGGAGGGAACGGATGGAGAGAAAACGAGCTACACAGCCCAATTCCTTTAGGTTAGGATTAAAAAAAAAACGTTTCAAAAAAATATTCATGTTGATTCAGAAAACGGCATCAGGAGGGGAAATGCGACTCACCGCTTGCCTCGCTATCTCCGTGGACGCCATAGTAGTAGCCTCTGCTGGTGAAAGGGACGCTCGGCTGCGCTCTCTAGCTAGTAGCTGCTGAGCAGAGAGTCCCGCAGAAAGATGGAGTAGTCGGGCTGTACCACTATCCAGCAGAATGTCTTTGGTGACATACCGTACTCGTATCGCGCGTCATTTAAGATCGATAAGGTCACCATAAATATCGCATGCACTTTGGCTCATATTTTGAAAGTTGTCTTCCACACAACTGTGATTAAAAATTAGCACTGTGACGTGGGCTCCCCCGTAGGATTTCCTAGTGGTTTCACCCAATTCGAATGGCAGAAGTAAGGTTGCGTATGGGTGTTCCGGTTGATATATTAAAATCTTTGAACAAGAAGGTCCTAGCACACAACCTACATGAAAGATATTTGTACATTTCACAAATTAATAGCCTCACATTCGCTAAATAAAGTAGGGCATAAATAATTTGAATGACGTCATATTTGACGGCAACGCTGATTTGGAAACGCCCATTCGGGGCACGGTGACCAATCAGAGGAAGGCAGTAGGTTTAAACTAGCCGCGGTGCTTCGGAAGCTTCAAGCAGACCGGAACGAGACGACTTCCCATCCAGGAGCAGAGATCGGCATTCAGGTAGATTAATGCTGCAGAAAGAGCCTGAACGTTATTATTGTCCGTCTCGGAACTCAGCGAAGCGAAGAGCTGACTAACTTGTTAAAATTGAGCTAATGTCAGGGTTGTCGACGTCGGAGAATTGTTTTATTTCTAATTTTATTCGTCTCAGCTGACGTTAGCAGGTAGTTAGCTAACATTATGCTGGTTACGCGAAAGTAACAGTTCAAAACTTCTGTAAGGAAGAACATGAGTATTACTCGGTTTTTCTTTCGTTTAGTTTTTTAATCGTATGTTTCCAACGAATTTGGAGCACAAAAAAGGCGCGTTAATACGGCGTTGTTGTTTGTTTGTTTATTTTTAGCAGTTTGGGACTTAGTTTAACGTTTAAGAGTTTTAAACTCAACTTGGCGACTGAATGTGACGTTAAGTACGCACAGCGTGACTTCCATTTCTTGGGACATATTCTTAATTTATATTCTAATTAAGTTGTTTTCCCCCGGCACAGCCATTTGTTATAGCCTTCGGGTACCAAACAATCAACTATATTGTGTCCGTTAACGTGACTAGCGTTTGGTTCTGCTCACAGATAAAATGGCCAACGTGAACTTTGCAGAGCGAGAAAACGCACCCTTCCGTCCACCGATCCTGAAGATGCGACAGCGGCTTCAGTCTGCTCCAGGTACGGAAGTCTCCTTTGGTTTTTGTTTTTTATTTTTTTGTATGCATTTCTCTTTTTTTACGTTCTTTCTATTTCCCCGCCAGAGAAGCTGTTGAAATCTCCTATGACTGCCGGAACCTTTAACACGCCGCTGTCATCCGGTCGCAAGGCTTTCGGGGATGTCAACAAAAAAGGTTTGACTCCTGCTGGCGTTCCACCAGAGAAGAAACTCCTAAAGCCACAGGTTGGAATAAATCACACAACTTACACTTGTGTCTAATGCAAATACTCCTTTTTTTTTTTTTTTTTTTGCAGAGTGCTGATGTAACAAATCTTGACGTCCATGTACTAATGCAGTATTTTGTTTGTCTTAGGAAACTAAAGTCAAAAATGCTCCTCAGACGAAAGTGGAAGAATATCCAGAGATAGAGAAGTTCATCCCTTATGACCCGCTCGGTGAGTGGGTTCAGCGTGGGTCCGGATCCGGGAACAAGGGGAACCAGCATATAAACCCACTTAGCTGTAGCAATGATCTATAGCTCTGTATTCATACACTGCACTGACAGTTTGCTGCTGAATTAAAGTTACTTGATGTATAAGTAACTTCAGCCTTGTGTTACTGGACTCGTTGACGGTGCTGGAAATAATCTATCGGGATGAATTTGTCATTTAAACCAAATCTGCATCCCTTCACCACCTTTGGTGTATTTTTCTAGAGTTTGAGAAGTACAGCGTGCCTGAGGATCTAATCGCTCTCGGTGGCTTCGCTCTGTCTGGGCTGGCCCGTTTCCCAAGAGCGCCGCATCTGTGCGAGGATGATTGGGAAGAACTGGATCCCATCCCGGAGCAGTCGCCCGTGAAGATGCCCAAATGCTCAGGTATCAAGTTTAAGGATATAAATATAAAATCAGGAAAGCTAACGAGCGGCTAGCCTGTTACCTCCAGGCGTCATTAAGCTGCAGCAATAACCGTTTTCTCCTCCAGATTACTGCACGAAGCTCGACGACTTTCTTCAGACGATCGACGAGCTGGTCGTCGAACTTCCTCCAGAACCTCTCTCTGACTGAACGCTTGTCTTCTTACGGAGACCGTCTTTGCTGAAATACTTTTAACGTTCCTGATTATCTTAATAAAGATTGCTTTGTTGTAGCAGCATCTTGTTTTGTTTTGCTTTATGCCGGTTTGTGGGTCTGCGTTGAAATGAGCGCATTGAGAGTAACTGTTGGTGCTTCGGTTAGGGAAACGCTCTTATCTGCTCTATTTCTAATTTGACATTGCAAACTTGCAATGTCATGTGTTTGAGGTTTCATATTCAAATTAGAAGCGCTAAATATAACTTCAGCGCTTTCAAGTAAGTACTCGGAGGCAGCGTTTGCTCCTCCTGTCTGTGTTAATGCGTCGCTGATCACAGGCAAACCTCAGACTTCCTCGTTCTGTACTTTGAAGCCATAAATTACTTCCGCCGGGGCGAGGCGGCGGTGATGGAATCGCTGGCGTTTGTCTGTCCGTCCGTCGGTCAGCGAGATAACTGAAAAGGTTCTGGATAACGTTACCAGGAACGGGTCCATTTCTGATCCAGAATGGAGTCGGTAACAAATGTTTAATTTAACATTCGATGGGTTAAATAACACACATCAGCTGATTCCCTTCTACTTTCCATGGTTGGTGTATAAAGATACAAAGAACAACCTAATTGGGAGGGGAATGAGCTGCTCGGCGGAGGTCTGCGCTCTCCTGCCCGCGTCTCCCACCTCCGGTGCCGGTAACGGCGAGTATCGGCTGCTACTTCCTGCTCCGGTCCCACCGGTGGTCACGCTGTTGGTCTGATCTGAGATCAGCCTGAACTTTGTCTCATTTCCTCTTCGGAAAGAATTTAGACTTTGGTCTGGAGATCAGCAGCGTTTGACAAATCATTGGAGGAACGATCTCTAGACGTTCGCCTGGAACGTTTCGCTGAGCGGACAGACGAACGCGTGAAGGAATGCGCGTCGGACGCGGAGCAGGTGAGCAGCGCTTAGCATTTAAGGTGTGGTAATAACGGGTTTATTACAGCTCTATTACCCTTCACCCGGAACGTGGTCGGTTCCTGCCGTGACTGAACTTCAATGCATTTATGTAAAAAATGATTTTCCTTCCACAACAGGCGATAAATCCGGTGAAGATGGGAAAGTTTCCAGTTTATAGTCCGAATAAAGGGAAGTAGCCGTGAACTCGACGCGCACGGGAGCCGAGCATGGAAAACAACGGACTGCGTGATGCTGGGCGCGACGCATCTGGATCAGCTGTCAGAGATGCCGACGCCCACGGCGGCGTGGGGGGGTCCGGACTCTCGGGATGCGGCATGCGGGTCCAGCCCGCGGCTTCCCAGCGTCGCTCGATGCTGCAGCGGCAGCTGAGAGTCACCGAGGGGGGGCTTCAAAGGGACGCGCCGGGGGGGTCGTCGCGCACACCCGCTCTGCGTAAGAAACACCCGGAAGACTTGCTGTTGCGCGACCCTTCCCGTAGTAGCGGTCCGTCCTCCTCGCGGGACGCGGGCTGGGCTCTGTACCCGGTGGAACACGCGTGGGTTCTGGCGGCCGTGGACGGGAACTACGAGTCCGTCCTGGAGTTCGTCTCCGCGGACCCGCAGCTGTTGACCCGGAAGGACTTCATCAGCGGCTACTCGGTCCTCCATTGGCTGGCCAAGAAAGGACGGGACGAGACTCTGGTCAAACTTCTGCGCTACGCGGAACGCGCGGGGATCCCCGTGAACGTGAACGCGCGCGGCAGCGGCGGGCTCACCGCGCTGCATGTCGCGAGCATGCACCGGCAGTACGCGATCGTCAAACTCCTGGTCGGCGCTTTTGGCGCGGACGTCGACGTCATGGATTACAACGGGAAGAGGGCGTGGCAGTATCTGACGGGCGACGCCCCTCTGGAGATGAAAGAGCTGCTGGGGACTTGGGATGACGAGCACAGCTTCGGATGCGCGCGAGACGTCAACAACACGTTCAGTGCCGGCGCGGCCGCGCGGGACGAGATTGATGACGTGAAGCAAGAGGTGACGTCATTCGACCGGAGGAAGAGGCGGGGCAGCTGGAGGCTCGGCTCTTTGAGGAAGCTGCTCCCCTCGTTCTCGTTTCTTGGAAACAAAGCGAGCGGCTGATCGAGCATCCAGCAGCTTCCTGTTTGAAGCGCAAATCAATGTTTGATTTCCTCTTTCCTTATCGGGTTAGAAATAAGATCAAAGTGAGTCACGCTTGCTTTGTTTTTGAAATACTTCCACATTAAAAACACAAACTCGTGTCTGAATATCTCTGACCCGGTTCTGCTATCGTTAGCTCAAATTAGCAATAGCTGCACGTTTCGCAGTTAAAGTTTGTTTAGCGCTGGATTCCTTGCAGCAAGCGTTCGCTGTGGAGTCGATAAACCCTCCCCAGCAGTGCTCCGTACCATGTGATGTTTTCCACAGCTATGCTGGGGGGGGGGAGGATGCCACACTACAAATGAGTTTGATCACAGATCATTTAATGTCAAACATGAGCAAAACCAGAGTATCTGTACAAAAACACTGCTGCTCCAGATAACGGCTGCGTCGCTGCGGCTCGTGTTTACAGGCCCAGCTTGGTCCTCCTCCAGTGTCTCCTCTTGGAGTTGTACCTGCAATCAAAAACCCGTCAGATCAATTAGAATGACAGAACTCATTTTATAGCCATTTTCTCAGTCTGACCACTTGACATTTCTTTGTGACTGAATTGGTAAAAGGATTGATGTCACCAGTTTAAATCAAATAAAAGTGAGAACAGCTTCCTCATCTCATTGTGCCATGACAATAAAGGCTTTCCATTTATATTTCTATTTAAGGTTCACTAAGCGTGTAAATTCCAACCGGCCAAAATCACATCCTGTGTGACAAAGCAGTCCCCGTGAAACACGACACCGGTCCCGGTTCTTTAAGTGAATGAAGAATGGTTATAATCACAGGAATCCACCTCGACCAGTCATTTCAGAAACTACAAATCCCAGAGAACCCTTCAAGGAAGCGACGCTAGCAGGACCGTGTTCGGCTACGGAGCTTCCCCCGTCACCGACGGTGAGGAGCGCCAGCCCGACAGCAGGATGCTCTCAGCAGGTTTAATGACAGAACTCCACTGAGACGAAGTGCTGCAATTGCAGGCCTGCTTTACACGAACTCCACATCCGGCATCATCCCTCCACTGGGAACAGCTAGCAGCTAGCAGCTAGCACTCAACGGTAGCGCAGGACGCAAACGGGCCCGCTCCACAATGAAACTCAGCATGGCCGCTCGAGCTCAACATCCTAGTTACCACGGCGATGAATATATTTATCAGATAGAATGTTAGAGTACAAGTACAGTCAAGCAGTAGCATAGGTCAGGGATCATTAGTAACAATGCAGCCCAACATGTGCTTTATAGACAGGGGGGGGGGGGTGCAGACCCGAAAGTACATTATGCTGCGTCATGATACGGAATATATCGGCGTAGGAAGAGATCATTTCCTCTCGGTAGACATCGACGGTGAGACCGCAGAAAGTGTCGCACACTCGATTCGCCCGCTTTTCGGCGTGTCGTAAAAACACTTCATCTGAAACTCGGAGAATTTACAGCGGCTGGACAAACGACAGAAAATGGCTGCGCTGCGCAGACACAGCGCTGCGCGACAGCCTCACCTGATCTTGTTGCCGGTCTTCATTCTGATCCACTGCGGAATGGGCCTGTTCTGTTTCTGCTTCTTAGCGAGGAAGCGCTTAATCCTGAACGTCTTGTGGGAGGACTGGGGGGGGAATAAATCACCATATAAGCAAGAGTCAGCAACGAACGCTCCCGTTTCACGGCCATTCCCGCCACGCTTTAACAGAACCGCAGTTAGCAGACGGTCCGTGTCGGAAGCTGCGCGCTAACAGCATAGCGTCCCGGCTAGCTGCTAGCCGCTAGCATCATCGTGTAGCCCTCCTCCCCGCATACAACATTATTTAATGACAAAATACAAGTATCCGTGGTACTACTGATGTATGTAATAAAGACACGCTGTATCTAATCGGATTAACGGAGGCTGGAAACGCAGATGTTCAAAGATTTCGTATTTACCATTTTGTCCACCGTCCTTTCCCGACTATGGCGGCGGTCGAAGAGAGAGAAGGAAGTGACGTTTCACATTTATCCTATAAGCGTCCACGAAACAGCGACACCTTGTGGAATGTTTCGCGATTTACGTTTGTGTGCTCCGGGGGGCTCTGAGGTTCTTCACTTTTAAACAGATTAATTAGGTGCTTTAAATCGTACCACACAAGCAAGTACATTCCAGATGTATGTTTATTTATATTTACTTGTTAATTATTATTATATTGACTGAGACTTTTCTTCATTTTAAGGTAAAAAAGTACCACTAAAGCAGATCTCTATCGTTAGAATATTCTGTGGAGGGACCATATTCACTAAAACACTATAATACATATACATTAAATTCTAATTAAGATAATCTCAGTGAAGGCCAAACAGCAAATGTAAGACATTCCTGAACAAAATCTAATCCCAGATTGAATACTGAATTACCCTATGTAATACCTCAGAAAGGAGGGGGGGGGGGGTGAATAGTGAAGTTGTTTTTTTATTTTGTACTTTTGCCACTGAAAAAAGTTTCACCATGGAGAAAAAAAAATACATTTTTATTTTCCAGTCAATGGGAATTACTCTGTTAGCATTGCCATATGTTTGCATTCTGTAGCTTAATCCATCACACTTTAATCATTCAGGAGGGATTGAGATTAGAAAGGCCACTCGTTGATAGCTCCGACTGAACACTGCAAGCTGGTGGCGTGGCTGTTTCACACAGTCCTGTCAGAGATGGCTATTCTTCCAGTCACCGTTAAGACTATAACACAAGATCGCAAAAACACGCAAGTCCTTCAGCAGACATTGTTGTTGTCCCTGCAAGATTACAAATATCTTATGGTTACAGTCTGCGAAAATATTTCATAAGTGCTGAAGTCTGATATGGTCTGATAGCAACATGACCAGTAGAGGTTTCTGCAGGAAACGTTATTTGGTCAATCAGTGGTGTAGAATGTCTTTGACTCCAGGTCATGTGAGATGTAGACGTCAAACTGTAAAGGGCAATGTTTAAAAAAAAAAATGTTATCCTAAATAATGGTGAAACCACGTCAATATCTGCCACTGTTGACGTATCGTTTGCATCGTGGACAATTCTCTGCTTTGGGGAAACAATACTGGCGTAAGGTCACTTTGAGTTCGGTTCGCTTTGGCGTATCTAACACAATATGAACGCTAGCTCTAATAACAAGCACAACTAAAGAGCGGCACATTCAGGCACAGAGGGGATCCAAAAGTCACACATCTGCCTGAGAACGGGAGGGCGGGATGCAGCGCTGCACGATCGCCGTGCACGCGCACGTGCACCTCATCGCTGTTCTGAGCAGCACACGCCATCTGGTTCGCCCTTCAAAAAGAAAAAACGTCAAATGTCACGAGAAATTGGCTCAATCGTCTCCTTTGTCGTCTTTCTGAGTCTCGATGTCCGCCTTCCTGGAGGCGGGGCTGGATTCCTCGGCCTCCTCTCCTCCTCCTCCTCCTCCCGGAGCACGAGTGCGGCTCCTGGCCCCCGGCTGGTACAGCTGTATCGCAGGTCGGTCCTGATGCACAGAAACAAATCTTAGCACCGAAACGGCTTCCTAGAAGCGTCACGATGCGATGGCAGACTGGAATCGGTACCTTATTTCTCAGGCGCTCTCTTTTAGCGCTCTCCTCTTTCTTGTCTTTGGCGGGTTTCCCCAGCTTCTCCGAGTGAGGGGAGTCCCCGGAGTTTTCACCCTTTTGCTTCTCGTGCTCTTTTTCCTTTTTCGCCTCCTCCTGATGCTTCCTGAATGAATTATCTCCATCCTGACGTTCTCTTCTTCGCCGACGGTCTTCGTCTTGTCGCCTGATGCGCTCCTTCTCTTTCTGCCGCCGCTCCTTTTCCCGATCTCGGTCACGCTCTCGATCTTGATCTGTGTCACGTTCTCTGAAGTCCTTCCTTCCATGCTCATCCACTCTTTTTATGAAGCAAAGTTCCTGACTAAGTATTATGTTGTTAAGTGTGCATTGATTTAAAAAGAAACAAAACATTTACTAACTTCCTTCCCCGATCTTCCTTGTTGTCCGCGTTCTGACGCCGCTTATACTCGCCGCTGACCATGGATCTGTCCTCTTTAGTAGGTTTCTCCGGTTTCTTGGTCTTTTCCTTGGTTTTCTCAGAATCAGTGTCACCTCCTCTCTCTGGCTTCTTCAAGAGCTACGCAGTTAAAAAATTAAAAAATTACCGGTATAGTAAAAACACACTTTGTCAAAATGATTGAATCGACTAAAGCAGACACCTTAATTTTCGGTTCTTCTTTAACTTGGTCCAGATCTTTCTCCAGAGGTCTCTCAATCCTCTTCATCTTCTCAGCGTCTTTGCGCTTCCTTCTGTCTTCCTCCCTCCACTTACGACGCTCCTCATCACGCAGACGTTTGCGTTCCAGCTCCCTTCTTCTTCTCTCTTCTTTCCGTTCCTCCCTGATTCTCTAGGATTGCATTAAAAGAAATGAGTCACATCACAAACATGCAACTTGACATCATTTATAAACTCTGCCGAGTTTTTTTTTTTACCTGTTTATTCTTCAGAAAGTCCAGCAGAGGAGTCGTCTTTTTAGCTTGAAGGAGGAAAAAATGCATGTTAAATTAATGATTCCAGCTGTTTTAAATATATATTATTATGATTCAGGTGTTTTTTATTAAACAGGACTGTTTACCGACCGACAAGTTCCTTGGATTTTGCCTCAAGCTCTTCCAATAAGGTTTCAGGCGTTGATGCTAACTTTTCATCATCTTCATTGTAACTTTCCAGGTACTTCTTGTATTCAGGATCTAAAAGAAAACATACAGCATACAAAGACGTATGTATTTACCTGGATAACCACTACTGTCAGAAGCAAATAATAAAAATATTTACCAACTGTTGGTAGTTGTTGCATGGAATATATTATATTTTTTTACCGTCAACAATTGTTCCACATTTCGCATCCTTTTTCTTGTTTCTCTTCTTGGCAGTTTTTTGAAAAGGTGCAAACTCCACAACGGCAGGATATTCCTGTCCTGTTTAAAGAGCACCACGTTTTCGTTAGTTAGATATTAATGAACGATCCTTGTGCAGTTTGGCTGTGGAACTCGGGTTCCCTTACCTCTGTTGTCAATGAACACGTATCCATCAAATCGGTCTCTGAAGAGAACTATATCCTCCTGGTTTTTGAAGTTTATGTACGCCCTTGCGAAGAGGTGAGGGTAAAGACTGAATGGGCAGAATACTCGAGTTAGATCATCATCAGAGGTTTGTGTTAAACGATGAAACGTCTTCGTAACAATTCACCTCGTGTCGTTGGCGAAAAACTCCAAGTAGTCCACTTCTGGTAGAGGTTGTAACTGCTCCTCCAGGTCTTCCTTCGTCAGACTTGGGGGCAGCCGTCTGATCACGATCTGAAACGATTAATAATGATTTCTTCTATATTTGCAACGTAAACAATAAGACTGGGTAGGAGCAGCGACTGTCGCTAACATAGCTAGCAAGTTTTACCTTTGTCATGGCCTCTTTCTTTTCCTTGGGCTTTTCCGCCCTTTCGGCACCTTCTAACTGTATTTCCACTTTTCTCTCCTTCGGTCGGGTGTTTTCTTTGTCTTCCTTCATAATTAATAAGATACTTTGTGCTACAGGTAAAATTTCATCGGACTCCACGGACTTGTTTACTTTTTAGCAAGTTAGCTAAAGAGCTAGCTACAAGGGAACGAATTCATGCTACGAGAAAACATCTGTGACGGGTAGGAGTCCATTTTACTGTTACCACGAGAGGGCGCTGTGGGCCAGGACGTGCTTGTGCTGTAGATTAAAAATAAAATATATAATAAATAAATACTCATTTGATGTATTCTTTTTTGTGTATTTTTATTATATATATATATATTTTGCTTGCTTGAACATGTCTCAGTTATGCTCATGACAAATTATTACTTTTGGAATCGAAACAAGGAACTTCCCGTTTTGGTTATATTTCAAAATAAAATATAGAAAAGTCGTAAAAGTCTCGTTAGACATTTTGAGATTTCATTTTTCGAGACTAACAAACTAAGCAACCAAGTTGGTAGTTGTTAAAATATCAATTGAAAAATATTTTATTTGTCTTTGTGTACGTATTTACTCTGATGAGTGATAAATATTTAGCCATTTTATTTGGTAAAAAGCAATTCATCTAGTAAACCATTTCTCAGGATGTTGGCAGACTTTCACCCATCTAATATATTAAAAAGAAAATAAATAACAATAAGCGCTTTTCTTAAAAGAACTCTTGCAGGAAATACAAATTGTAATTCCGTTTGCCGAAGGTGAGAGGGCAGTCGCCATTTTGTGATCTTTCTCGGGCAGCTCTGCTTTGTTGTTCTTTGTCTTATGACAGTTACGGTTTAACGATGTGGTATGAAATCTTGCCCGGTTTGGGCCTCATGACGGTGTGTCTGATCATTCCCGGCGTCGCCACCACGTACATCCACAGGTACACCAACGGAGGGAAGGTGAGGAGGGGCGCCATGTTTAATAACAAGCTAGTTAAACGAGCTTAACGTGAAGCTGTCTCATCACCAATAGTTGTGTAATCTAACTCATCGGGTTCTCTCGGTTCCGCAGGAAAAGAGAATCGCTCACGTCCCTTGGCAGTGGTATCTGATGGAGAGAGACAGGCGAGTGTCGGGGACCGGAAATTACTACGACTCCAAGGTGAACGTCGGCGCTTCAATGTTTTTATAGAGAAAGCGTCATTTTTTAAAAAAATTCTTAATACTCTACCTTCTAATAGTTTTTAGACAATTTTGAGACAGTCTGGTAAACTAATATCTGTTTTAATTTAATGTGCGGATATATTTAGCTGTGTTGGTTTCCCTTTTTATTTGCTTAAGTGTCTCGTCGAATAAAGGAAGATGCGAGGAAGGTTGTGTGTGTGTGTGTGTGCGCGTGCGTGTGAGCACGCGCGGGGAGGTAAATATTTCTAATCTGTATTTCTAATCTTCTCTTTTTTCTGCTTTGCCTACAGGGATTAGAGAATATCGACTGAAGGCCAGCGATATGGAGACATACATGTGAAGAAAGTTAATTGTTGTACATCAGAATATTATATTTATCATAAAGACGTTTGATTTTTCAGTCCTGTAAAGCAGTTGGTATTAATTAAACTGGTCTATGATGGAACTCTGCACATTTCCTGGCTCATTTATTGAATTCCAGAAGCATCAAGTTTGATGTGGTAATCAAATAAATGTTCGCCTGTTTATATGTTTGTCACATGTAGATGTTATAATAAGACGGTTAATGGTTATATTGTTAGGATGTAAAATAAGCATCTGTTGTTGTCGAGTTGAAGCTCGATTGGATGAAACAAACCGCATCACTTGTTATCAAATATTAAAATGCATTAATTGCTTTATGTGGAATGGAAATCTAATAAGTACCTCAAATATTTCACACTCCAAAGCTTTCCTGCTTCAAAACGTGTTTGGAGGATGCGGGCATCGATCCCGCTGCTTCTCGCATGCTAAGCGAGCGCTCTACCATTTGAGCTAATCCCCCGCTGACAGGCTGCCTGTAGTGTAGAAGTTAACTGGTTAAGGACTCCTACACTTTGCGGACACCCAGAAATACAATAAATGAATAAACTGAGAGAGCGGTAATCGTTTCTATCGAACACTGTAATGAGGGGAGAGCGCGGACCCACTACCAGAAATAATGCAGTCGAGATTCCTCCATTTGAGGAATTCGCAGGGTATCAGCAGGGTCGCAGTGCAATGACCGAGCCTCGCCCCGGGTGATCCACCTGCGTGATCGTGGTGTCCCCCCTGCCAGGTAAGTATGCCTGAGAAGGGAAAGACATGGCGGCCTGGCTCAGCTACACACCAATCAGACTGACGGTGTCGATACATAAACAGTGACCCAAAATGGAGGTAAGGTTTCACGTTTAACAGAACTTTAGCCCACAATCTGTAACCCAGTTCATTTGCGTTTAAACCAATGGAAATACATATTTAACTGCATGGTTTGGGTACTCCCATCATGCTTTGCGGTACATTTTAAGTCACGTGGTTGCCTACTTCCGTGTTTTCCCTATGGTAGAATTATTATAAACATTAATCAACTTTATTTATTGAAATACTTTCATTATCCTGTCCGTTGCATATTTCGTCGACTCTTTTCGTCGAGTATTGATGCACTCTATACTAAAAACTATCTCCCATCATTCATTGCGGTACATTTTAAGTCACGTGGTTTCCTACTTCCGTGTTTTCCCTATGGTAGAATTATTATAAACATTAATCAACTTTATTTATTGAAATACTTTCATTATCCTGTCCGTTCCATCTTTCGTCGAGTATTGATGCACTCTATACTAAAAACCATCTCCCATCATGACTGCGGTCGAAACAACATGAATTACTGAAATCTAAACGGATTTGAATCCGTAAATGGAGTTTTCATTCTTCAAATTTAATACTTTTTTCCTGACCTCATTCTGCATCTGATCCAGAAGACACTCTCAAGCAGTGGGGCAAACACTGCGGCAAGAGTGCCCTCTTGTGGAGAATAATCATCATCATCATCTACGTACAATGAAGTGTGAAATAACCGTAATAGAATCTACCACCTGTAAAAGACTCATTCCTTAGAAATAAAACCCTCAACACTTTTCAGTTCATTAAAAGGGAATATGTTTTATTCTCATCAAAAGTTGATGAACAGACAACAAAATAACGTTTTCCAATGAGAGGGGGGCCGCTGGATGAAAAGCTGACGCTCACTTCTCCTCTTTGCCTTTGGTTTTCCTGTACACCATATCCCTGAAACTTGACAGGATTTTGCTCTCTCTCTTCCTCCTCTCCTCCTGGTTGAAGGAAGCCAGAGCTCTCTTCTCATCTGCGCTGTATATCTGGTTCTCTTTTCTCAGACGCACGGCTTCCATACGACGATGTCTGCAGGATCACATTTGAAATACGTAAAAGATCGGCATTCCAATAGACTATATTTAGAAACGGCATCCTAACTACACCTAAAACATTACAGATTATTGAATTGCAGCAGTAAAATTTAGTTTAGAATGCCTTTTTTTTAACATCATATACCTGCTGCCGCTCATGACGTAGCCTGACTTCTCAAAGTCGGCAATCTCATCGCTGGTGAGCCCGATTTCTCCTCTTCGTGGGATACGTTTTCCTGCTTTGACATACTCAGCCATTGCAGCTCCTTCACCTGGCAGCAGAGCGTGTCCGAAACTGGAGGAGGAAGAAAAGAAATCTCAAGCCAGGAATATATTTAACAAGAGGATTTCAAAAACAAAAAGACGGTTGTTTCAAAAATGTGATTTCTTAGTGGAATAAAGATTGAAGAAGTCACGAAAACATATTAAAAGGCTGCAACCATTGATTCATTTCAGCATCAATTATTCTGCAGATTATTTCTTAGACCACATTTATGGACAGCGACTTGTCAAAAATTGGATTCCGGAAGTTCCTGAAGGACGGAAATCTTATTTAAGTTAGCAAACGTTCATATTTCAGAAGCCGCTACGACTGCATTTATATCTATAAAAAAATAGACAGGAAATAAACTCACTCTAAAGGTCTGTCATCCTGGGACAGGTGTGTGAGCGGCGCTTCAGGTCCAACCATGTGTTCATCAATGCAGGTTTTCTCCACCCACATCGCCCCGCTGGGATCATCCTCCTCCTCCTCCTCCTCCCCCCCCTCTTCTTCCTCTGACTCTTCACTGCTGGAGTCACTGGACTCCTTATGACTCTTCTTTGCCTTCTTCTTCTTCTTCTTCGACTTCTTTGACCTGTTAGGAAATGCGACGTTGGGTCGATCAAAGCATCTCGTTCCCTGTGATCTCGCTTTTATAGACATTTCATAGACCCCTTACTTTTTCTTCTTATTTCGCTTTTTCTTCTTCTTTGATTCTTCTTCTGAAAAGACAAAATATGATAGTTCAGCTGGGGCGGGGGGGGGGGGGGGGGCGACCCTCAAAGGCGTTGTTGTGCATGAACGAATGCAATCATATCAGTTTTACCATCGGAATCTGGTTCCGGCTCGCTGTTCTCGTTGTGCTTTTTCTTTTTCTTCTTAGATTTTTTCTTCTTTCTCTTCTTTCGCTCTTCTAAGAATGACAGACTCTCGTTGGTAATTAAAAAAGCACATTAATATCACTAACGTACTCACGAAGAGAAAAAAATCATACCCTCTGAGCTCGAGTCGGAACTGCTGTTCTTCTCGTCTTCCACCGGTGTGAATTCATCCGAGCTGCAGGACACGAAGGAAAGACGTTGCTCTCTGCAGGCGTACTCATCATCTATCTGAGAAACTCCCAACTCACTCTGGCTCTTTCACTCTCGGCGAATACCCCCAAACTTCAGGACAGCCCAATTCCCCGATCCTCTCTCTTTCTTGAAGACGCCTTACAGGAGAAAGACAGACGTGTTATGTGTATATATATATTTAAAACAACAACAACAACACAGGCTGAAACTGAATAGTTGGTGTAACCTCGCAATAAAAGCCTCTTGTCTCTGCCTCTGAGCGTCGTCCCTCTGCTGCTCGTAGTAGTAATCATCTCGGAAGCTTCCGTGCTTCCCAGAAGCATCGTAATGATTGTAACTGTTGTTGTTGTTGGCGGGGTTGTTGTTGTAGTTGTTGTTGTTGTTGTTGTTGTGCCGGTCTCTCTCTCTGGATCTGGACCGGCTGCGCCGGGGGCTTCCGATGCGAATGCGTCGGAGATTTTTTGCCTCTCGAAATCGGTGCTCCCTTTCCTCGCGTTCCCGCTCTTTATTTCGTGGTTTCGGGAGTTTGGGTCCGAAGCTATCCGGAGACAAGCTGCGCTCGCGGCTGCCGTTGCGGTTGCGGCTGCGGGAGCGGGAGCGACTCCTGGCTCTCCGGGGCCGGGGACTCGGAGAGCCGCCGCTATCCGACAGGGGCATTTTATAAAGCAACAGGCTACGATTAAAATTACAAATATAGAATAACTGAGATAAATCGGGAATAATTACGCGGTTCCGCCCTGTTGTTTCCTCTGCTTTTTGTGCTACGCACTAGCACAGTAACAGGAAGTTCTGATATGTCCGTTCCGAAACACCTACCGGGTTTCCCCCGATATGTATCTACATAGTTCCGCTTTCACGTGTGCTATAATATTTCAAGTTTTGGGGACAAAATAATGAATTAGGGAGTACACAAACACACACACATACATACAACCAATTATACGTTATTTTTACTCTTGTTGTCACCGAATATTTCATTTGGTTGTAATTTCACGTCAGACATAATACATGGGAAAAGTGGAAATTTTGAGGAACTTTAAGAAAGAAGTGCTGACCTAAGGATCAAAGGCTGCAGGGATTGACTTGAGTTTAAATTAATATGAAGCGGCACAACACTCACCGGTTCAATACTTTCGAAATAAGAGGTTTGATACCCTCTTATTTTGAAAGTACTGACCCGGTAGTTGTATAGCCGCTAAGCTAGGCGTGTAAAGTTTAATTTCATCTAAAGTGATGCTCAGGCACTATTTAGTCTGTATTTTAGGCTAACATACTTATTATTTTTAGCTTGTGTCGTAATGCTGTGCAGTTTTGTTTGCCCCGTCAGACGACGGTGATTGTTTGTGGGTCTTCAGCCGCAAGAGGAAGCTCTTGTTAGCCATTGTTTTTAGCCATTTAGCTTTTAAATTACCAAATTCTGTCGTGCCGCTCCTGCTTGGTCTTGTCTTAAAACATCGGGGTCGCAGGTAAACGACGTTTTATGTTTTGTATAGATTCATATTAGCATGTGTTCACTGATGCGACTTACAATGCCGTGCGACTAAGCTGCTAAATGCCGGGCTGCACTTGTCATTGAACCGATGAAAGAATGGAGCTGCCGTAATGCTACCATTGTTAGCTAGCTAACAGCGTTTGAATTACTTTCAGCGCGTCGATCGCAGTAATAGACTAACGAAAGCAGCTGTTACACAGTTAAAGCTTACGTTTTGAGTATTTTGCACTTTTGCAGTGTTACGCGTCAATAAACGTGCAGCTAGCTATTGCAATTCAAACAGACTGGCGTTTTGCTAATGACAGCTAGCTGAGGTACCGCCATAGTTGTTTGTGTTGCCCGTTTAAAAATGACGTTTTTGCAGTTGTTTGCACGACTTGTTTTTATTTTATTGTGGATTGGGGGAATCTCAGAGTTTCAAACCATGTTCACAAAAAAAAAAAAAAAAAAAAACTAAAATAGAATAACGTCAATGCCGCTGAAAAAGTCGTAGCGTTGAACATTTATATAAAATATAAACATGAGTTCAACATGGCGCTTCTATCATTGTAAGCAAAGACAAAGGACATGGAGGCGGAACTATTGAGAGATGCTCCCGAGTAGAGTGACAAAAAGATGGGGTGCATTTTCTGTGGGTTGTTCTGACGCTCTGTCGATTCGTGGATCACGTGGTTCAATATAGCAGATCACTTGATGGTCTATAGCAGCTTGATATTTTACGATATCTTCACTCATATCTGCAAGTGTCTGATTTAAGAGAGACCAGAGGAATGTCTGTGAGCAAAAACATTATAAACTCTAACGTTCACGTTTATACTCCGACTTCCTGGTTGCCCTAACAACTTGTAAATGTATTTTACCTTCTGCACTGAACTGTTGATGTATTTGTCATATCAAGAACGATGAAACAATCACATTTTGTATGCGCATTGATAAATCAGATTTATTTTCTCTCTTGTGATTGCATCTCTCTCTGCAGACATGCCAAGTCTTAAGCTTATATCTGCGACTGACACGCAGTACTGCGCATCCGTGCTGAAGTCAATGAATGAACAGCGAAGCCATGGATTGTTTTGTGACGTCACCATTATCATACAGGACAAGAAATTCAGAGCTCACAAAACCGTCTTGTCTGCCTCCAGTATGTATTTCCACCAGCTCTTCAGTGTCGCCGGACAAGTGATCGAGTTAAACTTTCTCAGAGCGGAAATCTTTGAGGAGATTCTCAATTATATTTACACCTCCAAGATTTACCGCATCCGCTCCGACATGCTCGAGGAACTCATTAGCGCCGGACAGATCCTGGGAGTCAAATTCATCGCGACCCTGGCTTCTATATTATCCCAAGTTAAGGGTCTGCCTGGCTTGTCTAAGGAGACGGAAAACAAAAGTGACGCATCCTCGGAGATCATGCCGATCATCACAGAGTCATTCTCAATATCTGCAGAGGAATTCAATCAGGCCACCAAAGCTGTGGACAATGACGAGGACTCCGACAGTGATGTTTTGTTTGTCTCAGAAACGGAAACGCAAACCAAAACCAATCAGAAGGCCGGGTCGGAAGTCATTGATTTGCATTCGCCTGATTCAGAAATAATGCCATCAAAACAAAATGAAGACTCAAATCAGGCTGTTGCAAAACCTGCTGAGAAAACCCAAACCCCCATTAGTACAAATGTGGCAAAGCCCACCATTGCTACTTGTCCAAACCCCAATTTGCTCAACAACAGCCCCATGGAAAGTCCAGACAGCAGTCCAAATAACCCGCCTTCCCCTGCTAAAGTTTCCTCAGGAAGCGCTCCCACGACTCCCGTTAAGGCGAGTCATTTCCCTCCTGAGCCTTCAAGTGCCTCCCTGTGCTCTGAAAACAACGACATATTGGGAGTCCACAAGAAGCAAGTTTGTACTTCATCTCAGCAAGGGGATTCCAAAATCACGCTTTTGGATTTGTCTGATGTCCCAGCAAGTCAAACTAGCATTCCCAAACCAACCATGGAAACAAAAAAGACAGTGACCCTCAATATGGCTACAGAGATTGACTCAATTTCATCAGGCTGTAAAGTGTACGCCAACATTGGAGAAAACACGTATGACATTGTCCCAATGAAAGAGGATCCAGGCGAAGGAGGCTCCAAGGTCAATATTAAAGGGAAGAGGTCGCTAATGGCGACGGCATTGAAACCCTTAGATAAAACGAATGCACTGAAAACAACCAGTCCAAATAAGAAGACGAAGAAAACGGAGCTTGAGGATCACTACGAGCTGATCATGGATGGCAAGACGTTCTACGTGTGCACCATCTGCAAGCGCCCCTACGTCTGCATGACGAGTCTCCGCCGCCACTTCAACACCCACTCGTGGGAGAGGAAGTATCCGTGCCGCTACTGTAGCAAGGTCTTTGCTCTGGCTGAGTACAGAACTAAACACGAAGTCCACCACACGGGAGAGAGGAGGTACCAGTGCTTGCTATGCAGTGAAGCGTTCCTGAACTACCAGGTGCTGTCCACCCACTGCAAGCAAGCCCACAACCAGGATCCCAGCGGGAGGAAGGAAAAAGACGACGCCAACAACAACCTGTACCGACTGCTGCCGTTCAAAACGTTGCCGATGAAGCCGCACTCCTGGACTACTGACGGGCAGGGAGTCCCCGTCATATCCGAGGACGGGAGCGTGCATCACATAACCACCGCTGGAGAAGACGTCAACGCGTCCACCCAGACTAGGATGTTAAACTGGGACGACATCTTTGTCGACCCTAACGCCCAAATGTCGCCTGACCCCCGACCGAGGTCAACCGTGAACACTTCTTCACAGGCAGCTTCAGAGTTTGACTTTGTTATACCAGAGACCTACTGAGAATCACTCCTAATTCCATCACCTGTGCCTTTAAGTGCCCGAATAAGGGTTGGGTACCAAGCTCCACTCTGATATTAAGGGTACACATTTAAATTACATCGGAACGACGGAATACCAATTAGATAGTCAAACTACGCACACATTTTAGTCCGAGAGCAGATCTCGGCGGGCGGGACTTAAATTATGACATTGTCACTGTGCAAGTGTACACTTTAAAGAAAACTCACTGCAGCAGAATTTTACATCAAGCGTTGACAACTTTATCAAATTCATGTATTCACACAGCTAATACAAAACGTTGAAGGTATCTTGGGCTTCTTCATTGCCTTGGATGATGAGCATTTCTACATTACCGATGCGCATGTTATCTATGCAGCGCTCATCACTCCATTCATATTTACGCGCCACCTCTTATGCTTTTTAGCATAGTAAAGTGGCATGTAAGAATTAGATTATTTAGGTATTCCAGAATGTGAAATGAAACCAGTTACGTGACTGCATACTACTTGTGGGGACATATTCAAGTATGCAAGCACTGTGGCGGTCACCGGATAGGGCACACTGAATGCTGGCTTATGGCTGCCCACTAGTATTTGATACCAAGAATGTATCATACAGTCCAATATTCGCACAATAATTTTTTTCATTTTTGTACAGATATTAATGAATTAAATGTGCATGTTAATTTTACATTGCTTCCAGGTCTTGCTCCTCCGCGTAACAACATATCACATAGGGAGACGTTTCTGTTTCTACAGAGAGAGTAAAGTAATGCAAAAAAGGGTACCTTTGGGTACCAGTAATGAATTCTGGTAACAACGGCCTTCGCCATTTTGAAAGTGGACGGTACCCAACCCTAACTCCAACCGTTTCCTGCTTGGTTTCATTGAAACCGTGTTCTGCGAAGGTTGAATTTAGTTTAAGGTGCGGTCACGTTAACCAGTTAAACACTTAAATACATTTTGCATCTAATGTGATACACATGGTGAATGATGTCTGCTAAAATAATTTTGGAACCAGACTACATTTTTTTTTTTTTTATCAAACATGAATTCAGATTAGTGAGTCCTACAAAGCCTGCTGGCGGCGGCAGGAACACGGGAAGCAGATGTTTGAATGTGGCACGTTGGCCTTATTGAAAGGGAGAACAGAAATGTAAAGTGACCATACCTTGATTTGTGTTGCTCTGCGCGTTAACGCCTTGGAACTTCTCTAAAACATATTCCTCATCTGCAGTAATTTGTTAAAATATCTAACATGCAGGAAAATCCCAGGGAAATGAAATTATTAGCATGGATTTTATTCAAAAACGGGAGGGGAAAAAACACCCCAGAAGAAGTGAAAGAATTTGGGCAAAGATTCAAAAGTATAAACTCAAAGGAATAATAAGAGATTATAAGAACTGAATGCAATCCATCCTTTTTTTTAAATGGAAAGCCTCTGTTCATGATTGTGTAACTAGGATGTCGTCCCATATTCAAATGAAATGAGCTTGTTTTCAGTTTCTTTTTTTTTGTGTGTGTGTGTGTGGGTGGGGGGGGGGGGGCAGTTTTTTGATCATTCCATGTTTCACTTTGTGACTGTTTTTGAACTTAATTCTATTACAAGAGAATGTTAAATTATGATTGAAAATATTTTTTTTGCATTTCGTGATTCTTGATCCCACCGGTGGATGTTGTGACATGGAAGCGATGTGATAATGTTTTCCATTGGTTGGAAGAAAAGTTTTTCTTTCTGTCCATTAAAACACTTTTCTTTTGATACACATATGTATATGTTTATTTCCTACGGTTTCCATGTTATTTGTTGTATTAAATGTTCTTTTGCTGCCATAATCTGACAGCTACGTAGTGGAAGATAGAGATTTGGGAAACAGATGTGATGGTAGCGTTGGTATAAATTGATGGGTTGTTTCAGGTCCTCCATAGCGCACTTAGAGTTAGGTCTGTGTAATATCTTTACTTTCTCCATGTCAAAATGTAGTGATTGGTCAGTAAGAGTTTAAAAAATAATGTAGTGCTAACATGAAAAACTGTCATTCAATAAAATCATGCAGGTTTCAGACTAACAGTGGTGTGAGTTTATATTGTTTTTGAAGTATTTCAGAGAATTTATTGTTTTAGGATTATAGGTGTGGATAAACTGAATTAACTACATTTTTTCTGTCTGTTCAGGATACTATACAACACATAAATTATTCTCTCAATGTTAACCTAATTGTCTTACAGTATCGCTTACCGTTTCAGTAAAAGTTTGGGGGGGGGGAAAATGAACACGAGTTAAAAATAAAATTCTACAGCTTAGTCAGTTAAATCTTATATATAAAAGTGTACTGGTGACCATAACAATGCTAATGTTAAGCAAGCGTAGTCCACAGCCATGCTCGCTGCATGCTGGGTATGTTGTGTTAGCATTTGTACGTGTATGCGATCATAAACGTAAGTTTATTAAACGTTAATTAAATGACAAGTGGGTGTCAAGTTCCAGAAATGTTATCTTCACAGGAGGTCAACGCAATCCAGACGGTAAGGAGAAGCGGTAAAGCGGTAAGGAAAAGACAAATAGAGGAAAAGTCACGGAGTGGAAGAAGTCAGGAAGTTTATGGGATCAGAAATGTCACAACCACATTTCATTCATCACAATGTCTGAGATATTTCTTTTCTGGGCCCAGACAGTGAATGGGGTGTCACTACCATTCTTATAAAAACACACACTTTGAATTACACACACAGACATTTTTTTTTAAATGGAACTGATAATCAGCCCCTGAGAATGTTGTTTAAATGATAAAAGCAGGGATTAAAGCTAACGGAGGGAAACTTCCTTCCCGTTTTACTTTTCATGATCTCGTGTCAATGAATCCAGCACTGACTGTAGGAAAAAACATTTCAAATATGTGATATAACTGGTGGAAATACAATAAATAGTGGCTGGAGTGTAAGTGATAATCATCCCATCCTAAATACCGCAATAGAATGTTCTGAATTGTTCACCATACACTGGGGGGGGGGGGGGGGCTAAGATATCAGCCTTTTTGTATACCTAGCGTCTAACTGTTAAAGACACGTCTGCATGTCACGCTGCAGTACACACATTATGAGCATGTCGCACCACCGTTCCTCTAAAATTGTACAATGGCACTGCTGATGGATCAATAAATGTCTGGCTGGGTTTACAGCTGGACCCTGCGCAGTTTCCTCGCTGCGCCGGTTCGGAATAGGCTAAAGCGTTAATCTCACAGAAGGCTTGCGGCTGTGGCGCGATCCTCAAACGGCGAGGGCGTCGGTCAGGCTCCGCCTGAGGCGGAACGCGTTAATCTGTACTAAAGAGGGACGAGCCGAAAACATGAGAGAGTCTCTGTTCCTGTCCAGAGTGAGTCCAGGTGATGCGGCGCAGGACGTCTTGTTTGTGTTAAGGCAGATGCATGTGTACATACTCTTGTACATGCACGCACGCACACACACACACACACACACACACACACACGCGGAGCCCAGGGAGGAAAGCGCATCCTCCTTCGAACTTAAACTCAACTCAAGCGTCGGCGTTCGCCGTGGCACATCCCGTTCCTCCGCACCACTGCTTCCGCCAAAAAGCCACGAGGAATTAAAATGTCCTCACTCCGCATCTGACAACACGCGGCAGGCGTGACGTCAAGGGCTGTACGGTGGGGGCTTCTCGTCAGGATGCTCGTGAGGTGGGGAGTAGCGTGGAGGGATCATCGTGGGCCACAGGTGACTGCCTCCAGACTGGGAGTCGTCGGACAGGCCGGAGGAGTCGGGGAACAAGTATGAACCCTGCTGGAAAGGCAAAGGCTTTATTAGGACGGCTTGTTTAACACTAGAACTACCGAGGCGGCCATTTTGACTGTGTTAATGGTCTGTACCTGCAGGTCATAGGCAGTGTAAGGAGGCAGGCAGGTGGCTGCGTTGTAATAGGAGTTAATGGAGGTGGTGGGTGGAGGAGGCTCCGAGGGGGCTGCGGCCGTGATGGCCTCCGTCTCAGATGCACCCGCCGAGGCAGCAGAGGGACTCTGACAAGGACATGGAGGACATTGATCCGTTACTATTCATCCAAACACCAGCTAATCAGAAAAGAGAACACTCACGTCAGCTTTTTTAAACACACACAATCATATAGTGGGTGGCACGGTGGCGTAGCGGTTAGCGTTGTCACCTAACAGTCAGAATGTACAGGGTGGGTTTTCCCCAGGTTCTCCGGTTTTCCTCCCACCTCCGATCAACCAATCAGAGTCTCGCACGTCATTGAAATCATCCCACCCACCATGTCTTTGAAACCTCCCAGCACGGCAGCAGTAATGATCCCCAGAAAGAGGGCCACGATGTTCAGGATGGTAGCGGCCCATAACAGGTGATGGAGGTGCACGACGTCCTGGCAGCTCTTCACGTCTGTGTATTCATGGTAGCCTCCGATCACCTCCACGCGGCTAACCCAGTGGGGTGGGGGTGGGGGGGGCAGAGAGGGACACAAAAGTTGCTCCTAAAGATTCTCCTCATGCTCACTCACACAGAATCTGTGTATTTGTATTGAAAATATGGTGGGAAACATGCAAAGAAAGGAAATCCACCCTAGAAACACAAGCACAAGCAATCAAACAGCACTTATTGGGAAAAACAAAACACAAAACACATCATGAATTGATCGTCAATTGCCAACATGGTTCTAGAAAAGAGAGGGGGGGAGGGACCTACTTCGAAATCATGGATGATTTCCTAAACTTTTTCAAAACATCTTTATTCTGAAGTCCCATAAGAGGATGTTCTCTGAAACAAAGGTTAGAGGAAATAAACATTCTTCTCATACAATCAGTGCAGTTGCAGTTGTGCAAAAAAACAAAATGCACAAAGATTATAAAACACAACCGACCAAAGCAACACAAAGCCAAGCAGGTTCGGCGTGCTCGAACGCTCGGCGTATACTCACCTCCCGCAGTTGTAGAGGTCGCAGCAGTAACAGGTGTTGCTCTTCACGCGCAGGTTGCAGGACGTACGCGAGGATGTCTGACAGGGTACCTAAGGGCCAAAATAGTCTCACGTCAGATCCACGTCTGACTCTTAGCCCCGCCTCTCATTTGGCTCAGGATGAATGAAAGGTTGAACACTTCTTACGTCGCGATCAGATGCAGTCTCACTGGAGTGGTAGTCACAGCGACCGGCGTAGAGAGGCCTGAGGTCCTGAAACACGATGTGCAGATGTTTTACTGGCCTCGAAACGCACATTGAAAAGACATCTGAGTCGCATGTGATTGAAAAATATTTGATTGGGGCCTCCTTTTTGGAGGAGCTTTTCCATCATCTCTGCAGTGAAACGCTTGCTTAAGGCGGTCCCTCTGGATTTGTTGTCTACCTGTTGACTATCATTACATTTGATGAGCATTATCAAATCAGATCGAGACTTTAAATTAGTGTTTGGGAGAAAATAACCTTAATTTTCCACACCCTCCCATTAACTTGAAGAGTTGCCTAGGGAATTGTATTGTTCTTATTCTTATACTGAATAGCACCATTCCATGCAGTATTTGTACAGTAGAGAAAAAAATGCTGGTGAACAACAAAAAAGCAACAAAAAGTACCGGTAGATAAATAATTATAAACATGAGCAGCATCACTTCGCTGCTAATGGTGCCAATCTCCCCTTTCGCCCAGCCATAATTGTTTTAAGAGTCCATTAGTGGTTATTTATTGTTTTATGTACTTTGCATAATGGAAAATGATACCCCCGCACCACAAAATACATTTATCTCGACGAGGAGGGAGCTGCAGCTGCTACAATCTGCAGTAAGTGAGCAATGCTCCTGCAGGAGGGCATGCATTTTAATATACGTCCGACGCAGACAGATTACATTAAGCTTTCATGAGGATGCCATTGATTAATACGCTGGCTTTAAGGCGGGACATAAGCGTTATGCGTATTCATAATTGATTATATTAGTTAAATAAGCAGGAGCTCAAGATGTTACTTACAATGTGCCTCGTGGCAAAGACTCCATCGACAATAGCGCAGCAGAAGGCCGCCACCACGCCGAAACTGATGAAGACGATAGACGCCACCAACTGTGAAAGGAGAAAGAAGCTTCATCGATTTCCTATAAACGTGCATCATTCTTCTCAACACTGTGCCGTTGGGGATTCGGATCTGTAAAAACTTCCTTCCAACCAAGGTTGAGCAACATTTTAGGGCTGGTTGCTCATATTTTAAGGTCATTGTAAATCAAACTGGTGTCTTTGACCATTAAACCCTTGAGAATTAATGAGATTTTATAGATTTATGTTTTTTTTTAGTCATGAATAACTGACATTTTCCGTAAATGCTTATTCGAATTTTCATTGTCTTAAAAACATAAGATGTGTTTCTAGACGAGATACGACCACCTGGGACTGGAAGCGTTTGCTTTCAAATGGAAACAAACTATTAATAAATCAACTTTCAGATTAGTGTCCAATGATCATTTAGTCCCTGCAGTGTTAAATGAAAATGTAATAGCACAAATGCCTCGAACTCTATTAGTCCATTTTATGACAACAAATTAGACTCTGTGTGTTTTTTTACATTTCATGGGTCGGTTAGTTTTGTTAGTTTCCAAACCCATCGGCATCACGGGAAAAAGGTGTCACAGCACACGCTTTGATCTTCGTTTCAGCCCGCCACGTCCCACCTGCTCCTCTCATCTGCAGTTTCCTTGCCGACATACCAGCTCAGACATCTGTCCTCCTCTACTTACACCCTCAGTTCTATTCCGGGTCGACTCTCCCCTGCAGGGCCGGGATACGAGCTCAAAAAGCTCCCAGTGAGCTCGCCGCTCTGATTTATAGCCGCCGTGTCTACCGTTAACAACCTAATCAACCTGTCGTGAGGTAACTGGGTCCGATTGGCAGTCTGACAAGCGATCCCAGGGCGACATCCGTCCACTTACCATCTGCCTCTTGTTCTCAATCAAATGAGTGCCGATAATTCCCAGAAAAGAGCCAAATCCCAGCTGAGCAGACAAAAAGAAGAAGCTGTTAGGGCTTTTAAATAGAATTTGACTTTTTTTTTGGGATCAAAGGTTCAGCTGCAACAATTTGAGGTGGAAAGTTAGAAGAAG
Organism: Brachionichthys hirsutus; assembly: GCF_040956055.1. NCBI lineage: Eukaryota > Metazoa > Chordata > Actinopteri > Lophiiformes > Brachionichthyidae > Brachionichthys > Brachionichthys hirsutus. The sequence goes on from NC_090902.1 coordinate 4,914,589, forward strand.
CATCTCTATAAATGCAGCCGAGCCAGAAATGTTGCAAACGGAGTACTCTGAAGAAAACACATTCATGGGCCGGGACACTTCAGCTCACGCAGCCTCTGATGACGGCGATGCTGAATAATGAATGCTCTGCAAAATGCACCCCTCAGAGACCTTCGGTCATTTGTTGTGTGGAATCAAACAGTGTCTAATGGCGAGCGGGGGGGCCTGCCGTGGACGCCACTCACGATGAATCCCGGGTAGTAGCCGCCCACCGTGATGTTCTGCGTCCTGGTCGTCGCCGCCAGGCCAAAGATGAGGATGAGGACGGATACAATGAGCAGCATCACCGTCACTATTATGGATTGTCGTTTCCCTTTCTCGAAAGAGCCTGCAAGGCAGTAAATGAAGGGAGTGTTACAGATTCAGCAGCAGCAGCAGCTGAAATTAGAAAATGAGTCCGTGATTTGAATCCATTACGGGAAATGACGTTCAGGGAAGTTGTGAACGAGACTGGGGGGGGGGGGGGGGCAGACTGGAGCGTCTCTGGCTGAAAATACTTCAGGGGACCTTTTTTTGAATCGCTTTAGTAGCTCCAAATGACCCATGACCCATCTTCCGGTTCTGATGGACACAGCCTTCTGAGGTTAAACAGTCCCGAGAGGATGCAGATTGTTTTCTTCTCCTCTAACTGTGGAGCATCAGCACATTTAAGGAGAACACCTCCACCTGATCGCATTCAGGGTTCATTTATTCCATGCCTGAACCCTGTCGGAGGAAAACATCCCCACCGACCCCATGCCGCCGCCGCCATTCGGTGCTGCCGCACCTGCAGTGACGCGCTGCGGGCCGGACCCGAAAAACAAGAAATAATAATAATGAAGGAAAAGAACAGGATTTTTCCTGCTTTGCTAAACTGGATCATAGACGAAGCCTGAACCGCGGCGTGTGATTAAAAAACGAACTTGTCCGAGAAACGCCTCCGATTCCGTTAAAGCGACATTATCTGCGTGATTGAGACCTGCGGCGGACGCGCCGCTGACCTTGCGTGTTCCTACCGGTGCTGGTTCCGGAGAGGGACCGTCCGCCGTTCTGAAGGCTCTGAGCGGGAGGCATGATGGCTGGGAGGAGGTTAAATCCGACGGAAGAAGAAACGGCGGCGACCGAGACTCAGTTCTCCACCCAGCTGAGAGCCAGCCGCGCCAAATGGTGCGCGTAATGGTGCGCTGGCCTGCCCCCCCCGCCCCGGTTCACCGGAGTCTGCCTCATTTACAGCCCTGCGGCAGCGGGTCCGTCTGTCGGGTCTCGGTCCTCACGGTGCGTCGGTGCCGGACTGTTGGTTGCTCCAGCTGCCGGCGGTCGTGTTTGCGCATGTCACGCGTTTTCTGCGTTCCTCCTTCCTGTCTCAAAGCGCAGAGTAACGTCAATCAGTGCGTGACACCGCCACGTTTTTCCGTTAAAGCCCCGTGAAGGCACGAGCCAGGGGCGGATCTAGGGGTTTTCCCAAATCAGGGGCAACAAAGGGGGAACCGTTTTATCTGTTTATTTTATTTTATTATTTTTATCTACTATCTAGCTATCTACTGATCTACTTTCATTTCATGTCTTCTGTTCTTTGTAAATTATTTCTTGTATATTATGTGTAAATTATCAAAATAAAAGAGACATTCTTGATTTCTCCAATTTATTGGATTTTAAATTAAAGAGCAGAAAACATAACTTTATTACAGGTCACATAAAGTTTTTATTATTATTATTATTCCAAAAAAGCAAAAATTCTACAGCAAAGTTCAGACAATAATGTCACAAATTCACATTTGTATCCACTCCCGACTCTCGCTGCTCACAGCCTCAAAGTGATCCTTCTTCAGCTCTCCAGAGGTTTTAACAAGGAAAGCTAAATCTCAAAATGTTTTTAACTGAGAAAAAATGCGCCAAAGTTCTGAATTTAATCTCAGAATTCTGCCATTATGCTCAGATTTATTTTACTAAATTCTTAAAATCTCATAATTCCATTTGTAAGTGATTGTTGTGGCATGACTGACGTCATGATTTCAGATGGTGACGTATTTTGTGTAATGAAGAAACAAAAAATGTCTCACCTCTAGTATAATAACTTTTTTTTGTTGTTGTTACGTAGGATTTGACCGTTACACCCCAAAAACATGTTGAAAATGTTTCTAGTACATCCTGAAATAAATAGTTTCCTAAAGACGAATATCTGTCCTCATATTTTGAACCTTCGCCAGTGGTTTGCGCAGTTTCAGCGGCAGCCCGATCTTCGAGCGCCACCATGTGTCTGAAGCGCGGCGACACCTTTATGTAGATACACAATACACACCTTTTATTTTGAAATTAACCAAACAACCTTCAAGGCATTTTAGGTCAATTATAATTTACTTTGAAGAAACGAATGAATGGTGGAGAGAGAAAAAATGAAATGTGGGACTGCAAACTTTTACCAAATAAACATTTATTTATTTATTTCCACCTTAATTGCATCAGCAGAGCGTTATCAGACCACAAGAAATTATGGAACAACTCAACAATAAATAAATGGTACGATGTATCTTTATTTCTGGTCCTGCTAAAGTAAAATATTATTTACGAAATATACATTTAGAGAAAATGTTATTTAAATTTGAATTATTGTATGTATTTAGTCAGTTTGTAGTAAAATGGTTTACTCAGGGGAATTCTACATCTGCACACAACTAAAGTATTAATCTCTCCTCTGACTTCTCCAGTGTTCCTGACCAAGGCGCTGGAACTTCCCAAATTGCTGCAAGTATAAGCGCAAACTCTCGAACACGTGCACGTCTTTGCCGCGCAAACCTCAAAGAAGGGAATTTTTCCATGACGCAATTTCTCTTTTCATGTAAAAGGGGGGGGAAACAACTCTCTCTCTCTCTTTCAAAAGCCCCCCCTCTCCTACTTTTATATGGGGTAACACAGCGTTACGTGACCAGAGTGCAGATCGACTCAGGGATGAGGAGAACTGCACGCTGGAAGCGCCTGTTGAGCAGTTTGTTCCTGAGTGCACGGAGGTCGCTGGCGTCTGGCACCCGGATCAGTATTCATGCATGTGCAAGGGGAGCATATAATCAATGTCATGTTTAAAACCATATATGATGTGATGTTACTGCAGGTACGCAGCCGAGTACTGCTGGCTGTTGGAATAGGCCATAAATATTGTGTCCAGGCTTTGCTTCCGAGACAATGAATGATGGCGTGCGTGAACAGAATGCAGTTCTGTGGTCCAGGTTGCTGCCAAAACGTCGCTGGGACATTAAAAAAAATCCACTTTGCATCCCACCCCCAGCTGTCCTCTGTCCAGCGTTTCATTCACCACGATGCGCGCCTAGCTGAAAGCAGGCTCTCCATGCCCGGCCCCACTTGCATGCTTCAAACTTTCTAATGAACTCTCCAGACACCTTTTGACAAATATTACTTTTTTTTTTTTTTGCTTCTCCTCCTCCTCTCTGGGAATCAAAAGAGATTCACAACGTTTGAACCCGCTGTTTGATCGGAAGGAAAACTTCAAGGTATGTCAGAACTTTCATTTGTGTTTTTATCATTCTTATTGTTATAATATATGTTATATTCTGTAACAGCGATGATCGACTCTAAAGCCAGTTGTTCAAACAGCCTGTTTACGCTGTCGAATAAAGAGAAACAGAGACGTTTACAGATGTAAAGACGTGTCGCTTTAGTTAACCGGCACAGTATGTGATTGGTGTAACAAGTGCCTTTTCTTTGTGAGGAGGATGGAGCCCAGTTCCACAGAGGGAGGAGCTGAAGACAAGCTCATTCAGAATCGACGACCAAGCGTTGTAAGTGCTTGAATTAAATAAAAGGCAACTTTACAATCATTTTAAGCAAAGTAGATATGAAGGTTCTAATTTATTTCCATTAGCAAAAATATAATTTACTCAATAATGGGGGTGGGACTCAGCATGTCAAACATTTAACAGAAACTACTTTTAACCATCACAAATGAAGCATCTCGTGTCCCCTTGGTACCTTTGGGACGTGTGTGTGTGTGTGTGTGTGTGTGTCCTGCGGATGTCAGTGAGCAACATCTGGCCGTCGGACTGACCCTCTGCTGTCTGCAGCTGCTGCTCCGAGCAGGAGGGTCCCACACAGAGGAGGTCAGCTCTCCCGACGAGAGCCACAGAGGTCACCAGTGGGTTTATAACTTACAGAAACAGGGGACGGGACCAGCAGTGTGACGCCGATTAATATGCAGAGCGCTCTCGGCCGTTTAGATCGGCGGTAACACTCGGAGCAGAAGGCATGCCATTTTTTTGGTGTGGTGAGGGCTTTTTCTCTTCTCCCTCTTTCCACCAGCCTCACAAGGTGATACTGAAACATGGCCAAGAGTTGGAGGAAGAGCAGGAGGAGTTGGCCGAGCACCATCCCCTAGATCAGGAAGACCTGAACTTTGAGCGATGGAAGCGCCGGCCGCTGCCCAAGAGGACGCTCCACCAGAAGATAGACGACCTGAAGACGTACCTGTGGAATGCGGAGACCAACGAATTCATGGGTCGCTCTGGAAAGAGCTGGAGTGAGTGGACGAGGACGGACGGACCGGGGGGGGGGGGGGGGGGTGTATAGCGGGCGGGGACGTTTTGGATTGATTTCAAAATGACTTTCTCGTTCTCGTGTTTGACGATTATCGATCAAACCTTTTGAGCGTGAATCAAGTTTAGTCGTTTAAGTGCCTCAGAACACTTTGCGAAATCTGTAAGAATTGTCGCTGTAGTTCAGTGACTCTGTTCCCTTTTCTGCGAGTGTGTGTGTGTGTGTGTGTGTGTGTCTCAATGTTGACATAGGTGCATGGACAAATCAGAGTGTCCTGACAAAAACAGACTGCCTGGGGACATGTCCCCAGCGGGAATGCACTGTTCTGGGGCCTCGCATTGGCTGGAATCACATTCCTTCTACATCTTACCATGCCTCTCCACTGCCTGTTTCCCAAAACCCTTGGCGACCCCATTGCCGAACTGATCGGGCTCACGGCCACGCAGTTCGCAGTAGAGACGCCCGTCTGAGGTTTGGGTTGGCGCAGGTGATTGGTTTTGGCAGGAGACCGGATGATTTTGTCGAATCAAGGATGACGGAACGGCCGCCGGCGTTTTACTTTGTACCGCGCCTACTCCCTCAGCTCTGCGGCACACACTGAACCGGCTGAACTTGCCTCATGTGGTCGCAATAGCTGAAACGCCGGATGGCAAGAAGGCCCAAGAGCTCGTTTCAGCTACATAACCAGTGTGAGCAGACTTGCGGAGGAGTGGGGCCCTTGTGCCTGCACGAAGAAAGGCTCTGGGTCGAAGTCCGCGCTGCGAGTCCTGTGAGACAAGTGTCTAAGAGAGGACACAATACCAGAGTGGGGGGGGGGGGGGGGGGCGATTGAGGCTCCTTGGAGCTGGCTGAGCCTCTATGGCTGCAGAAGAGCTTCACTACGATGGCAACCGGAGGTTCACTCTGTCCCTGAGTGAAAGGACTGCTGGGAGAATTCTCACTGAGCTCAAACAGAAAGGTCTTTGTGGCTCCGGCGATGCGAGGCTGGCTTGCAGCGAGACCCGTTGTGAAGTCGCCTCTGCAGCAAAAGCCATTTCATTTAGCGCATGCTTTGATTTGATTAGCTGCTAATGAGCCGATAGTTGAAAACTGCATGACGGCAATAGTTTTCGAGGGACTTTTATTCCTGGATTTGCATGTTTTGCTTAAAACTGAGGTTGGTTGTTTTGCATTAGTAAATGAATTAGTTGCTCTGGTCCAGACGGACCACGTAATCTGAGCAAAAGTGCACATGATTTAGTTTTCTTTTCCACTCGAGCTGCAGAAAGTATTGTTTATTACATGACCCACATATGTACAAATACTGCATGCAAATTGTTTGCCCTAATAGCTCTCTTTTCACTCCTCTTCCAGGCCTCATCCTCCTCTTCTATGCCGCACTTTATATCTTCCTTGCAGCCATGTTTGGCGGCTGTTTGTTTTGCCTCATGTGGTCTATTAGTCCGTACCATCCAACGTTCAATGATAGAGTAATGCCACCAGGTAAATATAAGCCCACACTCCCTGCAGCTTTTAGTTGAGACCTCAGCACAGTTGACTGTCTCTAAATCTCCACTGGCAGGTTTGACGATGGCCCCGCACCTAGAAGGCCACGATATTGCCTTTAACGCCTCCGATCGCAAATCCTGGAAGAAGTATGCGAGGTCTATGGATGAATATCTGAAGCGTGAGTCCTGAGGGAGTCTGGCGGAGAACGTCTAAAGCGTGGGGCGGTCTGAGTGGGTTCTGGAGTTTGTTTAAAATGAAACAGACTTCATCGTTACCACCCTTGTCTCGCCCCTCCCCACACACACACTCTTTTTTGGTTCCTGCAAAGCATGCTGGGATAGAGAGCCTCTTTGTGGGACGAGCGCAGCAATTCAATGCATTTTTTTTTTCACGCCACGCTTTTGTCAAGCTCCCTTAATCGGAGCCTGGCCTGGCAGTTCAATGCTGCAGCGAGGGTTTATTGATGCCACCCCTCCCTCTCTGATTCCTCCCTGCTCTCCATTTTCAGCTTATAACGATGGTGCACAGGACAGGAAGAATATTCGTTGCACACAGGACAGGTACTTCATGCAGGACGACTTGGAGGAGAGCGCAGAACGGAAAGCGTGCCAGTTTAAGAGATCCTGGTTAGGGGACTGTTCGGGGCTGCAGGACCCCCACTATGGCTATTCTCAGGGAAGGCCATGCATCTTCCTTCGAATGAACAGGGTAAGATGAGCCAGTCACCAAAATCTGGAACACAAAGTCACTTAAGAACGGCAGTTATGTAGATCAGCACGAGAAACAGGAGGGAACTTTTAAACAAGATCTCAGAGAGCGGCAGCTTGAGGCCATTTCAGGGGAGAAGGAAGATCCTGGTTAACAGACTGAATTTTAACTCGTGCATTTGTGAACTGTTTGGACACTTCTCCCTGGAATTTAAAAAGTAATTTAAATGTAATTAAACATTCTTTTCCTGTTAGCGTGACTGTTTTTCTTACGTTCCACAGATTCTTGGTTACCTACCTGGCCAGGGCAAACCAATAAATGTGACCTGTGGCGTTAAGGTGCAGGAACGATCTCACCACGCCTCATCCATACGCAGCGCAACATTCATACCGATCGTATCATCTAACAGAAAACAAAACTTCATTTTCTTTCAGAAAGGACCTCCAGAAGCTCTGGGAGAATACTCTTTTTTCCCCAAAAGCTTTTTTGACCTGAAGTATTATCCGTACTATGGGAAGCATAGACATGTGAGTGTTTTAAACTTGGGGGGGGGGATGCAGTAACTATTGCATTAATGTCTGAAGTAACACCTGCCGTGTCTCGGCCCTCAGGCGAACTACTCCTCACCGGTGGTGGCTGTGCGCTTTTCAGGAGTGACGTATGACACTCACATCCATGTGCAATGCAAACTGAACGGAAAAGGCATCATTAATGATTCACCATACGACCGCTACTTGGGCAGCGTGACCTTCTCCTTGGAGGTCGGAGCATAAGGCTGCCAGCAGGAAGCTCCGGTGACGATGAGGCAGATTTTTTTTTGACATTTTATTTCCCTGAATTGTGTAATTTCCCTCTCCTCATCATCTTTTTTTTTTTTTTTTTGTCTTCTGCTGTAAAACAATTTCCTCAAAAACTAGATACTTACTTTGTGTTCTATTTTTTACCTTGAGCATCCACAACAAACATTGCTGAGCACAGGACTAGTGCGAACAGCAAGCTACAGTTCACTTCCTGATATTTTGTAATGACTAGCATGATTAATCAAGCTAAACTTCACTCTACAAGTAGATGGCATTTCTGGCTATGCAAATCCAATAAAAACAATAGACAATTAGGTTATATTATGGTTTTGTGTGCACATTTCTGTGCCATAGTGTACTAATTTGTTTTGCATTTTATTTTTGAAACGCATATATCGAAAGAATTCAAAGATTTATCATGCAAACACTGAAAGCAGGACTTGTACTGTACTTAGAACACATAATTACTGCAAATACACGTACTTGTATTTCTTGTTGAATAGCCGTATCATACTTTTACATCCTAAGCCACTCCTTGCCTTCTTTTGGTAAAAATGGAAAGAAAAAAATTGCTTTTGAAGTTTAAATACTAGACAAGACTGATCAATAAAGACATACTATACAGTGAAATAGTTTGTGAAATATCTACACCATTAAGGAAAGAATAACTATTTTTGCGATAGTTGTAATTCCGGCTGAACTATGTAACTAAATTTGGTATCAGTGTTGTATTTATTCATGTAGCTCTACAATAAAAACGATGTTCCCATGTGCGATGGCAGATTTATTCCACATACAGTATTTAAATGTGCTTCTTTTCTTAAAATGAGAATAAAAACACTGGATAATGCTCCAGTATTTGGAAATAAATAAATATTATCCATTACAAGACTTTTTGTTGATAAGAAGAGGACCCAATGTGCTAAAACAATGACAGCGATTACGAAACAAGAAACTTTATTTAATTTGCCCCCCCCCCCCCCCACTTGTGTTAAAACAAGCTCGTCATGTCACATTCTTCATCACATGGCGACAAGCAAGCAACTCAAGGGTGAAAGACAGAAAGGCACAAACCCCGAGGATCACTTACACATTAGACATGGTCTTACTGGCGCCCCCACGAGGACGGATGTTTACTGCACTTTCACCATGAGGGCAATGAGGAATTTCACCCGCAGCAAATCTTTCTCGTTTCCACATCAAGAAAATAAAATGAATGCACATTCTACTTAATTTGAATCTGGTGATTAATGCAGGTTTACATCCAATGCGGATCACGTAACTTGCAATGTGAAATGAAACAGGAATGAAACAGTCAAATCAACACTCAGGTGTGGATTCAAAGAAACTTAAGTTAAAAACAAAATACAAACACCTAATGCACATTTCCCCCCAAAAAGAACACAATTATTTGTGCTACACTGGTGTCCTAATGATGAGGCTTCCCTTTCAGTGGACTGCGCCACACAATTGTGACTAAACTTGTGCAACTTCAGTTCCTCTTATCGGTTCGTTTACGTGAAAGCAATGACGAATGACAACATCTGTTATCTTGCTCTACATTCACGGCATCCATCCGGTACAAGATAAGTCATTTACATACACATGTATTATTGTGCAGCAGAGGTGTGGAGAGCCTCTCTGGAGTAGGGGGGGGGGGTGCTCTCCGAGGAGGAGGTGGACGGCTACTCACAGCCGTAAATGTCATTTTCAAAGCATGCAATCTACAAACAACGCAATAGATCAGAAATTAGTTGGTGCTCGATTCAGTCACTGGCGTCAATAAAAACCAAGCAAATAATTCAGGTGGGATTAAATATAAATATTAAATGGTACAAGAAAACAAAAGCCGAGGGCTATATTTAGGGAGACGGAAAAAGCACTAATTAGGAAAGTTATTGATGCACTGAGGTGCAGCGGAGAGTCTAGGATGATTTTTTAAGAGCTGGGAGGGGTGAAAGTGCTCGACAGGCGGAAGCAGCTAAGTTGCATTATACAGACTGGTAGCCGGTGCGACTCTTCCTCCGGCCAATCAAGTAAGAGATAAGCACAAGGATGATAAGGAAGCTGAGCGCCACGCCCACTGCAATGGGCACCAAAAAGCTCAAATCAGAGTCCAGGAAGCATTCCTCCGCTGACAGAGACAGACAGAGAGGATACAGACAGCAGGTTAGTGTTTTAATCAGGGGGGGGGGGGCAAGGATCTGGGGTAATTATCAACCACACAGGCTTAAAGAAAGAGGCAGAACGGCAGGAATGAACATCAGAACCTACAAAAAGTAGAAAAGGATTATTTATTGCAGATCAAATAACCACGTGTTAGTTATTATTCTAGATGGACATTAATTTCAGAGAGATAGAAGTAAGGAAATATTAAAAGGAGTAAGAGACATGAATCAGTCAGTCAGCTGGATAGCGTAGCTTAGCATAAAGACTGCAAGAAGAAAAATAGCTACTCCAGATAGAATATATACATATTTTTTTATCAAACAACAATTCTTAAAGTATAGATTAGCATATCACATCTTGCTTGCTCATGCTTTCGGTCTTCTCTTTGAACTCTGGACCGAATGTTTCCCAAGATGTCACAGGCAGCCAAGTAGCACTCAACACCACACAGAAAAATCAACACAACGCCAGTTTACCACAATTAGTTCAAGACGGCAATTTACCGACTTCCCTTTAGTTAGCGAAAAAAAGATGAAAATGAGGAACGTTTATCTAGAAAGACTCATAGCCGGCGGCCATGTTTCTCTTTCTCCCGATGAAATAGGCCAGCACAACGATAAGAATGAGAATAATCAGGGCAACTCCAACAGCTATGGGAACAAGGAAGCTCTCTGCATCAGCCCGGCAATCCTCGGCTAGACGAGAGTGAAGAGAGCAGAAGAGTAAATAGGAAATATGACATTAATATAGACATGCATCAACACCTGGAAGACATTAGCAGCATGCTAACTGACTACAGGCAGCAAATTAGAACCTTTTTGTTTTAGGTTTACAAAGCAATAAACATTTACTCGATTGTCCAGAGTTGCAACACGTTTTTATTTATTGTTTTAAACTGCTAAAATACTAAAACGCTCAATTTTATTATGACAAAAGGAATTTATAGCAAACAGCGAGAGAAGATAGAGATGAAATCATTTAACATTTTTATTACACAATTAATTTCTTTAAACACGATGGTCTTGCAGCACACATTTCCCTTTGCTGAACGTGTGTGTGTGTGTGTGTGTGTGTGTGCGTGCAAGGTTCTAAATAAAGTGACAGGAAACTAAAAAGAAACCTGGTTAACATGAAAGGTATCTCAACAGCATTGCATTTACTAATGCACAAAACAGAAGGCAGCCACTGAGCAAGGCACAGCTTTTATAAACGTCTGGATGATTTATTGACAAGAAAGGAAATTAAACTGGAGAAAAACAAACATCTAGACTGGCGCTGCAAAACCATCCTGATAATTAAGGCAACGAGCTAAAAGCTGAAATACACTTGGCAGAACAATTGCAAGCAAAATCAAAGCCAAGACTTGATTAATTGATTCGTCGCTATTATTCACAAACATGTACAACATCCTGGGGGGGGGGGGGGGGGGGGGGAGTCTAATTTCATAAGAAGCTGGGAAAAAAATAAAAATCAAATATTTGTCATCACTCTCATATTTAATGAAATTCACTGATGGGGTTGTTCCAGTGTGAACAGCAAACAGCACTCTGATTAAAAAAAAAAAAAATGGTTATCCAACAATAAGCAGCGGTGACACGTCTCATTCCTAAAAACCGCGTCCCTGCAGCGACTGCCTTACATCCAAGATCCCGAAAACTACGTTTCAGCCCAATCAATGCGCAACATCTTTGAGCATATAACCTGAGATGAATTATTCCACCTACATTTAGGAGCCGGCAGTTTTTGTTTTTGTTTTTACAATTGGAAGAAAGGAGTGGGGCTTTGCTTGCCATGGTCAAACCACGCCTACGAAGTCATGTGACTTAACCCAGGTACGGTGAAAGTCATGACATCTTAGCTCCCGGCACCGTCGGCAGGCCAGCAAATAAAATCGTCTGATCGCCCACGTAAAGTTTTTATGAGCAAATACCTTTTGCCGGAACTTTAATTTCCCTTATCTTGAAGGTTTTTTTGGCGCTTCTCCGCCCCCTGATGCAGCGGCAAACCTCAGCGCTAAGCTGAACCCACGCCGACACACACGATACGACAATCTCAACACAATGCAAAAACTGTAAAACGAGCCTTAGTGCATTTATATTCATCTTTGGGATTTGCCTGTGCTCAACATGAAAATCCACAAAACTCTCCCTTTTCTAATCCTAATGCCACAAACTATTACGTGTGTGTGTGTGTGGGGGGGGGCTTTAATGTTTCTATTCAGACATAGTATCTGACGGGTGCATGTGCAAATATCACAGACCTTTCGACACCTCGTCCTGCTGCAGAAAAAGCAAGGATGGCTTCACATACGTGGCGAGTCATCGTTAGCATCCCTTTGAATATGCTTAACTATTAATTCATATTTAACAATGAAAAATCTGACTCAAGACAATAATTTCGATGTTTCTCCTGCTCTACAGGGGCAAACACGGGCTAAAGCACATTTCCTTTGACAGCGTTCCCAACAGAACAGACCTTCAGCCCGGTTTTGTTGCTCAACGTGAGGGTACGACCACCGATCGGCCCAAAGCCGCCCGAACCGCCCCCTTCCTTTGACGTGAACATCATCGCTCTATCGCTAGACGTTTAGTTTTGAAGGGGTGAAAAGTCAAACCATAAACTAATGAAAAATGAAATATGCACAAGGAAATAATGACAAAATAAAACAAAAATAAGGGGAATGTTTGCAGAACAAGTGGAGGAATCCAGGCATCTTCAGAAAGAGATTTGTGTTAATATCCAACTGCTCAAGAACAACTTCAAAAATTATGAGTTGTACTGTCAATATCACTTTTCCAGTTTTTACTTATATATATTTAATTTCTAAATAAATTTGATGTGTGGATCTTACACTTGCTCATTAATACAAAAGAACAACAATAACAGAAGAAAAACAAAAAGACAAGACATCAAGGAAACAAAAGAGAAAACACAAACATTGGGGGTGAACAAGTTTGGTCCTTGAGAAAATGACCAAACCATCGAACCTTGTGTGGATTTTACTCTCATTACAGCCTCATTAATGGCCCTAGAATTAAAATCATCTTGTCTTTGGACAGATGGGTCTACGTTACTGACAGCCAATAAAACACGAACATGAATATGAACCCCAAGGACCAATGCTCGGGAGCCCCCGGGAATATTCCAGGATCACTTGGATTTAAAGGGTCTGGTATCCAACATAAGTTTTTCTTCGACCAATCACGTAAGCGATCACAACAATAAGAATCAAGCCAGCCAGAGCAGCACCGACAATGATTGGGACTAAGATGCTGACGTCATCCACTGAACATTCATGGGCTGCAGGTGAAAAGAGAGTCAGTCAACAGGTGAACAGCGATTGCTATTTGTCATCTTTCAAATCATTTGAGCCTTCCCAGCTGTCTGCATGCTCAAACGTAACACGGTGCCCCCGACTTTAAAGCAGGCGTGTCATTTTATGCCGTTGATGGATGATCAGCAGCCTTCGTAAAATGTAAGAACTTCGGCGAGAGGCTGCTTAAACGTGTGACATTAACAGGGAAATGGACTTTAACCTACGATGCACCTGATGGGAAAAGGTCTCCTGTAATGACTGAAAACATGGAAGATGGCGCTAAGGGGTGAAATGAGCCATTTTCATTCTGCTTGTGTTCATTGAGTTAATTAGATTATAAAATTCCTTAATGAGGGATTTACAATCAGACATTGTTTGATTTTAAAAGGTGTGCGAGGCAAAAAAAAAAAAAAAGGGTTAAAAATGCTAATTTTAAGTGTTCATAAAGAAAAGTCTCCTGCAGTTGATGGATGAAATGAAACAATGCCGGCTCTGGCTAAGGCCGGGTAGCAGCAGCCGCAGTTCTCTCACTGCTGTTATGTTATTTTCGAGTTACAAGACAAACTAAACGGCGGCATTCCTTTGAAGGATAACTTACCGGTGCTGAAAGCGCCTTTCTTGACGCCAAAGGGCTGCACCTGAAGGTCGAAGGTGAAGACGGTGAGCACGCCGGTGATGGTGTAGTTCTGTTCCTTGTTGCACATGTAGGAGCTGCGGACGGCGGCTTCCCACAGACTCAGGTTGTTGCTCCCCTCGGCAAATGGGACGCCTTAAGAGAGATGCATGTAAATCAAGTTTAGCTCGTTTCTACGCGCTCTCTGCTCCAGCTGTTCGGGTATTTTTCCTCGTCATTACCAGAGCTCGCGCTTCCAGTAATGTTCAGAGCTTGCAGGTGGAATTTCTTTGTGTCCTGTTCGATGGAAAGCACAAGGTCAAACATTTTACACAAGTCTTTCTACAACGCGCACCGGGACAATGTCACATGGTGATTTTTGTACTTGAAATCAAATCGACTGATTAATAATTTTCACTGAATTCCATTTAATAATGTCAAAAGTAAGGCGGTGCGTTCGTCAGCGTCGGTTAAAACTCGTGGAGTCTGTATTTTTTTCATAAAAACATTAATAAAATTGCTCAAAAAAACCAAACAAAAACATTTTGTGTTGTCTTCAGACGCCGGACGTGATCTTGAGACTACAAACTTTTAAATTTCCGGTGTTCCAGAGCTGCTTTAGCCATTGCTATCGTAAAACAAGATGTTCATCATCGTCATTCTGAACAATCTAACTGCCATTTTATGAGCCCTTTAAAAATCCTGCAACCAAGCAGATTCGTCAAACGCGTAAAGCTTCTCTTTGAGGACTTGCATTGACGAAGGTGAAAATGAGAGTCATGTTGTCAGACTTCAACACCAGCTGGCTGCTGTTGACTCCACATGATCCAGACGGGTGAGTCACATTAGGGTCCAAGTTCATCTCCTCATATTTCTAAACCGGGGAGAAGCGAGAGAAATCAAATCAGCAATGATCTTCCGCGTAACAACGAGATTACAACATGTTAACAACGTTGAAGACCGTACGTCGTTCTGGAGGAGACCAATCCGGAGCCCAAATTTTGCCAACATGCAGACTGTTCCGTTTTCACTGGTCTTGACAACGTAGTTCCCAGTACTGGGCGTGACAATAGTGGGCACTGGGGTGACGGTAGCAGTGGGGGCAGCGGACGTAACATTTGTGGCAGGAGTCGCGGTGGTAGCACTGGTGGAATTAGTGGTGGGGGCAACAGCGGTTGTCGTGCGATCAGCAGCACAAACGGTCACTGCGAGGAGGAACGAGAGGGAACGTGAAGAAAAGAGACGTACTACAGGCAAAATGGGACGCGGCGCTGCAGACACACTCACGGTTGTCACTCTTGCTGCCGCCGCTGACAAAAGCCTGCACGAGCACATTCCACAGCGTCTGATTGACATCACCGGCTTGGAGCAGGTCGTCAGTCTTGCACGAGTAGCAAGTATCCGCACCCACATCAATAGTATGGGGCGTCACGGTAACAACCGTCTCTAAAAGAAATTCAAAAACACACCAGCATTAGCATAAGGCCTCTCGTCCGTGTGTGCGTGTTGTTGTTTTGTTGCACTGCGAGGTGTAGAAGTTACCATTTGATGCAGAATTAGGGAAGAGCTTTGTGTCGTTGAGATTGTACGAGAAGGTGACGGCGTCAACCCGGTACGCGTTTCCACTGCTGGTGAAGTTCATGCTCCAGGAGTGTCCTTCCCCAAAATCAAGCTTCAGTAGAGAGCTTGTGGTATTACACAGACTTCCATTCGCTGTAGCTTCATCAGGAAGTTCAAACGTGACTGTCGCACTCTAAGAGGAAGCAGAGGAGCGTAACTTTATTTGACATGGTCACATTGTTTGATGTTACAATCTCTCAAATAACGTTTGTTTTTCTTCCCAATCCACCCAAATATATTTCTGCTGTAAACACCTGAATTCTGTGAAAAACAGAAAATGGATTTGTAATGTTTTGCTTTCCGCTTTTGTCTCGCCTCTAGGAATCTGGCACCCGGGTAAAACTGACTGGGGGAATTGTGGAATTGTCAAAAACACCCGATGGGCACATTCCCTAGATAAACAGGTTAATTAGTAACACGTGACGGTATCATGATTGGATTTGACGGGCTCAGATCTTGGAGCAAGGTTCATGATCGTAAGGCGTTACGAGGGTATTACAACATTATACGTTTTACACTGCATCCATTATTGTTTTTAAATTGGCACTGTGACTACAGGCTACCTCGTGTCTTCAGTTTCTTTGTACGTCAGCAAAGTAAAACTACGCGGACCAGGAAGCTCCACTGGAACGCTGACTTGCGAGAATCTCTTTGCTTTGTAGCGGCTCATCGAGCCTCCCTTGTATGTTAACGTTTGTTTACGCGAGTTGAATTGATTGGTACTCCTAACAGACTGTCTTGCGTGCTATATCGACAAGCTAACAGCACAGAACACATTGTGGTTAGAGTGGTGAGAAACAGACACTCACCGTATTACCGGTCACTTCATATGAGACAGAGAAGTTCACCCTCAGATCGGCATAGAGGCATAACTTCTTGTCTTTGTCTGTGACATTCACCTCAATGCCATGTGATTGCTGAAACACTGAAAAAAATAAAAATCGCAAAACAAGGATCAGATGACTAAGTAGCAAAATTACGTTTTAAAATGATAGCACAAACACAAATAAAATAACTAGATTTTAGTCAAACAAAGTCTTGTTTTTTCCACTGAAAATGTTCATACAATTAAACAGAACGCAATCCCGAAGTCCATTTAGATTTACAATAAGGCTCGGATTGCATGATTTATTATAAACCCGGCAATGGCGTACGATAATCTGAAAATAAACATATAAAGCAGACATTTACTTTACTTGACATTTTTCTTCCTATAAATGACCACGGAGAGAAGAAACGAAACTGATCAGAGAGACCATTTATTTTAGGATCAGTAATTATAGCTGAAATTAATGCGAAAACGCCTCAAACTAGCAATATAGGATTAAAGAGTAGAATAATAATTTTACATGCTTATTGTCCCTGTTTGGAAGTCCTGTACTTCGCATTAGCGCATTAGCTCGCTTGCTAAATCAAACGATAGCTTTAGAGCCATTCGTCGTCACTACGGTCACGTGACTGTAGCTTTGAAAAACAAAGCTACTGATAAGTTATATTCCGCGTTTTACTTTGTACTAATTGGGGGTTGGACGCACTTTTACACTCTTAACTTGGTTATGCGTGCAGCTAGAATTATCTAGCAGCAGGCATGACCCGACTTGTAATGTTTTATCGCCAATATCGAACCCATATCCCCAACTAGCATGCTAACGGCTAACCCTAACCAGTGTTAGCTACCTAGCAAGCTAACAGCTAGCTCAGCTGATCGAAACGTCACCGAATATCACGATAACGTTAAAACAAAGTTGACGGTCACTTTTAAGCCACACTTCCGTTGCTTTCTGCAGGAGCGGATAAATAAGGTTTTCGGTGTTGAGTGCGAAAATTTAGTTTCTTGAACTAAATGCAAGGCTCGAGTCTTTACGTTGTTGACGTAGGTAACAATTAGCAATCAAGCTAGCTTTACAAGCATTACAATCGCAGCTTTCGAGCAGCTGGGGGCATTCACGTTTAGATGTAAATTCAACAAAAATAGTTTATTTCTAACAATATAGTCATTATATAATCCAACGGATAGGATTAAAATGTATTTTCCAGACAAGCTAAATTAGCCTGAAGCTAAAAGCGCCAGGCCCATAATGGCCACTAAGTTAAATCACGTAACTTTGTAGAAACTGGTTTCCTACCTATTCCCAAGGCGAGGAACAACACCAGTCGGTACATGATCGCCGTGTAGATCGGAGTGTCGGCCACCGGAGAAAGGACGAAGACCCGGGCGGTGCGCTCAGTCCGTGGCGTTTGGCATGTGACCCTTACTGTACCAGGAACTGGAAGTCATATGACAGGGACCAAAGTGCCAAACTACGAGTGGGTCGGGCCTCTGTAAACCGATCGATTATTGTACGTTGTGCAGTTTCAAGACCCACAAAATGCCAAACTTGCTACAAAAATCGGTAATAAAAAGGACTCTTTTCACACAAAAATAATGAATGGGAGGGAAAGGAATAGATGATTAAAAAAAAAAAGAAACCTTGATGGAAATAGCTATTTTAATCAATAGCAATAAATCTAACAGACTCGTACAAAACAAGGGGCATGACTAATCACTCATTTCTCCTTGTGCTGAGGCAATCCACTCCCAATACGCCGCCTTTCAGCAAGGCCTTGTAGGACCCAGAGGAAGACAAAAAGTATAGTGTGTGTGATTATGACATGATGTCATTGTGCTTGTAGTATACTCTACTTTTTCTTTTTTTACTGGTTAACAAAAAAAAAACATACAAAAAAAACTGAACAAATGAGCAAATTAAGTGTTTTAGCAGCTTGAATATATCATCAGAAGTGCTAAATGTTTTTCAACAGACGACCTTGAATGGTCGCGTATTCCTGATCACAGCTTTGTCAAATGGCTACACGGCTGCAGGATCACACATTTTATACAGATACCTCCAAAATGATCAAGTCCCTACTGCGAACGTTAGTCCAGTAGTTCCATATCTGACACTGAAGAAACAAGTACTCGGTTTAATTTCTTTTTTTCCATTTTCTCTTCAATGTGTGATACATTTAGAGCATATTTATGTGTCAACATCAACAGCTGGTTGGGATACTGAGTGAACAAAATAAACCTAAAAAGTGACTTAACAAAGAGCGTATGGATTCAACTTGGACAACAAAAAAAGATCCCAAGTTTGTAAATAAATATTTTTCTTCTCCATTTAAAAAAAAAAAAAAAAGAGGAAATGGAAATACATTTGTGTCTTCTTTCTCTGTCTGCGGAAGCCCAACTCTCTCTCTCAGAGGCACTGAGACATTTGGACAATACTCTCATTTAAATGGGCATGCAGTCCACAGGATCACAAGAGCCCTGACAGAAACCCCGTGGAGCAGTATCCATTCACTTGTCGGTCGCTGGGTTAAAGATGATAATTGTTAACGTCCGCTGTGAGACTGATCTCAGCCTGACTGGACCATCGGCATGTCCTTTTGTTGCATCCCCCCCCCCCCCCCCCCTAGGCCACGTAGTTGTACTGGTTGGGGTTCTCCTTGTCACGCTCCATGTAGTCTCTGTCAATAAGAGACTCTATCCTCTTTTTCAAGTCAGCAGGCTGAAAAGGCAGATCACACAGAAGAGGCAGAGGTTAGCATTTCTGGTTTCTACGGTAATCACAGTGAACCCTTTGATTCATAAGAGCCACGCCACTTCCCAAAGGTTAACCTGACATGCAAGAGTGTTTTCTTGTACAATTGAGATAGGATGTTACCTTTCTAGATCCGTTTTAAAATCAGTCTTTTTTTATTTATTTAACTCTAACAGCAGTTAACTCTAGTGGAAAAGGTGTTTCTGTAAAATAAAACAGGAAACAACCAACATAAATCACATTTAAGAAACCAGAACAAGTAAACGCTCGATGCTTTTATTAGAAAGTGACGAGAGAAAGTCATCAATTATCAAAGAAGTAGTTATTTTCGATCATTCACTCAAGTGGGAATTCCACAATGCTGATGCACGCCGACAGAACAATAGGATTGCACAACATTTAGTTTTATTGATTATACTGATCACATTAAAACAGCAAGGAGGTTTAAGATAGGCTGGTAGTAGCCCCTCCCTCAAGGGAGGGACATTTTTGTGCCCTGGGAGATCCACAAGGACCGGTGTTGGAACCTCAGTGCTGATTTCCTCCCCAGCTTGTTCCAGAATTGTTTTATTAAATATTTAAATCTTACAAACATTCTCTTCATTGATTTGTTGAGGGAAAACTAACATAACAAACTGAAGCCTATAGTTCCTATAGAACAAGATAAGGGATACCACGTACATCTAGGTCGTAAAATAAAGCTATTCAGTGCTGCATTTACCTTGACTGGGAACTTGAGCTGGTTGTACACCTCAGACATCAAAAGATTATGGCTCAGAGTCTTCCTCATCTTCATGATGCGCACAATGGCAGCATCAATCTGATACTGACGATCCTGAAAGACCCTCTCTGTGGTGCTGACTTGCTCCTCCACCTGGGAGGAAACGGTTCGTTAAAAAAACGATAATCAATACCTCAAAGGAACAGAGGAAAAACTAGAATTGTACCGTTTCTTTCATCTGAATCTGGTTTATTTTGATCCTGAAGAGCTTGTGTTTGAAGTCATCGTTGCAGGAAAACCTGTCTCCATCCTCCACATCTTTGCTTTTTGGAATTTTGGTGAGGACGCGCGCTTTTCCACAAGCGAGTGACTGCAGAGTCCGACGCAGTTCGCTGTCCTCTGCGAAGCAACAGACACAGAGACGGTACTTTAGATAAGCGGCGCTGCATAATGATCGCTCGTTTCTCCATCCAAATGCTGCCAACCAAACGCCGAAGGGATCCCACAAACCTATTCCTGTTGCCACTTTAATCTCCTCCAGAGTGAAGTCCTCGCCTTCATTGAACATCAGCAGCACAAGAGTTTGGAAAAGTGACACCTGCAGCTCCTTCCTGCCCTTTTGTACAGAAAAAACAAAAAACAAAACAATGGCCATGAAGTGCTAAACTGTGTTAAATGGTTGAGGAAAACGCAGCAAAAATTGGATTTGTACCTCTTTAAATTCAGCTTTTAAGACACAATGGCCGAGCGTTGATTGCCACTGCAGCTTCCTGCCGCTGTGTTTGCCCAGGTAGAAGGTTTTGAAGATCTCTTGCAGTCGCACCATCTGGATGAAGATAAGAAATGTGAACAAAGCAACACAGTATTTATTGTTGTACTGCATGGGAATGTAATGTAATGTAAAAACTCCAATATTCCGACAAGCACCGACCTCAGCGGGTAGATGCACTTCCATCGGTATATATGTTGGCCAGTAACCCATAGTAAGGATGTTCACCGTCAGCTCGATGTTGCCAGGAATATTTTGGCACTGCATATACTATGGAAACACAAAGGACACGCATGACGCTGGCACAGAGCTTTGACAAGGGCGCCGAGCTTGTGAGGGAATTCTCTTTCAGTTATCTGTGAAGTGACGAGACGAAATAAGAACCCAGATTCAATACAGTCCAGATGTGGAAAGTTATCAGCGAGACAATCACTTATCTTTGACTCATCTTCAATGCAACGACTGCAAAGTAATCGGTAGAAATAAACGATTGCAGGTTTGCTTGATTTTAACGTGAACAATAAATAATCCTTTGTTCCAGTCTCCGATATGATAGTCACGCTACAGAAACACAAAGAAACCCCTTCTCCGCAGGAACTGACAGACTGTGCTGGTTGCTACGGGGGGATAATAAGATGCGTTCTCGTGTTGCTGCTGCTCTTCTTACCTGTTTGAACTGGACCATGATGTCTTTAGAAAGCTCCATATCCTTGAACATCCCCTCCAGTTTGCTCGTGAATGCTGCTCCGCATTCTGAGGAAACACCAAAAACACTCCAACTAAATGTGCATTCAGTCCCAAAGTGACCGTTCTCTCATTTATTTCACACGGAGCGCTTCAAAAAGCGACGGATTAAACTGACCGTGCTTTAGCTTTGACAACATTGACTTTTCAGCATCCACAGATGCACTTTTTCCAACCAGCAGCCTCTTGGCCAAGTCCTTCTTGTAAAAGGCCTCGAAAACATCTTTTCCTACAACGGAAAATAAATTTTCCATTAAAAACAGCCACAGCGGCGATAGAAATTCAAAAGTGGTCGTTAAAAATTACCGTAGATGAATCTAAAAATAATCATTATCTTGTCCAGCATCTTCTCCAGTTCTTCATCTGTTGCCTCTTTGTTTCCCGCCCTCAATTTGGAATCCACGTGTTTTGCTGGAAACAGACGCGTGCATGTACAGCCCATGTTATTTCACCGTATGCTCATTTAATGGCGGCGCCGCAGCTATGAAAAGGGGAAAATGCAAAGTTGCTAACCTATGAGCTCTGCCGGTTTATTTGGCCGCTTGTTTATGAACGTTTCGAAAGCCTCCTTCATGGCATTTACAAACTTCTCGTTCTTCATGAAGCAGATGTCGATGATGTGATCCACCTTGTCCTTGAAGTCCAGCAACTCTTGCACCATCGTTTTGTCTTTTTCTGGATTGATTACGATTGTGCTCCCGAAAGCCTAGGGAGTTGATTTTCAGAATCAGAAACAGTTACGAGCAAAAAAATAATAACCACCTTCGCACGCGGATGATTGTTAACGCCACTCGCACCTTTATATACTCTATCCAGTGTTGCAGGAGAACCTGGACGCCGCCTCGCACCCGACTGAAGAGCTGATAGAGGAGAGACAGTTCCTGAATTCTGTTCTCATCCAGCAGGTGAGTCAACCCTGGAAAGGTTACGAGAGAGGTCCGACGTGAAACCTCTGGCTGCCCGGATGCAGGGGGAGTCATGTCAAGATTTAGCAAGCGTTAATGGTCGTCTACCTTTTTGTAGAGTCGCTGTGAGATGTTCACCCAGCAACTGCTTCTCCACGGTGGCAATGAGGGGTTTTCTGGGAAGGTGGGGGTTACAAATCAAACATCTCGCTTCAAGAGCTTACCTGCCAAAGGAACGCTAGAGTCCAACACTCACTGCGTGCTCTGGTCTAGATATGTGATGACTCTGTCAGCCTCCTCCTCCAGGCGTTTGTTAACGTGATGGAGATATTCAGGTACCTGGGAGGAAATGAGAGACATTAAAATCGATGCCGCATAATAACCATTTTACCAAATATAGCATGCCCAAGTAAAATTAAAACTTAGAGACAGAATCTGATGATGTGCAAAACATTGTAGCCCCATTGTTTTTTTTTTCTTTGCTTTTAGATGATGTCGACAATGTGTCAAACGAGACTGGAAAAGTTGTGAGATGCTCAAAGAAGTCATCTGGAGGAGGATCTGAAACTGACTGGGTTTCCCTGGCAACAGCTCGATAACACGATGGGGTTTAAGACGAGCCTCTCTGGACTGAAGATGAGGAGGGGGTTCACCGTCTGTCAAAGACCGGACAGATTCTGTCGTGGACATCGCACACAGTTTGTCTCTGCGTCCCGCAAACAACAGCTGAAACTCTACGATGCGACGAGGAAAGCGAGTAGAAGCCAGATCCAGAGACATCGCCGCCGCCGCTCTGGGCTCGTTTCAGGAGGACTCGGGTGAAAGGGGAATCTGTCCTTTCTTTGTTTCTAGGCAACGCGGCATCCTCTGGACTAAAGAGGGGAGAGACCTTTCAGCTTCTGATCAGCGTACAGTTCAAAGGTCAGCCTCCATGAGCACTCCCATTGGTCCAACACGACAGAGGTAACCTGCACATCTGTGAAGCCGCCAGAGAACGTTTTAGACTCCTCATTTTCTGGGAAGGTCTTGCTTAGATCAGCAAGAAAACACCGAAGCGCTCTCTGCACGGATCCCCACAGCCTGGTCGCTAGACTGACCTGCAGCGCCGACTCGGTACCCAGAGAAATGTTTGGAGCGTCAGGAAATATAAAAGTACCACAAAGGAGGGCTGAAATCTAACATCAGGCAAGAACGAGAAAAACAGTCCACTGTCAAAATTACAGCGGCGGTTCCCTCGGTTCCCAAACGCACGGCGAGTGTTGCTGAAACAAGAGGTGAAGCAAACCAATATTCTTTTCTCTGTTTCAAGAATATAAATATTATCTTTGTGCTATTACCAACACCACGTGGGGCTTCAACAATTAGCAAATCACGACATACTGTTGTTATTCACATTTTTTTCAAAGTGTCCGAACTTGTTTTGGAACTTAGATTGTAAAATCGAGACCTTAATTTACCGTCATGTTTCAGATGCACCGACCGCGTTTAAGGATTCCCATAAATTACCTCTCTCTCCTGCATCAGTCTCTGTCCCTCTGCAGCATAGAGCCGATTGGTTTCCACCAGAAAGCGCTGCTCAAAGGAGTCTTGATAAATCTGTCAGTGAAAGGACAGGACATTGGTTTCATGAAAGCCATTTGTCAACCAGACAATGACGACTCCAGGCTTTCAAATACAAATGTACACAATGAAGAACGGGCCAGTCACCTGCAGGTCAGAGAGCATGCTCAGCAGACTCCTCAGCAGGCTGCGGTCTATCGCCTCGCCGTGTCGCTCCTTCTCGATGAACAGCAGAATCCCATCGATAGTTTTACTTTGGACTTTCAGATCGCTGATGATGTAGAACCGGAACAGCTCCAGACCCATGTCCCTGCAGACCAGAGCAGCTCCTTTAACACCCGGTCCACCCCCCCCCCCCCCCCCCCACAGACACCATCTCAGCACTATTGGAGAACAGCCGACGCCACTTACCAGATTGATGGCAGCATTGAATTTTGTAAAACATAGGTGCGGTCCAAAAACAAAAATATACTCCTAATCATGATCTGCGAGACAAATGGGAGAATTCAGAATTGGAAATATGAAGAGACACTATGACAAACGAAAACAAAGCGAAAATAACCCAATGTTGAATTGGGTTTCTGGAGTTTGAGAGACATCAAACGCATCCGACTTTACAAACAGCACCTCCATCGGAGTTTACGATACGTAACTTGTTCCAATTATGATATGCGATATATTCCTTTATTAGTCCCGCAAGAGGAAATTCCGAGTTACAGCAGAAATTATAATGCTGATAGTAATAAATACTTTGTAAAGAAGCACTTTTTTGACTTCTGATAGTTTTTTTTAAGGTGTTTAAAAGCTCTCACATATTCATACGTCTGTTCTATTTGCCTAGGTAGTTGAATTTACCAATGGGGTGGGGGGGGGGGGGGGGGGGGCGCTAGCGGCTAGACACCATGGAGGAGTGTTATTGAGAGCGTGCTTCATTTTGACCACTGCCTTTTACCACGTCGCTGAAAAGTAAACTGCATTGAAGGTAAAGTAAAGCACGTTTGAGGATTCATCGGAGTTATAAGACATACCATTTGTCTGCAATGATCCTGCCAGCACTTGTCAATTTTCTTTAGAAAAAGTACGCTGTCCAGGGCATCCGTATGAACGAACGTTAAGGCAAGAACGGACTTCAAGACCTTCCCGACAATCTAACTGCACGAAGCCAAGGCTGAAACCGACAACGAGCAGGAAACGATAAAGGATATTCTCTGAATTGATCGATCTGGGCCTTGATGTGGTCTTCGCACACGGCCCTCAGCTGTTTGTAAAGCTTGGCAGATATCTTGTGGGAGCACAGGTTCTCAACGGCCTGAGGGGACAAACGGAAAGCACTCAGACAAGGACGGCTCCGTCCGAGACGTCGACAAAGGTCCCGAAGCGGTACCTGGTAGAGCTCCTCTAGATTGTAGTTGATTGAAGTGCTGTTCTGTATGGCCTCCACGGCCTCCTTCAGCTTTTGCCAGGTCTCCTCTGTATAGTTCTCAGGCAATTTGGGCTTTTCTGTGTACCAAAAAAAAACACACAAAAAACACACACAACGACTTGAGCAGGATCTTAATGACAAAGAGCTTTTTTTACCTGCTTCAATATAACCCAGATCAATCAGTTCGTACTGTGGACGTATGAATCTAAATTCTGTGAAGCTTCATAAACACACACATCCCATCGCTCCACTCCAAAGTAATCTCATTACTTTACACAGACACACGATTATGTACCATTTCTAAATGGAACGACGTGCACGCTGTAGTAATATCAAAGTTTAACAACGCCACGAGTGTTTTATTTTATATTACTCTTTATATATTTGCCTCACATTTAGGTCACCTGTAATAACGTGTATTACAATTGTTTTTTATTATTATTATTGCTAAAGAGATTATTAGTTCAATTTGGGACTCGGACCCGGAGCCTGAATCACGTGGCCCTCGGGTGGATCCTGCTACCTTTGAAGTTCTTGATGACTAGTTTCTTGGCCGAACCGGGTTTACTGTTGGAGAAGGTGCCGGAGCCCGCGGTCTTCGTCAGCCCGTTTGCGTGGGGCCCCACGCCGCCAGCCAACAACGCGGCTTTGCTTTTGTTATTGGAGCACGAAGCAGCGGCAGCAGCCTCCTCAGCCATCTTCACATCCAGGCCAAAGAAATCCACAGAATCCTCGAACCTCAACTTCTTCTGGACGTGCAGCGACGTGGGAGAGCAGGAGGAAGAGGAGGAAGAGGAGGAGGAGATCGCGTCAGAAGAAGTGTCTTCCCTCGCTGATCCGTTTATTTTCCTCTTCTTCGGGGGGGTGATGTTGCCGCTGTCGGTTTTGACATCAGTAGCCGCTGGTCGAGCCTCCTGGGTTGGCGGTGCTGGGGGATTAGGGGAAGATAAACCTGTCGGAAACATGAACAAACCTGGAATACTAATTCTCAACAAGCCAGTCTTCTAATCCGAAACTTTCAGGTTTGTCGGGTGGGGAGGAGGAGGAGGGGAGGGGGGGGAGCGCAGATTCCGAAAATCCTTTATCGATCGCAACACTCGGGTTTTTTTTTTTTTTTACTCAAGTCCTCTTGTCACGTATGAAACACGCAATAAATTGTGAATTCCACAGCTCCACTTGTGTCCAGCCTGGTCTCTTTCTTGTTATTGCCTGCAGAAGAAGAAGAAAGATGGTCGGCTATTGCTTCCTCTTTGCGCCTCGCTTGTCGGGCCGCGTTGTGCGCTCGTTCCGTGGGAGCTGTGAACTAAAGCGGCCGTAAAAATGTAAAAACGATTCACAGACAAAATGCGCCCACAGCTAAAACAGGCTAACGCGCTAGCAAAACAGCCGCTGGTAAACACGGGGGAGATCTCTTTGGATAAAGCGAGTCGGTGACCCCACCGGAAGTACTTCGTACCAAAACTACTTTTTTGCACCAGCATGTTTTTTTTTTTTTATGGACCGAGAACTGTGCTGTTACGTCACGGCCACAAGGGGGCACTGTGGGAACGCCAAAGTCTCAGAGGGCTTCCACTAAATACTTTATTATTAATTGCAGGATCCTTAAATTGGTTATCGTGGAAACACGTTTTTGTTTTTCCAATTGTAAAAATATTTCTATAGCATTATTTAAATACAGTAGTAGTATTTAAAGCATGTGGTTAGATTGTCATGGCTGATCAGAACCCAAATGTATATTGATTGAACTAATAACTCGATTCTACCGCCAAGACCCAACAGTGCCTTTTAACTCAAGCAAGGCTTATTCAACACGTTAATATCGCTGTAACCATAAAGAAAAAAATGTATTTCTATTTGAATCAAATTTAGCTTCCACACACTTATATCATACCCACATCTTTTCTTGGCAAGTATAAAAACCAGTCGATGAACTAACAACAAATACAAACAGACGAGATCATAAAAGCCTACAGAAGATGGTTTGGTCACCAGTAAAAGAGAAAATTATGTAAATTCATATAAAGCACTAAAATAATGCAGAACGAAGCTCAATTTAAAAACCACGAAATAGTAACGTGAATATATGCATGTGCATATGAAAGAAGATGCTAATAATGAACACAATTTAAATATTTAATGACAGAACAATACATTGTTGTTTATCTCGGAAGCGCTGACGGACGTTTCCTCGGTTAAAGGACACCTGATTGAAATCGCCCTGACCTGCCGTATAGCGTAAACAAACGACGTAAAATGTCGTAACGTTCCCGACGCTGAAAGCTGGCCCTTCGCGTCTCTGTGCGGGCGTGGGATTACCATAGCTACTTCATACATGAATTGTAAATCTTCTCTTGACCTGTGTTTAACATAAACTTACGGAGAAAGCTTTATCGAAAGCAGAAGAACGCGATCGCGACCGACGAGGATGTTTAAGAAGTACGTCGCTAATTGTTTTCATGTAGCATCGTTAGCTGAAGCTAACCATGTCTCAGGCTAGCGCTAAGTGATGAGCTAACAGGGCACGCTGAGTTTATTGTCGGTTGTGTTACGAGAAACTGCGTTATGAGATTTTGTTGCATAAAAGCTTTCTTTGCGTCCAAGTAGAGAGAAGTGATTAAAGTGGAATTAAACATGTCCGCCCCCTGTACGATCCAAGGATAATTTATTCACGAGTTTGAACATCTCTGCCTTAAAATCAATAATAAAGTCGTAATTTAAATGAAGGTAGAAGTATGTGTCACTGGAGCCGAATTAAATTCCTCCCAGACGCGATCCACTGAGTTCATAATCGATGTTTAAGAAAACTTCCAGCCTGAGAGCTGGATCAAAGCGTCCTGATATCCGTTCATTCTTTTTTCAAACCCTGTATAATTCTGATCACATAGTTGAAGTAAGAAGTATTTAAGGTTTAGTCATTTTTGCATAAAGTTTTCAATATTTGTTTTCTATTTACATCTGTGTCTCATTAAGACTAAAATTGTATTGGCTTTCCGATGCTTTTATTATATGAGAATTAGTTTGGTAATGACATGAGCGAAGTAAAATGTACGTATGGTCTTTGGCTGTCTGACAGAAAAAGCATATAAAAACATTCTATCTTTCTCGTTTCAGATTTGATGACAAGGAAAATGTGTCCAATTGTATCCAGCTGAAAACATCAGTGATCAAAGGCATCAAAAATCAACTGGTGGACCAATTTCCTGATATTGAGACATGGCTAAATAATATAATGCCAAAAAAAGACCCAGTGAAAATAGTGAGATGGTACGGCTTAGTCTTAGTTCCATCACCCTTCTGACATCCAGCATGTTTCCGGTATTGAGGATATTCTATTTCACCTCTTTCTCCCCGCAGCCATGAACACATTGAAATCCTGACGGTGAATGGAGAGCTGCTGTTCTTCAGACAAAGAGAAGGACCTTTCTACCCAACCCTTCGACTGCTGCATAAATGTGAGCTCGTCTGATGCCGGTGTGTTTATGGTTATGTTTCAATAGCCTCACACTAATAATCCATGCTTCCTTTCCATAGATCCTTTCATCCTTCCGCACCAGCAAGTAGACAAAGGAGCCATAAAATTTGTCCTTAGCGGGGCTAACATCATGTGTCCGGGGCTGACATCACCAGGTGCTAAACTCTATCCTGCTGACGCCGACAAAGTAGTCGTATCCTTTTATACTTCGTGAAGGACATGGAAGCTGCTTTAAATAGAAAGCTGTGCTGTAAGTGTCTCCTTCTCTCCCACAATTTCAATCGGTTACACGTGAATCTCTTTAACGAGTGGATGTAGGCCATAATGGCAGAGGGGAAGCAACAAGCACTTTGCGTTGGTGTTATGAAGATGTCTGCAGAAAGCATGTAAGATGTATTTATAGAAGCAAAGCTGTCAGTGCTGTTACTTCTCCTCAGATAATTGATCTTAATCTCTTTTCAAAACAGAGAAAAAGTCAACAAGGGAATCGGCATTGAGAACGTTCACTATCTGAATGACGGATTGTGGCACATGAAGACCTACAAATAATATCGAGATCGTAACACCGCTGCCACCTGAAAATGACGGGGGGGGGGGGGGGGGGGGTTCCTGAGGGCGAAGCCTGAGCTGTCAGTCACCTGTTTACACCTGTGGGACTTACCGGTAGCTGCATAACCTGCTGGAAGATGGAATTCACTTACCCTCATGCAGAAAATAAAGATAATGCATCAAAACTTCAAACTCTGTCTGTATCATGGTTTTGATCCGACAAAGATTACCACGATAAAGTGCATGGAAATGGTGGGCACGACAAAGCATTCGAACTCATTACTTCCGGGTTCATTCCTGGATTTTAAATGTCTTCCGCATAGTTTAAGTAATGCTGGAACGTATCTCGGTATCGTTCGTCCAGGAAGTGAGCGATGTTATGTAGCGACTGAAGGAGTGGCAGTAACAGGTTTCCAGCTGTCAAGCGTGTCCACTGCAACGAGTTAAGCAGATTGTCTTCAATAGATACATAAACAGTTTTATGTGAGTTATTGATTAGCATGATAAAGCATTTACTCTATAGTTATTTCCTAAATAACATCTCTCAGCATGCTGGACAAGGTAAACATTTTAAAGTAACAGTTAAATAATTCAACCCATTAGGTTTAATCAAGCTTTATTTTATTATCCAAAAATCACTTTATAAAAAGTCATTTGATCAGTGTGACAATTTTAAAAATAGTAACAAAAAAAAAATGTGACAGAAGAAATAGTTCAACCATAAATCATAATTTTTTACAATTTGGCAATGAAGACCACATACCGGTATTCATATATTGATATGATCAAAAATAATGCTTTTATTTAGAGCTATAAGATGTTTGATTTTCAATTTAGATGAATGGGGATGTGTTCTCGCAGGTAAAAAACAAACAAACATATTTACAGTGTAGTTAGGATAACAAAGTATTTAGAAAATATTTTCACAAAATAGTATCACCTAGTAACCAATGCAACATTTAAGTATTATGTAACCAATCATTTATAATCTCCAGTTACATTTGATTTCACAGCTATGTCTTCGAAAAGAAAGGTACACCCATACAAAACAACGAGCTGGTGATTGTGCCAAGTGCAAAATGTACATATTACAATATTCCCACGCAGAATTAATTTTTTACAAACAGCACAAGGAAATCATTTACCCCAGATTTCGGCTTGCAGTCACAGAAGCAAACAGAATCTTAAAATCCACGTCCGGAAGGTGCGATTCTTCAGTCATTATCTGACCCATCAGGAGGCTGAAATACTAACGAGTCGTGGAAACGGTGGCCGTAAGGGCGAAGCCTGTAAACCCCAAACATCATGACCTGCATTTGATTTGGTGACATTCCGTTAAAGGTCACGGCCAGGTCTGAGCAGCAGCCCTCCACCACGTCGGTGGGGTTGTTGCTCATGCTGTCAGTGATGAGGTTGTTCAAACTCTTGCTGTTGAACAGGCCCTTTCCGTGCGCGTCTTCTCCATTTTCTGCAAACACACCGGTATACTTGAGGCACACGGCCAGCTGCTTGTCCTCACTCAGCTTCCACAGAGCGCGTCCTCTTTCCGGACATTTGTCTTCATCCTGGAAGACGTGCACTAATCTTTTCAGGGCTTCATAACTTAGAACAATGCCACTGTCATAGGTGACAAACTCAAGCTCCCCAGACTTCATCGTTTGGCCCAGGTAGAAGGGTTCGCTGGGATCCTTCGTGAGCAACAGGTATTTGAGGTTCTCAATTATGGCAAATGTAGTGGGCTGCGCCACGAAGAACCAGAGCAGGTCTCCGGCATTATCGTAGGCATGCCTCAGAGCTTTGCGGAACCTCGCCCACTCCTCCTTCTCATTTAAGTTTACTGCTTCAAGTGCTTTGGAAGGCTCAGAGGTGTAAAATACAGCCTTATCACAGTGTTTGCTCCAAGTGTCAATAGCAGTTGCCCAATAAACTAAGATCTTTGGCTGGACCATGATAAGACAAAAAACGCGGACTTTGTGGGTCAATATTTGGATCTGACTGTCGGTAAGTTGGTTTAGCTCATCTGTACTCTGCGCCTTGACATGATGATGATGATGATGATGAGCTTCCATCCTGGACTCTGTGTCAGGGCCGAAACTACCCAGGAGCGACAGCACCAAGCAGAAAACGCTTCCCATGATCATCCCCTTCACGAACGAGCCTCCTTCGGTCAACATTGTGGCAGCAGACACTGGGCGGGAGATAAAATACGTTACTGTTCAGAACCGCGACTCTGAACGATGCTATTCAGAGCTGACCTTATTCGTAAATGCAGTTTCCGATATGATCGGTAGAAACTTCGGAATCCTGCGCTGATCGTCGGTAGTTTACAAGCTATCACCAAAAACAAGATTTTACAAAAAATGGTATCTATGGAATGCACAAGAATGATTTTAGCCACATATTGGAAGTAGCAGCATGCAACAACCCTCTCTATTACCACATTGAGGAAAATAGGTAATATACAGATTTAATGCCCCAGGTCTGGATCCCGATCTGGATCAGGACACGGTTGTGCAGATAGTTACAGCAACATGGAGACTCTATCCCAAGGTTTTAAAAAAAAATGAAAACATTTCATTGAACAACAGTTACTTTCCATCATGTTGACAAAAATGAAAAAGAACTCGGCTCAAGATCCACTCCTCCTCAAAAATGAATTAATAAAGATTAAATATTTAAATTTCAGATCATTTCATTCCAAATGAGTGGAATGGACCTCTAAACGCCACACGACACACGAGACAAGTAGGAACTCGATGAAGGCGGATTTGAGCATCTCCATTAAACGCTGTGGAGATTCTCCTGGTTTGATCCGTTTACATACATTTAACGTCAACGCTTGACAGGCTGAATTAGCATTTCTGGACTGCATTGACGTCAGTTCAGTCGAAACGATGTCACTTATTCCGAGCTGTTAGCTCGTTGCTAGCTTCGCAGTGTTACACCAACAACACGGAGGGACTTGTTAGCACCATTCATTTAAAGAGTATTTACTCTACCTGTCTGGATTTACGGCGTCGTGCGATCCGGTGTTCCCGTTTACGTTTGACTTTCAGCCTCCACGCTTACTGTTTCGTAAAATAAACAACGCTGGGTGTAGAGTTGGTAAACAGACCAAGAGGATATGGCAGATGTTCTCTCCGGTACGCCTTCTTCGGCGCCGGCTTCCGTGTTCACGGAGTCACGTGACTCAGTTGAGGTTACGTGCAGCTTTCACTAAAGATTTGTCCACAAGATGATTTTAATTACATTCGCCAAGGAGGTTATATTTTTTGACTGCGTTTATATGATTTTTTTTTTGTCTCTTTGCAGGATAATGGAAAAAACTGCTGGATGGATTTTGATGGAAAGAAATAAATAAATCTGAAGATGAGTTTTGGTCTAACCGGATCCGGAAACTCGTCTAACTACTGTACTTTCGGCTTGTCCCGTGAGGGGTCGCCACAGCAAAGAAAAAAAATCAGCGTTCTCCACTTTCAAATTCCCATGGTTTGAAAACACACATCAACTCTGGTTCACTTTTACTTTCGTGATTGGTGTATAAAGATAGCAAGAAAAATGTATAACCTTTTGATGATGATCCGGATCACCGTGTACAGTACATCCAGGAATTTTTTACATGACCTGGTCATTAAAAAAAAAATATTTTTGTGCTTTGCTGACAAAAAAGGCAGTGACCTTAAATTTCTTATCAAAAACTATGCAAACAAATAAGTTTATCATGGTCTTGAGAATCTAAAAATGTCAACAAAATAATAATAAGACTATTAATTTTGGTGTAAATCCAATTACGATGGAATGAGCTGGTTGGCAGAGGTTTGCTTTTTTAGTTACATTTTAAATCTAAACTTTTGCTGTAAAGCTCATGGCTGATAATCAAATTTAGAAAGCTTATTTCAACATTGTACCCTCCTATATTTCCAGTGTTTGTTAAGCATATTGAACCTTTCTTTTTTTGGCTTTTTGGACGCCTGGAAAAAGGTTAATAGTCCTGTGACACCGTCATGACTTTACTGGCTTGTTTTACCTAAGGGGGATTTTCAATGCATGACTAAAAACCTTAAATTAATAGTTTCTCTGATTTTCAAGTATGACAAAAATAAAAACTCTGAATGTATTTCAAACATTTCAAACAAGTTATCAGAAGTTATTAGAGAGCAAGTTGTTTCTTTCCCTTCCCTGAAGAGTAATGTCTCTATGCGACTTAAGTCATTGCTTCAGTCCAGTCTTTGCTGGCACATGTATCAAATTCTGTTTTCAAAAGCAATTTTAGAGACAAGGAGACAACAGTATAAATCATCTTGTACCATGTGCTTTAATCTGAAGACCATTAGTGACCCTTCAGTAAAAAAAATAAATAAAGCTGAAGTCCAAACCTTCCTCTTAAAACTGAAGCCTTCATTTGTTGGGATTTTATACATTCATGCACAATTAATCCTGACTTTCATTTTTACATTTGAAGACATTCACACAAAAATAATGAAGGGGGTGCAATTTATGTTACCACCAAAAGAAAATATAAATAGGTGCATATGATTTAAATAAATACAGGAATGAAAAATTCAAAACTATAAACGGAAAACACTACATGGACTGAACTTGTATAGCGCTTTCTACACGTTCAGCGCTTTTCACATTAACACATTCACACACACATTCACACACCAGTGGGCGACTGGTGCCATGCAAGGTTCTGCCAGGCCCACTGGAAGCATTTAGGGTTCAGTGTAAGCTACATTACCCTTACAGGCTTACCTACCTTAACTGTTTGCATCTTTAACTTGTAACAGTTTATCACACTGCGACCCATTTGGCCCTTCAGACGGTCGCAGTCACCAGAATGTAACCCGCAGTGACCCAGCTCCTGGCAGCTGGATACCTGCGATCTCAGACATGAGCAATGATATGTTTGAACGGTCCATCACGCAGGCGTGGCGTCAGACACAAACCATCAGTGCTCTGCTGGACAGCTGCTGATTACTACTGGAGAGCAAACGTTTGTTAGGCCTCTCTGTCCAAGCATAGATAGGCTCTTTCTAAATTGACGGGGTCCCTTAAATCGTGTCTATGACGCCCGATCCATCTCGTCAAAACCATTACGAAGAGGATTGGGTGTGATGATAATATATTGATCAGATGGTGATTGATGACCATGCAGGATATATAAGGGAAGTGCCTTGCTGGGTGGAAGTGTACTCAGCATCTGGCCATCTAAACATTCAAACATCATGCTTTCTGCAGCGCTCTTTTACCTTATTGCTGTGATTTGCTCTGCGAGACGGACATATGCACTACCTCTGTACTCTGATACCAATCTGGAGCCGCAGGCAGGTAAAGGTTTACTTTCTTCAATTTTACTGGATGAGTTTAAAAAAGGTCACCTTGTGAGTTTAATGCTCATCATGTTATTTATTATATTCCATAAAGCTGAATGAGGTTCTAAAACATCCAAATTATGGCATGTGCTTTGTACAAAGCTTATTTTTTGCCCCTGTAATATAAGGATCAGATTATAAAACTGCATTTTATAAGGTGTTCCCTCAGTTCAAAGCAGTAGTATTAATATCACAATGAAAGGTTGATGAGCAGAAGTTGTTTTTATCTCAACAGAGTTCATTCAGAAATTGGTGTCAGAAGTGGACGATGGACCCGACATCCCCGAAGGGGAGCAGAGAGAGGTGAATAATTTGTATCCTCTAAGGATGCAGCATAATGGAGGGAGAGACTCCTGGAATAAAGGTAAAAGCGAATAATAGGTAATAATAATAATAATAGGTAAATCAGCGATGTATGGCCATCATAATGATTTATTTCTATGATCTTTAAGGGGATGAAGATTCAGCACAGCAGCATACGTTTGCAAATATGGTAAGACTGAAATGTTATATTTCTGTACATGATCATATTTAAGTAATATCATTTAGGAAAAAAATAAACTATAGCAAAGAAACACATATAGAACTGGTTCCCAGCTCAAACACAGTTAGTTTTAAGTCTATAACATGGTGTTAGTGGGCGTAGAGCTGAATTGGTGTGATTGTGCACACTAAAATAAAGTCCAATATATGTGATAAGGTAATGCAATTAGAAAAAAAAAACAGCTGCTGATGAGTTGTGTTGAGTTATGTTTTTTAAATCTCATTTTTAGGTGGATCTCACGGACGCCGTTTTGAAGCTGGCAGCAGCTGGCAGGCTTCGCTCGCATGGCGTTCTCAGATCTGAGCAGAATTTGCCGAAAACAAACAAAAGAAGTGAGTGATTCTTATTTGAACTGTCACCACAGCTGCTCTTCATAATCATACTATATATGACTTGAGCTCAAACATTCACAGGACAATACCTGGCACAGTATTTGAGCTGATGTTATTAATAATCCTAGTCGGGGACAGATAAGTTATTTGATTGATCAAATAGAAGAACACAATACTACTGATGTGTAAATAACAAGCACAAGAGTTAAAAGATTTAAGGTTAAAAAGTCTAAACTGTCGAAGTTACAGCTTTCAAAATACACTAGACTTTTGAAGTTTTCAAATGTATCATTAAATTAAACGTTTTTTTTTACATTAAACTACAATTGAATTGAAAGTGAATATAAGCATTTTTTTTATTGTGCTCAATAATGTTATTTTTGCCAAGGATTATAATTTGTCATTCGAAGGCAAATTATAATTATTATAATTATTATATTTATAATTATTAAAACTTTATTTTAATCCATGGACAAAACTGAAGGAGACCATGATTTTGAACTCTGGATCTCACTCCCATTATGGACACTGTGGACACCATTAAATACTTTTATAGTTTTGACTTGTGTTGTGTTCTTGCATATATTTATGCACATTTGGCTCTGAACTTACCCTTTAAAAGATACAATGCAAGATGGAGATACTGACTTACTCGCTATATTGTCATAGATTGTATAGTTCCTGTTTGCAAACATGGTAAAACTGAAAACTATATATTTCTGTACATTAGTCGTATACAGTCATTTGTTTATATCATCTATAATAACATATACCTCCACTGAAGGAATTATAGTTGAGATACCTATATTGCTACATTATTGTATGCTATGAGATACGTATTTATTAATTATGATTTTAAATATTCAAAAGGAGAAACTCAAATTCTTGTTGATAGTAGATAGATTTACAATATTAGGTAATTATTAAAATAAATATGTCTAACAAGATATGGAAGAAAAAATATTTTGAGCAGAACAATGTGGATTAGAATAAATTAAATTGTACTTTGCGTCCTTCATCTTTGTCTCTCATTTTGATCTCTGCTGTCCCGGCAGCCTGTTTCTGGAAGTACTGCGTCACCCACTAGAGCCCGTCAGACACAGGATGGTCGGTGTGATTTTGAGTCGGCCTGGATGGAAACGTTCTCACTCAACATCATTTTTATTACCAGCCCAATGTTGTTTTTGTTGTTTAATCTAGATCCACAAAAATAAATAAATCTATTTTTGTGTATTTATTTTGTGGCTGAAAATAAAATTTAACGTCAGAAATGTCATTTATGTGATCTTCTTCTGTTCATGACATTCGGATATAATGTTTGAAAATCGGGATTATGACAAATTACCGGTAAGCACATTTTATATTTTTTATTTTTGTGAAAAGTTCAAACTGCATTTGTCAAACATACAGGTGTGTGAATATCCCATATATTAATTCATGGTTTTCATAAAAAAATAACTTGTGAAGTTTTGTTGCAACTCCTTCTCACCCTAACAGTCATATACTTCGATGACGGTGCATAAATGAGAATAAGTACTGGAAATATTCATATTTACACTATAGACAAAAACATAAGCAGTTAATTGCACACTTGGCCTTTAAAATGTGGTACAAACACATTAATCAGTGAGTATAAATAGTCACTGCTGCATACTACCATTTAAAAGACTTTGCTTCAGCAAGATTTACTGTAACTGGTCAAGGTTTTATAGATCGAGGAGCATCTGATTCATTGCAGAGTCTGACAGAACACTATCTTAAATGCATGGCTACACTTGGTCAAAGCAGGAGGTTAACAACGGAGAATCCAAAGTACTATTTCCTCTTGTTGGCTGCGCTGAAATAAGCTTTCTCAATTTCAATATCAGCTGGACACGTCTGCTTGAACTCTTCTCTGTCGTAGGCATTTTGAAGGTATCTCCACACGCCGGTGAATTGGGTTGGGATGTCAAAATCGCAGTACTTCTTTGCAGCAACCTGAAACAATTGGAAAACTAGATGAACACTAAGCATTATGAGGGGCATAAAGACATAAAGTACTCTCACAGAGAAAAAGTAGAAAGAAAATAACAATGACCCTAGCGTGTCCAGGGAAACATTTCCTACAAGATGCACTGGAGTAGATATTTAAAACAATCTTGAATCAAAACCCTCTTACTACTTATGTTACATTTAAAACCTGCGTTCCGACACCCAAGATGAACTCTGCAGGCAGGCAGTTAACCTAAACTAATAGATCACCGTCGCACCCTGATGACGTGCAGTTTGGGCAGCAGGTTGCAGTCGGCTAAGGTCAGGCGATCCCCGTCCAGGAACTGCCTCTTGGAGACGGCGATGGTTTCTGCAGAGTTGTGATCAATCTCCTCCGGGAGTGGGGAGTTCAGGAAGTTATCCAAACGCTTGAATTCCCGCAGCAGATTTCTTTCTTGGACTAAAGAATCAGAAAAAGAAATGGCTTGCATTTCTGCCTGTGGGTCCATGTGGCATAATCTCTAACAGGTAAATGGTTTTAAATATATTATAACATATACTGTGAGTACAAGTACAATAAAAACATCTGCATAAACATCAACATAACAATATAAAAAATCATTTAAGGTAGATACTCCTCTTCATAAGAAAAATAAAAACTTTTAATTCAAAGAAATCCTCGATTCAAATGTGTTCTTAAAATAATAATAATATACCCATCACAAAATAATCACTTCTTAAGCAGTTTTGTTCATTAAAATAGAGGCTAATCAGATATATTTGTAAATAAATCCTTAATCCATTTACTGGAGTTACTACAAATGTTAAATAAATGTGGAGTAGAAGAATAAATGAACATAAAATATATAACCCTAAGAACAACTACTACTTACAGGTGTTATTTGTACTATTTTTGATGAAAGCAGAGAACTTGGCAAATATGTCGGCTCCAACGTCGAAGGACTCTTTGTTTACCGGGCTGAGATGAGGATACCTGCCGGGAAGAGAACACACCTGCAGTCAACTATCCTGACAAGGATGAGCTGTAGACAAGATCACCGTCAAAGTTGTCAACAAACGTTTTGAGTGGCAGTGGAGAAAGGGCAAGAGAAGATTTGATGAAATGGGAAAAAAGGTCCAGCAAAATAAAAATATCTGGCCACGGGCAACTCGTGACAGAATTGGATCCAGATTGGGTTTAGCAGATGGCTATAGGGGAGTTAGAAAATTGCCTGTATGCATCGTTTCATATAACAATAGTAGCAGTTGGGGATGTATGTTAATATTTGCTTTATCAAATACAACAATACCTGGGAGGGGCCAGCATTTGTTCGAGGAACTCCTCGATTTTAATGAAGTCTGTTTTGAGGGCTCCGTTGTAGAGCAGGAACGGAGGGTTGGTCCCAGGGGCCAGGTCTTTGAGCTCAGCCGGCTTCCTGGAGAGGACGGCGAGAGACACAGAGGAGAAAGGACAGGAAACAATGATTCATTCTGTTCTTATTCAGCGTAACTAAACTGAGCGCATGGTGTGTTACCGAGGCGTGACTGAACCTACAGGTGGATTAATTCAACACTGGCTGT
Organism: Brachionichthys hirsutus; assembly: GCF_040956055.1. Taxonomy (NCBI): domain Eukaryota; kingdom Metazoa; phylum Chordata; class Actinopteri; order Lophiiformes; family Brachionichthyidae; genus Brachionichthys; species Brachionichthys hirsutus. The sequence goes on from NC_090902.1 coordinate 4,953,390, forward strand.
TTAGTTTAGCTCTAAAAACAAACAGTGCTAGGTGTGGTCACATGTTCAAAAGGTCTGTTGTGTGTTTTCTGAATCATTTAATTATCAGAATCCTTTCAATGTTTCCCGAGTGTATTTGCCCTTCTATAATTACCCTGAGAAATTCATGCAATACAGCCCAAATTAAAGGTGTTTGTTCGCAGGTGACACAGAGCTCTTTGTACACTTTGGCTTTACAGGCCCCTCCCTCGAACCTCTGCGAGACGGCGTGAGCGACACACCTATTGATAAGTGGGTTGCTGAAAGAAATGACTGACTCTCTCTCTCGTTTCGCTTCTTAATAGAGTTCTGTGTGAAAGTCCCCATGACCAGATGTTGAGGAAGTGTTTCTGGCAGAGGTGGGGGGTGGGGGGGTGGGGGGGCCTTACTTCCTCATGTCAACAGTGGTCACTGTAAACTTGACTCCTTTCAGCCACAAAACCATGAAGAGCCTTTGGCAGAAAGGGCAGTTCCCGACATTCTCACCATCATGTCCAGCCTAAAAAAAAAAACCACACAAGGAACAGATTATTTTCAAGACAGCACAAGCAACTAATATTCTGTGCAACATTTGGAGATGAAATGTCATTTTCTCCTCGCAAAGAAGGGGAAAATTAGGCAGTTTCATTTCTGGTGATTAAGCTGCAGCTATCACAACACTCGACTATTGGATGGAACCAGTGATTTCCTGGAATGCTGCTCATGTTTTATAGGGAAATAGCCCCGAACACCTTCTGGCAGTTACGAGCAGTGACAGATTATCTAAGGGGCAAAAGCATAAAAAAAATTAAAAGGGCTTCTCGACAGTCTTAATATTCTGATGAAACGGCTATGAATCATGATTAATATTTCTGCTGCTTAATTGTACAATGAATCACACACGAGGCGCTTTTAACTATTTAACCATTTAGGAGCCGATGTAGGGAAGACTTTACAGCATTTCAACATAATTTAACCACTTAATACCCTGATATCAAAAGCGCAGCCCTTTTTGCTAAGCCAAGTAAAACTTCAGTCGAGGCAGGCTGGCTATATCTTCTTGTTTCCAACCTTCATGCTAAGCTAAACTAACACTCCGCATCATATTTGCAATCCTTTCCAAAATGTAGACCAGCACCTTTTAAAACACGGAGCATACAACAGGTTTATAACGACAATAACCTGATTTGATAGTTTGGCTTTAGACAACAATGAACGTTGTGTTGGTGCACACATGTATTTCTAAATGCGTGTGTGTGTGTATAAAGTGGGTGTGCCTGCTTTAGACCCGGGGGCCATGTTCCCCACTCCTTCTGCATACGTGTTGATAAGGTGGTCTGTCTGTTTCCGTGTGGCGTTCACTGATAAACACGTGCCAGGACCCTCCAGAGGGATACAAACACTTCATCGTCTGCAGCAAGCAGCATCTTTAGAAGCAAGCTGTCCTCTGATTGATGCTCTCTGCCCTTTAACAACACTGATAAGTGACAACAATAACTCCTTTGTTTGCTTATCCCTTTCCCTCTAAAACCAAGGATATAAAACAGGCAAATTAAAAGAAAGTACTGCATGTTTTAAAATGTTTGCATACATAGCACACATTCTTTAAAGTGTCTTTAAAATTGTGAAGAAATGGCTCACCTTAATGAACAATTCGATGTTCGGCTCCTTGTCAGAGTTCTGTCGAAGAGCCATGTCCTTCAAGAAATGTTTAATTGAGCGTTTTTTTGTTTTTATTTTTTAATTCCAAGAACTTTGGTCCAAGCTTCTCCTTTATTCATCTAACACCAGAAATCCACAGAGCCGGAGAGCCGGGGAGAGAAAGCTGATGAGGTTGACCTTCAGCAGCTCCTGCCCTGGTCGTATCGCAGGAATCACGCAACGCCTCAGGGCTGCCGGGGTTTCGTCCGGGAGTTCTTTGGAGGGTATCGCTCTGAACGTACTTAACTAGTCAGGGCAGAGGGAGGATCCAGAGAGATGGGCGGTAACACACACTCTTATATACCCAGAGCAAAACTCTGAGGAGAGAGCTTAAAATAGGATTCCCTGCATGCTGCATAAAGGAGGAACTGATAAAACCATGCGACTCAAAATTCTGTTTTGAGTCTGCAAGAAATGTTTCCTGTTGTGGATTTGTGATTTATGAATAATTTATGAAGAGAGGACATAAACCTGTGAAAAGGAATTACATTTTAAATATGGTACATTTTACAGTTTGGCACCAACATCACTGTTAAAAGGAAATACTGCAGTTTCCTTTTGTAAGCAATTTTCTTTTCCACCTTACCGGTAGGTTATATTTATTCCACAGATTACAGACGTACATTTGAACAGTGAGGAGATTATGTTTTCACAAAAGGTTCTCGATGATCTTGATGAGATTTCCGAGAAATTTTGGGAATCTTGCCAGGAACAGTTGAGTAAATTTTGGTGATGATCCAGAAGAGATCCCAGATTCTGGATCACTTTGAAATGTTCTGTTACATTGCAGTCAAAGTAGCTTCAAAATCTGTTCCTCAATATCTCGGCTGATTATTAACCAATATTTATGGAATTTGACGCAGACATGTAGGATGGGGTTCCTTATCTCACCACCGAATTTCATCTGGATCGGATCCAGAATGACGTTAGGAAAAAATATTTAATCTTAACACTAAAACATTTATGGATTCAAAAATCAACTCCGATGGTGTAAATCCAATTAGGAGGGGAATGAGCTGCTTGGCGGAGGTCTGCGTGCTCTGAATCCTTTTGTCAAGGCCTAAGGCAGGTAAGAACCCAAATGCGAGGCGGTTTGAGTGGGAGTCAAAAGTCAGAGCGTCCGTTACCGGGTAGTCAGTCCAGAACAGCAGACAGAGCAGGTTTGGGGCAGGCAGAGAGACAGGTCCAAGGGGCAGGCAAAGGTCATACACCGGACGGTCATGCAGGTCAGGCAGACAGGTCCAAGGTGGGGGGCGAGCAGACGGGATTCCGGGATCAGGCAAGGTCGGTACACGGGGAGGCAGGCGCTGGAAGGGTGCTGGAAAGAGTGGTAACCACGATCTGGCGGGGTTGCGTCGTCTGGGCTGAGGTTAAGTAGTGTCAGGGCTGATGAGGGATGCGTTGCAGGTGGCACAGGTGCCAGGAATTAGCTGATGGCAGGGCGGATCTGTGGAGGCGGGGAAATGGGTGTGGAGAGTGGCACAGGCTGTGACAGCTTTTCTTGTTTTGTATCACTTCCAGAAATAAGGGGAATGGAACTTTTTATTGCAAAATCTTAACACTGTTGATGTTTCCGAAGAAATGTGACGACTTACGCAACCAGGATTATGCAATCACTTGGAAGGAATTTAAAAAGATACGAGCAGCATGCACCGTTTAATATGGCTTCTGGACGCGATGGTACATTCCTTCTTGAAGAGGAGATAGTTTTAAGGACTGATCAGGGTCTGCTGACATTGCTTGTAGGAGGCGGATGGAATTTAAGATATTTAAGAAGGGAGGATCAGTCTTACTTAACAAACATGAACTTCTCCTAAATGAATTGCATTGATTATGATCTAACTCCCAACTGCAGAGGGAACGAACATTCCTTCTGATTTCCATCACCAATGGTTGCAATTACTGATAATGCCTTTAGCACCGGTGAATCACTTCACATGTATTTTGCATTTGGCTGTTGTGACAACAGCCTTCACACAAAAAGGAAAAGTAAAACTGACTTTTAGGATGTGCAGTGAAGACAGATTTCCTGAAAATAAATGGCAGTAGTGGAAATGCACAACTCCCCAACGACCTTACAACGACCCGAGAAGCTGGAAGCAACCTCTTGGAAAAAAAAGAGCCGTATCTCCATAAACAGGACAACCCAGTCCAAGACAATGAGTCTTGATTTTGCCATTACACACTTCCGTATACACAAACACACGTGCAAAAACATGCAAGGTCAAGATGTTCTGTAACTAAAACATGCATATTAGCCTCTGCAAGTCTGTAATGGAAAAAATGTCTTTCTTTTGGCCCTCTTACATTAAAATATACAAAATGTAAGCCTTTTATTGATACGTATAAGATATAAGAATTTTATTCGAATACATTTTGGGAAATTGGAGTCATTAGATAGAGAAGATTGATACGGCAATCCTGTTTTCAACGTATTTACCTCGTCCAGGCCAGAGAGGTGCATGTGTGGTTGAGGGTGGCGTAGCAGGGGGCAATAATAATGATGGATAGATGGGTCAAACATAGCAGCTTCATACATAGTGATGCTGCACAGACATGCTCAGAACAGGGTTAAATTCCAACACGTAACTACAAATAGGTTGTTCTTGTGGGCTGATGTTTTTAAGATTTTTGTTTTAATTTGGACTCGCGCTTTGAGTCTTGATGCTAATAACACGGTGGCATTATAATAGTCTTCAGAATCAACAGCAGGAAATCACGAAAACAAGAAACGACTCAAAAATGAAACTCCACCTTTCAATTACATTATTTAATGTTCCTGAGAATAAAAGAGGAAAAGTCATTCCAGGTTAAAGGAACATGGAAACATTCGTTGGCGCTTTTCAAAGCAGTCAATTGTTTTTTTTTGGTACCAGAGGGGTTTGGCTGTTTCCAGTGAAACAATGACATCTTTGACCCACTGACGGCTCTCTCCCATTCAATAGCACAGCAGCTCACTACAGCACGAGCCTCGGATCGTTAGATTTGCACATTGGAAGTGCTCTAAGATGGATTTCGTTCACCTCTTCTTAACTTTTCTTTTATCTCTGAAGGTCCACTTCACACATTCGGCTCCAGATGTTTCTCGTAAGTGCTTTGTCGTTGCCTTTTTGTAGACATAATGAACACGTTGGTTATTTATGCCGCTGTTGATGTCAAAACCGTCCAGAACATCTTCTTACTTTTTCCTGCTCATCATGTTCATATCTGCTGCCGTGACTCACGGAGAATCAGGGTCCTGAACAAATGGCACTAGATACTCCCAAAGCATTAAATAAGCAGGCGTTGCTTCACGTCTGTCAATAACATGATGGATAACAATAACACATGGTAACAGTGATACATAAAGTCAAAGCTGATTTTGTTCTCATTGAGAACATTGCAATGCACCTCCCTGGCTTCAGATTCTGTTTGCCTTTCTTGTGGCCTAATAATAGGTCATTGTGAAGAACGGCCTGGCACTGCCTCTTCAAACCGTCTCTGTGACACACACACGCACATACGCACACGCACACACACAGTCTGGAGACTACGCAAGGGAAGTACACGACTTCACTGACTTCACTTAACTGTTTATGCCTCGCTGAGGTCATAGTCCAAATATTGTCTTGGGGGAGCTACACCCAGTAACCAGGACACCACCCAGTCAACAACCAGTTCCAAGGATAAAGACGAAACTAACTACCTACACCAAGAGCAAACTATGGTTCAAAAGACAACTAAAAAATAAATAGTAACTCTGAAAGCTAAATAAAAATAAATGAGAAAGTGCCTGCTACTTTTCTATGTACTATATCCCTCTATATTCTAATTAGCTTCGCAATCTGCAGAATCATGCGAACTCAGCACCACCACGCGTCCCCTGTCAGCGTATCTCCAGGTCATCTTGAAGAACCACACTGCTCATGCTTGTGAAGGAGACACTCTGGTCATAGAATGTCCCTCGAGGACATCGGCGACCATCCTATCAGCGTTCTACGGACGACTTGTTCCACACCAGCATCTGTGCCCGTCTGCAAACTCAAACAAGACTGCGGCGGAGGACACAGAATGCTCGTCCCCGGTTGCCATCGAGGTATAAAAGCCTCAGTGGGAAGAATGTGACATCAGTGTTTCTCAGGAAGGCGCTGCTTTCTGACTCACGCGGGAGATTAGAGTATAGTCACGACTCACGACGTGATTTCTTGTCCTTGCAGAAGGTGCTGTCAGAGTGTCACGATCGTCAGTCCTGTCATATTCCTGTCATCAGTCCAGTGTTTGGGCAGGATCCATGTCCCCAAACCAGCAAATACCTTCTTGTCTCCTTCAAGTGCAGACCAGGTATTTTGGGTCCTTTATAGTCACTTTGCTGATCATTTAAAATCATCTTTTTCCATCGCATACGCCTCTCTGTGGCAAATCTGTCCAGAACATTTTGAGTGAGAAGACTGACCAGAGTTCTTATAATGTTAAAGGATGTTTTTTTTGTTTTTTAAATTACAATGGCTTCCTTTACGTATGTTCACTACGTAATTAAGAACCTTTGCCTCCTCTGTTTCTCAGAACGCCACCGCACCAGGCTGGTGTGTGAAAATGAGCGTCTGAGGCTGACGTGTAAAAAGGAGGCCGTCCTCTTGATCTACTCCGCCACGTTTGGACACCTGCTCCACAGCAGTCCTCACTGTCCCCAGGAGACATTGTCACATACCGACATGGGTCTGAAAGAGGGCGCTTCACCGTCGTTTAGCTGCAGATATTGGAACAGAGCTAGGATTTCTATAGAGCACAGCAGACAATATCTGATGCTCTGTTACTCTGGTACAATCAGAATCATAGCAAGTTAGATCATGAAAAGAAATGATTCACCGGGTCATTATTATTTTTTTAAATATATTATAATACATTTTATTAATCAGAAACTAAATTTGAGCCTTGTGGTATAATTAAATAAATATCAGTTATTAACTTTATGAAATCGAACATGTTCCAGAGTGTTTGTCACCGTCAGCGCTGAGGAAGGTTTCTCGCCGCTGTCACGGAAGACCAAACTGCTCCATCCGAGCCGATACCCAAACCTTTGGGGACCCCTGCTTCCCCGGCACCAGGAAACACCTGCGAGTGTCCTTCACATGCGGTACGTGATGATCTGGATTTCACTGCTTGTCACTGATCCCACCTCATGAAAAAATAATAAGTTTTTCTCTTCAGTGCCCCAGTATCTTCTTGAAAATGTGGGGCGGGGGCCAGCGGATCCTTTCATGATCTCCGACTACACACATGGTGAGAGTCAGAATGAAACCCCTCAGGTTCTGCTGTAACAAACTTTGACAGGCACCTGAGGCCGTACCGTCTCACCTGCAGGTGGATGGTACACTGGCCCCTCCTACAGGCCTAAAAACGTGCTCCTAACCAACTCTCTGGAGATGATTGAAAAAATTTTGGGTATGTGCACTGATGGCCGTCGACCTCAGCCTCGAGCCGCATGCACGTCATTGTCGTAGATCACATTTAAAGGACCATGAAAGTATTTCCTCGTATTTCACACTACAATACATCTTAGCATGTCACAGCTGATTACAATTAGCCACTAGTTGTGTACTTTTTGTCGTGTACCACACAAATTGATTAATACACATAAAGCAACAGTGTAATATTGACAGGAAATTCAAAAGGATGGACAACGTTTAATTGGGCTTCAGGCAGTACATTAACCTTAAATATAGCTTCATTTCTTCCAGGCTTCCCAGAGCGAGTGGCTCTGTACTTTGTCTCTGGTATCAGCGCTGGCCTGGTTTTCTTGCTCTGCATATTTGGTCTACGCTCCACACTAATGAGGGATGTTAAGGATCTGGTTTCTGAGCTGAGCGATGAACTGAAAGCAACTCACAGACGGCGCAAGGAACTTACGGAGGCTGATGACATCTCGGACACTTCATCCTTCCATCCCCTCACACAACACTACCAAACAGCAGACCTTTACAGTCCCTCCAATTTAACAATAGAGATGGTTGAATGTAACATGGAACAGAGGCGAGAACTGCCCAATGGAGACATGTGGCCACATCCAAACTCTAGTCCCTATGCCATTCAGAAGATAAAAACCTACAATATTTCATAAACCTTGCTTGTATGAGTGAAATTATCTGCTGAAACATCCTGCTACTATAAAATCTAAGTTGTGTTACAGTTTAACCGTGCCAATTCTCCTCTATGTGTCATTGTTCACAGGCATGTGACATAAAGCAATAAAAAGTTAAATACGTGATACTGTTTCTGAACATTGGTCACTTCATATAAAGGGGGCAGAAGCCTAAAAAGGATTTCCTGATCTGTCATTATAATTAGAGTTATTGTTATAGTTTTAGTGTGAGGAAGACAAACCATGCTAAATGTGATAAATCCTCTAAGAATAGGGATTTCATCAAGAATTCTATCGAACAACTAAAAGTCATATATTAGAAATTTTGTTTAGCACTCTCAGCATAATGTTCATTTAATAAAATTGTTAATAAAATTAAAAATAAGGATAGAAAATTCAAAGAAAATTTAATAAAAAGGGACAGAAATATGTAAAGGTAAATAGAAAATGTTACACCGCTCGTGGAAGCTGTACACTCCGCTGCAGAAGGTGGCGCTATGACTCCGTACACTTACCATAAAAAACGAAGAAGATGAAACCGAATCGACGAGGAAATGGGAGGCTGTGTGGTGCGAGTTTTACTTCTACTACGACGAAGGCAAGGCCCAACCCACTCTTCGTCTGATTGGCTATTTTCTGTCGCTTACGGTGAGTCACGAAGTGTTTATTGGTTAGAATTGAAAAGGGGCTACCAGGATAAGCTAATTAATGGTGGAGAACGGCGGGTCACGGTATTGTCATAGTAGTAATTCTGAATTCGCGACAGTAAAACAGGAGCGAGTCCACACAGCTTAACTCGCTAAATCATCCACCATGTAATCTTACAACCCTGCTCTCTGAACAGAAAAGAAACCGGATGTTCCGAGGTTTTGACACAATGGCGCACATTAACCGGGACATTTTGACATCTGGCCGCATCCAGCAGCAGTAACATCTGGCCAACAAGCTAAAGAAGCTGTTAGCATTAGCAGCTGCCAGCCGCACAGCTGTCACCCCGGAAGGCCGTCGCAGCCGCACCGGGTGGGGATTTAACTTTTTCTGGTCCGTGTTTGGACTAAACCAACCAAAAGTCAATGCTAAAAAGCTGCTCATTCCATATAGGTAAGAATGGAGACCTCTTTGGGGATAAGCGCAGAGGAGTGCCTGGCAATATCCTTTTTTGGGGGAAAAAGTGACAGCATTTTTTAAAGTGTGTTTTTCCTTGTTTGTTTTAGCTCGTTTGGCTAACTTTAGCTTTTGAAGCATTTTCTTAGCTAATGTCTGCTCTCGCTAGCACGGAATTAATTGAATGAAATAAGTTACGTGAACCCTAAAGTGTGTTCTAATAGCTAGTTTTATAACTCGTGAGCCATTTAACTGGTTATTTTATAGCGAATGAAACAAACACAATAACTTCAACCGAGAGTCTAACCGTTCCTCGCATTCGGCTGCAACTAACCACTTAATTCACTCGAACGCTTTCTCTTCTGCAGAACATTCCGACTTGCTATTCGCCACATTAATTTGGATTCCACTGTACAGTAACCACAGCTTCTGCTTTCACCCTCACCACACACGCATCTGGATAACACAAGAGGAGAAGCCTGTGTTTGACGCCTCGGGGCTTTTGATGTGTGCAGAAACCTGTCTAATCCTCAGATGCGTTTAAATTCCTTGATTGTGATGCTTACACTGTAAGAGGTCAGGAGCTGAGGGCCGGTCAGAAGGCGCCCATACTACTGTCTCTAATTGAGCGCAGTGGAGAGTTTATGTAAGTATCAGGTAATCTGATATATATTTTTATCAGGTAGTTGATGCTTGCGTGTGTCATGTCTGAACTTTGGCCTATTCAATTCAAAACTATTTTATTTTAGCCTCCAACAACATTACTCGCTGATTTTCCGCATGATATTTCGTTAAGCTGCCAACAGATTTTGATTAAATTTTGCAGAGGGACGAATCTTAGATTGGTGAAGAGTTTAAATATTTGAGGAGGCTAAGGATTACTATTTCTCTCTCTTTAACACTGATTGTGATAGCATAATTTTAACATTAGGTTTATGGGGCTATGTATTTTGTAAAGAGGCGTCGAGGCTTGGCACAGTGTGAAGGATACATTTAAGTACTATATTGATTTTCTTTTCTTCAGCGATTTTCTGGAACTAAATACAAATAGTTCATATGTACTGAAATAAATTAATTGTTGCGTGCAGCGGTGCATTAATGGCTTTAAAGGTTAGAAAGTTAGCTGCAGGACAATGCTGTTATAATTCTGTTCTATGTTACCAGGAATTTCATATGAAATATGGCCACTTCAACATCTGTATTTTGAAAGATGTGATAGAAGCGGGTGTGTTAACTTGTCAGGCTTGTTTGTAGCGGATCGTGTCATGGTGTGGCGTTAGAGGGAGAGGAATGACAGCAGCCAGCTCACTTCACATTATCCAGAATTCCTCCACTTATTCTTGGACTATAATGAGGCTCACATGGGCACTCAAGCTTGATCACCAGCTGACTTTGTAAGGCAACACACGGTTAACTCCTTTCTGACAGGAGGAAAAATGGGGAGAAACTGTGGAGATCAGGTGCTGCTGGGATTGTTGTTAGCATTGGATAAATATATACCTGTGAATATATCAAAACAACTGTAAACAGTAAATTGTATTCTAAAAACTGCATTTTAACTGGTGATTAATTGTAACACATTTATGATTGAGAATTTAATGATCTATGTTGTTCCTTTTAGGCCACCATCATAGCCTCCATCTGACATTTAAGCAGCTTAATAATACTTCCAGTATTCACCCCATGAAGAAGTGCCTTCTCTTCTGCGAGCTTCATTAATAGTTGCCTGGATGGATGTTTGGCTGTTGCTGCCTATTCAGGCTCAACCAATCTGGTTGGGTGCTGTAATGTATGGAGTTTGTCTGGTGATCGTCATGTAGCTTACTTAGCATAGCAGCCGGGTTGTTGTTGATGCAGGGGAACTGTGACTTCCACACATAGTCCAGCAACGCTGATGCAGTCATTTCTTCTCTTCAACGGTTATCTGCCTTATCACGATGTGTAGAGGAAATGTGCAGTGCCCAGAAAGTTCAAGACCCTGGCTCTTTGTCAGCCATTGTTAGAAAGTGAAGGATTAACCGGCCCGCAGTGACCCACTTTGCATTTCAAGCCGTTATGTGCGTTTAATAATCGACGGCTACAGTAACTTCAGCAACAAGAGAAACTAAACGGCGATCAGAGATCAGCCTTCATGGGAGAGGCCTTTGCTTGTGTGCATGCGCTTTTTAGACGGTTGAAAAGCTGATAGATAATTCTACTCTTATACTAATGGCACCTGCATCCATATTGCATCTCAAATGTTCAGTCATTTTCATATTTTCATACTAAATTCTGTGCATAAAAAACAATTTCAACTTCTAGAGAACGGATGTTGAGAAGCAATTTTAGATTTTCTGCATAAAGTGTGTTTTTGCTCATTTATTATAGCATAACTGAGCCGATGCTAAGCTGGACTCTGCACTGTTCTCATTCAGATTGGGTGTTTTGGCCACTCCTGATGCCGTGGTGTCTCGTCCGGTGGCTCAGCTGTCTATACCCATCAATGGATGTTTTGAAATTGTGCCAGGTACGCGAACGTTTTGTCACGTATTGAATTCTGTTAAGCCATTTTTGATGTGACAATTTTAACCAAATGGTCAGGATATTTTAACAAGGCACCTACTGCAAACGTTTCTTTGCATCCTTCCGTTAGATGCTTCGAGTTCATCCAACAAGACATTTTGTAAACTGCCCAACCCGTCGCATTCTGAACTAGATCCTGTTGAAATGATTTATGAAACTTCCGGGTTTACACCCACAGACCTTTGACTTGCATTAGTAGCTTTCAAGCTCTTTTTCCTCTTTCATTTCAGAGGCTGAGGAGGCTTTTCTTATTAACTTCTCAGTAGGGTGTAAGTACTTTTTAAATACTGTATTTGTTTAAAGTCTTTTTCTTTTCTTTCTTTTTACCCGTTTTCAAACCGATGTGAAAGCTTGAATGAAATATTGTGGAAATAAAAACAGAGCAACGCAGCCCTCACACAAACCGTGGAATGTTCTAAAGCGTATGCCTTTAGTCAAATGCCTACGTCCCTTTTCTTAGCAGCAGATGCTGGTCATGAGTAACTGGGGTTCCTTGAAAGAATCCCGGCTTGTCTCGGTGTTAAATCACTCTCCTTTGTCTAGACAGTCTGCATTTCTGATGCATTTGCGCAGCCTCATAAAGTCTCTACATGCATCTAAGTTCACGCGCGCTCTCGGTTTGCTTCTCAAGCCTCTGTTAGGATACGAATCAAAGGAGAAAAAGCACCTGTGCTTCTGTTGGAACTCGAGGATGACGATCGGACTCAGACTTTCCTCGCCCAGGTGAAGAGTGCTCAGCTACAAGGTCAGACTTCACTCGCTGAAGCAAAGCAGTCGGACGATTCATTATTTAGTTGCTCATCTAACATTTATTCACTGAGGGTGGAGTCTGCTTGCAGAGTTCCTTTTGAATTCTCTACATCCCTGAAGCTGTGTTTCCTTCTTCCAGATCCTGTTCGGGCAGGATCGTGTTGTGCTTCATCTGACAATGCTAATTATATTTTCTCAGCTCAATCCAACCTCAAGAAACTCAAAGCAATGGAGCCCCGTGCGCCGGCGGCCGTGAGGGGTCCAGCCCCCATCCCAGCACAGAGAGCGAGCAAGAATGCTAACTCTGTGAACTCTGGAGTCAACCCGCCAAAACCTACCAGTACAGTGTTTCCCAACCACGACAACACTGTGTCCACCAATCAGACCAGTACCGGTAAGTCTTTGTCTTTCAAATTCATTTCTGCTGCTATTATACTGACCTCTCTGCTTTTGTTCTTACCGTTTCTGAAGCCACAGCTCAGTTACTTGCGTCAGATTTTGGCTTTGAAGAAAACTTCAACCGCACACTCAAAGTGGAGGAAAAGAAGAACCATCAGAACCGCATGGTGGCTTCTCGGGAGCCTCCTCCTGTCCCTCCTCTACCTCCTCGTAAAACCTCGTTTCCTCCGTCCCATCCTCCACCTCCTCCACCGGTCCCTAAAGACAGAGTTTCCTCCTTACAGGCCACAGACGACTCCTTCTCAAACAGCACCGAACCAGAGTAAGTGAACCACTGGAAGCGCGGGAAACTGATATTCCACGGCCGAATGCTCAGCAGCCCACACTTTATCCCGTTCCAGTAGTTTCGTGTCTGGATTTAGCCGCGTGGACAGGCCGGCGTCTTGGTGCGAGAGCCCCACCAGCAACAGCATGAGACAGGCCTTTTTGTCCAGCCAGGCAGGACAAAGAGAATACCTCATCAAACAGCGCTTGTCTAAGAAGGAGAGCGAATATGTGGACATCGAGACGTTCAAGTGAGAGGAGCCTTTTGTTTTACCTTTTAGCTATTGTGTTGCGTTTAGCCAGCCCGTTTATAAAGGCTGCCGTTTGTCTCTGTAGGATTTTCGCTGGAACGTGGAACGTGAACGGCCAGTCTCCAGACACCGGCCTTGAACCGTGGCTGTGCTGCGACGCAGAACCGCCTGATATTTATGCTCTGGGGTCCGTGAGAAGTGTTCTTAACGGGCCTTTCTGACAGTGAACTCGTGTGTGGTCCTCGGCCCTTGTTTCAATGCATCGGTTATTCTGACTTTGTTTCATGACTCTAGCTTTCAAGAATTGGACCTGAGCACCGAGGCGTTCTTCTACATGGACTCATCCAAGGAGCAGTTGTGGGTGGAAGCTGTGGAGAGGAGTTTGCACCCAAAAGCCAAGTACAAGCGGGTTAGTAGAGGAAGCCGTTACTGATTTGATTCCCGGATCATCCTTCTCATAAGTCATTCTCCCCAGACGAGGGTTATGGTTACTGTCAGAAAAATGCAATGTAGCACCGAGGGTTGGCAGTTAACTGCCACCCTGACGACCAAAATAACTTTACATACCGGTACTGATGAGGTTAGTGACCATTGTCGAGTCAAATAATGTCCACCAGCTATCGTCAATTATGTGTTCATGACCGCATGCAATGGGATTCCAACCCCGACGGCGTTCTATTCCTGCCTTTATACAATCCGTCGTCTGTTGCGTCGCTTCACGGCGAAGCCGAAGTGAACAGCAACTGAAAGCCTTTGTTTCTCCAGAATGCCGTGAACATTCAGCGGCTACGACTTGACAACGATTACTGTGTTTATTTATATATCACGCCAGACAAAAGCCACCGACCTGAATTTGTTTTTCTTTTTTTCCCTGAACACAGGTTCGGATAATACGACTAGTTGGAATGATGCTTGTGGTTTTTGTCAAGAAAGCACACAAGACTCACATAAAAGAAGTGGCTGCAGAGCATGTGGGGACGGGAATCATGGGGAAAATGGTTTGTTCACACTAAAAGAGGTCAACTGTAAAACGCAAACTTGTGCTTTTCAATTCACTAATGCTACTTCCCTTTGCATACCTTATTGTTACTAATTAAAATAGGGGGGGGGGGGGGGGGGCATTAGAAAGGTCAAACTAACGGCCGATTGTTTTTTGTTTTTTTATGTTTGTTCATGCTTGTAGGGAAACAAAGGAGGCGTGGCCGTGAGGTTCGTCTTCCACAACACGAGCATCTGCATCGTCAACTCCCATCTAGCAGCGCACGTAGAAGACTTCGAGCGACGCAACCAGGACTATAAAGATATATGTGCCCGCATGACCTTCCACTTACTGGACCACCCTCCTCTCACTATCGTCAAGCATGAGTGAGTCACCCATATCCAGATTGAGAACGTGGCTCTGGATTAATGTGGAAAGACTGACTCGCCAATTTATGATTTTATCATCCGATTAAGGTTTTTTGTTTGTTGTAAATTTTAACTGAACTTTTATGTTTTTATTGCGTTTTTGTTGATTTTCCGCATTCTGATCCACAAAATTGGATTCATCACTTTAAAAAAAAATCCTATTATTTAATTTGAATCTGTAATTTAAGGACACGGGTTGGAGATTTAGTGTCGTGACTGCGTCCGTTCATGTTTCAGTGTCGTTATCTGGCTTGGGGATTTGAACTATCGTCTGTTCATGTACGATGTCTCTGAGGTCAAACAGCTCCTGGTGAAGAATGAGCTAAAAAGGCTTCAGGAATTTGATCAGGTAAGAAACTAACGCGAGTCAGTGTTTGCTGTGCACTGCTGACGGCTCAGTAGCATTAGTAATGCTTTGGTGGTTGTATTTTACAAATCTTTCTAGCTCACCTAATTATTATTTCTTGATAGTTAAAGTTTGAGCATAAACTGTATTCCCTGTAAGATATGGCGCAGGTTCATTTATACCTGGAATTCTCAGATTTTCGTGATTACAAAAACCAAATGGTGTCACTTCTTTGGGTGCAGCTGAACATCCAAAGGCAAACAAAGAGAGCCTTCGCAGACTTCATGGAGGGAGAGATCCACTTCATCCCCACGTATAAATTTGACACCAAAACAGATCGATGGGATTCAAGGTAAAATATATATATTTTTTTATATAGCTATAAAGGAAGCCCTTTTGAAGTTTTTCATTCTATTCCTGTCGCCGCGGCAGTATTGAACGTGTCCCTGGTGTCTCAGCCTTTTTGTTATCTCTGAAACTGTGGCGTTGTCCTGCAGCGGGAAGTGCCGAGTCCCGGCTTGGTGTGACAGGATATTGTGGAGAGGTAACAATGTGGAGCAGCGCGTATATCGGAGTCACATGGAGCTGCAAACCAGTGACCACAAGCCTGTCAGCTCTGTCTTCAGTGTTGGGGTTAGAATCTACGTCACGCATGCGACATAAATTTAGTCAATAAGGATGGCCGATGCACTAAATACATTTTCTTTCAACCATCGTTGGGTTTGTTGAGCAGGTTAAGGTGGTGAATGAGGAGCGCCACAAAAAGGTGTTTGAGGAGATTGTTCGGGGGATGGACAGAATGGAGAATGATTTCCTTCCATCGGTCACTCTGAGCAGAAGAGAGGTGAAGCTCAAGTCCTCGCTTACACTAAATACTGATGATGCTTTTGAAGGAAGTGCTGATTTTGTCATTTATCCTTTAATCTTTCTGGATGAGGTGACAGAGTCTGTAATTAATGTGCAACTCTTTCCCTGTCCTGCAGTTTACATTTGAGAACGTGAAATTCCGGCAGCTTCAGAAGGAACGCTTCCTAATCACGAATGACGGGCAGGTCCCCTGTCACTTCGCCTTCATCCCCAAACTAAATGACACTCAGTATTGCAAGTCTTGGCTCCGTGCCGAGCCCAGCGACGGATTCTTGGAGCCGAGTAAGTCCTTTTATGTTCCCCACCTTTTTTTTCTTTTTTTACTGCCCTTATTCCTTGATTATTGGATTTACAATACGAGTTTATCCAAGTTTATGACTGGAAATACGTTATTTTGAATTTAATGCATCCATTTTTCCTTCTACTCTGTTTTGAGTGTAGAATTGTTCTCATCGGTTTGTTCCATAAATCCTGTCGATGTTTAATTAGGCAGTAAAGAATGAATGAATGGCTACGGCTTGTAACAGTAGATAACAGTAAGGTGAGGCATAGCTAATGATTACTGAATATTTCCTCTCATACCGCCATTCATTTCGTTTTTAGCATCCCTTATAGGTGGCAATAAAATGTAAAAAGCAGAGGATCTCATCAGAGATCCTCTGAACGTTTCCTTGCAAACCTCTTCATGAATCTTCTGAACAGACGAGACCCTGGAGATTTACCTGGAGGTGTACGTCAGTAAAGACTCCGTCACGCTGCTGAACTCTGGAGAGGACGCCATAGAGGATATTCTGGTGCTCCATCTGGACCGTGGGAAGGACTACTTCATCACCATCTCTGGAAAGTACCTACCCAGCTGCTTTGGCACCTCTCTGGAGACGCTGTGCCGCATGAAGAAGCCCATCAGAGAGATCCCCATCACCAAGCTCATCGACCTGGTGAGGGAAAGCTGATATACGCTTCTGAATAGGGAGGATCACACCAGTTCAAAATGCTAGGATCATTCAGCAGAGACATATTATTCCTGTCTGAGGACTGTCTGCCTTACTGTAGTTTGACTTTGGGATTTAGTAGTGCTATCATTCCGCACCTCTTTATTTCTATTTTTTAATTTCAACTGTTCTACTCTCCCTTCTTGCCAGATTGTACCTGATCTGTGATTTATGCTGCTCTCCTGATTCTGTGTTTATGCCTACCACTTCTACCTACCTTCTTCCTCTGTTGCCCTTCATCGCCTCTCCTTGCCTTGCTCACTCCTTTCCAACTCTGGTGCTGGGCTGACTTCTTGCTCAGGGAGAGGACAGCTACACGGAAAAGGTAAAATATCAACACCCCGTTAATGCGTAACCTTAAGACTGGTTGTCCAATCACAGACGAGACTGAGCCAGCGTGGTTACATGGGGCGACTCATTAAAGCTCCCTGGGCTCATTGAGGACTGGGCGCACCAGTGCAATGAAACTGAGACGCACACACACACACCACCAACGCTGAATCACATTTCACAGCAGGTCATCCTCGCCGCAGAGATCCCGTATTTGCATGATTAAAACTAATGAGAAGACGTATTGGCGTCTGTGGAGCTCCTCTGAAGCCAAACGACGGAGTCTTCTCTTCCAGTTCAAAAATTGCGACTGATCAGTAAAACTGAATATTTGCACGAGGAAACGGATGCATTTAATTTGGAATTCAAAGTGGATCATATTTCATTATAAGTGTTGCCGTTTATTTGTCAGATGTTACCGATTAAGTCTTGAATTCGCTTCCGGAAGCCTGAACACGCTGCAGAGGTCCACAGTTAACGTTTTGGATGTTACTTAATGTCAGAATGTCTACGTTCGGTGTGATTCAGTTTAGTATCGTCCCTGTTAACGCCAGAGTCCAATTTCCCTCGCATTTATGTGCGGCCTGCTCTTTGTTGGTATTTTTGGATGTTTCGCCTGTGAGCATTTGGGATTCATTCCCAGAAACAGACCCCGGAGGTAAATCCAACCTGGGCTGTCTGTTCCTAATCACATAGTATGGAAATAATAACCAAGAATTTCAAATCATTTTCTGTGCAACGTATAAAAATGGAAAATACTGATTGCTGTAAACCAAAGTGACTGTCATCAGGAAAAGATGAGGGTGAACTTCCTGACGGTGGATGGTGCGAGCACTGATGACAAACCTCTGAAGATCCCCAAGGAAGTGTGGATTCTTGTCAACCATCTCTTCACCAAGTCCTGCGATCAGGTGAGATCCCCCGGCGCATAAAGCGCTCGTATATCGGTAGGTAATGTTTAAGATGTTCCACATTTACCTCTGAATGTGTTCCAGGAGGACTTGTTCCAGACTCCGGGCCTCCAGGAGGAGCTGCAAAACATCATCGACTGCCTGGACACCAGCATCCCAGATTCCATCTGTATCCTTGAATCTAGACCCACGTAGATGAGAAGCATTAAAACGCATCGACCCTGTCGTGGTGCCGAGGCGACGTCCGTCTGAAACGGCCCCGTTCTTCCCTGACTCTTCTTGTAGCCGGTTGTAACCACTCAGTGGCCGAGGTTCTGTTGATCTTCTTGGAGGCTTTGCCGGAGCCGGTGATGTGTTACGAACTCTACCAGCGGTGCCTGGACTGCTCCAACGACAGCCGCCTCTGCAAACAGGTAAATCTCTACATCGGGTACGGGAAGACGATGCGCCGCTATAAATGGTTCATAACTTTTAATAAATCGAGGTTCATATTATACGCTAATCGTTAATCTACTTCATGACAGTTGATCTCCCAGCTGCCCCGGGCTCATCGCAACGTGTTTCGCTACTTGATGGCCTTTCTAAAGGAGCTACTGAAACACTCGCACAACAACAACCTGACGGCGAGCCTCATAGGTATGAAGCCTAAGCCGAAGCCTCAGCTCTGACAGACGTTGCTGGTGACACGGCAGTAGGAGCGAATGCTAATCGTCTCCCTCTTGTGTTTTAGCGACACTTTTCGCCAGCCTGCTTATCCGACCTCCTCCCAAACTGGTGCGCAAGCAGACGCCACAAGACCGGCAGAAAGCCATCGACTTCATTTTGGGATTCCTAATGGCGGCGGACGAGGAGTAACCGAGGTCACTCACCATGCCGGGGGGGGGGGGTTGTTTCCTAACCCGGCTGATGACGGCAGTGAACCTGTAGGACACGATTCATTTGGCATTTTGTATTTTGTGGTCTATGGAGACGGGTGCAGTTTCTTTTTTTTTTTTTTTTTTTTGCACCACATTTCCCATAAACTCGTGACCGATGGCGTCTCCAGGTGATTGACAGGATGACTGCTCGCTGCATTTGGGAGAGGTTTGAACTGAGCTGTGCACTTTCTGATGAAGTAGGCCTTCTACCTGCAGATTAGAGTTCTGTTCCTCAGTCGACGCTCCTTGTCGAATGCCTTCACGCCAAAATACCCACGAAAGCACTGAATGTGAAAACGCTACGTAGCCGTAGACGCTAACGGAAAGACTCCATTACACTAAAGACAAGCAAATCGCTGAAGTTTAAGTAGACGACTGAATACTTGTATGTGGTTTAAAAGCAGTAGATGGTTTTAAATTGAATAACTGTGGAAATATATATCTGTGTAAGAATGAATATGCTTAACATTAACCGCGACAATCATCCGCTTCGCAGCATTTTAACCGAGGGGGCAATACTGAGATTTCTGGGAGCATTGCTATACCTGTTAACGTTTTACATTTTATTTATATCGTTCATCCAAATGTTTTGGTTCTCACCGCGATTTCTCTGCAGCTCTGCATTGGTGTAATATATTTCTCCGGAACCATCCATATATTTTAGTCATAAGGCGTAAAACCTGAACATTCTTTTTGTGTTTTAGGTGTTGTGTGTTAACACACTAACCTTTCGGTCCATCGGAAGCAGGAGAGTCCCCCTCTGTGGTTCATGTCTTATATCATGTAAATAGCCGTCGTTTCCCTGCCTCATGGGTATTTAAGTGTCGGCAGGGCGGTGCAAACGTGTGATGGTGTCTACAGTTTGTCATGCTTGTGGTGAAGGCGGTACTATTGTCTGCTTGCGTTTGTTTCCTTACTTCTGCCACATCTTAATTCTAACTCCATGCCTGCGTGATACTAAGACGAGGCCGCTGTGTTCCTCGTGGTAAATGCAGATCAGTAATACTCTTGTTTTGAGTGATGCAGCATTTCCTGAGTTCCATTTTTTGCCGCAGACATTATTATTATTTTTTAGCAGTAATTGTTGTAAAACTGTCATTGTTAATGATAACAGCACTTCCACACTGTGTAAAATGAACAGTGTTTCCTTGGACAAAAACAGAGTATTTACTTTTGCGAGTTCATTTTCCTTTGCGTTGTAGCTCCTTTAACTAGTGATGCTAAAATGTTCATGAAAGTTCACGTGTGTGTGTGAGCATGTGACGTAATATGACGCCGCTGACAATCGTAGCACTTGCAGGAATATCTCTTGGGCTGAAGGCGCTCAAGTCTTTCGTCGGTTCTTCTGTCTTATTGCCATCGACACACAAGATGGTCTTTAATCAAGAGGCGGCTGGACTCTGAAAGGATTTGGGAGCATTATTTATTTATGTGTACCATCATGATCACATCAAACGACATCAGTAAAGTCCATAGATTTGTTCTTGGTGTCATGCCAGTGAATCAGGATGTATTTGCATGTGTTCAATGTGCTTTTTTTTGTCAGTCTTGTCGCAAATCTGTTCATAAGATTAAGGTACATCTAAAGGTACTCAAACATGTTTTCACTTTCTTTTTTGTTCCTTTTAATTTATTTTGTAGAAATAAAACACTCTGTCGAGCTAACTGGCTTCTCTGGCTCATTCTTCAGGGATGTGTGAAATCGTTACTGGCTGATGTTCACCCTACACTTAGTCTGTTCAGTGGTCAGTGAGGGCTCCTTCACTTCAGTACACTATAGGCCGAAAAGCCTCCTTCAGCATCACCTCTGCTGCAGCTGATCCGGAGTCTGCTCTGGATGCAGTGGTGGAAAAACTGCACAGGGAGCGGGTAGGATGCTTCTGCAGCTGGGTGTGACATTCCTAAGAAGATTTTCTCAGAAAACACAACCCATTTCAATTCTATCCCATCAATCTGGAGTGGCAGGCAGGCCTGATCTGGTCGGACCCCTCGACCCTGCAGTAGTGCAGTTCATTCACTCACTCTTTGTTTTAATCAGCTGTGATAATGTATCCTCAGCACTAGGTGGCAGTGTTGCCGAGCCTTTCCCTGCTCTTTCCTTCCATCCCTGTGAGTCAGCTGCACCTTGCCACGGCTGGTAGCTCTATCCACTTGGTAATAACTGTCAGAAAGCGGCCCCACGATCTGAGCCGGTGGCCCACTGCAACCTGAACCACCAAGTTGTTCTGCTCGCTCTCCCCGTCTGCCACAAATGAGTTCCATCTCCTCCAGCCTGGCCAGATGCAAGGGCGGCTTTAATATCTCCTTCACAGATGTAATGCAGGCTGTAATACCGAGCTGTAATGTTCCTGCTGGCTTAGTTCCTCGGGATTCTGAATTGGAAGCAGCTGCAGAGCAACAAGACTTGGTGGCAAATCGACAAGCAGATTGGGGAAGAGCAAAGATGCGGCGGAGAGGAGGGGATGTTACACAGCGCTTACCCACAACTCACTGCAGCTCTCTCAGCATATAATGGTCGACTTGACAGTGATTAAATAAGACAGGTTTTTGGTTTTTTACTCTATTGGCTACCCTTGGCAATTTTCAAGGCTCCCAAATATCCCTACTTACCTCAATTATGCAGTAATTTTGTTGGGTGCGGCAGAATGTGGCAGCATCGGTGAAATAATATGACCAGATTTCAATGCAAAGACAAGATTGCGTGTCGTCTTTATCTGTTTCACATGCTACGTAGTAAGTTTTTTTTGGGAACATGAACACAATGCTCACACAGAAGATGCTCCTCAGGAGGAAATGGTAAAAAAAACCTCAACAATGTTTCAATCAAAATCCATTTTGGTGCATTTGTTGTTTTGCCACCTTTGTGGTTGCCACTTAGCTCTACTATACATATCTGCTAAAATTCTTGATAAATAATACCTAAACATGTTTTTTTCTTGCTTTTTAAATTAGATTTTATTTTTGCATCGCTGATCAGACGGGATTTGTTAAATTTGCAGCAAAAAGGTAGCAGGTGAGAATGAAAAAGATTTAGCACCTAAAGCTGCAGCTTCTCTGAACTCTGGAGAGTTTTTGTGCATGTTTAATACTGTTGGAAGTTGCAGCCCATATTGTTTACAGCTAGTTTCTCTCCAGCTGGCAGCTGACATTTAAACAGCAGCCATAGCAGGATCGGACTATTTTAGCTTGCTGCTGTCCATCAAGAGCCTCAAACCACCCTGCGAGAATTCGGACTCCGCAACTTGACCACAAAACCCTCAATGCACGTGTACAAGTTTAAATGCATGAAACCACAATGATTGCATCCAGTCCAAACTAATCTGCTCTTTAAAATTGGCTGACAATTGGAATGGTGGACAGGACTTTTGTGGCTAGCTATCCGCTTTCAAGTCTTCCTCCTTGTCTATTTGCTGTTCCCTAAAATACGTGATTTTGCCGGTCCTGATGGTTTTTTAAACGGTTTCTCAGAGTAGAAACAACAAAAATACCTTCTCATTTTTTTTTACATCTGACTGTAATGCTGCTCTAACACACTTAAATTAAGCTGAACCTCATTATGTTGAGCCTTGCTGTTGCCTTCATTTCCTTTTTGCAGGCAGTGGACGCCGTGACAGCCGGGTGCTTGGCATTGAGGGAGCAGGCGGCTATCTATGAGAAGCAGCTGGACAACATGGAGGCCCAGCACAAGAAGGTCGGGGGGGTGTTGGGGGGGGGGGGGGGGGGGGTGCGCAACGAGAATGACTCAAGATGTACCACTTAGGTCCGACAGGAGTGTTGGAGAGATGCCCGGATCGCTGGTGATAAACACAGCTGCGATGACCCAAGAGCAGCTCTGTCAAAAGAAACACTGGGAGTGGATTAAAACACAAAAAATGCAATCTAGCAAATTCTGCAACAAGTCGCAGTTAGGCCCTTATTCAAATTGTAAAGGAATATTTCAACAATTCATAGAAAATCTTTTCTGTCTGAGAGCCATTCTACAGCTAGAAGCCGCTAAATGTAGCAGAAAGACTACAAGCAACTGGCGGGCATCGTCCCACCCAAAAGCTGAACAAACCTGCATTTTTATTGTGTTAAAATCTCACTAATTTGTTTAATTCATGCTCAATCATATCTCAATGTGCCAGACTGTTCGCGAGTCCTTGTGCCCAGCCAAGAATAGATTGGCGCTAACACAATAAAAAAAAACACAACTTATCTTTTTGCTCTTTGTTTCCTGTTCAGGTTAAACAAACGACGTATAGCATTTTATCAGTGAACTGAAGAGGCGTTGCTAGGTGACACTTGTTACCTTTGGATGGAGCCTAGCAACCGGTTTCCTCTTTCCAACCTCTGTGTTAGGT
The DNA here is from genome assembly GCF_040956055.1 of Brachionichthys hirsutus. NCBI lineage: Eukaryota > Metazoa > Chordata > Actinopteri > Lophiiformes > Brachionichthyidae > Brachionichthys > Brachionichthys hirsutus. The sequence goes on from NC_090902.1 coordinate 4,976,709, forward strand.
TAAAGCAGCTATCTGATGATAACTCTGTGTGTGAGCCGTAGACATGAAAGAAGTCCATCCAAACAAAGGTGAATCCGCAAATTAAAATACTTCTACCAAATAAACAGGAAGGATAACAGTGCAGAGATCATTTAGAAGCTAAGCTTTATATGCACACATTCAGACATAGTCGGACATGATTGGTGTATCTGTTGCTAGGCAGTTTAGGGGTATTGTAAGATCCGTATATATTGGCTGTTTGGTATGAATTCCTTTCAGAACAACAAGATATTTAATGACAAACATTGGAGTGGAATTGGCCTTCATACACGCATGACCGAGCATTTTTCCTGAAATCTTTAACTTTGGTCTTTACTGTGCTTCCATCCTTTCTCCACCTTGCCCAGAGATGACAGATGCAAAACAGCATCAGATCTCGAGGCTGCAGACAAAGAGAGGCAGCTGAAGCAGAGCAAATGCATCACTCTGTATTTTTTCTCTGCAAAGCCGAGCTGCCCGGCGTTTAACACACTCCCTCTGGGACACTCTCAGTAACTCAGTCTGGGAAATGCAGCTGAATAGCAAATGGAAACAGAAGTTCCCTTTGTTTTATTAACGCTTGTTATTATCAGCACTTCTAGATGCCACATATTCCCCTGACAAATCGGCAGCCGTGTCGTTGAGGTTGCAGGAAAGGGAGGAAAATATATTTTTTCCTGTCGCAGCAGCAAGAGTTCATGTTCTCTGTGGAGGATAGGCTTTTCTTTTTAATTGAATTCTCACCATTTGAAATGTATTTTGCTAGAACATAGTAAAAATGTAGATGTTTTACTTGCAGAAAGTAAATATCAATATCCCACTGTAAAAATACTGCCAAAGCTTCAGTAATTATCCCATTTTTTTTTTTTTTTTTTTACTGAATATCAAGTAAAATCCTTTAAGTGCAAAAATACTGAACACTTGGAGCGTTTAATTATTCTGTATATCAGTAATTGTTTTGCTCATTTTAACTTGTAAATGCTATTTTATGGTCAGACCCGGAAGTAGTTACTCCAATTTTATAAAGTGGTCAAGCCCTGTCTTCGCAAGTAAAATCTCAGTTGAGCGATTATAATTGTGAAATAAATGCAATATTCAATGCTAAAATGTCATGGAGTTGAAGTTTCAAGAAGAAATAACATGAAAATATTTGGGCAAAATGCATGTACAGTATTTAAAAACTAAAGTTCAGTCATTAAAAAAGTGTTGCATTTTACATTTCACATCCGAGTGAAGGATGGCCGTGTATTTCTGTGTACCGGTATTTTGTGTTTGAGCAGGCAGCGGAGAGTCTGCTGGAGCCATCTGAAGGGATTACGGGGGCGCTGGCAACTATTAAATATGGCAGCCCCGACATCACTCCGGCTTTGGATGTAAAGAAGTACTACTGCCAACTGGCTGAGAGCCTCCAGGTACTACATACTGAAGCCTCGCCCTTCCTACGTGTGAGGGAAGTATACCTGTTTGCATTACTGGAGCCACAGCTCTATTTTATGACTTTTCATTCAGGTACACTTACAGACACATGAAAGGACTCAGACACACCTGCAGTGTAAAGAAACTACTTTCCTTGAGGTCTGTATTAGATAAGTATGACAAACGCTACGTGTTCAGCTTATATGGTCGGGTTTTCATCCAAATGTAACACAAAATCTGGTGGGAAACCAATGGAAGAACATAATTTAGTATGACATTTATATTTCTTTTAGGCATTCACATGAGGAAGGTTTCGATTCCATGCTGGGCCCACACAGAGCGAGTGTTTTTGCACAGCGCCGTTTTTCACGTAGTGACAGCTTCAGTGTACATTTTAAACCTCTGGTTTCATATATTTTATGATCAGTTAAAAATAACCCCATTGCTGTTTCACCCCCCCCCCCCCACACACACACACACACACACACACACACTTATAGGAACTAAAATGTGCATAAAACATCTTTGGTGAAAATGTATGTTTTGATTTGTAGCATCAAATCTAGAATACCTTAACTTTTTACAGTGTTGCATTGTTAAAATGACCCTATGCTGCAAAGAAAATGGAAAATGTCATCAAAATCTGTGTGGTAGACTGTTTTATGTTCACCTTTTGTTCTTTACTCAATCATTTCACGACCCCTCAGATTCGTCCTGTGACCCTTTGGCGGGGACCTGGCCCTAGGTTAGATTAGCAGCGCACTAAAACTACTAACCGCTTATAAAGCACCAGCTCTATCGTCACATGCTATAGCAGTGAAATGCCACTTACATATTTCTCCAAACTCCAATCAAGTCATAAATGATATTTTTAATTTCATAAATGTAGGATTTTATGAATTCAGGGTTTCTATGTTTTTCTTTTTTTGCTTTAAATATTGGCATTGATACTTGCAAATATCGGATAAACACTTTCAAGAAAGCAGCTGCCATTCTCATCTTCCTATCGACTGCTTAAACCATAATTTTTTGACTTACTTTTAGCTTCTCTGTCTCTCTCTGAGGAAGCCTGGTCAGGTCCAGATGTAAATCTCAACTTGCACAAACCACACAACGATACTCCCACTTGTGTTCTTTACCCCTTAACACAACACGAGGGAAGAACTTGAGAATCAGAGGTGCAGTTCTGGACCTCAACAGAATGCCTTTGTCTACCTTGGTGGACTTGTATTACTCACTCAGAGTGGGGACGTCTTTACACAGTCACGACAGGCTGTATTTCATAGTGGGAAAGTCCCCATAATGTAGATGTTCATTTCTAGGATGGAGAAATGATTTAAATCTAGGCTAAGGATCAAGGTTAAGCAAATTGTGGTTATGTTTTGGGTAAATATAAGTGATGCAATGCCAGAAAAAGCTGTGGGTGTTCCTATATGTGTGTAGTCCAAGTAAAGAGGTGCTGCACTGGGGTCAGACTGCAGCTCCGGTGGGTCTGACCTCTCTCTGGGGTGAGGATGTCTGCTCAGGTCAGAGGTCATGGCTGTAATCAGACTACTGGCCGCCTTCCCAGGATCCTCAGCAGCTCTGCAGTGGACGCTGGTGTGTTTGTGCGCGCGCATTTTGCATTTAGAGGCACAGCTGACATTTTTAGTAAATGTGTGTGTCTGTATGCACATGTGTGTTCCTTGCTTCACCAAATCCATCCTCTCTGCCTCCCATTTGGTCTCCTCTCTCGCCAGCTGGACACGATGCCGTCTGCGCCTGGCCTTGATTTGCAGACCCAATTGTTTCAATGCTGAAATGATTGCTGTGGGGTCTGAGCAGTAATGATAATCGCTGGCGGGCTCCCTCGCACCTGTGCACCCTCGTGTTGCTCGTTTCGGGCGCATTTGTTCCATCTAATCAGGGCTGCGATGTTTACAGAGAGATGTTTGAACCAAATCAGCTAGTACAAGAGGAGCACCTAACTGGTCCAGTCTTGTGCTCTTGCAGACTGAAAATCAAAAGGTCAGACAGTTTTTTTTCACACCTACAAACTTTACCGACTTTTTTTTTTTTTTACTTTCTTCTGTGCAGGTTGACTGTGGCGTAGCTTCTTCTGCTGTGGTGGAAAACAACTGGAAGTGGGAGGAGCTGTCAGGTCAACAGTTAAAGACACCAGTGAGATGAAGATGTTGGTAAGAAGTGGACACTTTTAAAGGGTCAGTTCCAACAATTTACATGAAATGAAAGAGGAAAAATAAAGAAGTTGTGCTTATAAGTAGAAAAGAAACATCCACGCATCAGACTAGGTGGGCAGGACATACCAGGGAGGCATATATGATCTGCATGGGTCAACAGTGTTTATGTGAGAGCAGAGTTGGCTACATTTAGGGACATTCGGACCCTCTTAGTGATTTGCAAAAGGACCATAAGGAAAGAAAGCATTTGGAAGACAGTGTGTATTTCTTTGTGGTGAATCCACCCTTTAGGTCTCACCGATACACACCATTAAATCTCCCACTTTATACCCACTGATTGAGATCTTCCCATAATACATTTCCCCACATCTTTACCGACAGAGAAAAGAGGAGAGTGACGGCCTACAAACTGGCTCTGTATCGGCCGTCGGTGCATAAATCAGACATAATGGTGAAAATGAACGGGGCTCCACAGCAGGTGGAGGGAGTGGAGAACAGCTGAGTGACAGCAGAGCAACGGTGTGGGAGATCCCGCTGACCAAACTGTTTGCTTTGCAGACAATTTCAGCAGGAGATGTGAAGGGCTTGGGCTCAGCTCAGACGGGATTTATTGCCCTCCTTGTCCTCAGTTATTAAGTACAGTCTCTCAGAGCTCATAAACGTCTTCAAACGTGACATATGTACGCGCACACAATGACCGGAGACTTCCTCTGAAAGTGGAAGAAAGTTTAGAGACCTCAATTTAATATTTCTCATCTGTTAAAGAAAGAAAGACACACCAAGGAAAGTCCCAGAGTCGGGAGAAAGGGTTTGCATGGAACAGACAGCCGAAGTGAAACATCAATAAAGACACACACTCGGCAACTTTGACTTGAATAAAAGCACACGCTAATTTCAGGAAGCAGAAACTATCTCTGCTGAATTCATGCTCTTCCACGCCCGTCAGATCTCAGCTGACACCTAACCACATCTGTAACAAACATGTTGGTTTGGTTCTCATCACTGTGGCCTTCGCGCTACCTCCAGCTCTTTAAATAAACCGCACTGCAGAAGTCTTCCAACATCACCCCCCCAACCCCTTATATGCAGTACGAAATCCCCACGTCTGCTCAATCCAGCCTGACGGATGGACGCCACGGCTTGATCCCCGTTTCCTCTGTTGCCCGTGACCGATGCCTCGGGTTTGGTTTCTCACTGGGACTCTACGTGGCCAAACAAACAGATTTCAATGAAATCAGCCCTGACGTAGAAATGTATATAATAGAGCAGGCAGACATGTGGTTGCACTCACAAAGAGCAGGCTTATCACTTGTCATCCCAGAGAGAATGACGAGTCAGACATACGAACGGGCCCGGGAGTCACCATCAGTCTGTAACTAGGGTCTTCCTCTGGTCACGTGATCTCAATGGCTGCCAGGATCACCATCTGGCCCGGACTGCTAATAGTTGAGCTTCTCCGACCGGTGTTAAAACTCAAGGCAGGAGACATTGAGGCCTTGGACCAAAAACTAACGTTGATGCTCATGCGTTACTTTGACGAGGAAGCAGGGTGACGACTACAAGCAAGCTGCTCAGGGAGAAGATGGCCAGAGATATGGAAATATCTGCATACAGGTCAGGACAGCTTCATGTAATGAAGGACAGCAGTGGGGGGGGGGGGGGACGTTTCTCTTTCCCCTATTGATGGGTTGGATGTTGCAAATCAGTAAACGGTCTCTAAGTGTTTTGGGATTGGGAAAATATGTTTGATCTTTCCTTCTGGTATTGATTTTACAGCAATAATTGCAGTTTAACCTAAAGACCATTATGCACAAGTGCCGACCCATTTTGTAATTATGAGACGCTATGGCCGACAACACCTTCCCAACTCTGACGCCCTTCTTCCATTGACCTACAGGTTGTTCTTTAAATGGCAACCCATAGCTTTTAAAAATACACTTCATTTCAAAAAGAACCTTTAGCTCGAAATAATACACATGGTATTTCCACAAAATCAAACAAAGCACAATATCATCCCAAAATGTTAACTCTCATCACTTCGACATCTGAATTGTCCACAATAAGACATTCCTGCCAGCAAAGGGCTGAGATCCTGGACCACAGGAGGGTCACAGGAAGCTCCTGAATAGGATGCAGTTTCCTGAATGGCGACCTTGAAGACATTTGATGTCATTCTCTCCTTCCACTGAGGTTGTTTATCCATCTGCCATCCTGGTATGTGGAGTGACGCACTTCAGCCATCTCATCCTGCTGCCACAGGCTCTTATTTCTTTCTCCATCATCGATCCAACTGCATCCACTCGCCGGGGGGTGGGGGGGCGCTGCTGCAGACCTGAGCACAGATCCTCAATACCTCATTAGAATGGGCAAAGGACCTCCCGCTGTCAGCGCTGCTTCCTGGTGCTCTGCCAGCTCTTCTGTCTGCCAGCCTGTTAATGTCAGCCCTCCCCTTGCACACATCTACAAATTCGCCACAGTTTTCGCTTCCTCTCGTTACCGAGTGGACCGTCCCAAAGACATTTAAGGCACAGTGAACAGCAGATGCCAAGCCCCCCCCACTTTACTGGATGTTTTGTCATCCGTGATGATAACCGTGAATAAGATGTGAAAATGGTGGTTGTTTATTCTCTGTGCCCTGCCAAACAGTCTGCACTACAGATCATAAAGACTCCTGGACGCCGTTACTGGGGGGGGGGGGGGCACAGTTTAGGCAGATGCTCACCGCTAATGAGAACCATATTACGTCCTACTTTATTCTGCTGCTCGCTGTGGTCTGTTCACGCTTCCCCGTGACACAGCAACAAGTAGCTCCACTCAGGACAAGATCCTCTCTAGTTAAGCCTCCATCATAAAGTGGGTTAGTATGCAGGCTTTCCTCATTTCAATCCATTTTAATCAAACCATTTTAATTGGGATGTACCAAATTATTTTCTACAGCTCCACTCAGCGTTCGCTCGTCCTGTTTTTTTTTTTGTCTGTCTTAAGAACCACTGTCATTAGCAGCATTTCCAGAAGCAGCAGGTCACTCTTTTCAGTGAATCAGTTTTGAAAGCCCACTGTGCACCACCTGCCCACTGCTAAATGGTAGAACAACACCGTCAAGGACTAACTAGCAGACGCAGATATTTCTGTAGGCAATTAGTAGAGAAAATAAACAGCGAACTGGGAAGTTCCAGTCAGGAGTTAATAAAAAAAAGAGTGAATATTCAAACACGACTTCGACTACTTGCTATATATACAGTATATGTTGATGATATGCCAGTTTGGGTTTTACAGCTGTTTTTATAGCGGCGCTGCCCCCAAGTGGCCATGGAATCATTTGTTACAGGTCTGGATGTACATATAAATGAAATAAAATAAAGTTCAGCAATGTATCATTGACATTTATTTAATGGATGTACTGATTGTGTTGGATTTAAACATTAATCCCACTGCCGTTGTCACAGATCAAGGCACAAGAGCTTAAAATTAATGTCTATCACAGACATATTAACAATATGTTTTTAAATTAACTGTGCTGTAAAACATCAGCTAGTTCCTCTGGCTCATTTCTCTAACTTTGTTGACCTCGGTTTTGGCAGTAGCCTGTACTAACATCAAGCATGAACTACGAAGCTGAACACATTTCTGACTGGAAGGCCAACCCGTGAGTTACTTGTGTTTATTATCCCTTCTCTTTTTCAGGAGTCTGGTGGAGGAAGAGGAGGAGCGGCTGTCCAACGTGTGATTTGAGACCAGAAAATTGGAATGACCGGATGCTCCCGTTGATCTGGATTACAAAACGCACCAAATCTGCTTTAAGGGGCAATGCCAAGCTGCTTGGATGGTATAGCGAGTTAAGCTTCCAGTTACTCGACAGTAAATGAATTGAATACCCTAAAGCCGCCCCCTGAGATATGTATAAATATGAGCCATCGAGTCTTCTTCATTCCAAATCAGCGATATGTCAGAAGAACTGTCGTGTGAAGACGCCAGAGGTCTGTCGTTTCTGAAGCAGAGAGAGGCACTGAATGTAACGTTTTACATTTGAAATAAAATGAACTAAAAAAAACAGCATGGCATTGAAACATTAGAATTTCAAAAAGTAACATAACCACATATTTGTGATTTTGTTTAAAACGCATTGATATTTAAATAAAATAAAATTGGATATTTTGTATGTTTTTTTTATGTTTTGTTTTCCGATGACAATCCATTGATGTTTTTATTAACTGCGCTGCTCTCTACCCCAACACTGCTATGGTAAAGCCTTAAGCAGATGTAAACTTATCATGACAAATTAAAGACGTCTGGACGGCTTTAGCTGGGCCACTGATAGCGGGTCAACGGAAGATGACCCCGTGACCCCATGGAAGATGAGGCAGCCTAAACATTGTGGGAGGATGGCTCTTTGTAATGAGCGTATCCATGCAGGGTCTGGTAGGGATGCCTCCTTAAGTGGGTTTTAACTTCACTGTCATGATTCACACATGTTTTGTACCCATGTTTTTGAATACGTTCCACAGAAAACAACACGCTAAGCAGCGCAGCGCCACGGAGCACCTCGTATATCACTCAAGCTACGTCTGATTACCGGCTCTTAACCTTTGACCCCTTTACTGTTGGCAAATATATTGACAGCTCTCCCTTTGGAAACTGAAAGCGTCTGACCTTCCCTTTGCTTTTTCAGTCATGCATCCATTCATACGTTATGTATGGCATTGACGGTCAAATGTGCAGAGCAGTGTTTGCTTTCTAAATGGTTCATACATTTTCTGTAGCTCTTACAAAATGAGCACCTGGAACTTTGTCGTTATTTCAATGATCCAATTCGCTGTGATTGCAGACATAACCGTTTCGTTCTACATTTCTATGTAATCTTTTCCTTATTTTCTGCATGGCTTTTGAGCTGTCCGTCATAAATCATTTTTGGTCTCTGCATTTATAAAACAAATCAAACCTGCTTGGGAGAAATCCTCACGCTATATGATTTCTTTTGTGAAAATCTCATGTTTCATGAGAAATGCTCATGAATCCTTCAGCTTAAGGCTTTCCATGCACTATAAAACTAAGCAGAATGGAGTGATTTACGTCCTGTGATCTTTCTTCATTCAACTGCATGCGTAATGTGAGATTTAAACATTCCCAGCTATTAACAATCTCAAAGTCTCGTTAGCTCAGCCATAGAGATGAAGAATGCAGCTAATAGCGGATCAGATAAGATTAGCTACACTCGGTGCGCTTGCGGTGTTGAGGGGTTAGCCTCTGTAATAATTGAGTTCAGTCTCTGGAGAAAGGGTCAGCACTGGCCGGCCGAAACACTGCAGGAAAAAATCAGTTTCTCAGCGCTAAATCACAACCTCAGAGTAGAGAAGAGCTGGAAAGGCGACGCTGGTGGTTGGATGAAGCAAGGAAATGTATAAGAGAGACTAGAGCGGAATGACAAAAACGTTCATCCTGGTTTCGTTGTAAATCAGGATGTTGTAAACGATTAGTCCAAACAACTCCTGAACAGAACAAAAGCCAGATGACGCGTTCCGTGTCTCTGCATGTCCAAGAAATACCTCTGAAGTAGCACACGGAACATCTTTGATTATTCTACATTACGTTGAATAGTGTGAGAACAGTTGAGAAGCAATCGACAAATTATTTTTCCACAATCCTGCAAGCTATGTCTGTAGCGTAGCTAAAAATACTCAAGTGTCAATCTTATAGTAGAAACTGCACAATGCGTGAAGAGAACAAGAGTCCAGCAAAAAAAAAAAAGACCTTTCTTTTATACGATGAACAAATATTGGAACGGGCTCTCATTCAATGAGGCAATTTGACAAACCAATTAAGTTTTTCTACGGCGGCTTCGGCGTGAGATGACTTTGTTTGTTTGAATGTGCGCGTTTGAAGTATTTCAAAGGCTCCTGATGTTTGTGAGGGTGGTGACCTTCGTTCGCCTCTGTTTTCCTTTGGCCCATCACAAATCCGTGACAACAGAGAAATTCGTCTCTCACCCCCCCCTAAGTCTGTCGGCGACATTGAGTGGCCCTGGGCCGGACTGCGTCACCTCTCTGCTCCTTGAAGCCGGACAACTTGATTTGAAGGCGCAGGTTTTCAAAGCTGAGTCATGGATCAGCGGTCAGCCAGCTTGGCCTTTTCATCCCGTTTTTTTTTTTGGGCCTTGATGGTTTCTATGTGCGGGAGTGAGGGGAGGGGGGGGGGGGGGGGGTCAAAACCTGACCAACATCAACAAACGAAGCCGCTGCGAGGAATAAATGAGCGTGTGGTCCCCCTGGGTAGTGTTTGCTGTGAGATTGAATCTTTCATGATGGTTTGATTGTGTTGAAAGAAACCATTTCACACAACATATGCTGTGGACACAACATTCCATTAACTTCACATGGTGCTGGAATGCCTGTACATTAAGAGTGGCAGGGCCAGGCTGATAAATTATGACATCGGAGCTCGCTGTGTCATTCCACATATCCTCAATCATCGGCAGAGGAATCTGATTAACGCCTGAGGTCGTGGCGATTGCGCTCAGCTTGTATGACTCAGCTCAGCTGTCACCTCCACATAGGTAACCCCAGAATATTCCTTTCCCTTCGGGTTCACGCGGACAAATAAACACTGTCCCCAGTGAGGACAAAGGTAATTTTTTCAAGGTCTCTTCATGGCAGTTTGGCCGTAATGAACCAAGGTGATGTTTAGAAAGCAAATAAATAAGAGGATGGGGATGAATCAAGGAAGAAAATAAAGAACAGTAAAAATATACAAAGGCAAGAGAGCTATTGAGAAAGTATTTCCTTAACAAGAGGGGAACAAATAATAAATTATGGGGCCCGTTCTCCCTAGGGGAAGATCTGGCAGGGCCTGAGGGTGGAAGGAAGTGGGCATCCTTCTCTTTTAATAGGGGCGGTGAGCGGGCTTTCATGATGGGAGCATCGCATCACACAAGACAGAGTCTTGAGAAAAAACTAATTAAAAGAGTGCTCAGATGAAACTCGACTTAAATCTCTCCATACAGGTTATACACCGGGGCAATGCTGAATGAAGATGGTGGAAGTGTGACTTAATAACCCCCAGGTCTCTCATCTTGTCATCGCCTCAGTTTCTAGCCCTCATATCTGCAGTCCTGCTTCATTGCCTGTTAAACTGAGAGGCTGCTGACAGCAGTGACCCCACATTTACCCCAAAATCTCCCCTATGCCCATCCCAAAGCAGGAGGCTAACACCCACCAGCGTGTCATCACGATGGGCCGTATATATGCTACGTTTGCATATCTTTACTTCTCACTATCCTGTTTTTGATGATGAAATAAAGCAACAGTGTTTTTTAATTTTTTTATTTCCCCCCAGACTCCACGCGGCATATTAGTCACGGCCAAAGTTAGCTAAAAGTGTTCCCTTTTGTCCCAAACTGTTCTATTAATCAACTTCACAAGGCATTCTTGATGGAAGCAGAAAACAACCCAGGCTACAGGGGACACAAGAGATTTTTTTTATATACTGTGGTGGCTTGAATAGCATTATCTTTTCTTTTTTTTAAAGCAGAGTGACTTTATTGTCAGAGATCAGAGTGTTTGCTGTATTGGATTCTTGGCAGATGGCCTGCGTGGATCATGGCCACCCTTGAATTTAGTTCACAATTTAAGCCTCACCTTGTCAGCAAATAGCCTGCTCCCAGAACTTTTGCTGCATATAGGAACTCATGTCAAGGATGTAATGGTTCCTTATCAGTTAGAGGAAAAACAACAATCATATCACATTGTTGATGCAAGATGTCCTCCCACCGACGGTAGCACTTAAGAGGATTATTTGTCTGGTATTTCTCCATTGATGGATGACCTCTTTGTAGACATACAGTATGGGTATAAATCAGACTGACATATTAGATCTGGTGATCTCATAGTAAAGAACATGCAAGTTTCTGACCACTGGAAGGGTCAGAATTTGACGAAAATTACATTATTTGCACAAAAGAATATATTTATTTGACCATTCGTCGACTTATTTGTGCCCTTGACTAATTTCTCTCCCCGGACATGAAGCCAGAGCACCAGTAGTCCAAACGATCATAATTTAGACTGGGAGTAAGAAATCACATGTGTCACAGTTTACGTATATCAGCGGTCCTTGCCTGGAGCAATGGCTGTTTTAGAATTTGAAACAAACTAGGAAATCATTTTCTTAGCCTGCTAGTCATTCATCTTTTTCCCAGACACCCAGACCTGCTTCCTGTCAAACTGACACGACCAGCAGGTAAGCAACATTTTCCATACATGGACCACATGTAGGCTTTTAAACAAAATAATTCCTTTTTACCATATATTGCACCGCATCCTGATTGTACATTCGCATTATTTTTTCACATCTTGAACAGGAATCTGTTCCTGGCTTTGACGAAAACCTTTCAGTGTCACGTAAAGGACAACAACATATGGACCCGCGTGAGATTACGAGTGACGTTAAGGAGGTTATCCACCAATTAAATATGTTCTACTCTGTGGTTTACTAGGAGGGGCTAGCTTGACGACCCATAATCTTTGATGTGTTTCTCTGAAGTAGGCTCTTTGTTCAGCATGTCAACCGAAATGTTTCGGCGCAAGTGTCCATTAAATGGATGGTTGAGCGTTCAACCACCGTTGCGCTTCAGTACGGCTACTACGGGGCTACGCCGACCCTGTGCCATTTCACTGCAGAGGCCTGCCAGAGGACATGCCAGGCCTGTGATGTTTTACAGCTCAGCTTGCAGACAAAACACCTCACAAGCAAATCCCCCTCAACAACATCTGCTGCCAATTTAGCCAAGGCATTCCTGCAGCGCTGTTTAATATTCACATGGGGTTAGGATCTATCGGGACAAGGGTGGATGGGGAGAGGGAACAAGCTTCTACAAACCTTTGGTCTGTGGTCCAGACACGGTGAAAAATGAGGGGTTAACAAAGAGTGAGCCGGAGCAGGGTTGGGTTAACGGGCCTAATTTGCAGGGATAATAATGATGTTCACGCAAGGCGTTTGGGGAGCAAGGGGGTGGAACAGAGACCTGATGGTGCAACCACACAGGAAGTTTACAACACGGCCAGAAATGTATTTAATCATCAAACAAGCAGTGAGGCGCTGGCAGCACGGCCGGAGTCGGCAGCCATCCTACAGATGAAGACAAATGTTTAGGGAAGGAGCCAGTCGGCGCAGTCGGATCTATATCTAACAGATTGCAGCTCTCGACAGCAGCCTAGAGCACAATATGGAGATTATACTGTGTATAATATATGATTTTGTATTCCCAGGCGAGGATGTAAAAATTGATCTCTATATGAACAATAAACCGGGATGCATTTCAATCTTATAGGAAATTACTTGTGACTTGGTGGAACCAAAAAGGACCTTCATCAGCAGTTTCCTGCACACATGTCAGCACCAGCAATATGTGCTGCCTGACCAAGTGAAGGGAGAAAGAAAGGACACAGTTAAACGATAATTAGATTCATAATGTCCTTGTGAATTTTTATGGAGATGTTTTGACCCACAGCTAAATTTAGAAGGAATATCCAAAGCCTTTCCCCCCCTCCTCCATTTAGCTCCAGCTTATCTGTTATTGCTTATTTCTATGAGATAAAAATGCATTTTGGTGCGTATTATATTTCAGGGTATACGATGACGTCTAATTGGGAAACTTTAATATACCAGCAAGAATACACAGAGCTAAAAAATAAATAAAACTGAAACAAACAGTATGTGCCTCAGTGTGGTTCATTTATCATGTGAGGGAGCAAACAACACCTCCTTGTTTTTGAGGGGATGAGATGGCAATTTAAATAAGAAAATATTTTAGATCACGTGACCTTGTTAAATGAATGTGGCCATCCTGTTGAACGGATGCTATTTTAGTGGTTGACATAATTAGGGCTTTCTGAGATGTGCATCAGGAGACACTTCAGCTGCAAAGACAGTCGTTGCCATAGTATCGGCATAAGCATCCGTTTCCTTATACTAAATTAATACACCTATGTCTACTGATAGAGCGCTGATGGTACTTTTTACAGCCAGCCCTCTCAGTAAACAGGTTCTAACTTGGAGGCTCATTATAAAAATTCTAAATTGCAATCATAAAAATCAAGCAGAGGCATGCTGTTCTCTAAAATTCATTGTCCATTTGCCACATTTTCATCTGGAAACCGAGAAGTGAGATCCAAAGGACATTTCTTTTTCCAACTTCACGTAAAGTTCAGGCTTTGGACTTTACGTCAAAACACGTCATGAGGATCTGTTGATACATGGCATCAAGAGCCGTCCGCGCTCTTTAACATGTTTTACATTCCCACCTCATGCCTTGTTTGATGGTGACAGTCTGTTAACATTCGTGGAACGAGGAACAGTTTGCTCACGCTGCAACTGAAATAATCTTGAAAGCGATGAAAATGCATGCAGCGGCCCGAGTGGTTAAAAAAATATTTCTCTGACAACTTGCGGTCAAACACCATCATCTGTGTAAAGTTGTGCGGTGGAGGTGCGAGGCGTGAAATGCAGAGCATTCAAAGTATCTTTCTGGCTTGGAACACACAGCACTTTTGAATGATGCTTGGCATAAAAACCATTAACAGGCTCAAAAACAATCACTGCTTAGTTAAAGCCTGCAGACCAGGAGCAGCCAGTCTCTATCGCTAAAGTCTCAGCTGCGGTTGTCCTTGCATAAATGTTTTGGACAGTAGATGAAGCGCACCTATTGGGATAACAACACATCAAACGTCCACGCTGAGCCCAGAGCTGCACTTTGCAAATGCTCTGTCAGAGTGCCAGTTTTTCTGTTTTTGCACTTCCCTTTTGTTCCTTGTGTTGTTGTGCTGTTGGCATAGAGTCTATGCAGACTGCAGAGAGCTGCCAGTGGCTGAGGTCATTTTTTCTAGTAAGCGGTGACCACAGAGATGCTTTCTCTTTGGGAGCCTCTGCTGCTGTTTGACTTTCTAAGCTTCAGCAACAGCCCAGTCCAATCTAAAAATATTCCAACAGAGCTATTTCCAGTAGCTAGATTGAACAACGATTCGGGTTCCAAACCGCGTCCCTGCGTGCTGCCCTGTTGGACACCTTTGAGGGGAATATAAATCCAACTGAATTACGCTTAGCATTGTAATTTAGGGGGTTTTCATGACTTCGTTGCCAAATACACACACAAAAAAAAAAAAATCTAAAACAACCCCAAAAAACTGCATGATCACATTTTAATGTTACGTGTGGATACTCAAAGTGCATGGTCATGGTGAGAGAATAATCGTGGTGTTGGTTAAACATTGAAGTTAACAGGTTAACGACTTAAAGGATGAAAACCTTGTTAACAGTTAACCCAAATCACTGACTTACCCCAACCTAACTTTAACCAGAGTGCTCTTGTTGCTAAAGCCTTGGTCTCCTGTGCCAAAGTCCTTGTCTTTCCAAACCTGGCGGTCATCATTATCACCTCCTCATGAAACAAGTACATAATATTTCACCAACTTTAACTTTTACAGCCTTCCCTGGATGGAAGCGAATGCCTGACTGCCTGCCTGCCTGCTGTTGCATAGAACAGTAATCCTCTGTGTAAGAAGACAGGAGTGTGTCACAGACGTTTGTAAGCCGACGTGTTAATAAGGGATCTTTCCTGGAATGAAACGAAGACAATAAGTTCAATCACAATGGATTTAAATAAATAGACTTTGATCAACACCAAAATGAAGCTCCATTGTTTTTTTGGTAGGACTTTAGTATTCTGTCAGTACCGCTATGTTTTCTGACTACAGTGAATGATGGCTGTTGGGTTCCTTTTCTCCATCAGCATTATCTGGTCAGGAAATCTTCTGCTTCACCAGATAATCCTTAGTCGAGTGTGACAGGAAGTTTGGGAAGGAAACAGATGATGCCTTAGCAGAGGCGATGAACCTGGTTTTGAACCTGCAGTGACAGGAACACATGATGTTCACCTCCAGCCCGCTAATCCGGGCAGACCAATGATTCTTCTTTATTGAAGGTGCCACTGGCTTGCCCTCGCTATCTCTGCTAAGCCACGAGTTGGATGCAGGCATACTTGGGGATTTGGTCTGATCTGGTTTTATAGGCCTCACTGAATGAGAGCACTTTTTTTCCTCTCCCGTCAGTCTGACAGAGGTCGTGTTTTCATGAGTGGGGCAGCTGCTGCTGAAGGGACATCTTCACGTCGGCCACTTCTACGGAGCCGCAAAGCAAGTATGGAAATTTAATGATCAGAATTATGACATTGTTTTTATCTCACCACCTGAGCACAAGGTGGGATTTCTCTCTCAAATCATTCATAATCCAGTGTCCCTCTCATCAGTGCTTGTGTACTTTGGATTGCACTGTGCCCCCCCCGCTGTGTTTGTCTGACGCGCGATTGGATCAACGTCGTCTGTAATGTTTACCTGATGCACACAGACGCTCCAGGAAAGGTCCTGTCTTGATTTCCTTGATCTGTTATGGGTTTCAGTCTGAATTCATATTTAGTCGGCTGGAGGATTATTCTGTGGGGTTTACACCCCAAAATGTATTCCAAGAAGTTTATAGGCTGCTTGTAATGCAAAACAGAACCCAAAGAGAAGCCATATGAAAATACCTTTAACACAAGTTTCACATCTGTTAATGACACAGATTACCAGGTAACATTCCACTAATTGTCCAGTCCTTCATTGAGTCATTAAGAGAGGGCCCTCTTTTGACTTTGTCAAGTACACATAACATATTTGATGGATTACAAAACTGAGCGGAAGGGAGCTTTTTAAAAAAAAGCATTTTTATAAACACATTTTCAGGAGACTTGGTGGAATATTGAAGAACAATTCTGTGTTTTTAACACCATATTTATTCATAGTTGAAGTTACCCAGAAAGCAGCCAATTTGATAGCAAACATTTTTATTTTGATTTACATTATTTAAAATAGGAACTATAATGAGAAGGTTCAACTCTACTAAATGCCCTGCTACTTTTAGCGGGTTATTTCTGATCTATAGATCTCTTTTCTTATTGAAAACTCATTAAACTACAATCAGAAATTCTAATTACATCTAATATAACAGCAGTGCGTGCTCTCTGTAGTGCTGAGCTGCTGGCACTTCATCCATTTCCTCACACTCAGGCCCTCCTGACTCTTCTACTGTTTCTCCATGTGGCACCCACAGTTGCAGCCATGCCACCTGCCATGAGACACATTGAGTCGGCTACTCCAGCACACACAATTCATCCTGAGAGAGAGAGAGACATGAAGGTGAGAAAAGTCTTCAGGGTCTGCCTTTGTTGCAAAAAAATTCAGTGGAATTAATCTCTTGATCAGACATCAGGTTCTTATCCCACGGGGGACTTGACTGCATCGACTGCCTGCAAGCAGTGCCTCACCGACGAGCTTTGTATTACCATATGTTGAATTTTTAATCCGTGAACGTCCCGGAGGAGTGATATGAAAGTGCAGTTTTTCTCAAGCATGTAAGGGCAAGGGTAATACTATGATATTTGCATATGGCTCATTGCACTCTCATGCACAGATCTAATTTGTTTGCAAAGCATCCCTTTATTTTTTGAAACAACAACCCCCGCTTTCTGAAGTAATTAATAGTTCTGTCCACTCAGACAGCTGGACGCTTAAACGTGTTCATGGCTGCTGCTGCTGCTGCTGCTGCTTGATGAGTGTTGGGCTTCGTACAGAGGTGTGGATGGGAGGGGAGGAAAGCTTGACTGTCTCGGAACGCTGTGTCTGTCTGCTTCTGTGTGAGCAGATAAGAAAGACGGCAGAGAGAGAGCGAGCTGCTGATTCTGGGTTTATTCCACAAAGCCCCCTCCTTCCGCAGGCTTTCTCTGTGCAGCTGCAGGTCTGGGAGCTGACCTGCATTAAGACATCACAAAAACTGCCTGACGGGCTAATAGGAACAGTTTTCTAGCACATCTTCTAGCTCGTTATACTCCGGAGTTTGGCAGCGATTTAAGGATATCTGCCATTAGGGTTTAAATAGAGTTCACCTAATCTATGCTGGCAGATTAGAAATGCCTGGACAAAACACTTCCTCCCTGACTGATGGCTCCAGGTCCACATCAATGTATTTATTAGACATGCACAAACGCAATATTTTGTTTATAGCTGAAGTATTGTGTGACTTTTCATTACAAAGTTCTAAATACTTTATTGTACAAGTTAAAAACTATGATTATTTTCAAAATGCATATATATAATTTTGTTTTTGAAGGCCTGAATGACTGATTTAAATACAGTTCATGCTCTTATCGTTTCCCGGGAACTCTCCGACGCTGATGGGGAAATAGCCTTGGTGAGGAGTGGTCTGGCCAGTGGGCATCTGACAGTGATTTGCTGATCCTGTGCAATTGCATGATGGCTCTCATCCTCTAAAGGCCACAGGGCCCTGCTCGAGCAAGCCAATCACTGCCCCTGCACATTCTGCTGTTGGCAATTATAGGTCAGCGTGTGTCACGACATCATTGTCTTCCCTTTGAATGACTCGATACCAACTCCCACTGCAATCAGTTATGTTTTTCTCTTTGCCGTTTCAAATGGAACATGAATCCAGTAACAACATGAGCAACGTTGTCCGAGTCATTGTGTTCGAGCTGTTTCGCCAAATTGCAGTAGAATCGTAGCGATTTGAAGCTCTATTCCTTTTCTGCTTTTAAGCATTATCATCATGCAGTTGAAATCACAAATTCCTTAAACGACACCTTGGAAGACAAAATAGATTCCCATCTTGATTAACTTTGAAATTGTTATGTGAAAAGATCTGAAACAGCAGCCGAACATTAGTAGGAGTTTGAATTTAAATATAAATGCTATGTTGTAAGTATCTAGGTTCACACTAAACTCATTACTGTGCTGAAATCTTTGTACTTTAAATCTATAAATTATCACAAACCTACTGCTGAGGTTCAGAGTCTTTGGTAACTTATGGCCAAATTAAAGAGTGACTCAGAGCTGATATTTTAATCCGGAAATGGGGTCCTCAACGTTAAGTTTTTACTTTCCTGAGCGGAAGTGCGAGACTGCAGGTATGAAGCCAAAGCCAGCCATGTGAGCAGGACTTATATGGAGAGTTGGTGATGAGCTGGGATGGGGATCAGGTGTGTTTCGTTTGGTTCAGCCAGGCTGCCCTTTAACTGCGCCCATACAGCAATCAGGGTGCGTGAGGCGAAAATCGAGGAACAGAGAATACACCATGCAAGTTGAACAACAAAACAGCGAAGCCATGACAGTTACAAAAATTCGGATGACTGTCTTTATCGATAAATGACAACAAAACTATTTTTTTCCCGATTGATTGATAGTAAGAGAAGTGGCACCCCCTCCAGATTTTATTTGCTGAATGTGGGGTGAAACGGTTCATTGTACGCCCACTCCTCCCTGCTCGCCAGGCCAAGCTGGCGTCCCTCGTTGAAAATATACGAAATGATTAACTAGTCAGACAAGGTCGCTTAAATGTGATGTCAAACCGCCGTTTGTCAGGACGCTGTCATGGAAAGCCAGCTGCAGAGTTCACGTGCACTTAAAACGTATTAACTCAAATGACTTAAGAATTTTAAAATATTTGTTTACAGTTGAATTAATTTAATTTTACAAAAAATGAAAATAAGCTAACAAAATGTAACCAATCGGGACAGTAATCTGGCTGTGTGTATGCAGGTTTGCACATACATTGTATGTAAGTGTTGTAAAGGGTGGGTTTATTTTTTACATCCTTTGTTGTTAAAAAGCTCATTTAAAACAATGCAAGTGGATGTTTCACTTTAACAAGCGTACACACAAAGCATCCCAGTGGAGTTACTGCTCAATAAAACCTTTTGGCTCTTTATGACGTGACAACACAACACAATACACGGCTTTACAATGCCACACAACTTCCCAGAGGGTTCCTTGTTTAGTACCAAACATATGACTGGAATCATTTAGTCTGACTTGTATTCCTCTACCTCTAAATGGACATCACATGTTCATGATTGTGTAACGGGAAAGCGAGTGCCAAGGTTTCCTGTCTAATTGGAAAGGTGGCAGGTTTTCATCCCAAAAGAGGAGACTTCAGGAAGAGCTTAAAAAGTAAATAGTTTATATTATAAATCTGTCCTTCATCAACGTGTAACATTCTAATGATTGGAAAGTTATAGCCTTTATTATATTATCCTCCAGGCCAGTGCGCTCACTTTGTTGTTGGCCTTTGAGCTAAAGCTAATATAGCTCAGACTGCACGGTATAACCCTCGAGGAAGTCTTGGCTCATTGACAACAGTACTTCGATCAGAAAAATCATCAGATCAGACTCTGTTGTCATGGTTTCCTATTTATGTTTAAAAAAAATAAATGCAACTCATGCAAAGAACAAACACTTTAAAAAACCATACAGCGACCAATGTATTTTTTTGATGATGGCAGCCCCACCCTAGTTGTGCATTTCTCTACCAACTGCCCTGCCGCTCCTTTCTGTGTTTGTGCTGCCTTTGCCTGCTGCACAGACACTGGTGTTAACACAGCTGAGGTGCATTACTCAGACTCTTACCTGGCTCCGGGCTGTGTTTGCAGTCAAGAGTTGGTGTCTTTTTTTTTTTTTTTTTGTGGTCACTTCAGAAGCAGACGCAGACGTGTCCGTGCACTTTCTCTCGCGTACACATAAACAGCGTGTACCACTGACTTGCCTTGAAACGCAGATACAACCCCCATGCGCCCCATCGTGTACCATAAAATCAAGGGCAGGATCGATGCCCGGCTACAGATGGCTTGTTTAAAAGGAAGTACCACTCTGCTATTCTGATAAGTGCCCTGTTTTGCTGCCGGATGATGCTGTTGCTCGGTGAACGCGCTATGCTTGGGCTAAATTTACATCTGATTCATGGCCATGCAACAGGAATGAGAATGGCCAGATTAGAATTCAGGTGGCGATCTGAATGTACAGTATGGCTGGGCTGAGTGCTGTTGAACACTTCCACAAAACAAAAAGGTAAATATTAAAAAGTATTAAACGACTTATGGCAGTAAATATATGTTGGTAATTCTAGAATATACACTCGAGGAGACAGAATTGACCTATAAAACAATTGAATGGAAACCACATAAAATAAGACCAGTAGAAAATGTAGCTGTGAAATACGACCGGTGTAAAGCTCGGGGAGATTGTCTAATTTGCATGATGTGCTCCAGACAAGATTGCAACCCCTCAGAAAAGTCACATAATGTGACACAGCAAAAAAAATCAAAATCAAAATTCTGATCTAATTATGGTGGTTTAATGAGTGTGAAGTTTGCTGGAGCTCGTCGGTCTTGGCTCAAACGCTGCATAAACCCTCTGAATTCTCCGCTTGTTGCTACAAAACCTGAGAATAACATTGTCAAAAACAGTAAAACATAATCAAATCTTCCCCAGCACCTGCTCCTCGTGTGTGCGCTTCATTTACGATTACTGTCTGCACACTGTGCATAATTGGAGTCCATGGAGTCCGGGCGGTTGAGGGACAGCGGTGAGCTGGGTAATATCCATCACTGTGGGTTTGTCAGCGGCTCTGTGGGCTGTGTTGGTGGTATTGTGGAAAAGCCAACTGCAGTTAAAGTTTTTATGATGTGGCAGGAGTTGATTCTAGATGCAAAGAGCAATCCAGATGTTACTCCTATGGTGCGTTTAAAGACATAAATATCACCATATTTGAGCTTTTTATAAAGCCGGCTGCTTTTCATCTCGCTCAACCTGAAGAGATGTTGTCGGTGGTTTATAGAAGATCACAGGAGTTCGTGTCTGCCACTCGTTATACTCAGTACCTCACTCGTCGCTCGGATTCCTTTCAGAAACCCAAAGTCTCCTCGATGCGAGCCCTCGTTCCCAGCAGCGCACTGGGGACCGGCAGGCAGTGGCACACATTCCAGCAGTGACAGTGAGCAGGACTGGAGCCATTCTCACAGATGGGCCTTGAACTTTTTTAAAGAGGCGTCTGGCTTCACAGCGGCCCTCAGCGCCCCGCCGCAAACTGTAACTCTATAGCCTCGTTGTCACGCTCCATATCCTCCCGATGACCCCGAGCCCAATTATACAGCTGACCCAGGCTTGATGATATAACCTTGGGCGTCTTTTTTTGGGGGGGGGGGGGGGGCTGCCGGGGCTCAGGGGTGCACTTCACGTCTATCATGACATGTCAGCTCTTTGCGTTAACCAGACACTTCCCTGAGTGGTCCCAGTGGGGGGGGGGGGCTTGGTAGGAGTGGCTCCCATGCGAGGTCCAGTCTATTTCAACACATTGAGCAACTTTATAGACAAACAATATAAGTGAGTGACATGCAAGATGCGCTTACATTTACAACACACACACACGCACACGCACGCACACACACACACACATGCACACGTCAGGACTGCCATTATATGTAAATATGACAGATGTAGGCAGGTTCTCAGGGCATCTAGATCCACCCATTGTCTCCATGCATGCTCAGCAGCTGAAACGCTTTAATGTGCGCCGTGCTTAGTATGCACTATAAGCTCTGGAAAACTTATCCCTGTCACCGGTATTCCTTAATGGATGAGGAGTTGATTTACATTTGCAAAGATATGTGCATACTGAGTGGATTATTTCGACATAAGATTCAGCTGAAAGGAAAGGTTAAAGTTTAAAGGCTAAACAGTCAGCTGAACATCTTTCTGTGTTTGACTAGTGTGTACATAGTGTGTGTGTTTGCAAAGTTAAAATACATGCAGTTAAATGATGCAGTGACTTTAAGCAAAGCATTTTTCGAAGCTGTAAAAACCTCATTGACTCTGATTGGAGCCTCCGAGGCGGCCTGAAATATTCCCGTCAGCTGCATCACTCTGAGCAGAGAGGATGACGAGTGTGCTTTCACTCACTTTTACTTTTAACACCTGCGTTTGTGGTCCAGTGTTTCAATGAGGATTGCTTGATGAACTCCAGGATGAATCAATGTGTGGTTTTATACATTAGGACCGTTTTCTTTCTGAGAGGATGACACCATCTGATTTTGATCTTGGTGATGCCAACTTTTCCTCCATCACATATAAGGAGATATTTTTAATATCTAGTGAAATAATTTCAAATCAATTAGAAAGATTTTTATATTCAAGATTTTTTTAAAGATTCTTTTCAGCAATTTAAAAATATTGCTTTGGATCATCTTCTGACTTTATTCACTATTCACTTTTTATGTATCCAGTTTTATATCTACACATCATTACTTAACTTTAAAATATTGATATGATCCTCAGGGTGAAACGTGTCTAGTTGTACCATATTACTAATGAGCAAATATTAGTTTGCTATATGACTTGCATGATAAACCAATGTTTGATCTGGATCAACATTTACTTGCTATCGTGGTAAAGTTTCCAATGACGTTAGCATTTATCGCAAAGCACAGTGCCGGTACATAATTCCATGAACGCAATGTTAAAGTTGTCAGTCAAAAAACAAAAACGAAAAACATGACACAATATTTTCTTAAAATAAGATTTTTAATATTACTTATTATCATAAAGATATATTTACACACTTTACAGAAATAGAAAATAAAAACACAAAGCTACGCATGAAAGGAAAATAAAATAAAATAAGTACTCCAAGAGCTAAAGCTTATCTTTTATAAATTAGAAACCAAAAGTTCAAATATGTACACAGTATTTCAACCATTTCTGATACACTTGTTTTATTTATTTATTCATGTCATTTATTTTTGCCCAGTTCAACATCAAAACAGAGACAGGGACTGTACATTTGGCCTGGTGAGTAATATGAGCACACACCATAAACAGAATATAAGTTTCAGGAGTAATACATTGTCTTTTAAATGATATCTGCTTGAGACATAGTAACACTGTAAACCTACAGACCGCATCTCTCCTCAGACCATTCTGGATGTAGCTGATCTCGGAACCACGGCGGTTACATAGATGGAGAATGTGCCGCAATCAAGGCAGGAGGGGCCTGTGCTATTCTGGGTGCAGGAAGTCTCATTTTGAGACTCCGAGATAATGACCCTTAGTCATTTCCCACGGGAGATACAAATCTAGTTATCCTTTGGATTGCCCAGCCGGTGGAAATGTTGTGAATGCATTGGATTGAATA
Organism: Brachionichthys hirsutus; assembly: GCF_040956055.1. Classification (NCBI taxonomy): domain Eukaryota; kingdom Metazoa; phylum Chordata; class Actinopteri; order Lophiiformes; family Brachionichthyidae; genus Brachionichthys; species Brachionichthys hirsutus. Next base: position 5,000,381 of record NC_090902.1, read on the forward strand.
TCAGCCTCTTGATCTTGCAGACACCCACTCTAAAGGCCAGCGTGTTGCAGTTTGATGGGCTTCCAGATTCACAATGTAAAATCACGCACTTTGTTGCATGCCAACTCTGTTTCCGCTTCCGCAAGGAGTGAAACGATTTGGTTCAGTGTAATTCATTAAGAAATAAAGGAACCTTGTCTGGCAGAGAAGGGAATTAGAATGAGATGGAAACCTTGTGTTTTCTGTCATTTGTCTTCCGGATATTGTGTCTAAAGCTGTTGGGAAAGGGTCGAGTGAATATTTTAAAATCTGCTCCAACCTTATAGTTGTCTCCACCGGCAACAGATCTGTCTCTCTGCTCGTCCTCACTCTTTACACACTCACAGCCAAATGCATTTGGACAAAAAGAAGTGAACACAAAGGGGCAAGTTCTCCGAACAAACATTTTTCTACCAGTAAAACAAGTGCATAGGAACATTACTCAGGCCTTGTGATGTTCACAGAGAAGTGGAACTGGACAGGAAACATTGAGAGGGTAAGGAATCATTTCTCTTGTGTAAGCCTTGCTGGAAAAGACCATTAAGGAAAATGGTTTTGCTCCCCGAGCATAATGTATTGGTTTACCATTTCAGCTTGAGCCTGGACGTGCTTGTCCTTCCCACACCACAAGGCCCATTAACCTGATGTGCAGGGCAGAACTGTGGACTATCATCGACAAGAAAAGAACGCATGAAAGCTTTCACGTGTCCACGACAAATTGTGCTGCAGACTAATTTTCTATTTAGTTACATCCACAAAAGATACAGCTTTTCACACTGTATTCAAAAACGTAAGCTTTGGACAACCAGCTAGACAAGAATAAGACAAAAATATTGTCACAATACACTGGAAAACCATTCCATACCAAGAGACTGTTTTTTTTTTTTGTCAGGGTGTATTTTTCCAGCAGCATTATGGAATTGCAAAAGTGCAGCCTGGCAAACCCATTCAGAAGCCTTGGATCAAAGCCACGTCTAGAAGTTGGAACTTGTTGTGACCCGGAGGCTTTGGATCAGTGGGATATTTGGCTTTTAATTTCTGGATTCGGCTGATAACCAGACTAAGGTTAAAAAGAGTACTTTACATCGACATTGGTTTGCTCTGGTCTCTGAAAGGGCGGCGTGGCTGCTGCAGATGGTGAAGGTTACATTCACGAAGAACAGCGCCAATGCAGATGCTGCTCGGCGCCGTAACAATGACGACTGAGACGAGGGAATAACGATTGGAAACCACTTGCCATGACCCATCCTGCTTTCAACGGCCCCACTTCTTCTGCAGCCTTGAACTAACATCCTCATCCTCAGCCCAAATCTTCCAAGTCATTTCCCCAGTAACGCACAAGAGGAATCCCAAGCGAGGCCGTCTCACTCCAGAAGAGCATTCATGAAATCTACATCTCTGTGTGAGGAGGAATGAAAGAATAATGGCTGAACTGAAATTATTACTTTTCACAGTGCCCTAGGATTTAATGCATTTTTAATCAGGATGATCTTGGCTGGGTGGATTGCCAGTGTGATTTTTTTTTTTTAAGATGCTCTCTTAATAAAAGCTTCTGCTGCTGGGATGCAGAAGCCTTTGCCTTTGTTGTAATATTTGCATGAGACACGGGGAGAGGGAAATGGTGTTGGAATCTAGGTTCACCTGCCAGTTGTTTGCGTGGTCGTAACCGACTTGAAATAGAAGTGTTCACTGATTTGAATTTCAGTTCAGTTTCATTTGAAATCACTTCAAAACAACAAGACAACAACATCTAGGAAGCTGCTCCGCACACCTAATACACAAGGAACAAATGCAAGGTGGCTGCTCTACATGTTAGAGTCCTAATATGTTACATGACTCCTTACTGAATCTGCAGGGTTCTGAGGATTGGACAGGGGGGGCGTGGTTTGAGTCTAAACCAATTTAACAATGCGCTCAGACTAAGTGGCCCCGGCCAGCTTTGGGGAAGATTCATCTGAGAAAGATTAACTCTGGGACTTAATGAGCGTAATGATCAAAGCCACGACCACCTGTGCTGTGGTCGAGCGGACTAGAAAGGCAACTGTACCCAATGTGATGTGGCAAGAGAGGACTGATCCCAGATAAATGGCTATATCGATGAGTACATGGAAGGAATAGTAAAGATACACGATATGAAAATACGCTCATATAAGCTTAAAATGTACTGAATGTTTGTGTTCCGTTAAATAAACGCACAAAATAGACTCCCCTAGTTCATGCCACTATCACAGCACCCTGAGAAGAAATTAAAAATAATTAAACATAGAAATGAACAAAAAAAGAGTAATATATTCCAGTATGATGGAAAGGCATAGCATTTCATTAGTGAAAGATATCGGTCAAAGGGTCAAACCAGCCTTATGCTGATTACTAAAACACTTTAAGTAGCGGTAGGCTGAGCGTGGCGGTGTATTAACTGAGCTGATAGTCACTTTGAAATAGGTTTTTTTTTGGTCTAATTTAACTGTCATCGTTGCTGACATTGTTTCGCGTGGCTTTTCTGTTTGGAGAAATTTGAAATGCATAACGTGTCAGCGTATTCAGACTTCAAACGAGAGGTAATGCGTTTTTTCCTAACCTTTCATGTCTTCATTCCTGGCAGCATTGTGGAGAAGGTTATTATTTGGCACTTCATTAAAAGGCAAGGCAAGCCTGTCAGTGGAGCAGACTGCCCCTGCCAGTTAACAGTCGTGTAGAGCGGCTGCACGGGGCAGGAGTGTGTGTGTGTGGGGGGGGGGAAGAAGACTAGGGATTGGGGACGGGACAGGATTGGGATTGGGATTGGGATTTGGGGTCAAAGGACTCATCCAAGGTGGGGACATGTTGCAGTAACCTTGAGTGCATCAGTAAAAACCCCACAAGGTGTCAGTGAGTTCAGAAAGGATTAAATATTAATCTCCCAAATGAAGGAATTATTCTGTTACTTAAATAGTTTGTACAATATGTGCTCTCTTTGCAGCCTAACGTTACTTCATTAGGAGACAGACTCAAAGCACCATTAATGATGACAATCAAGAGATTCGTGTTATTCAATGGGACGCCCTCGCTCTAAACTTTAAACACAAAACGTTCTCGCAGCAGACGTCCAAAGTATCACAAGTGAACTCAATATTTGTCGCCAACTGTTAAGACTGATGCTTCCCAAAAGTTAAAACCAGCATCCTCTCTCTCACTTCCGACGCCATCAATTAGCTACACAGCGCTTAAACCAGTGGCGGCGGTAACCTTGGATCTGAGATATGGGAATGTCAAAACCGTGGAGAAGTGACAGATGCTTTGAGACTCGGATTGTTTTGACCAGGATCCCTCTCCACCACGTCATGCAAAGTGTGTGAGACAGTCAAGGGGATTGCCAGGTATGGGCTCTATGAAGCAAATGGTGGAAAAACAAATTGGGGGGGGGGGGGAAACCTTTGGAGAAGACAAAGATAGGTTAAGTGGTGAGGGAGTGAGAGAAAGAGAGACAGAGAAGCAGAGTCTGATAGCTCGGGCTCCATTACACCCCCCCCCCCCCCCTTCCCTGTCCCCAATTCCTCCTAGAACTGAGGATGAGTGGCTTGTCCTGATTTTCTTGTGGACAGAGTTGCTTGGAGAACCAGCAGGTGCTATTTGGACATCACTCTTCAGGTTTGGGCAAGTGTAGGCCCTTCAATGCAAGCCCCCTCAAGGTAAAGGAAGAGCATAGGAATCAGAACCCGGGGGGTGGGGGGGTGGACGGTGCTCAAAGCAGTGCCTGCAAAAAAAGAAAAACAACAAATCAGCGTGTCATCAGCATGTGTTATTGGTTTCCGAAGAAGAGTTTCACGATTCCTGCAGACATTTCAATTTCCTTTCCAATAAGGATGACCCTCAGGGGGTTTCTGTTCGAGCTTCCTCTTTGATGTTGTCTTGTGCTTGAACAACGAGACAACAGTCAAGGAAAGGTTCCTCCAGACATGTTCCAACCAGATTTTTTTGTTTTTGATAGAAACCTGCGTGAGAGTGAAGTGAAACAGTTCTATATCTCTGTGCAGAACACAAGGCCAGCATTCTGCCGCGCTCAGGGCGCTGGAACGCTTCTTAACAATGAGGATACCTTTTATCTTCTTCCAGCTTTTATCTTCTCCTGTTCTCTGATAATGTCCCAAGATTTCAGATGAGCAGCGCCGCCGCGATGCGTAGCGCAGAACCACAAGGCTCATTCAATAAAAAAAACAGCCTGCGCTTGTTTCACGACGGCATATTTCTGTGGTCACGCAATCGCTTTTGAATTGTCTGGTATATCTTTGTGTCTTTTGTGTTGCACTTTGGTTTGCTGTTGTCCCTCGTGTTTTCATGTTCACAGAATGATGTCAACGCTGCAGCCCTGCATGCTACATCACAGTGAGCGTATGGGAAGAGCTGCAGAACTCAGAAGAGGAATCGCTTAGAAGATCTTCATTCATTCAGGTAGCTCACAATCAGGACCACAAGAGGATATTCAGAAATTGCCCGAGGCTTTAAATCCGTAATATCCTGTTGCCTTTTAGTCTGTCATTGGCACGGCTCAGATCCAAGACTTTTAATAGCATATTAAAATCCGAGTCTACCGAGATGCTCTAAGTGGATGACCCGGGTCGCCATCTTTCTTCTCGGCGTTGCTAACATCTGGAATGTGTAATGATGAAAAGTCTTTGAATCACTTTGCCTCAGGTCTCTCGGGATATAAAGGATGAGCTGTTTTCGACACTGAAATGGGGGGGGAGATGTCGCTAATCACCGGGACCGTTGGAGCGATGAGCACAATAAAATCAATCACAGTTCATAATCTCTACAGTGCAGTGATTTAGTTTTGGCCAATAATGACATTCACACACAGAGCGCTCCTCTCACCAGCTCTCAGCAGGATGTCTCGATTGAAGTCGAGCTTTGATCAAACAAAAAGCCTCTCTAGCTGCTTCCAGAGGTGTTTCCCCCGTCATCATCAGCTCAAACCGAAGACAGCATGACAAGCGAGGAAGAACAGAGGCTTTCAAGCGGCTATGATGGATTGATGTTATAGACATTGTGTCTTGTGAAGACTTGATCCCCCCCCCCCCCCCGCCCATACTGAGGCAAAAAGAAGCTCAGACTTTTAGTTCCTTGGATCATTTACTCATTGAGGGTTGGTAGCATCCTCACCAGCAGACATCAGGCAGCACACTCGTTGCCTTTATTCCATGAACATGTAAGGTGGATTCAGTTTGTTCCATCTCTGTTCCGCCTACAGATAAGGGATCGGGAGATACAAAAAAATATTGTGCGGTTTCATGCTCGCTGTTTTCGTACGTCGTGCTTGTAATTATTGCGGATATTGGGAATTCCTGTGAACACGCGCAGGCAGAAGTGATGTTGCGACGCCTTGGGTCAGTCCAGATTGACCAAACCAAAGGCATCACAGAGAAAGCAATGAATTCTGCGCAATGCCTGTTTGAAAGATTGAAATAACTTTTGGAAACCCTCGAATGAGTTGAACTATGAACTTAGCCAGAATGAGAGGAGACGGAGTAGGAAGTGAAAGGGCGGGGGGGGGGCATAAGTGTTTAAGCATTGTGGTTTAAGTGGTGTTTACAGAGACACCATTGTGACTCACTCAGCCCTTCACAATTTCCTGAAGCTCCCCATATTGTGTGGCCGGCATTCTGCCACTGAGCACAAGCTCTGACCTCTCAACTCGCAGAGAGGATTCTCACTTTTTTGGGGGGGACAGACGGAGGAAAGTTAGATGTAGTCCTTTTAAAAACAAAACAGTAATGATTAATATTGCGCGGCAGATTCTGAAGCTGCCTGCCTGCAGAGTTCTTGGTTCCTTTTTCCTTAGGACGGACGAACCAGGCTTTGGCACGTCCTCGCTGCAGCCTCCTCTCACTTTGGCTTTACATTATCGAGGAACTTTACAGGTCAGTGTTGTACGGTCGGCACCTCATGCCGGGATATTGTGCCTTTTTGAGTTTTCCTGTCTCTTGAAGTGACGAGGAGAAACATATGAATGGGTCCCTGACTTCCTCATCGGGGGGGGGCTTCCTTACATTTCTCTGCTAACATCATCAAATTGAAAGAGATCATTTAGCTACGATAAATTAGCTCATGTTTTTCAGATTTGCTGAAATATGTTTTGGTTTCTCAGTGAACCTCGACTTGAGCTGAAAGGTATATTATATTACATCAGATTTTGGATGAAGGAGCTTTTACATCGACCTTTGAAAGCAACTAAATCATTCTTCCACAAATTGATGCCAGAAGGAAGCCTGACAACACAATAAAAAGTTTTTTTTTTTATTTGACTATATCAGAGTTACAGGAAGATACTTACTACTTGAGTATAACCATCCCCGGTATGAGGAAATACATGACGTAGCCTTACAAGCAGCTCCTGCCGTGCTTAGAGTGCATGCAAGCTGGTAGGCTAAGGTCCAATAACAGAAACAAATCTGTTAAGGCATGCACTTTTTCTGTGCCAACAATAACATCCTCATGTTGGAGCTCGGTCTGGCTGCACCGGCTACTAACAGTAGTTTCCAGTGCTCCTCTAAGTGTTGGAGTTTCCAATTCATCATTGACAGCATCTGAACTGATTCTGCCAACAAAGTATTTCAGAATGAAACGTGCTCTTTAAAAAAATATATATCCTTCATGAATTTGTCCCCCCCCCCCCCACTCGTCAGCAGCAGTTGTTAGGAATTAATATATCCAAAAGGGCTTTTGCTCATATCCTCTTGAGGAACACGTAGCTTCGGACTTAATGAGCAGTTGAACAGAAAGTCAGACTGATGAGCGAACGCAGCAAAGATAAGCACATTCTGTTCCGCAAGAATCCACGGAGGGTATGAGCCGTTTGCTGTGTGATGCTGACTATTTTATTGCAGGCTTAATGGTACGATTTGCCAAACGAATTCTCATGAGCGCCTTTCCACATCTGACAGCAAGAAACTTACCTTGCTCTAGAACGGCATGGGCCCCTTGTGGGAAAGACGTGGCCGTGGGCGTCTCCTCTTCCAGCCGGATGGTCTGTGGCTCTGACCGCCCCTTGCAGGGTTTTGCTGGACCATTTTTCTCACCGTAGCCACCTCTTGCAGTTCTCTGCCACGCTCCGCGGAGGCCATGGGACCTAAAGGACATGCGTAGAGGAAAAACTGTTTAGAACCCCCACCCTGAAAGAACTCTCCGATAAATGAAGTTTGATTGAAGATGTTTCACCACGAGGCTTCTTCAGTTCTTAGAGACTTGTCAAGAGTTTAGATAATCTTGTTGGAGAAGAAAACAAGAAGGGACCGAAACCACCAAGGCAATCAGACTCCCCTGGAGTATTAGCATTTATTATATGCATGTTAATGCTACAGGGCAGTCATGGAACCTGACCAACGAATCCCCTGGAGTCATGAGCATCCAACAAGAGTACAAGTATCTAAACTCTCTCGTCTCTCAGTGGATGAGAGGCGAAACGTCTCCGATGGAACTTCAACAAGTCCAGTTGATTCTTCTTTTTTTTGCTCTTCATGATTTACTATGACCTGCATGACTGACTGAGAACCTGCACAGACATCTCCAATAAATGGTGTTTCACGCCCTCCTCTCATTCCCAGTATCACACCAGTTGATTATGAGCTAAGGCCATCAGTGTTGCATGATAACAGTGGTAATGGATGAGGAAACAAGGGACATGTATAAAGTGTGTGTAGGAGACAGAGCCAGTGTGTGTGTGGGCCTCATTAAGCCCACCCAGCATAAGAGTTCATCAAGACAGCAGATAGAGAAAACTAAACCCCATGTCTCATGTCTCCGTCACTCTTACCCAAGATTGCAAACATGGCTCACCAAGCAGACCTTGTGGAGGTGCGTCCCGTCACAGTGTTTGATCCAAGATTAGATTAGTTTCATAGCGATGTGTGTCTCCTGGAGGATGTGTGTGAATGTCTCGGGTAATCGTAAGTACCAGTGTGTTTGAGAGTAATCCCAGATGTTTTCAGTCATCTCTCAATGGTTTTCCTGATCCATTTAAGCCCCCCCCCCCCCCTTTTTATCAAATGGTTGGGTCCACTTCAAGTGTTTCAATGCCCTTCCAACCTTGCACAAATTGAAAGACCGATTTTTAACGATGCAGGTTGTGTTTTCATCTTGAGTTAGAGTGTAACATCTGTGAGACCATGTAAGTTAAAAGTTAACTTTAATCCAGCAGAATGACTCAACAAACCTGCAGGGTGGTCAGAGTCTTTGAGAGGTTTGGAGTGGACATGGGGTCAAAGACAGGATTTGTAAAGAGCAGACTCCCCTGAAAGCCTCTGTCTCCAAGTGGCCAAAAAGTTTAACCCAAGCCCGATGATATTGAAAAGAATGGACAGCGTAAAATCATTTCTGTTTTTTTTTTAAGGTCCAGTGATCCCTTCAGTATTTCCTAGATGTTTTTGACTCAAACTCCTTTTCTCACAAAGACCTACAAATCCTCATTAGGTGCTTCCTGACATAGAACTGACTGACATCGCTCACAGAGGGTCATGACATTCCAGCCTTTTCTCAGAGACACTAGCACAATTCGAAGAATTCCCAAGGGAACGACCTTCATTCAGTTTACGAAGGCTTTAGCGAGGACACTGACTGCAGATGTTTGGAACGACAAAAGGTGTGAAAGCAAATGCTGAAACGCTTACAAGGTTCCCGAGGTTCCTCGAGTTGCTTTTCATCAGTTCATATATTAACATGTGCTGATTCCAAAGCCTGGCATATGAACAGCACGCAGTTTTGCACCCAAGGGACATCACCTGATTGAAAATGCTTCTCTAATAGCCGAGATCAATTATATTTGAATGGAACGCAGCTTTCTTCAAGAGCTGCGTTCAAAATGCCATTAGGAGGAAGGGCTAAGTCTCTCTGCCGTCTTAATTGTTGACCTTCAGCTCTGGCACATTAAAGACATTTTTTAAAGCAACAACCTTCCATTGAGAAAGAGAACAAAGAGAAAGGTAGCCATCCTTCAGGCTTAAATTATGCAACACAGAGCAAGACATCTCGTTGAATGTATTGAATGCACTACATATTTATCCCTAAATGTCAGAGCTCTCAAGTTCCATCTACACCCTGATCTTCTTCTGGAAGCACATTACAAACTGTTTGTGCATGAACAGTGGGCTAATTCATTTGCAGGAAGGAAAGTCCGTGCAGCATATTTCCACATCAAATGCAGATCTAATGCAACAGTTGCTCAAATGCAGAATTTAATATTGATCATGTGATATTGGATAAAGGTGCACCATTGAATTCAGAATCGCTTTGTGGTTGTGCACACGAGAAAGCCGCTAAAAACCTGCCGTCCTGCGCACATCCACATCGACTGAATGTTTCACCCCGTCGGCTTCGCCCTCCCATCGGTGACGAAGTTTCAGACTGAATCGTCACTCGGCTAAATGTCTCCATTATACCAGAAGTAACTACACAACTACCATGGGCAAGTTTAACAGGTGCTGCAAACACGTGAGTCATTGTACACAGCCACCACACACACACACACACACACACACGCTGCAATGCAAGATCTCACGCAACTCATCTGCTGTTCCTCTCTGGGTGGCTCAGGTTGTCACGACCCAGGTCCATAATGAGACAGTTTAGATGTCTCCTGCCACAGCAGGCTGTCAGCCAGTGCTCAACACCAGGGTTCGAAGACAAAAGATCTCTCCCGACAAATCTCAAGAGATCCAATCTGGCTACAGGATAGAAGAGTGTAATGAAAGCTGCTAAAAATAAACCGTCCGCCAGTGATAAGACTGGAAGTAGAGATGAACTCTTTCTGCCTGCAGAAGAAGCATCGCTGTGTGACAGCTGGCCATGCGTCTCTATGCATCCGCATTGGAACTCACACACAGTAGATTAAATGTGGCAGCATCTGTTGCATCTAGATGACCCTTTATGATTGCGTCCACGGCATTGGATTATGCATGTATCATCTCTACAGACAAAGATGGTTCTGTCTCCGTGGCATCGAATGTGATTTAATCTCATGAGAGATCCTCCTGTTTGTGTTGAGCGGGTAAAACAGCAAGATGGCTGGATTGCATCTTGCAATAACAAGCACATTATCTCAACCTTTGATGACCTCAGAGTCCTTTTTCTACACTTATCACCCCACTCAGTAATTCCCTAATTTAATTTTAATCAAGTGGGAATTTCAGGAATGCCTAGTACTGCTGTTGGTGCCTGATTGAAAGGAGAAGCGGTGGAAGTGGTCAGCAGAGGAGGGAATAGCTGATAGTGTCACAAACTGGCTGCTCAAAACGAAGTTAACTGCTCCTTAATTCCCTGTCCCAGTTTCAGCACCACTTCCTACGTTGATATCGGTTTCGTTGTCTTTTTTAAATGGCCGGCTCTCCGTCTTATTGTGGCCCAGCGGAAGGTGGAACGCTGACAGCTTATTCCTGTTTCATTCTACAGCAGTCCATCAGTGGAATCTGGGGGGGAAGTTGTCTATCCAGTCCGGGAAGAGGAACGACTGTCCTCTGGTTTAATACCAAGTTCATCAACTGCCCTCATGTTTGGCAAGAGCCAACTGTTTATCACTGCGCTGTGTGTCAATGCAGAAACACAGGCAGCGGGGCAAATGGGCCTGAGCTGCTTATTGATAGTCGTAAAGCGGATTTATGTGCACCTCCTGCCAAAATGACCACATAACAAATGCCTGAACTTGTAAATGCAGCCACAGCGTAATTGTTTTTCTGCCACTAGGGCATAAGAGATTAAACTAAATAGTAATACGCCAGCGCAGGGCTGTGGCGTTAAATGTAAGCATGCACAGTCAAGCATGGCCACCGAAAATCTCATCCTTGATGCGTTTCATTTTCTCTGTGTCATTGCAGATTGATTTGCTGTCCTTGTGAATCCGAGTGTCGACTCGTGTTTGCTCACAGACACGCTGATTACGAATCAATTTAGCACAATCTGAATAACATTTAATCTCTCCCTATTTGTTTACTGTCCTACATGACTTAAATAAATCATGGTGCTCGGTGCAGTTTAACAGGGAGGAGTTGGCACTGAAAGGGGAGGGGCCAAGCTCATGTGCCCACAGAGGAATTCTATTTCACATTTTTGTGAAAGCAGGTTCTTTCACAGGTGAATGTATTTTTTTTAATTACTTGTGGTAACTTTCTTTGCATTGTAATGCTGGTCAGTTTCCCCCTTTGGTTCAAACTGAAATATCTGGACAAATATTAGATGGGTTTTTTAAATTCTTGTGACTTTGACAATCATTGTGCTTCTGTCCCACCCACTGTTGGATGACTACTATGACATTTAACTCACCCGTACCAATCATGACAGGTCAATCAAATATTATAACCAATGACGCTTCCATCTTCCTCAGCCGTGCCTTGTGTTAAATGCTCCTCAGTACTTGCATTCATGCTGTCAAGCTATACTGAATGAAGAAGACCTGCATTACACATGCTGCTTACACAGCAGCTAGTATGCTAAAACGCAGAGCCACTTTGAGCTCATTATCCCTAATTGTTGCCTGGCTGTGCACTTTGGACACAGTTGTTTCTATCGAATCTGAAATCTAACCTCTTATGTGAAAGCATGTCCTCTTGCACAGTAAATTATAGATAAGATAATTTTTGTGTCTGCATGAGAGGATTTCATATTGTGTGCATGTGTGCATGTGTGTGTGTGTGTGTGTGTGTGTGTGCAATCCTTATAGGTAACTTAACTATATTTCCTAGTGGGAGAGAGCAAGAATAAATACCCTGATGAGTGTATCCATGGTTTTTACCAGGTCTCTATGGTGTGCATCCTTCCTTCATTCACTAAAAGACGCTAATGAATCCATCTATATAGCATGCCATTACCACGGATGTGCTAACCCACTCAGCCAGGGAAGCTTCCCACTGCATAAGCACATTAGGGGATCAGGATTATTTAGCCAAGCAACAAACGTGTTGATTGTTCCAGAAACAAGCCAAACATGCCTTTTTTTAACATCTAAACAAATACGGGTACATTCATCATATTGGAGATGGCTAGCCTCCACACACACACACACACACACACATGCTCATCCATCACATATTGAATAGTGCCTATAATTAAAGAGGCAGTTCATAATTCAGTCCAGCACGCAGGGTCAGAGGGAGTGTCCGTCACATTGCCTCCCAGTAAGTCTGGGCTTTGGCAGAAACTGATAGCTGACTTTCTGAACACGTTACCATGGCAGCCATCAAGAAAGGCATTCAAAGCAAAATGAATGACATTCATGTTACTTGAACCTGGTTTTAGAGTAGTGGATTTGTGTCTGTGGTGATTTCCACGTCCTCTGGGCGCCACGGGACTCGGCCCCTCGTTCCTCTCGGGGTGTTTGATATGCAGCATTGTTGTTCTGTGATAATGCTCGGCTTGTGACTGAGATGAAGGCTGGCTTTGTCTACGCAATCGCCTGCGAGGAAACCAAAGTGCATGAAAAGTTGCTCCCATTACTGCAACCTTGAAAATGTAACCTCTTGTCCATCCCGCTGTGAAAGTCGCCCCCAGCCTAACAGAAGGTTCAGAACAAATTAAAAACAACCCATTCTGCCAGCTGGTTTTCTGCAGGTGCAGGTTTCTGCAGAACGTGGTGTTATATATGCTTCTGAATTAGCGAGTGCATGAAATGATGTGTGAGGTGGCGTACTCTGCTATGACCAGAGTACTGAGTTCAAAGGGCCGCAGCTGCGTTGAACTCGCTAATGAATCCTCTCTCTCTCTCTCTCTCTCTCTCTATCTCTCTCTCTCACCACTTGATTGCCTTTTGTTTTATTCACCATCCCACTCCAGTTAAAGGGGTGAATTTGTGTCTATAATGTTACTGCAGGTTGGCGCGTCATGAACACGAGCAGCAGCGGAAGCAAAATGTAAAATAAAAAGGGAGATTTCTTGAGTGTCAAAACGCCTCAAAGAGATGCCGACTTTGTTTCCGGCTCATCTTTGCACATGGCTGGTACAGTGGGTATGTGAGACTACCAACTGTTGCCCTGATCTCTAGAGATTGCATGTCAAGGGCAAAGGATGCTCCAGCCTTCAGTTTCCATGGGCACGCTAATCAGATGTGAAACACAGCCCCGCCCTCTCCTGTGTCATCACTGCACTCATGCTGTGAACATGAATGCCTTCTCCAATTTGAGATGTGGGAGAAAGAGAGAGAGAGAGAGAGCGAAAGAGCGAGAGACGTTCGCTGCAGCTTTTCATACGCTACAGCACTATTTAAGGTAAAGTAACATTGCATCAGAACATTTACCACTATAGAGAACACAGAGCAATGGCGCTGACGCATAAATGGATAGGCCGACCGGACTGCGGTCACTCGTTCAGACATATGGTGTGAATGCCAAGAATCACATACACGAAAAAGCAAAATTGAGATGGTGACAAGAGCAAGCACATTAAGCTGACGTCTCTGAAAGCAGTAGCTAAACGCTAGTACTGCTAAGTACTGCAAAGTACTGTCAAAGATGCAAAGAGGGGATTTGTGTCAGGAGCATATCTTGGAGAATATTAAATTATAGTGTTATTTAAAATTGCTATTTGTTTTTATTTTTAGCAGATTATTTTGAGTAATTTAACGAGCAGATTCAGTGATTTACATAAATTGATGTCTGCTAAAGCATCTAATTGTTAATATAATGGTGATCCACTGAGTGGAGGCATAACATTCATGAGGATTTTTTTAGGGACAAATTTGGCTTCTCTGCGCTGCAAGTCAGTAAAAGTTTAGTCTCTAATGATCCGGTACATTTACAAGGTTTTCATCCGCTCTTAGGTTGTACAGTTTCAGTGGTGCGACTGCATCTTTATGAAATCCATACAGTGTTTTTTTTTTTGTATTCTTCCATTTTCACAAACATCTGTTCATGTTCAGGGGCCCTGGGAGCAGCGTGGCCTCTGGTGAACAGTGTTTGAGACAGGGAGACACAGCGAGGGGCCTCCTCCTGATCCAGGAAACGGCCCATGCTTTTAGTCAGCGGCAGATCATTTGATTGGCCTGTGTTTAAGCATAGTCGTGTATCTGAGGAATATTTTCCCAAGAAAAATAACATTTGTGATCCTAGACAGAGCTAGTGTAATTAATAACGCATAATTTAAGGAATGAATGATTTTTGTGTCGTGACAGAAGGGCCCCACATCTGTGCAAGATGGAAGAGATCTTAACTATTACCAGTTTCAAGCATTTAAAATAAGACCATGAGGTGGATGACTATTTGAAAACAGCATAATGTTAACCTAAACCATATTTATTTGATTCGCTCTAATTCCCTTATATATTTACGGACCAATTTAACTGATAAAGTAAGAATTACTGGCGAAAATGTCGCCTCTAAAGTAATATATGGAAGTCGTATTTTCCCAGTCTTGGCTCTTACAAATTGAGCATGAAAGTAATTAAAGCACCTGCATTCCTAAAGACCACAATATTTATTCTGCGGTCTGGCAGCCCGTTAATAAAAATGTCCACTCAGATCTTGATCATGAATCTGATCTGCTTGGGCTACCATTATAAATTTAACATTTATTGTTCAAAAAGAGAGTCATAAATCACTTTAATATTGGACACCGGTGGAAAACAGAGTGGTTTTAAAAAAAAAATGTCTGGCTCTAATTAAGTAGTAAGGAGGGCCCCAGGCTTGAGGATAGGGTCTGGTTAACACAGGACCCCCCCTCCACACCTCTGCGACCCCTTTGCCCAAACCTCAAAGTTGTATCCAAAAATTCAAAGTGGGATCTGGACTGGAACAGACATGTACATGTAAGGATCGGAATGGAATTTCATTTGCATCCAACTTATAGCACATGTAGCTGAGCAGAGGAAGTGACATGACAGCTAAGTGTCATTATTACACATATGGATGTTCTTTTGAAAGACCAGATCAGCTGCTTTTACATGGAGCTGTGGTTTCCTCATGCTGACACAACCTCTCAGCTCCCAGATAGTCCCTCTTCCTTGGCCACCCATTTACATTTCTGTACTGTTACTCCCCCCTTTGCCTTTCTCCTCTTCAAGGCGTTCACTCTAAAGGGAATGCCTAAATGAGTAGATTTATTCATTCAAAGAGTTCTGAATTACATTACAGCAGCCCAGCAGTCACATATGCCAAAGTCTTCAACAGCTGAGTTCTCCAGGGAGTGTTAGCCCAAAGGTTAGCCTTATATCCATACCAAATGAGTTATGATTGCTAACTAAAGCGCCTCCTCAACTCCCACCCACTCCACAGCAACTCTGTTTGGATGGTAGAAAATATTTAACAATAAATGTCATCAAAACCTACAGGTAAACCGAGGCGGGGTACACCCTGGACATGCCGCCAGTTCATCGCAGGTCTGTTATTATAGTAATTACGCTAAATGTAATTAGAGGAAATACGCTAAACAAAGGGATGCCTGCTTTAAGTATTCCATGAATGTAAAAATGTTCAAGTTTAAAAAAAAACTGCATTTGAGTTGTAGTCACTTTTATCAATGATTTTTTTTTTTAAACACACCTGTACTTGTTTTAATCAAATCGTGGAGTAGGTTTTTAAAAGTGATCCCTACTTATAGCCTAACAACTCGTGTTTAATATGTATGTGTGTGTGTATAACATTCTTAACCCAAGATGTCCAGTTACTCAAAATACTCTACTAAGAGTAGAATTATTGATTCAAGCCTGTTTTTTTGAATGTCTGTGTTAAAATATAGGAAGAAAAATAAGATCAAAAGTCTGAAAATACCTGAAAACTCAAGAAGTACAGTAACACTCCATCAAATAAATTTCATTTGACCCTTTGTTTGAGTGTGTGTGTTTTATGGTATGTGTGTGTGTGTGTGCGTGTGTGTGACACAAACCCAGTTGGTGCTCACGTAAAAGGAAACAAGGAAAAGGCCTTGTGATTCTCCGTAATCCCTTAATAACCTTTCCACTGAAGACCTTTGACACAAATGTTTGCCCGTATCGTTAGCATGTTATGCCAGGGCATCTGGAAAAATTTAGCTGCTGTTGTTCTCGCACTGGCCACCGTAATCACATCCACGGGCACAGACATCTTTTTTACATTAGAAAACCCCAGATTACATTTTCAAGCTTCCTTAATGGTTGGTTTAGTTCCATAGATGTCGTTACCAAAACAATCAGACCTAGCGAGTAGCGCTTCATGACTCCATTTAATGTGCTGGAGCGCTCCTGTTTTGCGTGTCCTGTGACCCATAACTTTTGCTTGATCATCTGAACAAGGCGGATGGTACAGTGTATGCATTATGGTGCCTGCAGCGCAACCAGCCCCAACAATACATCAAAGTTTAATACGGAATAATAGCTCTGCCGACAGCTTTCATAAAATCACCCCCCGCTTCCTGAGGAGACGATTCCTCCACCAGATAATGGCACTGATCTGGGCCTTGTGGCCCTCACACACACACACACACACACATGCTTAGATTGAACAGGTGAGGCAGTTGTGTGTGTGTGTGTGTGTGTGTGTGTGTGGAGGTAGGTGCATGTGTGTGTCTGAGCCAGCTGCTTTTGTTTTTATCCTGCGCGTCCCTAGGTGAAAATTGTCAGGGTGGTTTCCATGGCGGAAATAGAATGAAGCTTTGATATCCTCTAATGGGCCGCGTCACATATGAGAATGTTTTGAGAATCAGAACTGTTTATGTACCAGTCTGGGGAGTTACACAGTAGGAAGAGCGATCGGCTCGGAAATGAATTATGGATAGCACATGTCTAAAGCTGGAACCCACTCCTGAGTCAGAGTGCCTTTCAGAGATGGGCAATTGAAGTGCTGCTAAAGGATGCTAATATTACATAGAGAAAGCCACAGCAGCTCCTTTAGTGTCCTGAATGAATATTGCAAGTAGCATTTAGGTGGCTGGGGAGGGTTGCCTGTTGCATTACGAATTGTTGCTAATATGCAAATGCATCCATGAATAAAATCAGGACTCAGGCACACTTCCACACCCTGCTGTATATTAGTCAAATGTAGTTCTGTAATTCAATACATCCTGCAAGTGCACACGCACACGCACACGCACACGCACACGCACACACACACACGCACACACACACACACACACACACACACACACACACAGCACCCGCTGTCTCACTTTCAGTGTCTCTCTCTTATTTGCACACATGTACATACAGATATGCCTGAGAGAGAGAGAGAGAGAGAGAGAAGCCTACTGAACTAGAAAACCGTTTGTCTTGAGATGAAAGGCTTTCACACCCACTGCCTACATGCAGAGCCTCTTCCGACACCTTCCAGCGACAGCGCATACTGTAGCAGAGGCTTGTGCTGCGCAGACACACTCCAGCTACAGCATCCCTCCCCACACCCACCAACGCCGCAACACACTTGCATCCCCGCCTCTCCTTCACTCCTTTCTTTTTCTATCTGCCAACGGAGGTCTTGACACTACAGTAGCAGCCGGGCGACAGAGCGGCCGCATAAATGGCTCGACTTAAACAATGCTTCGAGGGATAAGCTCCCGTGGAAAAGCCCGAGGCGCAGCAGCCTTGCTTTTCCTCCTCATTGCCGGTGTAGCACGGTGGGCTGTCAGGCGTGGAGCATGCTTTAGCCACTTGCAGGGTGTGAAAACCGGCACTGACAATGACGCCAGATAATTGCTTCCCATTTACTCATGTGCTGAGAGCCTCGGACTAAAATAGCATGTCACTGGAACAAATGTGCTAGGAAGCACTGTGGCCGTGGATGGATCGATACACAGAGTGGAGAGCATCTTGCAAACATGAAGTCTCCACAGCATCTTTAAACCACGGGCATTGCTTTGCCTATTATCATCCTTTTTTTTTACTATTTAGAGCACCTCGTAATGATCTTAACACAATCTACATCTTATATTCTCTACATTTTCTAGGCTCGGCAGCATCTTCCACATGTTTTAGCTACAAACAATGCTTATGCCGGTGTGTTTGCCAAGTTACTGTAGTTGGCTGGAAGCTGAAAATCCCAAGACATTTACGTAGGCCTAACTGTTGTTTTTTCACACCACAATGTTACCTGCATCACATCTGCAGGCTGCTCGCCGGTCTCCAAACTAACCCTCCCAGCCCCTTCGCTCCCGTTAGAGGGACTGTGCCCTGCCCCTGTAATACCCCCCCCCCCCCAGTCAATGTTTTGTTCCAAATATTAGATGATTTAAATCCATATCCAGTTCAACAATGGCTCCAGGGATGCAGCTTGCAGCACTTTACGGAAATTTACTGTGACAAGTCATCAAGACTGAGCCCCTCACGAGACGATGGGTGCATGCGGGATCTGTGCTCCCCTCATCAATGCGCACCACAATTACAGTCCTCATTATCATCACCACAGGAGGCTCGCACGCATGCATAGGTATAGCCGTACCCTGCTGCACAATCACAGTCATGCAAGAATCATCCAGCACTTGGCTAAGATTAGTCGGGTTCCCTCCACCTCACAGGACATGCATATCTTACATTTCCTAACAGCCACAACAGTCACCCATACATGCAGCACATCTCAAGGGATAGCTCCACACATGAATGTACATCATCATCATCATCATCATCATCACCATCTCCAGCTCTCACTAGCTTAAATCAAGGTGAGTCCGGGAGGAAAATGATCAATCTAAGCTCGAAAGCCACCTTCAAGTTTCCCATAAGAGCTATGCCTGTAGAATAGCAGCCAGTATAACCACTGCAGTGCAGTACTGTATACAGCCAGGTGCTGATATCCCTGCCTTTTAGAGCCCACACAAAGCTAACCATGCTGAGTAACTGATCAACTATAGCTGCCTGCACTAGCCCAAGGCAAACAGAAGGAGAACTAGAAAGCAGAAGGAGACGGCCAGCGACAGGGCTGGCCGCTCCTGTACTCACCAGCACTGGCAGAACGCAGCAGAGACACCAAGAGCACAATCACCAGCGTCAGGATCTTCACATTCATTTCTGCACTCCCCTCTGGCTCTCTGCTAGTCACTCGCTGATATACTGTAGTGGTGGGTGTGTGTGTGTGTGTGTGTGTGTGTGTGTATGTGTGTGTGTATGTGCGTGTGTGTGTGTGTGCGTGTGTATGGTGTGTGTGTGTGTGTGTGTGGATGGGAGGGAGGGAGAGGGAGAGAAGGGGGAGAGCAGCTGAGCGAGCAAGAAAGAGAGAGAGAGAGACTGTTTGCTCCCCTGTGTGTGTATGTGAGAAGTGAGTGTGTCAATTTGTGTGTGTGTGGTGGCTTCCTGTGTGTTTATCTAAATGTGTGTTTGTATCAGTGTGCGACAGCAGACTGAAGGCACGTCTCTATCTCTTCCACAGAGGCGTGTGTGTGTGTGTGTGTGTGTGTGTCTCTCTGTGTGTGTCTTCTTTTCTTCTGTCAGAGAAACGACAACGTGAGCCAAGTCGAGTGGAGCTGTGAATGTGTTGGAAGTCCGCTTGCAGGTCTGTCTGCCGGTGTGTGTGGTTGTCTAGCTGGTCATGAGGCTTATGTATCAGTGACACTGTGGGTCATGGAAATGCCCCCCCCACACACACACACACACACTCCTCCTCATCATCACCTAACATCTCCTCCCCTTTTCCACAAACATGTAAGTGCACATGCACGGAGGAAGGAGCAGGGGAAGACAGCAAATCGGGGTGGAAAGGGGAGGGGGGGGGGGGGGAGTGAGAAGGTGAAGGGTATGGGAGCATGCAGGTTTATGATAATACCCAAACAGATGCTCTTGTTGAAAAGTCTTTGAATCCAGGAATCAAAATACCAGCTTATTGGCGGGGGGAGTGGATGAAAGAAGGGAAGGTGTGAGATGAGGTTCATGCTTTCCTGCTTTTGTGTCTACGCCAGCTGTATAGTTCTTTTCTTCCTCCCTATTCTTTACCTCAGCAGCTCCGGCAGCCCCGTCTTGAAGGAAGGTACGACTTAAATCATTGGGGGCTGTTTGAAGTCAGTGTCCGTGCAACTGGGAGTAACCACAGGAAAAAACTTATCAGACTCTGCCTGATCGCATCTCCTGGACTATTTGTTCCACTGGCCTGAAGTCATTTGTTTTATTTTGCACCGCAGACTATATTCTTTGCGCGAACAAAAGCCACACAAAAAAAACCACCACCCTTGCATGGCAGTGACATAAATCAGTTTAAATATTTATTTTTTTCATTTGTTTATTGCACAATAAGCGGGAAAGGTTGCATATCTTGCTGTGAATTGTGAGAACTATAAGTAGGTACAAGAAGTCCTTATCGCGTTTAGCCATAAAGCAGCATCAATGCTACGACTTTCTATGTCCCCACTTGAGAAGAAAATTCTGGAGGGGCGATAAATTGTGTGCATTTTAAAGTAGGCACACATTACACTCCACCCTACTATGACATGTTATCCTTTGCCCTATTACGTGGATTCTGCAGATCTGGTCCAACAAATTGAAGAACTGAAAGGTCCGACACCACAATGCTAAAATATATAAAGAGAGCGTATCACCTCATAAAAAAAAAGATATTTTATTCAATATTCTGCTCACTTTAGACCCATAGTTCAGAATCCCCAAAGGGCTGAAGTGACACATGATGGATGGACCGCCTTTGGCCACAACCTCGAGACACAACCCACCCCCCCACAACAACATATTCTTCCACAGACCCTCTTTTCTATGTGTTGTCACTAAACAGTCACTTGAGTGGTGTAGACCTGAGAAGAGGGGCCCTGTGACCCTGGACTCTGCGGCTCAGCTTCACACAGCATGTCCATTGTCTCCGCAAGGCCCTGGGACCCAGAGGGCAACATGTCTGCGCCACCCACTTGAGATCCGACAAACAAGAGCACCTTCCATTTTTACATGTGGCACTTGAAGCCTGCGCTTCACGAGAAGAAATCCTCTCGCCTCAGGGGTGGCCAAGCCTCTCGGGCTAAAGATGCTTATCCAAGCCTGTCCTTTTTTTTAGCTGAAAGATAATTCTCCCAAGTGCATTTAAAGGCATCTGTTCACAGCTTTTTCTCAGAAGTGCTCACTGATCACTGACAGAAAGCATGACCAATTCTTTCCAATTGAGCATAATGAGAGACAGAGAGGATTATAGCGCCATTACCATCGCACTCAGGAATAATTTGGGATGGCTGCTAGCAGAGTTACTTCAAATTAAGAGTTAATGTGGGTTTTAAAACTCAGACAAATATCCACGATCCAGGTGCAGCACATGATCATTTACGACTATAGATTCACCAGTCATTAAATGTCCATGTTTATATAGATCTTTGAGAAATGTTATAGTTTGGTGGTAGAGGCTCAACCATTTGCGCTCTATTAGCTTTAATTATCTTAGCTTGGAGCAAAGCCTGCAACACAAAAGTAACAGATGGCTCTTCTTCGGGAATATACGGCTGAACCGTGTGCTCAGACGCGAGTGTAAGCCGGTCCGAATAAGTGGAGCGAGACCTGACAACACGACGCGGGCAGCGGCAATCAGACGGCAGCCGTCCATCCACATGGGCCTCAACGCAGGAAACACTTGGCTGTTTACAGGAAGCGCACAAAAAAAAGACTGCCGTCGATGTCTGGATTCGGTCGGCGATGACGACTTTTCCTGATTCCTGAGTTTTTAATAACACATTCCAATGATAAGTGCAATGCAGATGATGGAAAAGGTGTCTTTTCCCATTTCCTCTGAGTCACGCGCCCCTTCCCAAGGAAATCAGTCAGATTGCACCGCAGACATCCTCAGCAGATGGGCTCTCAGCTGTGGCTAAATCAGCCCCCTGATATATACAGCAGTATTTACTGTATTCACAATTAATGCATTGCCTGTTTACCAGTCTATTTAAAGCGCTTGATTCGTGTAATGCTAATGACGCCTGCGGATGTTTGTTTGTATTGTTGAAGGAACAGTGGCAGGCCACCCGCCTTGTTGTTTAGAGTCCGTGCTTCCCCGTCTGTTTCCATTTCAGAGCGCCAATCAGATGCAAGCGCACCTTTATTAAAATGGAAAAACAAATCAGACCTTCATCAAGATAAGAGTCAACAGCTTGAGTCAGTGCAGAATGTCAATGTGAGACCAGGTCTGATTGCTAATTAGCTTCTCTGGAGAGATCGGCAATGAGAAAAAGTGTGTCATCTTCATTAAAGAGATTTCAAAGTCTCTCTTTTTTAATATAAGAGAGGATCTGTGTTTTGCTCGTCTGAAGTGTTAAACAAATCTGATCCTTCCCTCAGGCAGCCCGTACCTCACATAGTGAAACATCAAGAGTCAGAGGCTTGGCTGTGGCTTACCGGTACTTCATCTGCATTTAAACGCGCCGTTATCAGCCGCACTGGAGATTCAGCTGTGCGAACCCCCCCGGAAGATAGAGCAGCAGTTTTCTACCAGGGTGTGGCTCTGATTTTGTTGTGTTGCCTTAGAGAAGCCGCATATTTTCTGAAATTTCATACGTGCATGAATGCGGTTTCTGGCAATCATCAAAATGAAGCCGTGCTTCTGCCATGGCATGCATGCGTTAATTATCTGAAACATTTTCTGTGAAGCTTTTTTATTTTGCCGATGACATTAATGAGTTATTTGACTGCTTTCTTTTTGGGAGGAAGTTATGATAGACAAGAGGTCTGTTAATTTCTACGTTTGAACACCAGCTGGAGTTTATTCTTCTAACGCTAGACACAGTCGTGAACTGGGAATAATCACAAGCGCTTCATATCATAACACTGACAGCCCAGAGAGGAAAAATACATATACATCAGTTATAATATAAATACAAATTATGTTTTTTTTATCAGTCTCACCTGGTTCTTATTACAGATTTAATCTCAGTGATGACATTTTAAATCCCAAATACACAAGTAGAATAGTGCATAAATATGTAACATCTTGGACTTTCAAAGGGTTTTCTTTCTTTCTTTTTTCCCCTTGAATCAACGATTCTTACCCTGGAATTACACGCTGTGTCGCTGCACGACTCTCACTCAGTTGTGTCTAAAATTACAGCAGCATGGCTCATCGGTCTCTGAAGGATGGAAGATCTGAGAAAGACTCTTACGTGATGACAATTCAGTGCAACCACCTGGATGGGAAAAAAAGGCAACTTTATTTATTTCCAGGGACTTCTTTTCACCTCTTGTTTTATTCATCATAATATCCTTGTCAGGTGGCTTCCATTTCAGCAAGTTTACAGGAAGTGAGCACAGATTTATATTCTGTTGCACCTGCAGGACGCACATTAAAATAAAAACTGTTCACATCATGGTATAGGTCTCCAAATAATGAAATGGTCTTGTTTTTCTTTAAATCTATAGATTTGGAGAAGGGTATGATCAAACCCGAGGAGCATGAAGAAAGCACCCTCATGAGCCTGCCAGACCCAGATTCCCAATAGATATTGAAGAAGAATAAATAAGGGAAGTCTTTTGAATCGTTCTGCGCTCTCCATCGCTAATCAGCAGTAACAATCTACTGAGAGGGTTTCTCCAGGTGCAGGTGAGAGCAAACCCCCCCACCCTCCCGCATATATCACCACGAGTGTTGAGTGCCTCTTCAATACTTTAATATTCCAAGACTTGACTTTGAGTCCTCACCTTCAACATTGCCGTACTTGTTAATGTGTATTTGTATGGTATGTGCTGCAGAGAGGGGAGTTGGGGGAGGAGTGCCAGCCTTTTGCACGCTCTGATGCACCTAAAGATACTAAACTAGCCTCTCTGTTCACCATTCTTCAAGAGGCTTTTTTTTTTAGTTTTCTCGGTATGCAAAAGTTCCGATGATCATCCACCGTTCCTTTATTGTAACATGGGATCAAACAGAGTCAAAACAAGCAGAGGAGGTGTATCCAGAGTGGGTAACAGCTCCCATCTACTAATATTGTTGCTGTTATCAGAGGCTTAATCTGAATGAGGAACGCTGCCTAGTTTGGAAACGGCTGATTTGTTCCTAATAGATGCGTCTTATTTTTTTTTTAAGAGCTTGAGCATGCTGTATCTTGGTCTCGCTGGCATGTTTTTTTTCCCCCTCCTGTTGGAGAAGACAGACTTTTAAAACATCTGAAATGATTTCAAAAATCACGATGCTGGCGTGTGTATGGAAGGAGCTGAAGAGCAGCGGCTGCCGGGAGTCCAGCTTTCTATACTACTCGCTCATTTCTGAGGTTGTTGGATATTTATACTATTATACTAACAGAGTTTTTCCTTCAATAAGAGGTTTGCAATCCCCCCCCCAAAATAGCGCAAACTCTCAAAGCCGTTTGCGATAGAAACATGCTTTCATTTGCTTAACTGTGTGTTAAATTTTTCCTCCTGATGATCCTTTTCGTGTTTGTCGCCACTTTCCTCAAACACAATAACTCCCAAGCAAATCAAACATCATGCTTTCTCCAAAACTTCCACCTACAGAGAACCCAGGGTCGCCCATTAAGAGCTCCATTTTCAAGATTTTAGGGTTTCCAGCTGCAGGTGGGTGGGGGGGGGGGGGGGGGGGGCAATGAAGGACAGAAAATAATCATTTTCTACCCTAACTTAAAGAAAACCCAAATTCTATTTGTAAGCAAACTTGAGACCACAATGATAATTTAATTGCCAGCATTTCAAGCTCCTCCTGACCGAGACAAACTGAAGAGGACGCCATTTGTGAATGACCCCGACGACCTGTAAGAAAATAGTGAAGATGTTCTGCAAGTGTCTGCGTAGGTGGAGGATGCACTGAAATGAGTAAAGCAGATTTGGGGAGGGTCGTTCCACTGGACCTTTTCAGGGCACGGCCGTTTCTACAAGCTGGCCCGCACATGGTTTCTGCCTTCCCCAGTTTATCTTTGGGTCCGCAGGCCCAACTTTATTTGACCTTTGCCTGCGCAGTTTTCACGAGATGCCTGTTTTTAATCGGAAAACACGGAACGGCACCAGGTCAAAGATCTGGTGATGTCAGTGCTTAGAATAATGAAATGCCAAACAATGAACTAAATACCACTAGAACCTGCTAATCTTGAAGTTGAACTCCAAATTGCCATCATCCACATTGTATTTATACCACTTCTGATGAAGTAATACTTCTTCATAAAAGTCTGGTTTACTGGCAGTTATGATAATACATTTTGAATATGCTGAATTGTGTCTTGTACGTTTTTGTCATGGGCTTTTACTGAAATAAAGTAAAAAGGAAACAATCTTTCTTAGTAATGTAGTAAGAGTAACATTGTAGTGCTTCTTAAAGATGGTAGAAATACGCCTTTAATTAAATGTCGGCTATAAAAACACTTTCCTGACTGACTCTTTCTGTTTAGTTAGACTAACTTAAAGAACAATGGAAACTCAGGTGATGTTTTGAAAGCCACTTTTCTTTCTTTTTTTTGCGGCTGATCTATCAGCGAAATCTCTCTTTGATGTCTTGTCACCGTCTGCATTAAGGATTCCCTTTCTTTCCGAGAAGTCTCCACGATCCACTTCAAAATGTTCCCTTTTTATTTTTGGTGATATGTGCAATCACGGTAAATTATTCATGGCACCACAGACTATAAAGTTTAAACCCGATCTGGTGACTATTTCCCCAGCTGCTGTTCTGATGAACAAAAAAGAGGAACAGGGCAAGAAAAGGCGACTTCATTAATGACACATAATGTTTTATGGTGTACTTGGAACTTCAAGTATCCTGAGCATAATTTGTTTCTGTTTTATGTGAGCCACCCTGGTCCCCACCTGCCTCGGTTGGGGTAGATGAAGGCCATTTCTCGACATGAGCTTTGAGACCCATTAAACAGCCTTTTATACGTAGCCCAATGAAATGCAGATGGAGAGCACCTGACAACCGAGCTCAAGCTCATATTCCGCTTTGCTCCCTTTTGTCTTCTATTTGTTTAGCATGCCTGATACATATAGGGCATGCTATTTATAGATGGCATGGAGAGATCACCCGAAAAAGCGTTATTGATGCTTCTTCTCCAATAAAGTCGACATTCCATTCAACGAGAAAGAGGAAGAAATATGGTTGCGTCTTTGTGTTGTGGCCATTTGAAAGAACTTAAATACGACAGTGAAAAGAGTTTAAAAGAAGAAAAGAGTCAAGACGAGACAAACAAAGAGGGAAATGGAGTCAGCGAAGGATATGGCGCCCTTTGTACTTCTGGCGTGCTGGCAGCACTTGATGAATGGACGTCTCTGAAGGAACCTTGTCTTCTCGCGGTGCACGCCTGACCTCTTCTAGTTACGTAGCAACTGTGTCGGGAATTCATTTCACGTAATTCTTTTTATCAATGAATAAAAAAAAGTCACAAATCCAAAGCAGATGTGTTCTCCGGAAAAGAAGGATAACATTTGCTTAACTCTCTCGCTCTTAATTCTTCATCTCAAGTTTGGGGTCAATTGAACAGTTCCTGCCATTTGGCTTTACTAAGTGCCAAGCAGAGTTTTTCTGGCATGAGATCTGACACGGCCCAAAACATGACAAATGGCTTCATGTAAACTTTCCCCGCCGACACACAGAATGCATCACAATGATCCACTACAGCACATCAACACTTAGAGGCTGGAGAGCCTTTCACACCGCAGCTAATCCTTTAATGCCGTCAACATGAAGCGACACACAATGAACGCATTTTCACCGTAAAAATCACTAAAACATTTCTTGAAGCTTTATCTTTGAAAAGTAATCTCTAAAATATCGGCTGATATTATTCTGACTAAAGTTGTTTAAGTAATTCTTACTTCGATAAGAATATGATGCAAAAGACACAAGCAAAAGAGGAAATAGAAAGTGAAGTCAAGTTTGGTGAATAGACTCCTGAAAAGTGACCAGTAGATTTAAATGAAAGCATTTCTACGATGCTCATTTGGCTTGTTCAAGCTATAAAGAGTTGAGGGTGTGACTCTGATGACTTAAAGAAGACATGTTTTGGCTTTGTTTTCTATTGACGCCTCTTTGTCCTAATTTCTGCTGCTGGAGACATCCAACATTCCCTTCACTCCATTGCCGCACACCACGAGCTCAACATACGAACCCACAGACCTCGCATTATCGTAGAAAGATGATAGACGCAGACGGACGAACGTCTGATCACCACTCCTGCTGTGAGGGTGTGTGAAGAATGTTGCCTTCCTTGTCCTGAAGTTTTCATGATCGAACTAGTCAATCTGTCCTCCTGCTTTATCTGGACCTTGTCCTCACTCTGAGCCGCTTCAGGTCAGATAAGTCTGGTATGTGTGAGCCCACAGTGCTAAGACAGCAAGGCATCTGTTTGATATTTTGGTGATGAGAATTGGTAAGGGTTAGTATTATACACAAATACCAGTAGAAAAATAATGAAAGAAATCCCCCAGTATGTCTTGTGTGACAAATGAGTTCCATTTTCTGGTTTTGTGACACATTAGCGACCTGAATTAAGTATCTCTCCTGCTCCGTCTCACTTGGCAGCCGTTGCGGCGCGTCTCTACGGTTTGCTGGAATGTTTTGCCTTTTGCGTTTTACATGAAGGAAATTGGTCTGATCTGTTTTCTGCAGATGTTAATTCACTGTGACACAGCCTCAGAAAAAGTCCAAGAGAGCCAGCTCCCACTGCGGTTTCACTTTGTAAATTAATTGATTTATTTGTCTTGGGACGATTGCGTGCATCATATATTCA
Organism: Brachionichthys hirsutus; assembly: GCF_040956055.1. Taxonomy (NCBI): domain Eukaryota; kingdom Metazoa; phylum Chordata; class Actinopteri; order Lophiiformes; family Brachionichthyidae; genus Brachionichthys; species Brachionichthys hirsutus. Next base: position 5,027,942 of record NC_090902.1, read on the forward strand.
GAGCAATCAAATCAGCAATTATGTACTTTCAAATGTCATGTTTGTGCCCAGCTGTGACGAGCTAAACTGTTCTCAAGAGACATGTGTTTGGCGTCTTCTGAGGAAAAAGGCTGTTTTTCTGGCATCATAACTAAAGATAATGTAAAACAATCATTTGTTGGTGCCGTAGAACCACATATTGTTATTATCACTAAGTAATTACTCATGTATTTTATGATCAAGTTCACATACTCCCTCAATCTGCTCTTCAAATGGAGTAAATAAAGTACACTTTTATTCGAGCAGCAATGAAGTGCAAATACCCGAGGATTAAATATAATGTATATTCAAAGTACAGTTTCTTTACACTTCAGCACATCTGATTGTAATAAAACACAAGTACTGTACATAAAAGCTTCACGAGAAAATAAATGATGAAGTAGACTCCCGCCGTTCTAGTGTCTGTTGGTGGGGAATCTGCAAATGTTCTCCTTTAACGTTAAAACCAGGCAACCTGCAGAATATTTGATAGTTAATGATGTCATTTTTGTGCCACACCAACACATGCAAGAGGATGCACATGCGCTCAGACCACGATATCAGAAATGTGTGGCACATGCAAGCTGTAATGCATTAACAAAACAAAAACAGGTAAGGGTAAGTAAGCCTTGCTACCATTGACCAATAAGGGTGTAGAAATCACCTTTTTAAGAGCCATAATATAGAATTAGTACTCAAGTAAATATACTTGATACTATTTATGTATTTCTTAAAGCTGCCTTGTGCAGTTTTTAATTTGCCACGGTGCAATATTTTAATGAGCAGGTCTCTATTTTGTTTGCATGATGCATGATGATAACCATTCATGTGAGTAATTTACGCAACATAAACTGCATCATTTGACACTCTTGCACTGATCAGCTGTTTTATACAACAACAAAAAAATGTGTTTTAGTCATAAGCCGTATAGCCTACATTCTAATCTGTTCACAAAAACCCTTCACAGATATAAGTTTATATAAAATAATCTGTTCGTAAATGTGTCAGGCCTAAAATTATTCACAGATGCCTGTTAAATTTCCTTCTATCTTTATTGCCGATGATCAATAGACATTCCCGCTGTTTAATTGTATGTTTTATTCCACTTTAAGTGAATACGGAATGGAATGCATTGGCCGGAGGGCGAACAATGATGGGGGTGGGCGGACAAAACTTTGGTGTGGGCCATCTGTGTGCTATTTAGTCCAGTCCCAGCAGTCACGGCTGTGTAATTCAAAAACTGTCAGGGAGTGTCATTAGGTGCAGCCATTTAAAAGCTTCAGATTTCATTAGCCACAGGAAGGGCCACATTACCCTCAGGATTAATGTCAGCTTTCGTGGTTCAATGCTACCAGCAAGGACTGCATTAATGTGACTGGGTTGACCCTCCTGTTTAAATACACTCTAACTCATTAAGCATTATGTAGACCAAGGGCAGCCCATTAAGAGCCAGTGAATTATGGACATTTTATATAAGCATCATTCTTTTAGCACCTCATTCACAAAAAAGAAAAAAAAAAAAGCCCACCGCTTCGTGCATTGCAATTCACACTCGGAGTGCTAAATCTTGCTAAGCGTGAAAGACAAATATTTTGTCTATACTCTTAAAGGCAGCATTGCTTCCAGCGTTGCATCATCGCATCGGCTCGTCAGTGTTTTGATGATGTGGAGTGGGCGGAGCCTGCTGTCAGGAAGCGGGAGCCACAAGCTCGCTATCGAGAAGGAACACTTATCGTGCTGAATCACATTGTTGTGAGAAAATAAGGATGAGCTGAGTCATTGAGCTTCTCATTTTAAATAGCCAGCATGGATCGTCCAATCATCTGCTTCCATTCTTGCGATGACTACAGATGGGGAAGTGCATAGATGGTAAAAGCATCTGGAATTACAACATTTTCATTTGTTAAAATAGTTTGTTTTTTTACAACCAACATGAAAATGTCAGCACTGGTGAGGGAAACTAGACTTAATCGAGCAATGCGCACGACTCATTGTAAATTCACTACATCATTTTGACATCTTTCCAAGGCTGAAGTTTGTGGACGTAATAAGTTTTTTTTTCCTCCTGAGGGGCAGGGGCACTGTTTGTCGGAGGGTCATGGAGCCTCTGTGTTTCATCACTCACCCATTCATCACAATGTCACCCGAGCGCCTGCATGTCAGGACTCTCAGCGTGCTTTACCAGGTGTGTGAGGGGATCTGAATTTTTGGGGCTCTTAATCTGGAAATGATCCCAACTAGCCATGATTCATGGTTGTCATACCATACAAGTTGCACTGCAGAAGCAGCATCTCAAGGATGGAAATGTATACTCGCACTCATGAGAGCAACACCAGCACCTATGGGATCTGTTTCCTCTAAAGAGCAGAGGCCTCCACTCACTTTACAGAGGCTTGACACATCTCAAGAGGCAGAATAATACAAATGTTCAAAAGCCAGGTTATGCTCAAATCCCTTTCATCTTTTGCCTTCACACGAAATCTGCAGACTGTTTCCTGCGTCAGCCAGATGGAGTTAGACGTCCGTGGCGAGGCTGCAGTGCTGTCATACCGCTGACATGGCACTGAATCCATTGTTTGCAATTAACACTTTGTTAATGCTCTCACTTTGGTACCCAGTGGGCTCTGAGGTAAGCACATAATCTTTAAAGTGGGATTGGGGCATCGCTGTATAATGCCCTTTATTACTCAAGTGCAGTCCATTCAATATCTCTGTCAAAGCAGGGGAAGTTAGAGAGATATAAAGTCAAAATCTGCTCAAGAAAGGTCTTAAAAATATTAAAAGCTTGATGTACTGTCAGCCAAGAAAGGTTAGGAGTGAAAGAACTGGTTAGTTCGCTCATTTATCTGGACATATTTTAGTTTTATTACCCAGCAACAACTTTCTCAGAGGATACATTCCAGCCTGTGGACCAATCAACCATCAGGGAGGAGAACCTTGATTATCAGACAGAAGTAAAGGAGTACTTTATAACACAGTTATTACTTCATTGGGTTGATATGGGAATGGAGAGCTGTAGATGAGACCGGTGATTGGATTGAGTAAACATTACACATGACTACACTTTAGGGCAGAACGGCAGAGAAAAGGAAAGGGACGTGGAAGCATGTGGGTTAGCTCTTAGGTTGTGCATCATTGATGAATGAGATGTGATGGATCTGACTCCTCTCATCAGGACTGTACCAGTTTGGTTCACCTGCTCCACTCACTAAATATTTCTGATGCTGTTTTGATAGTTTTTCTTTCATTCAGGAACACCAACATATAAATGAGATCTTTTTTTTTATCATCTACGGTAGTTCCCTGCATTAGAATCATATTTGTACATTTAATTATGTGCAGTCCTGCTATGCCATATCTACTAACTTTTGTATTATAATTTATTTGTGTTTCAGAAGTAAACTTAGTAAGTCACTCTGAGGATCTTACAGGTTGTAGCTGGAACTCCTTCCGGGTAGTGGGCATATTTATTTTATGCATAACTCCCTTGGTATTGGCAGATAATCTGAATAAAATGAACAGAAATAATGTGTGTTGTTTTGGTTTTCTTGGAATGCATTTTACTCCTAAATGTGAAAAGACAATGTTGTAAATAAAAAAAGGACCTACCCAGTACGTAAAATAAGAAATGATTACTTCTGCCTGTCTTAAGGTGTTGCCAAGTAATGCACTGCGAGAAAGGAAAAAGTCCGAGTGATGACTCGACTTAAGTGTGAAGCGCTTATTGAGTTTTCCATAGGAAGCCTCCCCAGTGCATCATTCAGGGCTGTGCTGCAGCCAGTCACTGCAGTCTCCAATTACTGACCAAGTCCCACTCGACTGGCTTCCAACTGTTAACAGCTAATTAGAAAGAGGGACAGAAATAAGAGGAGCAAAGATGGAAACGAAAGTTTTTTATAAAACAAGATAAAAGTTGTTTTATAAAAAGTGGTTTCCTGGAAACGTGCATTAAAAACAGAAATGATGCAGCACATATAAACTAAAGGGACAAATGTACCGGAGATAAAGATGTCATGTATGGTTCTGAAAGATCTACGGAGAATTCTAGTCTGAAAAACTGAGACATGTTAAAATGAAAATGTGTAGGAAAGCAAACATCAAGCATAGTATAACAAAAAGATTTGCTCCCCAGAGGGAGAGATAGGCAGGTCTTTGTTCATGTGCTGGATGTGTTCCAAACTCCTATACTTCATAAGATGCTCCTCGATAATCCATCCGTGAGCTGCTGATTTACAACCTGCGTTAAAGTTTGGGCGGAGCTTCCTGAGCAGAACGTTTCAAGAGACCAAGAGTGATGGGAAAATAACACCCAAAATGATATGATTCAAAAATCGGAATATGAGTTTGGCATTCGTGTGCAGGTATTGGTCAACATTGCAATTACTAAGAAGAATTCCAAGAGGGTTAAAATAACAACAGCTGCATTCACGGTGATAGCGGGACGTCGGTGTAACATTTTGCTCATAGAGTACGTGCAGAGATATGTGTGCTTCGCGCTGTTGCACAAACGAGAGCAGTTGGTAAGATGATACTTCCTGTTGGAGTCCCAGAGCTGGATCGAGGCATTAAAGCACAGTTGTGCCAAAAAAATAACATAAAAAATGGGATGAAAAAATGATACACGAGCTGCAAACAAAACGAATTATCTCCAAGGTCACAGGCCAAGAGCAGCTCCCCGCTGTAAGAGAAAACAGACGGCTGTCATCTTTTTCATGTGTCACTGAACACTTCCAGGGGATCCCAGGGTTCTTAAGCCCAGAACCTATTTTTGTTCTTCTGCTGTTTTGACATAATATTGTGTTTCCCAAGACGGGAGCTTGGACACTCTGGAGGGTGAGAGAGATGGGTAAGAGTGAATGTGTCATGTTTTGACATTGAAGTGAGATTCTCTGTCCCCCCCCCCCCTGTGAGCAGACACACATTAAACCAAGCAGGAGATCAGGGGAGCAGGAAGGCAGATGAGAGCGGTGCCTGCGTTCACTTCAACATGGGCCGTAAGAGGCAGGAAGGACAGCTGCTTCACTCATCACTGCTTTGTGGGCTTTCAAATCCCCCAGAGACCGATTGATTCTGTTGGAGAGCCGCTGCGTGTTGTTCAGTAAGTGGTCAAATTAGTTACTAAACAAACAAACAAAAAGTATTTTATTCACCAAGTCCTGTCCCCTTTAAGCTTCCGGTTCTCACGCGGAGCATCCGTGTAATCAAAGTGCTGTGTGACAAAGTGCAGTTGATGGTTTTCAGTTTGATCTTACAGTCCTTCCACTCCTGAAGTTATTTATTAACACTCTCCGTACCGTTTTTCTGCCTTTGTGATTGCCCTGATTACTTTCACCTGCTGCTCGTTAGTTTGCTCAGGTGTATTGAGTCTGAGCTCCGAGGGGCGGAGCCAGCAGGTCACTGGCCCCAGCTGAAATCTGATTGGCCCCTGTGTTAGATTTTCATGCTTATGAGTTTTGATGCTAATATGTGGCAAATGTTAATTCCAATATGTCTCCAGTGATGTTAATTCCCTTTGTAGTTTATCAACTCCAGATACCACTGTCAATAGCTTTACAAAAAAAGCTATTAATTTGACTTCTTTTTTGGGGGGGGGGGATCTCCTTTTTAAAATGTCCCTCCAGGATAAATATATTTACAAACTCAGTATTTATGTGCAAATGAACAGAAACAGATATTTTTGGAAACAATGATGCCGAGACGAGAGCGTTTACTTTAAGACTGGCCCTGATGTGACTCCTTTATGGAAGAAAAACAAAGACATTAACCTCAACTACTTGTGGTTATTTAACATGGTAAATGAGTTACAGGCTGTGTTGACCTCAGTGTCTATGTTTGCAGTTGTTGTGCACCTAAGTTCAACATTTTACAATGACACAACTGCGTGTGCAGAAGGTAAACTGATGTTTGAGCTCTGATACAGTTCCTGTGTGCAGCATGATCCTGTTCTGTGAGGCAACTGGGAAGAACCAGTATCTGGAATAATGACACAATTAAGTTGTGGTTGCAGAGGAATGGTGAGGAAACCTGTCCAGATCGGCCTTGATCAACCTCAGTGAATGACTTCGCTCAAGCGCCGCACAATAAACTTAGACAGTAAATGCATACAAGAATAAACATCAGTTTGAAATTTTAACTCTTGTTTTGGAAGTAATTTAATTTGAGGGGATGAATGTTATATTGTATGAAACACTGGACCTGTAATCTAATAATTGCAACATGCCTGTTGTGCATGAAAGGTCATTCGATATACTTTTGCAGGCGTCTTAGTGTGGAATGAGGTTATTTCTGAGCATTTGCCAGGATGGAGAGCCTTTCTGATTTAAAGCACTGTTTCCACCCCATGTATGTGATCAGGGCTTTTTATCTTCAAGGCCACAAAATAATTTAGATAGCCAATTAAATACAAGTTGGTCTGAGTTGGGTCACTATTATAGGGAGTAAGATAAACCAAAGATAAACTATCTTACCAACTCCTTCCTAATTGTTCATGATTGCTAAGGCGGTCGTTCAGTCAAGGTATTTTGCAACCTTTTGTAAAATTAGATTTTGAGTTTTTACAGGCTTAATAAACTATTATATAAATACAAACACAATAATATATATTTTCCTGTGAATATGAATTTTTAGCAAAAATCCCTTGCTGTAACAATCAAACTTCAGCTTTTATCCCCATCGTTGACATTTACATCCTATGCATCAACAGCTAATGTTTCATCTCAGCAAAGTTATCTCCAAAAAGCATTGCGTCAGAGCCGCTTGTGGGAAGATGACACACTTTCTACTTCTCAGACTGGATTCTTGCTCGCTTATCATCCCTCGGTTCTGCTCTTTACACAGTGGAAGACCTGCAGTGTTTCACTCCCACCTGACTTGGTGACATTTTGATGAATCTTCCTCATCTTCCTGTATATATCTCACTCTCCGTAAAAGCTTAATTGGTTCCTACATTTCCCATGCTTATTATTTGAACGATAAGAGAATCTTAGCTTTTATAAAGGGAAATGAAGCAAATTGTGATTTTTTTTTTCTTTTTTTTATCTGAATGTCTTCATGCCAGATACGTGTTGAGAGAATACCGTAGGCCCTGAATAATCTCTCTGGGGTTTGCATCCTTTAAGGACAGGCTGCAAGCCAAAAATGAGTTTGACTGACCTGTTGAGGTTGCTGCTCTATTGTCAGTGCAATCTCTCCTGGATAAAAACATCTTATTGGCTTCTCACGCATGGCTAACTCAGAACCTCAGAACTCACTACAAATCTGTCTCTGTGTGTGTGTGTGTGTGTGTGTGTGATGGCATGGCAGACGAGGGAGTGATGGACTACGGGTGACATACGACCCCTGAAGCAGCCAAGGATTAATGGCTCAATAGGCGGGCTCCTCCAGAGGGATGTGAACGAGTGGTAATGTCTTCCACCATCCTCAGCGCATCCATCCATCTGGATTCACGCTCTCCTGCCGCTGGAGATTCCAGATGTGGAGCCACTTGTGGGAAAAAGGCACATTGGTTTACTGACAGAGGCAGAGAGGATTATTCTCGACTCAATACTTTGCTGACATTTTACGAAACTGGAACAACACCTTTTGGTCAAGGGCACCTTTGGTGGTCTGAGTGGGAGCGGGGTTTCAGGCGAGGACTGCGTCACCGGTGGTGTGATTGTTTACCCCTGGGAGGAGAGAGATGTGAGACACCACAGGGACTCCAGTCAATGTCAAGAGGAAAATAAAACACGTTATTGATGGAAGCTGTGGAACTTAAAAACCAAAACAGTAATCTGAAAAGAGCCGAAATACGCCATGGAGATGAGAGATCCTTCTTTTTGGGTTCTTCACTATGGTCAGTTTAACATACTGTATATTAGCATTTTTAAAATATAAATATTTGATATGCATTTAAACCTTTAATATAATAATACAAATTCAATACAAACAACACACATACATGCTTTAAAGATAATATCATGCAATGCATCACACTTAAAAGGCCTTTTATGGTACTAGTTGCAATAAGCCTTTGCTCCTCTTGTGCACAACTTGATCCTGAATTTCATTATCAAATGGAGGCTTATTTTGCTTAAATCTCTTTTTAAAACATTGTAATCTTTAAATAATCTGAAGTATTTTAGCATTTATAATTGGTCTTAATCCAAAGACTAATTGATCCTTCTTTAATTAGTTAATTGCTTTAATTGTTTAAATCCGGACATCAAATAAGCAGACTTGACTTCCTTCTCTGGATCTTCAAGAACTCACTGGCTCAACGGTCATATGTCCCGCTGTCTTGAATCCAAAATGCCCCTCAGATCTGCTCAGCCCACTTAAAGAATCGGTGGAAATGAACTCATTTTAAAGTACAAGCCTATGTTTTGTCTAATGGGTCTCAGCTGTCCGGTCAGTTTCACTCATGTGTGTCTCCTAATCTGATGGTGGCTCTGTGAGGATAAGGGGGGGATTTCAGAGCTGATACAAGCAGACAGATAGCAAAGTGTGCGGCGGAGGCCTAGCGCAGTGCTGTCAAGGAGGGTAACAGTGTCATTCCCTGCCATCTGTTTCACAGGCGGAGGTCCAACAGCTATGCTGAATGCACAGGCATGACGGCGCAAGAAGCAGCCATTGTGGAATTTGATATTACATAGCAGCATGGATTGCATCTCCTTCCGGTTTAATTTTGTTCAGGACATGCACGTATTTATATTTAAATTTAAAAAAAGCTCCTGCAAACTTTTGATTTTGTCTGAGTCACAGTCGCGTCTCGAAGAATAAGCACCGACACAGTCGCAGTCTGCGATGGAGTGCAGACAGCGATGGAGTGCAGACAGCGATGGAGTGCAGACTGCGATGGAGTGCAGACAGCGAGGGAACGAGTAGTGCAATAGTGTGTTTTCTCCTTGCAGGTCAATCTGTGTGAATTTCCCATGAAAGGTTATTACTTTCCTCCGCAAACACATGCAGGACGGTAGCACCGTCAGGGTTCGGTGACACAAAAGGTGCCATAAATGGCATATCATTTTCAGTTTGAGTACCAAACAACAAAGGAATGTTACGAAAGCAGTGGGGTCTAGTCCCTCAACCTTTTATGAGGAGGACACACAAAGGCCCGGATCATTCTTCCTCTCTGCCTCTGCTGTCACCCAAAGGAAAAGTGAGCACGCCGTAAATCACCTTGGCAGCTCTGTGTTTTGAGGCGGCAGATTGCCCATGGCCGGTGTCGTTTTATAGGTTGTTATTTTCCATCCATGTTTTAGTTCTGATGTGTTTCCTGGTGAAGTGATGAATCAAAGTAGGGATGAATGTCGCGAATACAGAAAGGCGGCCTGGAGTTTGTGGGAACCTGAGTTCTACCTTTGTCCAGAGTCTGAACCTCATGGAATTCTGCTAATTCCTTTAGTATGGAAAGTGGAGGCTTTATTGCATTATTTGAGGATGTGAACCTGAATGTTAACTTGCATTAAACTGGGCTTTATATACAATGAATTACTTTGTGTGAAGTATCATGCATGGGAATTATTTTAAAAAACATTTTATGTGGTTTGGACCCAAACCACAAAATTCTGGTCAATATTCTGTGTGCCAAACTAGAACCAGAAATAAACTGAAAAATTTGGGTTAAAAGGGATTTTCAGATCAGATCTCTCAATTTCGTTCACGCGTGCGTGTTAAGCTTTTCCGTTTTATTCTGTCCCAAAACATTTGGACACCGAGATGACATTTAATAATTGAGCTCATGCATGCTTACGTAAATCTGCACAAATCGTATGCTGCAGAAACGTAGAGCTGGATTATTTTTCCCCAATGTCCTTTGTTGGAAGAAAAAGGTGTTGACTGACAGCTGAGCTCCGAGACCCCACTCAGCCAGGGTTCATTGCGGATTCCTGGCTAATGAGGTCGACTACAGGGATTATAATCAGGCAGGGAATATTAGCGTTCTCATGTGTCAGTCAAAGAGGGAAAACCTCCCAGTGTTGCAATGTCAAAGCCGGCTCCTCAGCTTCCGTTTGGTTCCTATTTACCATAGAACAACACAGAGTCATGTCACAGCTTCCCCTGGGTGGTTTTAAGACATATAAAGTCTGTGACTGTTCAAGGGTGGAGGAGTTACGGTGGGAATTCTCACCATGGGTCCAATTCTAAGCCCCCCAGTGGACTCCAAAAGGTACAAATTATCTCCTGTCGGCTTTTTGGCAGTAAAATGTGGTCATTTTAACCTTGGAGTCTTTAACCTCTCGGTAATCATTCAACGAAAGCTTGACCTGAAGCTGGGGCAGAATCCATGCTATGCACTGAAACGTATTAATCGGCATCACGTTTGACCCCCTCTCACCTCGATGGCACTCACCGCTCCCTCCCTGCTCAGGCTACGTTAAAGAGCGAAACAGAGTATGAGATGAGAGACGGAAAGAAAACATTTAGGTAAAAAAAAACAAAGACCAACGTGACATATGGAAGCCATCAGAGGCCTGGACTCCCATCTGCGTCGGCCCGCATGGCCTGCTGGCACCCACCGGTCACTGTGCAGGATGGGAATAATCCAGGACAGAGTCAGAATCCCTTGAGCAAAAGGCTTCAGTGTTGGGGGGGGGGGATGTGCTGCATATGGGAGGGGGGGGTTCCTGTAGAAAGCAGGTGTCTGACAGCTCAACGGGGTTCAGATGGGTTTAGTAGGGTTCCGTTTATCACTTTATCCGCCTGCAGCAAATACCCTGAACACGAATGAAACGCTCCAACATATCGGCCTGCAACAAAGGTAAATGTAAGTGACACGTTGCTTCGCCATGAAATCTAAACAGTTTATAATTCGAAGCAAATGAGCGTTTCCTGTCCCGCTGTCAGCGCCGTGCATCTGACTCCTTTCTGTTTAGATTGCAGCAGCAGTTTTTTTGGCAAATGTTACAAATCGGAATAAAAGAAATGAAAAGGATAATTGGAAAAGTACATTGGCTTGTAAATGGTGTCGTCAAACTTGCCCAAAGGAGAGAAATATATTGTGTTTTTGTAAACCTCGGAGTCAAACGCGGGCTATAATTTTGGAGTTTGAGATTTGGATCCAAGCTTTACTGCAGATCTAATGAGAAAGTTGAATGACAACGGTTTTTCTCCCTTGAAAAACAAAGGTAACATCGATCAGTGCAAGATAAATTTAATCCTTGTATAGTTTTTTAAGGTGTTTCTTTTCACATATCCCCCTCACCTAAACATGTTCTCCTTTGCTGGCCTTTACAACCTGCTGGTCCATTTCTGCCATTCAAAAGATATATTGTAAAGCAGTAAATTTTTTATCACCCCCTTTCAGAAGATCCCCGCTGGCAGGCTGAGGAGCTCTATCAATCTGTGAGCGAATGCCCCTCAGCATTTTCCTGGGCATGCGCCTCATGCACACGGTAAAACACAGGATTCAAGGACCTGAAACACACAGCACACACTCGTCATAGTAAAAAAAAATGAGCTTCACAATTTGGATTTCAAGCAGCAAAATAAATGCAACATCTGATGGCTTGTGACAGTCCGTTCAGGTCTCTAGGGTCCTCCGCCCCCTAAGATCAGGGCTGCCCTGAGGCCACGGAGGGCAGGACCCTTCAGATTTAACACCTCACAGTAACAAACACCTGGAATTTATTAGCGATCGAGCCCCGGTGGCTGCATGCTGGTAAAAAGTCTCGGCCTTTGTCTTGAACAGAGCGGAGAAGTCGTAACTCTCAGTCTGTTTCCTTTTTTTATGCTCTACCTGCATTTCATCGGCCTCCCTGCTGCTCGTCCATCTTCAGAGGTCTTGTGGCGAGCGGGGGGGGGGGGGGCTTTTCAAGCTTGACTAATGTGGTTCAGATAGCGTGCAGGATGACGACGGGGAAAGAGCCTTGATCTGGGCCATACCACGTTGGCTGTGGCGTCTTTAATTCAGCCTTTTCTACGTTGCTTTTTTTCATTCTTCGCTGCTGCTCCCCTTCAGCGCCTCAGTCAAATGGAAGAGCAGCTGCTTGACCTCTTCACTGGTTACTGTTAGTTCGGATCCTCTGGAAAGAGGATCATGCCGAGGCCATCTGCAATAGAATCAGTGCCGTCAACAGCTCTTGCTTCACATCCCCGCCTCGCGTCTTTCTCTTATCAGAAGGAAGTATGTCTGCAGGATGTATTTTGTTTGTTTGTTAATTTTTTTACGGATATTCTTTCCCTCCGGTCCAAACGGCACGACAACATCCTCGGACGGGGAGGGGAGCGCGCCGGCGCTGTGTGCAGCTGGAGGTGACACAGCATGCCGTGGTACAGTAATGGAGTCATCCATCAACGAGCCCCATTAAAACACCTTGACAGGCCAGCTGAGGCCACTCCAGTGGCCATGGTGACCAGTCTCAAAGGTTGATGTTTTTACTCCAACGGTAGCTGTGAAAGTCTGTGTAAAGCAAACACAGCTGAACTATGAATTTGTTTGCAGTGATTGTTATCATGTTGATGTTGGAATGATCTGCTCACGTAATTATTGAGCCAGAGAGGAGCAGAAAGTATATTTTTACATGAGTGGAATAACTTTTTATAATGCAATAATACTACAACACAATAATATTTGCTAATGTTTGGTTAAGTACTGGTAACTACTATGAGCATTAGTAAAGAAAACATCACAGCACAGAACTCATGGTGAATTGTACGCTGCTCTGCTTGCATCTTCTGTTTAGAGCAGCCCTGAATTGAGATTGTTGGGGAATTAGAATGTGACAATAAAAAGTGTTGTGTTCAGAATCGGTCGCAATGTTTGCAGAGGTTAAACAAATTCCTTTTGTTTAAAAAAAAAAAAACTGTTTGACTAACTTGATGCATTCATGTGCAAATAGACAACAAAAACACCCAAAAAAAATATCTTCATCAATTTGGCATGGGCATCGTTTAGGGAGCGTGCAGTAAAAACACAAACACACAACACAACCAAATGCAAAAAATACACTGCTAATACAGCAACGGCCGTGGTCTAGACATGTTTGATGCGGTTGTTGAATGTTGGGGCGGGTGCAGCAGGCTCCGTCGGGGCAAATGCAGGGTTGAGCGTTAACTCTCCACTACACAGATAAAGAGGTGACACAGTTTTAAAAATGTCACGAGTCACAAACTGTTACAGCAACAAGTGTGGGTCAGACGTGATCATCTGGAAACACATCCAATACCTTTTAGTATTTGCATCCATTCTGTTATGTTATGTATGGCATGTTTCAAGCATTTGGTTGCCTTTGAGGAAAAATAAAATCTTAAATCAAAGGATTTTATTGTACGAGAGAAAGCCCAAAAAACAACCTGCCATTTTCTTTACCATTTAAGAGCCTTTTTTTGCTCTCTGTGATTTAACTCCTCTGACAATTCTCTAAGATAGAGCAATCATGTGCAGTTTCAGCTCTTAAATCCATCTCTAGCAATCACCATGGCGATACTTAAAATGTGACTAAAGTCAATCCGCAGGATGTGGAAATGCGCTCACTCCTCTGCTAAATTATCTTTGTTCTTTTGAAATTAAATTAATCTAAAAACAAATGCATTCTTCCCCACAGACTCATTCGTTCTTTTTTTCCCTGCCAAACAGCTACGACCGGATGGGTTTAAATTAGTGTATTGTCTGTTTGGGATAAACATTAAATCCCTAAATCCCAGTAGAGGAGTCCCAGCAAGCCCCTCGCGTGTAGGCTATCTTTGACCAGTGATCAGGATCCTATTCAGAGGGCCGTATCGCCTCCATCTGCAGCATGTCGACAAGCATCCTCCTGCATTCCAGCCCTTTTGTTTGCAGAGTAGGGGGGGGAAGGACATTAATGAGTCTTCCATTGACTTAACATCCTAGGAAAGTCCGCCTTGGCCTCGCACCTGCTGCCTATAAGCAGCTGGAATCTCTGCTCCATCACTGCTGAGGATGTGCTCCCTGGAAGACATGCGGGTTGGCTCGAGGTCCTCAAGGAAGAGCAGCGTGCGTCGAGGAAACGGCGAAGAATGTCAACCTGGACATCGTCTCCACGTCCGCCAGGACAGCCAAGAATGCAGCCGCATTGTTCTCATGAAAGCAGGCGCTTCATTAGTGATATTGAGCACCTGCTGACTTAATAAACGGCTCGGCTCCATTGTGTTGCTGTTGTGTTTGTCTCAACTATAGGCGACAGTGTGGTGGTTGTGTATGATGGCAGAGGTGAGATTAACCCTCGCTGTTGGTTAACGCAATGAAAGGTTCTGGTTTGTTTCAAGTACAAAAATGTAATGTGTTACAATCCAATATAGACTAAAGTATACATTTGCTTAAACGGTTTAGCATTTTTCTTAAAGTTGAGGGACTCACATAAGAATGTTCTAACAATCAAATCAGGACATTTATGCAGCTTCATGAAGGTCAGATCGTGCATTTATTGAATCTTGATATTTGATAGTTTCTTGCTGAGCAGCTTAACTGATCATAGCTGTTATCAATGAAATAGTCTCCAAACGGCTGTCGGACCCCGACACTATATGTTCCGTGTATGTGGAACCAGTCTGTGCTAAGTATGTTACAGTTTATGCTACATGTGTGTCCGAATACACACGTGACCCCGTCTGTATCAGGGCCAGGCTACCGACTGAAAACAGGGCATCGAACAGACAGTCAGAAATGTCTCTTTGCCGCATCGAAGGAAGCGGATGTTATTGAATTGTGAAGGTCGAGGGTTATTCACAATGAAATGTTCTCCCTTTGTTTGAGCCTTTGAGGATCTATATTTGAAGTACGCAGTTGGCTGCATTGCAAACATTCGCTCCGCAGGCAAAACGTATATTGTGCTCTGCGGGCTGTCGCCTAAATTGCTGTGAAGGTAGACATACAATCAGGAGATTCTCCCTGATGGGTTGCAGCAGGACTTCAGATACCCCACTGATACTCCATGACCCCCCTAACCCTAGTAGGTACCCCACCGCTGAGCGACAGCGATGGCCTGGATGATCTCAGAGGGGCCTCCGCTAGATTTATGAGTACCGTGCTTTTGTTTGGGCCGAGGCGTCCTGCTTATTTTTGCGCCGCTGCTGGAGATTACCGGTTGAGATAACGCATCAACAGAACTGAGGCGCCATGGAGGGTTGCTCCTCCTGGGTCATCTGGTTTTATCATTTTGTTCAGTTATTGTTGTTGCCATTTGGTTTTAATTTGAGTGGGTGTGTGGGCTCTAAAAACAAAAACACTTATTGAAAAGACTTATAAGATTTTAACCACAAACAAACCAACGTGGTTTTTCAGATGTTGGAAAAACCTTTTTTTTTAAAGACTCTATCTTGAGAAAGGGCTACCAGATGCCCTCCATCATTTAGTGAACTCTTCCTTGGCTTCATTTCATCCAAATCTATTGGTAACTTTTCGAAGCATCTTGCAGACAAACAATCAAACAAATGAGCAACCACATGATCTCCAGCATCCCCTTAGCAATAAGAATCAATTCTTAGGAAGCGGATGTTATTGTCAGTAGTTACATCATCTCCATGCTTTTGCTGCCACATCGTTTCAGTCAGGGTCTTCTCAGGTTTTAGCTTCTTGCTTGTATGAATGTCAGTCGTGGTCTTAAAATGCCTCAGCAACATCCCTGACTTCATTTCATCCCGGATCTCTTAAAATTGGATAGGCTGATGTGAGCCTTGGCTCAGACATGATGATGATGATGATGATGAAGGTTCACTCAGAGTTGAGAAAGAGACAAACTTCTTGAACTGGACTCACACCTTGAGATTGACCTGACGCAAGTCTACCCTGTCATTCAATACGTAGTATAGAATAATAATGTGCATTAACTTGTACACATACAGTACGTCACCTTCTATGCTGCCTATGCAAAGTCCGATTTTTTAATCAAAAGCACATTGATGCTGGGATTAAAGCACGACTACAGCCAACGATGGCTCAGTGCACCACCATGCATTATCGCTCTGCTTTTCACCTTGACCCTTTGATATCACATTTCTGCGCCATTAATGAAATGTATCACGACCACAAAGCTTTCAGTGTCCCGTCTTTGTCCCCGATATATTTAATGATATGCTTGGTTTGTCTGACTGTCAGGGGCTGTCAGTTTTTAAAGGCTAGAATAACAAGTGTTCACAGCGAAAGAGCCGGGAGATGGGGGCGGTTGGCGGGGCTGGTTGAATCACTTTTGATGTGAGATAAGGGTAGGGTGAAAGGTATAGCTCAGTAATAACACTAAAATATGTTATAAATAGTGTTTGGCATCGTAGCCGCCAGATGAAGGTGTTTGAGCGTCGGAATGATATTTCAACCGAGGTCGGCGTGTGCGTGCCGACTGCAGCAGCTCCAATTTTCCATTGGTCGCCGCTGACACCAATAAAAGTTCTGCACTTGACGGGGTTGCAGCAGCCGGGTCTCATCGCCCAGAGGCTCGGTTCTATTCTCCTTCCAAGACACACTTAAAAGTCAGTGCCTCCAGTGGATTTTACATAAACTGTTCTCTCAACTCCAGTGTCAGGTTTCGCCAACAAAAGTGTCTTTTTTTTATTGTAGTTTTTAATAGTTTAAAGAATGTGTCATTCAGAATAAGATTTACAGATGGTGGAGTGATTCATAGCATTGAAAGTTATATTAAACATGCAACTCATGACAGATTTGCCTCCATTTTCTTTTTGGTTTTTTTTGCATAAAGGAAAAGAATGACAGATGTGTTTTAATTCCCTAAAAAACAATGAGTCACAACTTGTTTCATGTCAATTCCTGTTCATGGAGGTGTTTTGGCTTCCTCGCCAGGCTATGTCTCTTCTATCTTATTCTTGTTTTTTACTGTCTGTTCTCAGTCGTTCATTCTGAAGCATCTGGAAGTCAAGTCATAAAATCAACCACTGATAAACATCCTTGTTTCCAATGTTGTGCAAATTCACACTTCGGATGAACTGCATCATATTCAGTGCATCATGATCAAAATGATCTTGTGGAGTTATTATTTACTCATGACTTTCATAGTAATTCAATTTAAATAACATGATTGATTTTTACTTTAAATCATTAAATCATTTCTTAAACTAGTTTGAATTTTTAATTCCCAAAATAAAGTAGTTCATTTCATTTTAACTACAATGTGAGATAATGACATATTTACTGATTTGCAAAACAAACATACAAATACACACGCAAAGGATATCCGAGAGCGAGTCCCCACGGCACTGTGCACTCCGACCAGGTGCCTTCCTTTGAGCCTTTTCCTGTTTACAGACTCTCCTTCCTGCTTGTTTGGTTGTTTTCTTTTGGTCCCTTCAAGTCAATACCTTCCTGCAGACTATGTAACTCTTCCCTGACTTCATTTCTGGCCGCTGGACATAATTAAACAGGCTCAGAATATCAGCCGACGGAAGTCTGATGGAGTCCAGTGTGCATTGTCTTGAAACCGTGCTGGTCTGGGCTTTACCTATTTCTGGAGCCAAAGAGCTGCCTCCTGCACATCAAATGTTTTCAACTGCAGGAAGTTATTTTCCACCTACACCTTTGAAAACAATGCCCTTTTCAAGGACTTCCTTCCAGTATACATTAATTTCCTCTCTAGGGAGTGTCAACTTTTTCAGCAAGTCGCTGGAATGTTTCTTAGCCCGTGTGAAAAAGTTGCCAGAATTTCTGCTTTAAACATGGGAATTATTGTTTCCCTTGGTAATTCTTTTTTGACAATAGATGTTCAGGATGGCGACACTGTGGCACAATGGATAGTGCTGTTGCCTCGCAGCAAGAAGGTTCAAGGTTCGGTTCCTTTCTGTGCTGAGATTGTATGCTCTGCATAGATTCTCCGTCCTCCTCCCACCTTCAAAAAAATGCAGTTTATGGTAGCTGGTTTAGGATTACGGTCGTCTTGTCTACAAGAAAATGGATGTTCAGGGTGGGCTAAAGTATCGGTCACTTCTGTACAATTAATAATAACTTAGTTATCATGTGAATTTCTTCTTTTTTATATATTTTACCATTGTCCATTTGTGTGCTGGTCGGTCGGTCGGTTGGTTGGTTGTTTGTTCGGTCGGTTGGTTGGTCGGTTCCAAGACAAATGCCATCAAAGCTTGATTGAAGGATTGGTCAGAAAAAAACAAAAACTTTACATTTTGCTGTGATGAAGGATTTTTTTTCTCTTTTAAATTACTAATAGAAACAATTTTCCAAAATGCCCTTAATATACAAACATTGTCACTTCCAACATTACGAGTTATTATTAACATTTTCCAGAGCCTAAGATTGATGGATCTTTTACTCAAACATTCTCACCTCTGATGTTGGTACCATGGCAACGTTTTAGGTGTTTCTTATGAACGTCTGCTTCCCATCATACGATTGTAAGATCACTCCAGATCCTCCAAATATTCCCATTCTGATGACTTTCCCGACCTCGGGCTGTGATATTGCTCAGATGTCGTCCTTTCATGCTCTCTGGGTCGCCGATGGAGCCTTCCAAATGTGACCTTTGTTTTCGTTATCGGACCGCAGACTTCACTAATCGCACGCAAACACACCACTCGGCCGCTGTTTGCTCACACACTCCAAATCTTTCCTGCTTTCATCCCAACCCGAGGCAAGCTCAGGATTAGTCGGAGCAGTTGAGATTTACTCGGGTGACTCTTAACATATCACACACTCAATCCGGCCTTTATCAATTGGAACCTGCTACTCTAGCACTCGTCTGCTGTACTCTCTGCTGATATGCTCCTGCTCTTGCCTGCCTCGGGCTATTCCCTCAGAGGTTTGGAATTTGACACTCTTAGAGACAAATGGAAGCATAACAAATCTCCCTGGTGAGGATCCAGAGCTCCAGCGCATTGGAACTCTTTCGCCTCACACCGAGTGCACGCTGTTATCATCCTGCACCCTGCCAAACATGCCACCACCTCACCAGCTGCGCTTGGATCGGCCAGTGATTTCTGGCCTCCCAGAATCAAAGCAGCCTGCGCCCTTGACAGAACCTCTGAACGAGCCACTAGCTCGACAAAAAAAAACTTCAGACAAGCCCAACTCAACCTCGATTCCCAAAATACTGCTTTGGATGTGGGCTTGATTACTGTCAAGCCAACTTAAAACATTGTGTTTTTGACCTCATCAGACCCTGGGATTGGCTACAAAACAAGCCTTGAGCTGTCTGCGGTCAGGATTTCTTTTTTGTTTCTTCACAGAAGCTGAGCTCTTGGTAGACCTGCGGTTCTGGGGTTATCCTAATCTTGTTGCCAACCCTAAGCCTGTCGGGTTTTAGTCGTTTGAGGCAGACTCATCAAATGTTGAGAATTCGCCTTACAAAACTCCTGAGGATTATTTTGGATGATCAAACTCTGTGTTGTACTGCCATGCTGATAGCATAGTATTTACATATTGGGCATTCGTGAGAGTCTATTGCCTCTGGAATGCAGCGGGTTGCATGTGATGGTCTTGTTAGGGAACATAACTCAACCGTGCCCCCAAAGGTCTGTAAATTGCCGTGACCATGCTATCTCATAACCTTAAAGTCGATTACATTATTGAAGACAGACTTGAGGAACTGCAGAGCCCGGCCGTTTGTTCCCTGGAGCCCCACACACTGCTTTACTGTAAAACGCGATACCTCTTCATTAATCCTGGTGCCTGGTGATTGGAGCGCAGCCCTCTATAGGCTGCATGGCTGCAGTTTGTGTGTGTGTGTGTGTGGGCATGCACACTTGTACGCACACATCTGCTGTGTGAGTGCGCATTTGCATGTATGCATGTGCGTCTGTGCATCGTAAGTAAAGCATCGGCGCCCCTCCACCTCTTACGTGTGTGTGTGTGAGCGCCTGAGGAGAGGCGTTGCATCCATCTCATGTGACAGGCCCGACCTTCCAGTAATCCCAGTATTTCTCACTATCTCACTCTGCTTTACCTCACACATGCAAACACACACACACACCGGGACAGCAGACATGTGACCTGCCCCGGCTTCAAAGCCAGCGAGCGCCTACATCTGCTGTCCGATCGACAGGCAATCACGGGCAGACGCCACCAGCTACTGGCCGAAATCTGCCGTCATTTTATCCGCATTCTTGCCTCAAAGTTAGGAGGCTGTCAGTTTGTGTAGCATGGAGCTAGCACAGCCTCAGTAAATTGGCAAAGCGTTAGGGTTCTTTAACTGGTACTGGAATGATGCTGCAATGACATGTTCAGCTCATCTTTCTACAGCGTAGATTTTTACAGTCTATAATTCTGGTTGTTGCTACTGCAGAAGTTTCACGTGAACGTCTGGCTGCAAACCTCCGTCTCTTTTAAAAATCTGGTTTCACTTTTGCTCCCAGCTCTATTTGAGAGTACTTTGTCATCGCAGTGGGAAGAGCAGATATTCTTCCTTGCCAAAGTGCCTCAGATCATATATTTGTTTTTTTTATCACGGATTGGCCTGAAATCTCTTCATTTCTTGAAGATGTTTGGATCCTTTATACAAAAGATAAAAGGTAGTTTCCATTGCCCAAATCCTCTTTGTATTTCTGATCACATATATCAACATTGTGCTATTAGCACGATCTGCTAAGTTCTTCTTATTTTGAAAATATATTTACATTTTTTTATTTAAAATTTATCATAATTGTAATTTTAAGTCAAGTTATTTCTGTGTTCTGCGGCCGTGATCTGGGGAAGGGCGAGATTTGTATTCGGCTTCCTCCGGCCTCTGCGGCGAACAGCAAACAAAAGGCAGCTTGAGCATTGGAAGTGCGTGACCACAACTCAGCCAGTTGCTGTTTACTTTAAATAGAGACGACTACTGCGTACAGTACCACACTGTGTATACGTGACTGAAGTCATCAACCTTCAGTACAGGAGAATTAGATAACTCTCCTTTTTTCTACGTTTATGCAGCCTTTTTTCTCTACATTTTTATCCAAATCTCTTTTTTTTTAAATCTCTCATTCTATTTCATATTTGTCCCTCTGTGGACCCCATCAGAGGGACAAGTAGCGCCCTGGAAAGTAGCATCCACCGTCTACAGCAATTTATGCGCTTTATACCCAGTTAGCGACCCTACATTATGGCCACTTTAAAAAATATCATCCACATCCATAATCCTGCAGCAGCAGGGGAACACCCAGGCGGTACGTCCCCAACTGTTTACCGAACTGTAATCTTTCACGTTGCTCAAACTGTCCAAATACTACTACACAAGCCATTAAATGTAATTGCCTTGGTTTACCGTGCTGTGTGTTTGATAAATGTCGACATAAACGACAATGCAAACAAATCTTCGGGTCCATCAGTGCCAAAACCCAAGAATGAGTCCTTTCCAGTAAAGAGCTCAGCCGCAATTGTTTCATGATGATTTGATTACAGCCCATTTGCTTACTCAGCCTCTTAGGTAGATTTCAGAGAGGAGGGAAAATAGGATCAGAAGAGTCGCACACACTCATGGTCTGGTCTCTTAAAAAAAATAAGGTGACAGTGAAAATAAATAATAGCCAAAAAAAACAATTAAAGCAGAGAATTCTGACCGTGCAGAGATAAGAATGTTAATAAAACACTTTCTTTTATTTGAGTGCAATGACATTTAAAAGCCATAAAAACTTGAGTACACTCATATTTGCCTGCTCAGGCTGCTTTGGTTTCAAACATACTTACAGAGGATAAGATAGTCATGCTCATAATGCTTGTGACATAAGATAGAAATAAACCACCAAATCAGCACAATTAATAGAGACTGGCGAGATGATAAATGTAAAACAGTCCTGTTTCAAACAGGCTACGGAAAAGGGATTCCTCTGTCTATTGGCTGTTAATCTGGAAGCCCTGTTTTCCAGGAGGGAATGCTATTGAATCCATCTTTTAGGAATCTTCAAACCTCACAAATTGAATGTGATTTATGGTTTGAAATCCTGGTGAAGGTGTCTATGATGTGCATTTAAAGCTGTGGTTTAACGTTTACTTTATATGTATTGGACACCAACTTAAAATTCTTTTTTTTTAACAACCTGGAAGCTACACAAATAGAATAGAATTAAATATTGAAATATAATTCCTCAGGTAAATGTGATTTGATTACATTCTGTCATTGCATGTCCCAAGGTTTTGAATTGCATAAGGCCTTTTGATTATGTCAAAAGGTTATAAGATTATCAGGGCGTGGCCGATATAACATAAATGAAAGAAAAATGCACATGAAGTGATTAAGGTTGACTCAACTCTCTACGATCTTTGTTGTGGGATTATTTTCTAGATTTTCAGAGAGCATCCATGTTTGGCCACAGTGCCCTGCACGCCCCTCTGCCTGAGCTCCTCTGACTCACACACTGAACACTGTTGCCAGGGCTACCATTTATTAATATTGGTCCTTAACTTTGAGCCTTATCACCAGGCTACAGCGAGGAAGAGGCGCCGAATCCCCAGACATGCACACACATTAAAAAAATAAAAACAAAACCAGACACGAATACATGTAAACATAGCTTCCGGTCCTACTGATGTGTATTGTGGATGAGAGTACCAACAAAGGAGCAAGGTTTTTAAAGAACAGGGTGTTCACTGAGACTGAATGGGAAGTGGAATATGTTGGGCGCTAGCGACCCCTTGTGGCCATTTCTCGCCTCTCTCAGGTTCAGCATCTCCCGTTTTCAAAATTCTACAAGTTTTCAATCTTATTTACACTCTGTAAAAAAATATTTTAAAAAAGGAGACAAAATATTCATATGAATTAGCATGAAACTATGGTGTAGCTGGAAATGAACGAGTAAGAGAAAATTCATCCTGTCAATAACAATATTATCGTTTCATTTCACATTCAAAGCTATGCCATAAATCTTTTGGCCCCTATATGGGAACGGTTTTGCTCTGTTTTAAAACTGGTTGCATGTCTATGTGGCCGGTTTTATAATACCCCCCCATGCAAGTTGTGGTTACAATTGACCGAGTTTTGTGAGAGGTCTTCAGACTGAAAACACATTTTCCAGGAGAATGGCTAACAACGCTTTCATCTGACAAATCCAAAATGACGACTCTCTTGTTAAACTAGCCAACTGCTATCAGAAAAGCACTGGCATTGGGATAAAAAAATAAAAAAACACATAAAAAAGGCATCTGCAAGAGTTTTGCGACTGAGAAAAACATGACAGGAACTGTGCCTTTGGCGGGTTGCAGGCAGGTCAGTCCACCACAGAGGGTCACTGCTCACCATTCCATGCTGCATCCTCAGACTCCAGGCAGCTCTAACAGAACGCTGACCCTTCCTCCTATAGGACGGGATCAGGAGGTTGTGCCAGTCTGTGTAGAAAGGATTACTGCTGGAGTCAGTGCTGAGGAGACACTGATTATCTGTTGTCTAAAAATAATGGAGTTAAAAATGACATTCGTCAGTGAAATTTTCCAGGGCAGCACGGTGGCGCAGTGGGTAGCATTGTTGCCTCACAGCAAGAAGTTCACAGGTTCAAATTTAACTTGGAGGCCTATCTGTGAGGAAGTTTGCGTGTTCTCCCCGTGTCTGTGTGGGTTCTCTCTGGGTTCTCTGGGTTCCTCACACCAACAAAAACATGCAAATTAGTTGAATTGGTTACACTACATTGTCCGTATAGGTGTGACTGATTGTCTGTCTATGTGTGGCCCTGGGATGAACTGGCGTCTTGTTCAGGGTGTTCCCCGCCTCTCACCCGGAGACTGCTGGGATAGGCTCCAGCAGAATCCACGACCCGGTTACGGATAAAGCCGTTGTGAAAATGAATGAATATATTGTTTTCTTGTGTAATCGACAAAAGATTGCTCAAAATACTACATAGTGTATATTGTATTTGTAAGTATACTATTGTGTTTGTTTTTAAGAATATGGAGCGAAACAAAGAATGCAGTGCTAGTATAATTCATCATATTCTACTTCTTGTGTATTTCTAAGAGAACATTTAAATGTATGAAGTTTAATTGTACAGTGATAATACAGTGATAAGAACCATAATGACATTTGCATTATATAAATGAGTTCTTTCTTATCATGGATTTTAAGACGCGTTGAAAACATTAATTGGGCACTTTCGCCCCCTACTGGACACTTGCCGTTATAAATCTACTGTGCCCGTTTTATTTGCGAGGATCATATTAAATTGTTGATGTTGAAGTTGAATTCATGCCGTTATATCATCGTGGATGAACTCTGGTGACTCTCTTTTTACTGTTTCAGAGACTTTTAACTGCCACATCATTCCAAGCATCACTGCACTGGCTGCTCATAAATTTAGAATACAATTTTGAATGTTATAAATTTAGAATACAATCCAGTTTCGACCAGGAAGTTGCGGGGTTACATCTGTTTGAACAAGAGGTTCAAATCTTGGTTCCTGGACCTACCTTTCTCAAACAGGATGCTGTTGCTTCTTACATCATTAAAAAAAATTGCCTTCCCTTAAACCCATCACAAAGTATGCATTGGATAAATGTCGTGTGAGAATTCATGTGTGAATCCTCTCCTGAAGACTCAGATTTCATTTATTTCACTTTTAAATAATGCCAAAAACTGAGATCCCTCTTCTGGGAGAACTACAGCGAGGATCCTCGGACAGCCGTTCCATCGACAGCCCATAACCTTTGAGTTGAAGTTGCATAATCACTTTTACTGCTTCACTTTGTTCTCTCTGTGTTATCAATAAATTATGCAAACTAAACACGCTTTATGACCAGTCCTGACTTTTATTGAGCCACGTGCAATTCCCCAATTTCAGTGCACAACAGCAGATGCTGGCCGAACATTAGCAGCAGTATAATGTGGTTTTCTGTGACGCAGTTTCTGATTCAAGGCCAATGCAAAAGAGAAGCTTGAATGAACACAAAGCTGAGAGTGTTTCCTAAAGAACGAGTACTGACACGCAGTAGGTGATGCTCTTTTTTAGAGCTTTGCTGAATGCAAACCTGCACAAAGTGTGTGATGAGAAGGCCAATAAAACGCCATACATTCTCGAAAACTCTTAATTTATCTCAGCTGCAGAGGGGAATTAGTTTTTTTGTTTACAAGCATTTATGTATAGCTGTGTTGGAAAACCCAATTATATTTTTGCAGCCGGCTACATGAGGTGGGGCATGCGCCCCAATACCTCCTGTGGGGATATGAACGTCTGTGCTAAAGTCTATGGAAATCCGATCATGTAAACCGCTAATCTGACGGCAGGCGCTTGCATTTTGTGTGTCTCCTCTGCCTCCTGAGGAAAGCCTGGGGTTCCCGATGCCCTTCATTTTCTCTCTCTCAGGTCAGCATCATTAAAATTGAGGCTGCAGCTGTTTTGCTTTTTGTCAATTTGTTTACTTTGTTTATTTGGGTCATATCATTCAGATCGCAATCACTGCTGCTTGTAAAACAAATTACATGCACACAGTGAGATAATGAAGTTACACCAAACTCTCATAAGAGACAGAGACACACTATCTAATGAACACGAATATTAACTAGAAAAGCACTCAGAGAGCCCAGACCTCCACCAAGCAGCTCATTCCCCACTTCCACATGGTGATCTGGATCATCGCCAAAAGGTTCTAAATTGCTTCTTGGTATTTTTATACACTGATGTGTACTTTAAACTGATTTTTTAATTTGTAAATAGGGTTTGCAATGTGCAGCGCTGGCATCTCTGTTTCGTTTATGAAATGGATAATGGAAGAATTCTAAACCGCCCTATAGCATTCAGATGGTTCTAGCCCCCCCCCCCCCCCCCCCCCGTGACTTGGCACACTTTTGGGTCAAGACTCAAAGAAATATTTGTGGGGAACAAAGAACCACCCTCAAATACACACACACACACACTGCAAATAGCAGATATTCTGCAGGGAGAGGAGATAGTGAGTGTTGGCAGAGGAGGAGGAGGAGAAAGAGAGAGAGAGAGATAGGTAGAGAAAGAAAGGACAGTCATGCTCTTACTAGCAGACACCCACATGCACTTTCTCACCCAGGCTGGATTCACACCGAAGCACCTGCGTGGATCTGTTGGCGGCGGGCTCTGAGCACCATGATGCCTTCCTGCAGCTGGCTGTCGGCTCTGATTCTAGCGGCGTTAACCGGTAAGAAGTTCTCCGCTCCATGTGTGAGCAGCTCTAATAAGCAGCTGTCACTAGGGCGGGCCAACTTAATGATGCCAGAAGCTGTGAAGTGGTCTGATCGCGCGTAACAGGTTGTCATTACGTAAGCAAGCAAACTGTAAAGGAATTCATGGGTTGAAAACGTGGAAGTGGGAATTTGCCATCTGGTCTCTCATCAGAGCGTGTTTTTGTCTTTTGCATTAAATTAGTCCATCGTCATGGAAATGGTGCATCTTGACTGATCCCATTACTCTTGTTGGAACAGTTGGGGTCAATGCGTTAGTGTTTCTGCCGTGTCCTTTACTTGAGCTGCATTGATTGTGATTCTGCAGATCGTTCAAACCGTCACTGCATCTGACAACATCCAACAACAACAGGATGCCCAAAAAAAAAACCCGAGCGGAACCCGACTTCGATTTGAAAATGTGCTTACGTCCTGCAGCTCATCTGATCACGGCCACGCGTCACTTTACCAAGGTCTCCTGTCACCGTCTCATTTCAGGGAACCCCAGTGGGGCCGTGGCGTCCGAGGGAACCGAGAGGAACTGCTCGCTGTCCCCTCCGGTAGGATCAACCTGTCTTTGCCTCATCCAACTAAATTCAAGGAAAGAATTTCACTCAAAGCGCTCACCCAATATTTTCAACCAACAAACATCTTGCATGACAGTTGATGATTACTGCACATGCATGTAGGTTAATGATTACAGCGGGAGCGATTAGTCAGCAGTTCTACCAGTGTTAATTAATCGTAAAGACTTTTAGCATTGTGTGTGTGTGTGTGTGTGTGTGTCTGTGTGTGTGTGTGTGTGCGCGTGTGTGTTACAGTACCTCCCCAGCACGGTGGTAAACACCGCTCTCCAGCTGCAGGAGTTGCGAGAGCGAATGCTTCCCCTGAATATCTATGCCTACATCATCCCCGGCACCGACGCTCATCTGGTACCGCTGCTGCTCATCCTAATTCATGTATCTGTATTCCAGCCATGCTTGTGTCAGATGCTGACCCGTGTTTCTCTGTCAGAGTGAGTACATAGCACCACGCGATGCCAGGGTGGCCTTCATGACAGGCTTCACAGGTTCCGCAGGTACCGGTTCTGCCTCCTCCTTTCCCTCACACACACATCCCCATGATTCTACTGCCCACGTTTGAATGTCGAGGTCAAGTAGCTCCTCTGCTTTCTCACCCGCATACTCACCGAGCGGTCCCACGCCTCCCTTGTTGAATCACTCACTTGTATCAGCCTTTAATTCATCGGCCCCGTTTATTCCAGAGCGGACCTGACCATTAAGTCAGGATATCAACTTTTGTGCAGCAATGATGAGCAGAATTAAGGATCACTTTGTGTGCTGAGTGTGCCCTGACATTTGTAGCTGCTTATAATTCTCTGGCACCGCTGACCAGTCCGTAACGCAGCTGCTGTTCTGCCGCTCCTCAGCCACCGCCGTGGTTACACCGACCAAGGCCGCGCTGTGGACAGACAGCCGCTACTGGCTTCAGGCTGAGAGGCAAATGGACTGCAACTGGTCGCTGGAACAAGATGGTAGGGTTGAGACACATGGATTAAAAGCTGGCCGCATGGCGCTGGCGTTCACGTGTTTGTAATAATGCATGGTATGGTTTGTTGTATCAGGCAATTAACAGTTTATGCACTTTAGTGGTTCATGTGGTCAAAAACAAAGGAGACAACTGTTCTTCAGTCGAAAGATGACAGAAAAAGAAGGACGGGATGAATGCAGCTGTGGGCCCTGGTCTGATCTGGTCGTGCTTTGACCCTTTGAGAGACAGACCGACTCTTCATCGGTTTTAGATTTATAGCACTGTATCAACAACAGATAAAGAAAGCGGCTTTTTAGAGACTGTAAATGAGATTATTGCCCTAAATCAACATAACAGGCTTCTTATTGCGTTTGTTTGGATGAAAAGTACATGTTCGTGTTATCTGTCTCATGACAATAAGACTGATAGATAGTTTATTGTAGTTTCGTGCAACTTCAATGTGAAGTAATTAAATCGACAGTTTTGATGCTCTCCAGTCTCCGTCAGCAGCGTGGCAGAATGGCTCATCTCTGAGGTTCCACCAGGCGGCGGGATCGGCTTTGATCCTTTCCTCTTCTCCATTAGTGAGTCCCCTTTCCTTTGTCCCTCCTGCTTGCTCCATTTAACGATAAAATGCTCGGCCAAGTGTGCGGAAAATTATTGATGGATCCTCCAGACGCCGCGCAATCTGTTTACGTATGACTGAGTCACTGCGCTTTATGTTATCGTCTGCAATTTCCTCTATTAGAAATGCATGAGAGCTACAGCATCAGCCTGGAGTCGAGCGGTCGCAGTCTCAAGTCCATCCCTGCTAACCTGGTCGATCAAGTGTGGAAGGAAAGACCGCATATCCCGCCTGACAACCTCACCCGCCTGCCTGACAGAGTCATACGTGGGTGGCCATATTTGTTTCTGTGCTGTGCCCACACACACACACACACACACACACACACACACACACACACACTGCTCTGGTGGTGTGCTTTTTATCTATGTTCTGATAAATACCTGCAAACAGACAGCAATAAACGGCTCGACAAACACACATGCAGACCGGCCATGTATTTATGGCCGGCTAACAGGTTAAACTGACTCTGAAAGAATGGAAAAACCTCTGAAACAGGAAGTTGTCTGGACACCAATGGGGCTTATTAGTTTTTATGGTCAGGGAATGGATGAGCATCATAAATCTAATGGCCGCTCTCCATGATTTTGTGTGCATATGCATTTGACCAAGATATGAAGAGAAAAAAAGCATTCAGAGCTTTGCTTTTTTTCTATACGTGGATGTTCAAATACGCACAGGAAGCGACCGTTTGTGCCTAAGACTACCAGCAAAGTGCATCCTCACATTAGTATGAGTCTCAATCTGAGGCTGCACTAAGCAATATTTTTATGTGAGTGATCTTTCAAATTAGCCATGATTATTATGAAAGTCGTGATTCTCCGTTTCATTTTCACACAATTATTACCCAACGCAAATGATTGTCTCTTCTGCGCCATTCAATATTGTTTTCTGAATAAATCCTCTCTTAAATCCACTAAATACAACTTCCTCAGCTTTGCACAGCGGGCAGACACAGAAGACAAAGGCTACCGTATTATGTGGCGCCAAACATGACGCAAAATTGATGATAATGTTTCTGCTGGAATGAAAATATTATAATGAGGTGATGTGTGATTGTTTGTGTTTTGAACCGTCAATTCATTCAAAAGAAAATACTAAATCCATTAAAGCAGGTTTACTAGGAAGAGCATAACTGTAGTACAAAAAAGAAAAAAACAAAAAGATAAATAAAATGTGTGCCGACAGAAAGGACCTGGCAGATGAAAGTCGAGCTGATACGGAATCAGATGAGGGACCATCCACACCAACCAACAGCTCTTCTGCTATCCGCTCTGGATGAAACGGCCTGTAAGTGACAGTAAACCGTCTTTTTTCCATACAAGATGGATCTTGACTTACGGTCGCGTACGTCCGACGCAAACAGCTTGTAAATGATAGTAAAGAGCATGAATGTGCTGACAGTGTCTTCTTTCTGTAGGGTTGTTCAACCTGCGTGGCAACGACATCCCCTACAACCCCTTCTTCTACTCCTACACCCTGATCACAATGGATGAGATCTGGTAAAGCCCGCGGAGACCGCATACGTGTCGCCGTTCAGGCAACCACCATGACTATTGTCTGAGTACGAATCACTGTTTTTTTAAATTGAACAGGGTCTACCTCCACACGGACAGAGTGACGGAGGAAGTGAGGGAGTACCTGAACACCTCCTGCGTTGGTTTCCTCTGTGCCCAGCTAAAACAATACGAAACTGTCGTAGATGATCTGAAGAAATATGCGTCGCAGCCTGATGCTAAAGTGTGGATTGGTACAGAGTACACAAACTACGCTCTTTATGAGATCATCAAAAACCAGGTGTGCAGTTATTTTATTTCACTACATTGTGTGCGACAAAACAAAAAGACGACGCAGTAAATCACCACACGTTCATGCAGTAAAACTATTTGAGTTGCTATTTGTCGGCAGATCCTGGTTCTAAATGCTTTTATTATATGTCGTGGCCCAAAATTCCATTTTATGAGCTCATAAGGTGTCAATCATGTGCTTAAAGCTTTTTTTTAATTACCCAAAAGGGTCAGAAAATCAAAAGGAAGTTGGTTTCAGTGAATTAAGATATAGGATGAGAATCCAGAACTTCCTTTAACTTTCATGTATTTGGACATAGACCTTGTGTCAGACAAGCCAACCAACAGTCCTCGGTGTAGGATTGTATTTTTATTGCTGCTTTTAATGCACAGGACAAACTGGTGACGAGCACTTATTCTCCCGTGTTGATGACTAAAGCGGTGAAGGATGAGACCGAGCAGCAGCTCTTGAGGGATGCTCACGTATGAGACACGGACACATAAAAACACACAATCACGCACATCCGCTCGCGCCCAAACAGCGTGCGTGTCGCCGTGTAAGTTGTGATTACCGTGTCTCTTGTAGGTGAGGGACGCGGCCGCAGTCATTCAGCTGCTGATGTGGTTGGAGAAGGCGGTGCCGCAGGGGAAGGAGACCGAGCTCACCGCTGCACAATACGTCAATCAGTGTCGCAGGTGATTGATCCGAGACGCACGAGCCTCGGAAATAACCATTAAACTGAAAAGACAAAGAAAATCACCTACCTCAAAGTTGTTTTTGTTGTTTTTTACAATGATCTAAAAAAAATTGCAGCAAACAGAAAGACAGCAGAGGCCCGAGCTTTGAGACCATCTCTGCAAGCGGACCCAACGCTGCTCTTGCTCATTACAGGTACAGTTTATTTATTTATTCCTCTTCTTATAAATCATTGAGGCTCTTTTGATGGCCTGCATGGTCAGCAGCGAGGAACATTATAGACCAAAGCTTCTGATGGAATCCATTAATTGCATCACATCAGGGGCTGCTCTAATTTCCTGTGTGTTTCAGCCCGACGGCAGAAACCGATCGGAGGCTGACTGCTGACGAGATGTACCTGGTGGACTCTGGCGGCCAGTATCTGTGAGTAAACGCATCAGGTCTCCCGTTTCGCATCAAACCGCCTGCATCACGAAATGAGCCCTCCTGTTTCTCACTACTGTCAGAGGCGGAACCACTGACATCACTCGGACGGTTCATTGGGGAACCCCCACAGCGATGCAAAGGGTAACATTTATCTTCATTTTACTCTGATGAAGCTCAAGAGATAGATGATAGATAGATAGATAGATAGATAGATAGATAGATAGGTAATGCCCCTCTAAACTGTATCTTCCCACGTTCCTGTCTTAAAGTGCGCCTCGTTTTTACAGGAGGCATTCACTCGAGTGCTCAAGGGAAACATTGAGATATCTCGAAGCATCTTTCCCGCAGGAACGAGAGGTGAGAATGGAAACATTAGTGCTGGTGTGGAACGTGTTTTGGATGATATTCCATATGATCACCACTAGAGGCCACTCTTCCTCTCCTTGCTGCTGTGTTTTTCAACTACAGGCGCGAACATTGAGATGCTGGCTCGCCGAGCATTGTGGGAAGTCGGGCTGAACTACGGCCATGGCACAGGTCATGGTGTTGGGAACTATTTTGGAGTTCATGAGTGTATGTTCTCTCTTTGTTTCCCATTTTGATGCATACATTCAAAGCAGTAATGTGCGGCGTTGGGCATATGGGGCTAGACGATTATTGCCAAAGCCGACAACGCCACTTCAGGACTTTCAACCTAAAGAGCTATTTTTTCATTCCTTTGGTTCCCAGCCCGTTTTAGCAGGTTTCCCCCCCCACAGGTCCGCTCACAGCGAAAACCAGCACGGCAGTTAATAATTCAAAATATTTATTCAACACTCTAAAAACAAAAGAAAAGGAGCGACAAGACAGTGACAGTCTACGGCCAACCTGCCTTCGAGACGGGGAAAACACAAATGAGGACGCTGGGAGGGAGGGGAAGCACCTATATACGCCCCCCCCCCAATCAGTGGTAAATGGGCCACAGGTGCTCCCTCCCACACCTGCCTGCCCAATTAAACCCAATCATCTGGTTACAAATGGATTAATCAATAAGTAAATGTTACAGCTGTCTAGCTATAACATAACTTATTATTGGAATGGAAATTGTAGATCCTAAAAGGATCAAATATAATCACTTGATTATTTTTATATTGCGTTTTTCTAAGTATATTCGTGACCAAAAAATGTAATGTAGA
Source organism: Brachionichthys hirsutus (assembly GCF_040956055.1). Classification (NCBI taxonomy): domain Eukaryota; kingdom Metazoa; phylum Chordata; class Actinopteri; order Lophiiformes; family Brachionichthyidae; genus Brachionichthys; species Brachionichthys hirsutus. The sequence goes on from NC_090902.1 coordinate 5,060,185, forward strand.
AACTCAAATTTTGGATGGAATACACAGATAATTAATTCCTATCAGATTAAAGCAAAACAGACCAATTCAATTTAATTTCTAAAAGCAGATGTGTTGGTATTACTGTGCATAGATTAAATATTGTTTTAACAGTTGCATTGTGTTGAATAGTGTAATATTTTGCAGGGCCGGTTGGATTCCAGAGTAACAACATTCCCTTCAGATCAGGCATGTTCACGTCTATAGGTGAGCTTTTAAAAATGAATCCGAATTTGTGACTGGAAGCAAGGCATTACTATCATTTTAAGGAAATGACACAGCTGTCATGATGTGGAAAAATACCAAACTCCTAATGATTATGTTCAAGAACCTGGATACTACAAGGAAAATGACTTTGGAATCCGGATCGAAGATGTTGTTGTGATTGTACCTGCATATACAAAGGTAGAAAACCTGCCGTTGAATGAGCATTGACAATCATACCGTACATATGAGCGTGAAATGAGAATTATGGAGGTTATTTCTTTCTGTAAATGTGCTTTTCCATCAGTATGGAAGTAACTACCTGACCTTTGACACCGTCTCGCTGGTTCCGTACGATAGAAAACTGATTGACATCTCTCTCCTCAGCTCAGAACAGGTAAGAAGTTATGCTGGCGTGTATAATTAAAAAGGAGGTACCTAAAAGTGTTTGAATTACATTACATAACACGCTTTATTCATTCATGTTTACTTTCACAAAGATATGATCACATTTGAATTAGTAAATCCCTTTATGTTTAAGATTCATACTTTCTTCATCTGGAATATTTATTTACGACCCGCCACTGAGACTATTCTTTTCTCCCGCCAGCTTCTGTGGCTGAATAAATACTACGAGACAATCCGGAGGCTGATGAGTCCTGAGCTGGACAGACAGGGACTGCATGACGAGAAGGAATGGATGTTAAAAAACACAGAGCCCCTCATGGAGTCTCAATCGTCTGCATCTGTCTGTTCCTCATCGCTGACCCTTGTCGCTCTGGTCATTTTTCTCTTTCACAACATCATCTGACATCTTCCTTTCTCCGGCGCTCACTTCATTCAAGGAAGCCTGGGATGTTAACGCTACGCAGTCTCTAACGAGCAGCTGTAGCAACTTGTGGGATGCACTCCAGTTACAATTATTTAATTTAAATGTTAATTTACGAATTATTTAATAGCTACTATTTTTTTAAATGGTCTTGTATGTGATGTGTGATGTGTTAGCTGCTTGAGTTAATTAATCTGGATGTATGGACATCTGATGCCATTTCTTTGTTTTATTATTATGAAAGTTTAATTCTTAAGAATAAAGTTTGAACTCGCCACGATCCTTTCCATTAAAACGGTGCATTTTGGGGGTCTGAAAGTTCTGACATTGCACCTCTCGCTGCACCTGCATGCTGCTGTCAGGTGCGAGTGTAATTTGAAGAACATGAAGAAACATTTCAGACAGAAAAGCAGAACAGCTGTTCATCCATATTCACTCTGAATGTGTGACAAAGAAAAATAGGAAGAGCAACAGCAGTGTATTGTAACAAAGTTCACACAACTTCAGGGCTTTGATTATGAAACAGCTCTTTTATGTCATTGTGGAGGATTGTTATTTTTTAAAGAATATCTTAACATTTCAGGTTTGGGTATTTCCCTTGTTATGAAAGAGATTTTTAATAGAGATGAGGAAATGGCTCATCAAGCTAAGTAGTAGCATATGTTTGTATATCGGGTGCCATTCTCGTAAAACAATTTACTAAATAAAATTATAATTTAGAAACCTTTGTGCATGATTAATACTTTTAACTAATTTTTACTTTTTTAATTAACATCTGTCTACTAATTCTTTGGTACAATTCTTAAAGGGACATTTTTTAATGCATTACAGAGCAGTGATATTGTTAGTTGTCATATTGTTGATGCAAAGTTATCTCAGTTGTTTTTTTATTCTTGCTCTCAAGTCAGTATTTTGTCAACCTTCACGGGAGTAACAGGAAAATAAAGCAGGGCATCCTCGTATCATGTGGTTTGCTGCTGCACCAAAATAACAAGCTAAATTTGACTTGCATTGCACTTCCCTTTCCAGAGCTTGCTGCAGCCTGAATATTCATTAGCACGACGATAAATGTGTGCATGTTTGGACAAAGCGAGCAGAACAACAGCCTGAAAAACAAAATTAAAAATCTGCTGAAAACTGGCAACTATATGGGAACACAAATGCAAATAGCATCTCGTCGCTTCTGAATTATACACAGTGTGTGTAAACAGAGGTTCATTATTTGAAAAAAATACATAAATAAATGAAACTAAAACCGGAAAAAAATAGCTGCATAATATTTTTGTAAAGTGAGATTCAGTTCTTTTTAAAACCGCAGAGCGCCTGTCGTGAGATTTGCACCCAGTGGCCTCCGGAGTGTAAACCTGTGTTGCCTCCTCAGTTTCTGTGCGAGCATGTGACTTCCGCTCTGCCTCCGCTCTTCATTGTGCCGCAGTCAAGTGCAGCTTCATCTTCCTCTGTGTTTTTATCTGACAACTTCGGGAGTGAAAGGAGCATCGCTGATTAAAAGTGCTGTAACGCTCCAGCAGCCAGAGAGGTGAAGAAGATGCTGAGGCGGAGGCCTTCCGACGCGTTGGACAAGGAGCAGGTGCAGAAGAGGAAGGTGAGATAAAGTTTATTGGTTGCCGGCTTGCTTTGGAAGAGAGGAAGGCATACATTTGAGCTGCTAAATATTATTTCGACTGTGGCTGTGAAAGGAGTCTTTGTCACACACTTGGAATGGAGAGTGTTTTTAACTTCACGCCGCTCGTGGTGCACATCTTTTCAACACAGGATGTCTGCTGCAGACTTTGTGGTGAAGCTAAAGAAAACCCCACACACAAACACACAAACCTTAAAGCTCAGCATGATCTTTAAGTTTTAAACAGAATTATGCATCTGGGCTAACTTCTCTCTGGCTTTACTGTGTTCTTTGCACCTTTTCTTAAGAAAAGTCAAGTTCCTTTCTTCTGACAGGGTGAATCATTGCTGCAGATGCAGCTTGAGTCACTGCGGGCTTTGTGGTTTTCTTACTTGCGTCCCAGCATAAGAGCAACCGCGTTGTTATTTTCCATCCACGCCGTCTCTCCTGATTCACGTCTTGATGTCGCATGAGAGGCGTTGGTCTTGTTCTCGGTAATCACATGCTTGCACTAAATTGTCACTGGTGATTGGTATGAGCTCCCGTAAGCTCTGTAAGAGAAAACAAATTGAGCTGCTTTCTGACTCTGTCTAGATGAAATCTGCAGTAAAAGAAGCATTTTAGACTTTTAGGTCACACACATCTCCTCTAAAGACACAAATAGTCCACTGTGTCTTTAAATGTTTGTTTACTATTTGTGTTCTTATTGTTCTTGTTCATTGGTATACTTGAAAGTCAGTAACACGGCCTGTCATAAATCATTTCCTGTACGTAGACGTAGCTTTATATTGGATGTTGCATATTGTTCCAATTGTAGATTCGTTCTTGTGAAGAGATACAAATATTTGTCATCATTATTGCATTGCAGACCATCGAAGAAGGGAGAAGAGACATTACTGAACCGCTGCAAAACCAACATAATAACAAAGTTATTGCTCCTTTCTCCTTCTCTTGGCTTTTTACAGAAATAAAAATAGGTTAAAATTCTTGGTGTGTTTTCAGCTCACCCTGCAGAGGTCCAACAGCTTCAAGGATTTCATGAAGCACAAACCTGCTTCTCCTGTTGCATCAGAAAGGGAGTTCACCTTGGAGCCGAATGTAAGTAAGACTGTTCCTCTGAAGAAAAAAAAAACACACACAAATACATTATGAAATGTATCACTGTTTTCAAAAAAATAGAAAGCAGATTACATGTCGACTCTTTGTATTTAAGTTCCTAAATGACAGACCCTTTGGATGATTGATCACAATGTTCCTCTTTCATCATCCAGTTGATGAATGGCACAGCATCCAGACAGAAGAAGCTGTTATCAGTAAACCGTTGCTCCAGTTTGCTTCCTGATTTCACGCGGCCACACACATGCGGGTAATCTCCCGGTACTGTTTTTCACACAATGAGTGGAAGATGAAGCCACAAGGAAGCAAAGAAGCATCAAAAGGAAAGAGGAAGTAGCAACGAGAAGCGCCGCACAGAAGGGCAGAGGCCATATGGCAGACAGGATGTCCTCCAGTCAGCCGAGCGGAGAGCCGCTTTGTCAGACTGGCAGTGAAGCAGCAAGCATTTCATCTCTCACAGAGGGGGGGTCAAAAGGGCTGTTAGTGGATTCTTAAATAGTCCAATTAACAATCTAATAATTAGAATCTCAGGCCTTAATATGTCTGCAGAACTATTGTGACTGGTCTTGATTGTATTAATCGTACAGTATAAGAAAATTAGCTATTAAGGAGAGCATTGGAGGTAAATGGGAAAAAATGAAGTTGTTGAAAACATGTGATAATGCGACGCCACTGCCGACCTCCATGACACTTGTCAGAGACTTGGCTCAAGTCACTCGGACAACTTAGTTCACTCCCGTCTCACATCTGTCTACAACTTGTTGAAAAAGCTGAGGATGTTTTTTTTTTATTCTCATCGTAGTTGGCAGAGGGAGAAACAGCAGAGGAGCTTCTGAAAAATGGCAGCAAACTGGGAAAGACGTGGCGCAGCGTCATTTCACGCACCATGACGCGCAAAACATCCAAGATGGTGCAGAAGGTCCTGGCAGAGGAGGAGGGGGTAAATCCTTATTAGAGTTACGCAGTCGCCTGGCTAATATCACGGTATTTAAACGAGCCATATGCAAAGGTCAAAAGGTCAAAACGTAAAGATCTTTTAAACCGCAGGACATCGAGATGTAGAGTTGAGCGACGTTTGAAATTGGCTCCATCTAGCGGACACAAATGGATTTACACTTATATTGTACACTTATAACTTATATTAAACTGCTTCACTTAACACAAGCTTTTATTATATTCTAACAGATTCATATACTTTCTTCCTTTTTTGCACTATTTTCAGATTAATAGATCCCTTTTTACCATTTCTTCCCTGTCTTTACATTAAACGCAGGTTTTCAGTTGTATTTCTTGACACCGATTCCCCGGCCATCGTGTGATCTTCGGTTTCACGTCGTCATCTTTAATCGAATGGGCCGAAAGCAAACTGACACGACCTCTGACCTGTAACTGTCGTCCTCTGTCTCCAGAGCGAGAGCAATGAGGAGCCGTCTCCCATTTCTCCTGATTGGTATCCAGATATGCGTGCAGGACAGAGGACGTCCATGTGCTCCACAGGGTCAGAGGACGCCTCGACGAGTCCCATCACTCTCCAACCATCAGGGAGTGAGTGTACATCCTGCAAACGTGAGGTGACACAAAAACATGATGAATGTGACATTTCTCCTCCTCTGGGCGCCTCAGGTAGCGACAGACGCAGCCTGGACAGCGGCTACAGCCAGAGGGACAGCATGAGACTTGAGGAGAACGCCGTCTCTTACAACGGGCCGTTCTGCGGCCGCGCTCTGGTTCACACCGACTTCACCCCGAGTCCTTATGATATAGAGTCACTCAAACTGCAAGTGAGTCTCAGCGGGAATGTCTTCCTCCGTGTCTCTGGATTTGGTCCACGGGTTTGTTAAACGAGTAAAGCGAGACAGACTGTTTTAAATTACCTTCAAGGCAGAGTTGGAACTGCATGAGCCATAATTTGGGAGACAATTATGGCGGTGCACAACTTCAGTAATGATCACTTTGCAAATTATGCAAGTACCTGCTGATGGGAATTTAATGTCTGGATTTGATGAACTTTACCTTCGAGTTTCCATCCTTCCGTGTACGTGAGGATTGGAGAACTACGGATTCATCATCTCAGAGGAATACAGCGACTCTAAAGAAAATCCCATTATTCATGCATCGCCTCTCTCTCTCCTGCAGAAAGGAGACATCATCAGCATCATTGAGAAGCCCCCTGTTGGGACGTGGACAGGCAAGCTCAACCACAAAGTGGGCTCCTTTAAGTTCATCTACGTCAACCTGCTCCCTGAAGAGAGCGCCCCAGTTAGGAGGAGACAACACAACAGCAAGACGCATCGAGGCAAACCCAAAACCCTGGAAGAGGTGCTGGACGGCATTGGTCTCCATGTAAGATGAGCCGCGTTACCCCGCAGGACTGGATGATGCTGAATATCCATCTGAACGCTTTGTGTCCATGGTCTTCTCAGGAGCTGAGTTCTTTGCTGTCCATGCATGGTTTCCAGAGCCTGGAGGATTTTGCAGGATTGAAGGAGTCACATCTCAATGAGCTGAACATCACAGATCCAGAGCAGCGCTCCAAGATCCTGAATGCCTCTGATCTCCTGACAGACTGTAGGTTTACATTAAAAAAAAAAAAAAAATCAGAATGATGCTGCTTTATTATAGAAACAGGAAGTTCTTCATTCACAATTTAGGTCAAACGTCTCAACGAAGGACTTGGTTTTGGTTTTCTATGCTTGCACTGTGATGAGTTGAAAATTAGGTCCAGGGGCTTTGATATTTCGGCCTCAGGTTTGACCCTGCAGTTTTAGCACTAAATATAGATCATCTCTAATTTTATTATGACTAAATATTTGCTTGAATCTACTTGTGTCCACCCTTAAAATTATCCTGATTTTAAATATGGCTCATTTTGTAAAAAAAAAAAGAAGGCATGCCTGCATATATTCAGGGGGAAAGCTGACAGGTAGTTAGCCTCGCTCAATGGAAAGTGAAAATTATACATATTTTCTTTTTTTTGTTGTTGTGAAAAAATATAAAAATGTATTTGGAGGATGGATGAATAAAAGGATGAATAAAAATAAGTATTAATATTGAATTTGTATATTTCTTATTAATCGTTTGATGGAGGAAATGTGACTCTCTTTGTCCTCCGTAGCTGAAGGAGACTCTGAGCCGGAGGGAGACGGACCTGGGGAGAATTCCAAGGGTCCCAGGGATTCCGGCTGTTTCGAGAGCCCAGATAACCCGGAGAATGGACGTGAAGAACCAAAGACCGAGGAAAATCTCCAGGCGGAAGCATCGGAAGTGCACATTCAGCAGGAGGCAGTGAAACATCGGCAGCAAGAGGAGAGCCATGAGGAGCAGCTGGAAGCCTTGCAGGAGCAGCTGCAGCAGCTAACGGTGGACGAAGGACCTTGAGAAGCAATGTTAAAAATGTTCATGCTTGCTGATGACAGGTGACACGACACAGGGTTGAGATACTATGCCAACGTGATATTGCTTGCACTGCCACAGCCGGCTTTAACAAACAAGCTGCAGGTTTATGGTTTGAATCATGACAGTTGTTTCACCCTCCCCAGGATGCGAAACGAAATACCAACGAAGGACTTCAAGGCTTTCCTTCTCTTTGTTTGTTGGTGAATGTAGACTATTTTCAAATGTATTTCATGCAGCTTTCAGTGGCTTTTATACATGCTGATTTTTTTTCCATGATATTCTGGAGCACTGATGTTGAAGCATTGAAATTTCTTGCGAAGATGCATTGAGAAGTGGCTTTCTGGAGTCCAGGTTACTGATTTATGTCATTGCTGTCAGAAATATGTTAAACTGCACTGTAAATATCATGTCAATTAAAACATGGTCTAATTCACTGAGATTTTGCTGGGAAATGAATGTAAAGTAGTGATTATTGGTTTAAAAACTTGCTTAGGAAAATCAATGAGAATAAAAATGAACAAAATGGAATTCATACTAGATTTTGTAATTGTCCAAGGGTACGAATAATCATCCAAACAAAATCAGAGTTACGTTTAATGTTTACATCAAAAAGTTACCAGCTTTAAAACACAAATTATTTACCAGACACATTGTTCATGTAAAAAGTAGTGATGTAAATTAAAGGAAGTACATTTAATCACAGTGTTGATACGAAATAAAGTGAACATAAATTATTATTTTATCTGTATACATAATGCAACGTAATAATTTGATCAGAGCATTCAGATCTGACCTGGTCGTGGCATTATAAAACGGGAATCATATATACACACACAAGAGCTCAGCTCATCTGCAAATCGCTGTTAAAAACCCAAGTTGAGCCATCCCTTTAAAATATGCTGTGAAACTAACAGGATTTCATTCTTTCTTTGAATTTCAATCACTTACATTCTTACTTTCAATGACGGCAACGCAAAGCTATTAAATACACCAGAAAGCCTTCAAATACTTTCCATGAAGAAGCTTCTGCTTTAAAAACATCTCTGCATTTCACACTCCTCATTGGAAAGTTGTCTAAATACTCAGCAGCTACACTTTATTTGAGAATCGTCACACACACACACTGCAGTTCCTTCCCACAGAGAGGTAATCCCTTTCCCTTAGTACATGGACAGTATTCAAGGATGAATAGTTTATCTAGAGCTGAAACTACTGGTCAATTAATCCATTCATTTATCAGATTATTTGTTGGGAAAATATTTTAAAGTTGTACTTTTCATATCTCAATATTCACTGGTTGACAGTCAGTTGGACATTATTATTACTATAATTTATCAAATACCCCAGCATCATTGGATTGATTTTAACTCTGTGTTTGGCAGAATAATTTGAACATATTGATCCTCATAATAAACTCCGCAGGCAGAGTTCAGCATCTTTTACAATATTGTTGCAACACTAGAGTTCCTACACGGTTATATTTCACAATCACTATTACAAACTCAGGCTATCAGCTAACGTCGTTTAAATACCATGAATAAGCATCATTTTCTCTCACTTTCCTTAGTGTGGAGGCCGTCCCATTGAGCGATCTGCGTCACAGCGCAGATGGAAAGAGAAGATGACTATAACGTGAGCGGGGAGGCAGGAGACCGCAGGAAGGACTACTCAGAGGAAGCTCTGCTCTGTTGTCAAAATACAGGAAGTGATCCAGCTCAGCAGAATTAACACATGCTTGAAAAACAACACTTCTTTTTCATTTATCAGCACATTCTAGAACCTTCTAGAATTATGTACAATCAAAACATGGCTTTGCTTAATTTTTGCTTCACAAGGTCCGACTCAGTGGCCCGCGTACATCCACCAGCTGGATGAAATCGCATTTATTGAAACCTGATTTTCTGACTTCCCTTTAAAAAGATATATGTATATATATTTTTTTTTACATTTTGGGAAAGTATTTCCTTTCTTGTAGACATTGAGATTTGAAAGTTCAACACAACTAGATGCAACATTTAATTTTTGTACACTTAACTCATTATTATTTAATCATATTCTTTGCTGATTTTAGTGTTTACCTGTCTCCATGCTAAGCTAAGCTAACCATTCCCAGGCTTCATATTCACAAGGCAAGAGTGGCATCAACCCTCCAAATTTCTGCAAGACAAAGCAAATATATTATTCCCCAAAGTGGAACAATATTTCTTTACCGATTAATCTTCCAAAATGTTTGTGTGGTATGTGTGTATGTGTGTGTGTGGGGGGGGGGGGGGGGGGGGGTAAAAGAAAATTGGCATTTCTCATTTAACACTGGTCACATCAGATTAAAAGGGCTTCTCTGTTGATTTGACCTCAGTTGCGTTTGATAGTATAATAAGGCACCTGTTAATGCTAGTGTCTACTATCATCAGAAGTCGGGCCTTTTCTCTCTCTCTCTCACACACACGCACGCGCGCACACACACACGGACTCCTTCAAAGCATCTCCCGTACACAAGACCTGCGCTAAAAGAAATTCCATCTTCGAGCACCGGCGTCACATTACATCCTTGATTATATAAAAAATGGAAGGACAGGCATAGACGCGCACGAGGAGCAACAGTAGAGAATGCAGCAATATCAGAATACAAGGTAGATTTGACTTGCATGGAAGGAGTATTTAGGATATCTCTGCTTAGGAGGCGCATGTCCTCCACCCCCCCCCCCCCCCCCCCGGCCGTCTTTTGCATTCATCGAGAAGCTGCTTGCTGAATGTCCAGCCTTTGCACGGTTTGCATAGGGCATGTGATGCACACACAGAACAGGAAACTGGCTGCAGGAAGTTTTATACACATCCAGAGGTAATATTGTCCTTCCCAGACACTTGCAAAGAGTATATTTGAACTGGCCTCTCACAATAAACGTTGTGGCATTTTAAATAAAGAACATGTAGTATTGATAAGAGGACGATCTGATCTGTGTGTGATGGGGGGGGGGGGGGGCACTGCAGCTTCTTCCCTTGTTTGTCTTTTCCCGGAGGAAGCGGAAGCTGCTAACTGATCAGACCCCCCCCCCCCCCCCCCCACCTCATCCTCCAGCAAGAATGTCAATCAAACAGGTCTGCAGCTTCTGGTGGAATGTAATGCAGGAGAAAACGTCCTCTGCACAGTAAAAAGTTGTTGATTAGTGATGTGTCATTTCCTGATCTGCTGCGATGCTGGGGGAGTGGCTACCATGAGTACCCCCCCCCCCCCCCCAACTCATGCTGCTACTTTGCCTTGTCTTTGGGGAGGGACGTCGCTGCATCAGTCTCAGGTGAAGCCAGAGGCGGGACTTCAGAAGCAGGAGGGCACTCGTCTTTCAGGGAGGTCAACTTCTCCGCTGAGGCAGCGATGCCCGGCTTAGCGTCGTCGGGCGTGTGTTCGTTGGGGATGAGCGGAGCCGTGGTTTTCTGCAGGCAGAGGAGAGCATGCCGAAAAGACACCGATCAAGTCAGCTGCAGCAAAATGAAATGGAACAAAAAACAGTTGCAAATAGGCCGAGTTTTATGTAAAACCAGGAACTCAGTGCAAATCATTGCAGTGTGTTTCTGTGTAGGCGAGTCCTCACTGTGGCTTGTGGTGCTGGGACAACGCTGCTGGAAGAGGGCGGCTCAGAAGAAGCTGCAGAAACAGACGATTCCTCCCGCATCAGTCCTCTTCTGTCCAAGACGCTGGAGAGCAAGACAGCCCAATCAGATTTGTAGAAAAGACACAAATGCAAAAGTCTCATTCATCACCGGCACCAATGCTGAATTATTGACGGCAGCAGGAGGAAGTTACCTCGGGTACGCCGGCCCACAGAGCACCTCGCAGCAGTTTTTGATGATGTTCTTGTGACTGTACGGATTCTGGATTCTGTTCTTTCCCGACCAGGATCCTTTAATCTGAGCGTAAAAACAAAATGCACACAAGACTCGGCACAGGAGCGACAAATCTTCCCAAAAGCATCAATCAACCTCCCGGCACATCTCTGACAGTCGCTCTCATTTCTCATTCAGAAAGAGTTTGCCTGTGCTGCATACCTTATTCACAAGCTTAGCTCCATTTTTAGATGTTATTCCCACAGGCCTGGCTTTGACCTACTAAAAAAGATCCGGTCGGGGATTTCATCGTTCCCGGTTTGTTAGGAACTGTGTGCCAGCGGGTTGGAATGAGCGCAGCAGACGCAGATTACGGGCACTTTAATAATTAATTGATAAATATCTGCATATGCACAGATAAAATGCTCTTCCACACATCGCTTAATGCATTATTTAGCAGTTTACAAGAAGCATATTTTAACCCCTGAACATCCAGGTTTATTCTTTTAATTTATTTCTAGGCCGAGTGCATCAGATACGCATTCCGGAACCAAACTATTTTTCACAGCAGGAATGGAAATATTATAGATGTGATTTCCTTTCCCTTTGAACATGCTGATATAATTTATGCGTATTAGTATATAATTTCTTTATTCAACAAATACAACTATAAGTATAAAAAACCACGCAATAGTAATAATTTAACTGCAGTCACTTTAGTGCTATATTGAAGTGTAACTGTAAAAATACAACTTAATGGTTTCACTGAGAAGAGAAAGTAGACTGGCTTGTATACAACATTCAATTAAACCCCAAAAAAAGGCCGTCTTTCACTGCGAACTCCTGCTGGGCAGCCTAAAATCACTAGATACTGGTCACCAGTCTGCCCTAAATGTACTCCAGGACTGCAGGCTGGATTGTATGCAAACGTCCCCGAGCAGCTACAACCATCAAGGTGCTTTTTTCTTTATCTCACCATTTACATCCTCCTCTTCTCATCCCTCCTCTCTCACCCACCCTCATCCATCCTTCCCCGACTCCTTGTTTAGTTTGTCCAGTTTGCCCTGCAGGTATCGATCCGCCTATTATTAGACCAATCATAGAGAAATGGCGGCGCTGACAGCAGCTGATTTCAACTCCCCGGAGCAACAATTCAACGGCGGTGCAAAATGGCAAACTTCGTTACTGATTAAACAGCAGCAATGAGGCCAGCCGTAAACACACAGGAAGGAAAGCGGGGAATCATAAATGAATCGTTACAACAAAGTGGGAGTGCACACTTGCTTTTTGGCCAATCTGGAGCATCCCACCGCCATCACTGCACTGCTATTCGTTCTAGCCGCTGCAGTCAGATCCTGACTAGCAAAGCCTTCAATAAAAGTGCAAACACCGTTGTACACACAGAGACATAAATCCACCTGCGTCACTATACCAATCACCAATCTGCTTTAAAGCCTGAATCTCCGTGTCTGTTTAAATCTGGTAATGAGATCATGCAATCACCCCCCCCCCCCTCATTCAACTTCACAGGCTTCTCCTGAATGCAGCTGACAAGTTGAATGGAAATGCTGTTCTAATTTCAGCCCCCTTCCATCAACACTTTGATTCTGAGCAGCAGCTAGTTCTGCACAATTTTACATCACGCCGGCGCCTTCGTGAGCCGAGAGGAGACAATTTGTCACGTTAGAGAATAAAGATGCTCCAGCTGTGTTGGCCACATTTAACAAGACTTTAGGTCTGGATCGAAAGACGACATCTTCATATCTGAAAGGAATACGGATCTTCAATAAAGATAAAGCTCGATAAAGCCATTCCAGCATGCAGTGGCGGACTTACATCCTCATTGGTGGTCTGGTTGAGAGAGATCAGGTAGGTGTGGAAGCCGGTCAGTCCCACCACTGACCACAGGGTGAAGAAGCACACCAGCACCTCCAGCACAGTGGACGGGAGTTAAGTAAATAGCGACAGATGTGCTGCTCGGCACAAAGTCCCTGATTAAACAGCGAACAGCAGGTAATGCCAGAGCGACAGATGTAGCATGCGTCAACGGAAGGAGGTTCGTTTCCTCGCAAAAAAAACGGTAACTGTTCCCACTGTAGCCTGTAAAAAAAAAAAAAAGAGGATGTGCTTTACGGAAGAAGACACACATGTGTTTCATGTTTGTGTCGAGTCATGCAAGGCAACATTGGCCAGGGTTGAAATGTGTTTGAGTCTATTCCAAGATATCAGGCATTTATCTCACGCCGGTTTGGTGAGCAGAGCTTTAAAGGATATGTTCCAGGTGTTTCCTTCAAGGTGTTCAAAAAGCCATCATCCACTGAACCTGTGAACAGAGCAACACAGAGATTAGGTTTTTTTATCTTACATATTTCTCCAGTATTAAAATAAAATACAATTATTTATTATCCTGACTGGGACATTCTTGATTCTCAGTTTCAGATTCACATTTCCATATAAACCAGAAGCTGCCGGTGAGCTTTGCTGTCGTTCATGTTTTGCCCAGTGATGCCCGTTTGTGTCCCATAATTTATCACACAAATATATTTCAAATCAATTAACTAACGTGGAGGGCAATCATTTATTGCTGCTCACTATAGTATTTTGCTGTGGGGATGTCATTAGCTGGCACTAGACCAGGACACGGGTACGCTCGCCAGACCAGGGGTGGCCAGTGTGTGTGTGTGTGAGTATATAAAAGGCCATTAAATGCTGGAGATGTCAAGCAAACAGCTGTACAGATGTCTGTTTTATAAATGTAGCCGGTGAGAGAAAATGCCTTTTGGGCCAAGTGGGATCTTTATTGCCACAAGGAGGCACTGGAGAAAGCGAGAAGCGAAGCCGAGCCCGCATTCCGGCTCTCATCACACAGCCATGGATTCTTATCCGTTCCTCCCGATCGGACGCATTGACGACAGGATACTCACGCATAACCACATGGACGATGTTAAAGGTGAAGATGTAAATGGTGAGCAGGGAGAGGGTCGTAGTGAACAGGTAGAAGTATCTGTAGTTCCTCTTGCCCACGCAGTTTCCTACCCATGGGCAGTGGTGATCAAAGCGGTCTATGGACAGAGATTAGAGGACGGCGTCAAAAAAATAGAAGCATAGAACCAGAAGTTCCACACCTAGATTCTTAGGAAATAGCCACATTTAAAATGCACCAGGACATGTCGCAGAATATTGGTCAGAGACAGCTTTTTGCTGCACCGTCTTTTTAAAATTCAAAACCTCCTCTTTGACTTTCTTCTATAAGTTGAAGGTGAGCCAAATGTTGTTCTTGCGCGAATACAAAACACAACTGTCAATTTTAAATCTTCCTCAGACTTTTGCCCAGACATGCTGCAAATATTTGCTGGAATAAAGTTGGATCTGTTGTGAAAGGAAAGGAGATAATGCCGTCCCCCACGTGTCCTTCCAGCGGAGACATTTCGATCTGCGCTCCATAAAGCCATTCGCAAAACAAACGAGCCGTTTGTAGCTTTACGCATCCAGAGCTTTTGTCAGATGCAACAAATTCACAACATCATCAAATAAACATCAGAAAGCGTTTACTGCACCGAGCCTCGACAATAAACCCTATTAAATCCAAGGGATTACGAACAGAGAGAAAACACATCATGAAACATTTAACTCCAGATAGCGTTTTTCTTTCAACACGGCCGACAGTTGAGAATAGGGATGGGAACCGAAAGCTGGAGACACGACGCCTCGACGGCGCAAAATGCTGCAATAGTTGCAAAGTGGATATAACATCTTAACACCTTTTTTCCCCTAAATGAGAATCTTATCAAAGCTCATCCCTACCTGAGAACGATGCACAGCAGTATCTCTGCATGCCAAAAACACTTCAAGCTATCCTTGCATAAATATAATCCTGTTCTTCCTAATTTAAGAGCATTTCATGCACAGCTGACGGGACGTGTCGTGCGCCACAGATCCTACTATCACAGCTTATAGACTCCAGTCTGCAGTGTATTAAATACACTCCCCAACATTTTCATATTCCTACTCTCTTTCTCTCTGTCAATCTGCATCACAGGTTTTTACAGCATTGGTTTCAGCAGCTCTGACAAGCATCTACCTTCAGCACATTGTGCTCTCGCATCAGCGGACGGCATTAATGAACATACAAAGGAAGAGACGCCAGTTAATAACACGCCGGTTAAATATGAGCAGTGCATGATGGGCATTGTGAGCTTATTGGATTACAATAAAAAGCACATTTTTAAACTGCGGATCAACTGCAGCACAACAATTATCCTCACTGAATATTAATGCCAGAAGCCTCAAATTAAAGCTGAAAGCTTTTTTTCCCAGCTTCAAAAGCAAACTGAATTACCATTGGGTCAATTCTATTCACTGAAAAAGATCTACACATTAAACTAAAGGCCTGAAAGCGGACCGGCACTTAACCCTCCTATAGTTTTAATTTCGTTCTCCCACGTGCTGCACACTGAGCTAAAACACTGCTCCAATACTCCAATACTCCGTGTGCTCTACACCAGACATCTCATAATAAAATTGCACCAGAGGAAGCCTGGAATAAAGAAATAGAATTTGTAAAATGGTTTAGATATATATATATATATTTGATTTTAATCAGGAAAAGATGAAAACAAGGCATGCTGCTGTGTCTTGCTTGGACTCTTTGTGTGTCTTTCTACAGCAGATGGGCACAGTTGAAGAAATGTTCACAATGACTCAGCATTTATTCCCTCAATGAGCCCCCAGTCTCCAACCTGAGCTCCTCCCCCCCCCCCCCCCCAGACGCATTCCTCAATCATCAGAAGCCAAATCACTGCTGTTCTGCAGGGCTGAGGCATGACACACACACACACACACACTTGAAACGCCTTTCAAAACTCAAAGCACAGTCTATAAAAACATTCCCTGTGAGGTTTCTGGCTGTCTTGTTTCAGTTTTCAAAAACTTTTCCACGCCGTCTTCTTTAACCGACATTTATTTTTAAAATGCATCATCATTGTGGTAAATGAATGCAAAAAAAAAAGTAATTAGGATTGAGGCTCCGGTAATTAATATTCTGCAAACAAAACAACATCTTTCGATGTCCGTAAAAAATGCACACAACAGAACGACGACACCATCGGAACGGACAGCGAATGGAACGAGGATTCTCACCGACGCAGTTGTCACAGATGCTGCAGTGAGACGCTCGAGGCGGTCGGAAGATCTTGCAGGTGTAGCAGTACTTCAGCTTGACGATCTGGTTGTTAATCTGAACGTTGCGGATTCTCGGCGGGGGTCGCTGTCCTGCAGGAACGTTCCCGTTGGCAGCCTCTGTGGAAGACAGAGAGAAACAACGCTGACGACTGTAATCTGACACAGCGGCATCACAAACACTGAGGAAAATAAAAACATTCACACATTTGATGATGTTATAAAAATATTTGCTTCACAAATGTTAATTTTCTTGCATGTGTAATCACATCTGATAAAATTCTATATCAGTCTATTGGTAATCTGTACTCTGCAGGAGCCCAGAAATTCAAGAGGCAAGCTAATGACCAGAGGGCTGCTGCTGGAATCTCTCAGGAGAGAAACGATTTGGGAGAAGCCGACCGTAGCCTTCCTGCCTTGGGAGGACATGCATGTTAATGGGGAAGAAAGAGCACTTTCTGGACTCTTTTGGATTTGAATTCAATTATCTGTGCTGGAGAAAACGGCCGGAGGAGTAGAGGAACGATTTTAAGCTTGTTAAAAAAAAAAAAAAAAAATGCTCAATGGACAATGGTTCAGCAGAAATGTATCCGTGCTACATATACGAGAGAGAGAGAGAGAGAGAGCGACAGATAGAGATTGATAGAGAGAGATAAAGATAGCTATAGAGCAATGGAGAGAGAGATAGCTAGAGATTGATAGATCTAGAGATTGATAGAGAGAGATAAAGATAGCTAGAGAGCAATAGAGAGAGAAAGAGATAAATTTTATCTGACAGACATTTCTCTACATTATGAATCTACATGGTGTAACGGCTTTTACGATAAACCAGCAGAAAACTAGATGGATGAATCATCGCTCTCAGGGAATGATGCTACTCCCTCGGGTGGAAAAGCTCCGACCGCTATTATATATTCCAAGAGGAAGCCTCCCTCCATATTAGCATTCGCCCTCGGGACTAGTTGCTAAAAGGCAGCGGTAGCTTCATCAACATGTCCGTCTGAGAATGAGATAAAATATCCATACCTGCCTCTTCTACTGGCAGTTATCTGTTAAAAAATAATGGGGGGGCCCATATTCAGCAAACACTGACCCCAACACAAAACCTTCTCTCATGGCTGGATGCAGTTGGTGAACTAAGTGCTTCATGTACGATGTTTCAGGGAATATTCTTTACATGGTCCCTGTTTACGCAAAGAATGTCTTGTTATTTTTGGGAGGTTTGTTGAGATGCGGAATGTAAAAAAAAATGATCCAAACAAAAATAGGAAGAGAGAAAACAGAGCAATCCATCAGAGGAGTTTGAGGGGGTAAATGACATGAGAAAACAGATGTGATACTTTTACTTTTTTTTCTTCAATCAATTGTTTATGCTTGTGTGTGGGAAAACTTAAAAAACAAAAAAACACATGCAGTTGAGATAAGATTCCAAAGAAAACCCTGACACCTTGAAAAATAGTGAAATTTAACCGCATTCTTTCGTGTCCACTTCATTTATCGATCATGCTGCTAGTGATTTACTTATTTTTAATTAATCCCGTGCCTCTATCAAACTACTTTTAGTTCCCTTGTGTCTAAATGGTGCTATGCATCTAAACCTTCCTCGCCTTGGGGGGCCGGAGGCATGTTATTACGCAGTACATGTGTAATTCAACATGGCAGATTCTATTCTTTGCCACCTTCCTTGTGTTGCATAAGAGGCGACAGCTCCACATGTGTAATTGGGATGATAATGAACAGCACATGAACTTTAATAACCATTTGTCCCCTTGTTGACATTAGAGCTGAATGGATGCAGATAAGGGCTTTGTGCCCGAATGCATTATCAGTCGCAAACAAGAGCAATGAAGGCTTCAGGTGAGGCGCTTGCTGCATGAAGCATAAAAAAGGAGAAAGAATATAATAAAGAAGTAGTTAAAGCCGTCCTGGAGCTCACCGATTTCCATCTCAATGAACGTGGCCTCTTCTGGGAGGGCGCGAGGCAGCACCCCCGGGTCGCTGAAGCTGGTCCTCAATAACAAGGCCAGGACAAAAAGGAACAGCAGGATGGCAAAAACTGGGATGGCAGGAGATAGATGGACAGCCAGGTACGGGCATCTGTAAGAAAACAGAAAGACGATAAGCAGTCGTCCTCAACGCAGGCGAGGGGATGAAGCGCGGTGTTCTCCATTTAATGATCCAGAAGCCACATAAAAATTAAAAAAAATTACTTATTAGCACTGCAAATTGCTGTAAAATTATTTTAATAAACATTAATCCATTAATGTGCTTTTGGGGGAGTTTGTTGTTTACACAATAAATTCAAACATTCCTGGAAGAAAAAAAAGAAAAGAGAGAAATACAGTTTATTTTTCCATCCACGGTTTGATTTACTCTGTTCACAGCGTCAACAGTTGGATCCGCAATCTATTGTGCGAAACAGTGACATTAAGAAGCTTCCTTTTTTAACGTCCACTTTGAGCTTGTGAACAGGAAATGGAGGAAACGGTCCGGGACACCAGGACAGCTTCGACAGAGCGGAGCAGCTGGCTTCTGCATGATGTTATTAATAGTTAAGCTGTGCCGTTAAACTCTTCTCCCTCCCCAAATGCCCAGGATCATATATTCATCATGAAACACCGACGCTGTGTGTAAAGACTGCAAGATGATAAGACACACACTTAGACAGCAGAAATGTCTGTGGCGGATAGATCCGCACTTTATTTGAACATCCCGCATCATCTACGATTCCAACAAGTCAGAAATGTTTTTTGGCTGACTTGCAAGGCATTTGTGAAAAATGCAATAACCTATATGGATAACTTTACCTGAATCTAGTGGGAAGGATTAATTATTTTGAATCCAAAATGATTATTTTATTATGATGCAAGTCTTTCTGTCATTTGAGAAGCTTGATCAGTCTTGCCATTTTGCACTGATTGATGTTTAAAAGAGGCAAAACAACAACAACAGCCCAAATCTATTCGGACCGCTGATAACCGCAGCTGAAAATGCTGTTTAGTTAATCAAATAAGTGATCATTACAATAGACCGTAAAGCTGTGACGAAGACTCCAGGATCCATACCACCCTAAACATCCGCACAAACAAAATCCACGCTGCGTGACGCTTCCTCCCTTCTCACCACACGCAGCTTAAAAAGTTTAAAAGGAAGTGGATCGCTCAGTACGCCAGAACAAAGTCTGCCTGTGTGGGTCTCACTGTGAACAAGGTGCGTCAGCATACCTGCGCACACACACACACACACACAACACCTGCTCGGCCGGTCTGAGCAGTTTATCAGAACTGCCTTTTGTGCGCTAATGGAAAAACTCGGCGCATAGAACAAATCAATACGCGTTTCCACTGGACCAAGCCTTTGAGGTACGTCTGGCCCATTTGTTGGTGCAGAGAGCAGCCGGAGGCAGCCTGTCGATGAAGAGTAATTCCCATAATGATGACCCCCCCCGCGCAGGTATTCTTAGCCCACTCTGTCGCCGCTTCCTGGATGTGGCCGTTTCCTTTGTCGTCGAGGAGTAGGGTCACCGCCAATTCATCAGTCAGAGCAGCGACAGAATTAGAACGGGACCCAATCAGGTCCCGCACATCCATGTGTGGGGGGGGGAATGTTTTCATCAGCGAGGCGATCAATCAGACCACCAAATCTCTGCCTCTCCATCTCATGTCTGAGAGCGCAATCAATGAATCCTCTCCTCTAACTCCCGGCAAGACAGCAAATGAACATCTACTTTAAAATGTTAATGCGTTCCTGTAATGTCTGACTGATAATCAGTCATTATAAAAATAACCAGTCTGGAAAGCAACACAATGACAGGACATTTTACATGAGCCTCGAGAATGATAAACAGGATAAACACTACCGTCTTATTTTGGAAAGAGTAAAAAAAAGAAAAAAAACAGGGAGACATTTTTTCCTGGATCAATCAATTTTAAACTACACAGATGTGAGGAAGAATCATCCACCCTAAAAAGCATCCCCCTCCTCCTCCTCCCCCCTGCTCCTGTCGGAGAGGAGAGAACAAAGCCTGAAAATCACTGTTACTGCAAATGGAGCACGTACGGTACTCCGAATTGGAGATAAATCATGTTATTGCTCATTAAGCAAGGAACGACATCCAATTTCTGATTGGCTAACGGAGAGACAGGGCGGGGCTAGATGCTGAGGAAGGCCTAAAAAGCATGACGAGGGGGCAATGAATGCCCCCCCCCCCCCGGTATGTTCATTATGAAAGACAGAATCACAGTCATCATCCTTCACTTCCTTCATCCGAGCTCCAGACCGGGGAAACAATCCAACATGGAGAACGCTTTGTGAGCGGAGGCCGGACCAACTTACAACCATAAAACCTTTTCTTTTTAACTTACCGATATAATTTAAGTAATGAGAAGATTAACATAGTATTTGTATGAGACTGCTAACTGCTTTCTTGAACCTTGCTGTGGCCGTTCAGTTGGACTCCTTGTTTAGATGCTTCCCGTCATTACAATTTCAAATGGGCAGGTCAAAAATCGCATTTGTTTCAAAATTTCCGGAGACCGGAAATCGTCCCCGTGTTTGTGCGTGTCAAATCCGCACGTTAATATCCATCCTCCCCGTGAGATGTCTTTATGCGCTGCTGTAATATGATCGTAGCGTGCTAACAACCCTTCGGCCATTAGTCACTGCAATGCCTCCTCAGGGCTCAGATCAGCACCCCCCCCCCCCCCCCCTTCTCTCTCTCTCTCCTCCGACCCGGGGGAGCAGGATGCTGGTAAAGTGAAAAGAGGTGGGAATGGCCAGGCACAATGTGGCAGCAGCTACGTAGCTCTGTTCCTCTTCTATGATATAAATCCAATCGCCCCATCGGCGGCGTGCACAGTGCACGCACACGCGCACACACACACACACACACACACACACAAGAGAGGCTATTGTGTTACAGAGAAGGATTTTTGCGCATCCTCATTGCATCTGAAAGGAAGAAGAAGCGAGTGAGACAATGAGTTGATGCCGCATGAGAAGCAGCTTTGTGAGCATCAAACTCGTGTTGTCTTCATTTAAAACGAGCCGCTGTGCAGCCTGAACCGGTTTGGGTTTGCGTGCCGTGTCTGCGCCGGCTGACAGCGGTTGCACAGCTAATGAGTCCGTTGGGTTTGGACAGACCTGCTGAGACGACAAGAAATCGACAACTTTCCTTTCTTTGACCAGAAGATAAGCTGAACTGCAAAAGGATGTTAAATATTTAACAGTGCAGCGGCCAGCTGGGAACTTTTCCTTCAGCTGGAACAGAATCCCACAGCATGCCCGGAAGCTACCAGATAACAAATTGGTTTGTCACAAATCAAAGGTAAACAAGGCAGTTACAGATCAGCTTGCACAGTAAACTGATCCATATATATATATATATATATGCGTCTCCTTCAGGTACAGCTTAAACGCTGCACAACAAGCTACAACAACATCTTCGCCACTGAACCATAAATTCAGAGAGGCCAAGGTCAAAAATATTTGCTTGCAATCACATGAAAACGCCTAAAAAATGCAACCAATCAGATCAGCTGGCGACCTCTTGAGATTCGGGGTGGGCAATTGGTTTTTCCATGAGGCCACATGAGAAACAGAAAATACTCTGGAGGGCCGGGCCAAAAGGCTGAACTCAATTCTGCATAATATCAATTGTATTTCTTTATATAAAAAAAGCAGTAAATAGCTTGTAAGAGTATATGTTATTTTGGTTTTCATTTATGTTCCTATGAATGCCTTAAGCCGTGGGCCTTCACACAATTTCATTACCGGTATGTTCGCATAATGACAATAAGGAATCTTGAATCTTGAATCTTAGCATCCTAGAGACATCACAGACGCATCATATCGAACTGTCACTGAATGCAGTTTTAGTCCACGCATGAGGTCAAATTAGAAAATGTGTTTATTTTGTAATTTTCAATTAACATTACAGGGGCCGGTCAGAGTCAACCAAAGGGCCGGTTGTGGCCCTGGGGGCCGTACACAACTTCCTCCAGCTGTTTCTGGAGCAAAGCATGCGCCCGTGGCGCAGTTGGGGGGCCCAGACAGGAAATGACTTACTCGAAAGCGAAGAAGAGGGCGCAGGTCCCGACGATGAGGAACAGCGTCAGGTAGAAGACTCCTTTCTGCCGGGCCATCATCACCCGCCCGTCGCAGCAGAAGCTGTTCTTACCCGGGAGCTTCTCCCATTTGCGCACCTTTCGCGTTATCATCACCGCTGACATGTTGGCGTCTCCTCTTCCCTCTCGGGGGGGGGGGGGTGTGGTGGTGGCGAGGGGGGGGGTAACGTCAGATGTTATACCGTAAAAGGAGCCAAACAATAACCAGGAATATTGCTCAGTCAGTGTGACATCCCGTCACCGGTCATTAGACGAGCGGCGCGTCCTGAGGCTTCTGCGCACGACGACGGTGGAGCATGTTGGCTTTGGGTGAGACGCGTCGCAGTCACATAATCAATGTGTTCTAATCCATAACGCGTCGCTCCCACGGCCCCACGCTGCTCCGCGCTGCCTCCTCGAGATGGAGCAGAAATGCGCCCGAACGACGCGCAACGCAACCCGCGGCTGGCGCGTCCGGAGAGAGTGGACCCTGACCGCTGGCGTTCACGTCATCTCTGTAAATCAGAAATGTGCTGCTCCGTCTCCACAGATGAGGTTATGACCGTGCAGTTTAAAAAGAAAAGAAAAGAAGAGAGTAAATAAACGATAGGAAAAATGATCACGGATCAGGAACGATTGGCTCTGGCGGCGCAAACCTTGACGCGCTTTCTCCCGCAGCGCTCGGTTTGAGTCAATGGCAGCAGGAAACACGCCTCGATTGAAGCGTCTCATCTTAAAGGGGCCGAACAGGCGAAGGAAAAATGGAACAAAGGATACAATAAAGGTTCTTATTTTGGATCTCATTAATATGCGAAAATCTGGTCGCTCTGGAGACCGAGAAGAAGTCTATTAATTAAGATAATTGGGTATCTGTCTGTCCCCGATAGGGTTAGTCCCCAAAGTGTTCCAGAAGAGCAGAGGTCCTCAGAGATCTATTTATGGATGGAGAAGGATGCTCGTTTTTACCCTCCAGGAACATTCATACAAATAGGTTCATTGTTTATATGAAAATAAGAAAGGCAACTTTCAACCTGTTGAATAATCCTGTGTATGATTTAATTATATGGATTCTCTGTTAGCACTGTTCCCTCACTCACAGCAAGAAGGTCATGGGTTCAAACCTCGGCATTCCCAACGTGGCTCGAGTTTGCATGTTCTCTCTGTGTCTGAAAGGGTTTACTCCGGGTACTCCTGTTTCCCTCCCACCATTGAAAAATATGTAATTTAGGAACAGGTTATTTGGGCCCATAGAGACGGCGCGTTCAGGTCGCAGCGACTCAGGACCAACTCGCCACACAATCTTGTGTTTTCATTGTATGTACAATTGTTTAATAAAGCTGCTTATCTTATAATAAATATTTATTTGAATTAATTAGAACCTCATTTTGATGTGCAGCTTAACCACATTAGAATTTTGTTTTTTATTAGAAGGTTGGCAGGAATTTTGTTTGTTTGTTTTGAAACAACTATTTGATTAACTAAGCTACCAAGGTCTGAGGATAGATCCCATTTCAATGGGAAGGCCTGCAAAAGGCAGCAATATTTCATTGGCGGCCTTGCTAAAATATTATTTCCCCAGTTAGAGACAAATTTAAATTGCTTTATTTTAGCAGATTATATCTGATGCAAAAAATACTATGTTTTATTTACTATGCATAACATTAATTGACTTTTTCTGACGGCGAAGTAAATCTACAGTCGCTCATCCTCATGAGATATGCGCCGTTTTGTCTCCATCTATCGGCATGAGTGAGAAAATCATCCAGAGAGCCTTCTACTGAATGAAATGTATCTAGAGTCGTCCTTCCTTACAATTAAAAAAAAATATATATATATATATATATATATATATATATACTAAACATATTAAGGATATAGCTTTTCTAAGAAACGCTTATTTTATGGCGATTTAACTGTAGCCGGAACTCTGAGTTTCATTTCCAATAAAGTTGGCTATTTCAAAATGTCCGTCCTGCATAATCATCCGACTCGAAACACGCGTCGTTTGTTGTTCTCGTATATAACGACCGTTTGTCTTTCGTCGGAGACAGAAAACATGTGACAGTGAATGCGTTTGTTCTAAATGGATAATGTGCC
Source organism: Brachionichthys hirsutus (assembly GCF_040956055.1). NCBI lineage: Eukaryota > Metazoa > Chordata > Actinopteri > Lophiiformes > Brachionichthyidae > Brachionichthys > Brachionichthys hirsutus. The sequence goes on from NC_090902.1 coordinate 5,084,567, forward strand.
TTGTCTTCGTGTGTCTCAGTGTCACACACAGCTGTTCAGGTAAAAGGCCGTTTATGCAGCTTTAAATTAGCAAGTAGCTAGCATTGCTAAACAACGTTTGATGATCGCCCTTTATGTGATGCAGTGAATTTGATGTCTGCTTTAACAGGAAAACTCTACAATCAAAAGGCCTACTTGACCCAAGTTTTCGTTTACTCAAAGACTCGGACGAGACGATCCTCCTCCCGCTGTTACCGTCTCGCCTGTCGCAGCTTGATCTGCAGTCTCTCGGAGCAATCGTAGGTTCGGAGAGCACTTGTGAAATAGTTTGGAATCAGGTAATCAATTAAAGATGAGTTTCATTTGAATAACGCCCACGCTGCTGCCTGAAAGTGTTTCAGTAACCCAGGGCCGTTCTGTTCATTCAGTCTCCTCTGCAGGCTAAAAGGTCACGACGATGGACGCTCGGTGATAAACTTCAACAACTCCTCCAGGAGCTGCTGGACTCTCGTGGGGAGGAATGGACGGAGGAGCTGAAGGGAGATCTCCCTCGCAGCTTCCAGAGGCATGGAGATTTACTCCTGCTGGGCGACGGCAGTTTCTCCCTGCCGCTCTGGGAGGACATGGGTACCATTCTGAAACTTTTACTTACAGTTTGTAGGTATACTGTACACAATAATTAAAGATGGCACTTAGTGATGACGTTTTTTTTTTTTTTTGTAGATTCTCAACAGCTGTGGAGTGCAGTGGCCAAAATATTTGGTGCGAAGCGCCTGGCGAAGATGAGTCGAATATCGAGAAACGGATTTCGGTCTCCTGCTGTGACGATGCTGTTGGGAGAGAACAGCTGGGTCCAACATGTGGACAATGGGATCAGGCAAGTCTCGGCTCAAGTAGCTTGTGTTCCTCTTCATGTTCTCATCGGGTAGATCTCGAGAATGAACAAATACTTTGGCGTTTGAGTAAAGCTGTACTTGAGGTTAGGCTAATCGGCTGCTCTGAATTAGCAGAGAGTGAAAGCTTGCGTCAGACCCGTGGCTATCCCGCTATGCATCCCATCTCCGCTGGGTATTTGCTCCAGTCCCACCTGATTTAATAACCTTTTTCATTTCAGGTATGAGTTCGATGTCACAAAATGCATGTTTTCAGCTGGAAATGTCACAGAGAAGCTACGGGTGGCAGGATTTGACTGCAGAGGAGAGACTGTTGTGGATTTGTATGCAGGTGAGTTAATTTTTTCCCCAACATGTGACGGTCTAATTTTTTTTTGACTTTAACATCGCTGACGGGGATCCAGTAAAAAGCGTGTCCTATATATCATATTATCCAGAAACGCTCCCCATCATGTCAAATATTTATGCTCTCCTCGTGGGTTATTGAATGTAATTTATGTAACGGCTTTGATTGAGTGTAAATATAGCTGCTGTACATTTTGGTTTAGGTATCGGCTACTTCACGCTTCCGTATCTGGTTCATGCACGAGCCGGTCACGTTCACGCCTGTGAGTGGAACCCTGACGCGGCGGAAGCTTTGCAGAAAAACCTCGTGGCAAACGGGATGTCGGACCGCTGCACCGTTCACCGGGGAGACAACCGAAAAGTGATTTCTTCTTCCGTACATCCCATAATGCTGACGTGATATTGGGTTCTTTCTTAACCAGGGCTGAACTTTCCACTGAAAATTAGAGCATTTGTGCCAGAAATTGCGCTCGGGCCACAGTTCCTCAGCGCTGCCTGCTACGGATCAATAGAGAACGGAGAGATAAATGCTAAATATCAGTTTATTTCAATATTTAGATGTTGGAATTCCTGTAGAAGTACATTTTATTGTATGGATTAGTACATCAATGTAAAACTGAAATTCAATTATTTAGGACTGGTTTAGATAATTAGATCATTTATTAACTGTGAAATTGCGTTTTCCAGCTCCAGCTTCGTGACATCGCCGACCGCGTGAACTTGGGTCTCCTACCGACCTCCGAGGACGGTTGGCCCGTTGCCTGTCGACTTCTCAAGAGGGCAACCGGGGGCGTTCTGCACATTCACCAGAACGTCGCTTCCCCGCCGCCCGGCCCGGCAGCCGGTCCAGGAATCGACGATTCCACCGGGAGAGCTTCCGGTAGGACGGCGGACGGGGAGGCGTGGCGGGTTTGGGCTGATGAGACGGCGCGCGGCGTGGCCTCCCTTCTGAAGGACGCCACTGGAGCGGCGTGGGTCGCGAACATCCAGCACATCGAGCGTGTGAAGTCGTACGCGCCGCATGTTCACCACATCGTGCTGGACTTGGAGTGCAGGCCGGCCTGAGACGAACGCAGACGCCGGGCGGAAGAGAAATCAATCGGCTGTCCGGGCCGATGAAGCCGAACCTGGTTCCCGTCATTAGTCAGCAATTGTGGTTTATTGTTATCTATTGTTAATCAATTATTTGTCCAGGGCAGGTTCTCTGGGCACATTTGCTATTTGCTATTAAAAACAAATAGTCATATTAAAATACAGGATTCATAGAAATGATTGTAAAGTTTAACTTCTCCAAGAAATGAGGAGAGAGAAAAGAAAAACTGCTTCTGAGCAACGGTGGATAACTGAGAGGAAGAAGTGAATAAACTGCCTCCCCCATAAACGGAAAGCCGATGCTTGACTGAGTGGAGTTGATGTTAATTCTGTCCTTCAGCAGCTTCGACGGACACAAATCAGGGAATACCTTCTGGATAAATCGTGTTAAATCAGTGGAGGTCGATGCCGAGCGGCTGTTTGCTTTAGTGTTTTCCCCTTTTTGACGCCCATCCGTGTCCTCGGTGCAGGCGATGAAAGCACAAAATGCATCTTTACCAAAAGACCCATTTTCAACGGACACGGTTGGATTTTATTGATTGTTTTCAGTGAGTGACGGACCCGTAAATGTTTGTTCAACGGGATTATCCTGAGCTGTGTCTTCATCATTGCCAGCTTAGTCTGCAAAGACACGGAGGGACCCCCGTTTCTAGCCTTCGGGTACGGGCGTGTTTGGTTAGATCAGACAGACG